>NC_053499.1:47041407-47692657 GCF_905171775.1 Rana temporaria | reverse complement strand
TTTTTTACTAAAAGTCCATGTCCCATTGACTTCAATGGGGTTCAGAGTTCGGGTTCGGATTTCCGAACCCTCTCTTTTTTTTTAAAGTTCGGGTCCGAACATCCAGTTGTCCGCTCAAGTCTATTCATTATTAATTTTCATTCTCAGTATTTCATTTTGCCACTCCCCCTGCATTATCCGTTAGCTCCATTGTTTCTGAGGTCTATCCCCCTTTGGTTTGATCATATGCTATATGGGCACTTGGGGCGCACCTACAGCGATCGGATCATTGGTCAGTTTGGCCCGTCTTGGTGATCCCCTATTTGAGGTTTTCCAATGCCTCGGGTGTTTACGTTCAAGATGGCCAATATTCTTGGGCCATCCCGTTCTTTTAGTCTCTGGGTAGTCTCCAGCCCTCTAGATGGCGTCAACCATTGTGGAGAAGTCCACGATGATTGCTTTGCCTCTAATCACATGCGCTGCTATCCGCCGCCCTTACTGGGCGGATGGTTAGGCTGGTGTTCATTCACCATTGGCTGGCTTCTCCTGTCCTCTTTCCAGGACAGTTGCCAGTCTTCAATATGGCGCAGACGATCGTCGCACTTCCTGTGACGCTCGCTGTGCGTCACAGCACATGCGCATTGGCCCGTTTTCCGCTGCAGGGCGGGCTGGATTAGTTGAGCTGTCACCCCCTACGCTCTCCCCTATTGAGCATTTCAGTCATTGGTCACTTCCGTTTTTAGCTCACCCCCGGCGGTGATGTCACACGCCGTCCAGGGGGGTATTTAAAAGTACAGCCTGTGCTGTTCAGTTGATGGCCCTGCGTTGACAGGGTCTTTGGTATAACTGCCTTCTATCCTGTTTCATTAGACCCAGCCTCCTATTGCAGGTATGTTTCCCATTTGTTTATGGTATATTTATTGCCGGTTCACCCTTTTTTTGAGGGTGGTTCAGGCATACTATTTTGACAGGTGTTTGAATTAACACCCCTATTGATGGCTCGCTATGTCTTCTATTGTGTTTTGTTTTTCAATAGCAATTTTCACCATTTGAGGTCATCTCCTGCTGAGTAGGGATGAGCTTCGCGTTCGATACGAACGTATGTTCGACTCGAACATCGGTCGTTCGATCGTTCGTCGAAATTCAAACAAAACGGGTCGTTCGCGCCAAATTCGAGTGACGCAAAACGTCCCATAATTCACTGCGGCGTTGAGCGCTGATGATTGGCCAAGCATGCTGTATGTCCCGCATGCTTGGCCAATCACAGCGCGCAAAAAACGAAGAGCCATAATTGCCCAAAGCCAGGGTGGCTTTGGCCAATTATGGCTCAGGGGGTTTAGTACATGCCCCCACACTATAAAAGGCAGCCTGCAAGGCGGCCTTGTGTAGTGTGTTGCGGTTGTTAATGAGAGCAGATCAGTCAGACAGTTAGAGAGAGAGAGATAGATAGAAACAGTGTCTTCTCTACCAGATAGATAGATAGATAGATAGATAGATAGATAGATAGATAGATAGATAGATAGATAGATAGATAGAGCAGGAAGGCTAGTCAGTATAGTTAAATTTACAGTTTGTAGAGAATATATCTACATCCCTCGGAGTTGTACATATATTTATAAACTGTATAGCATAGCTAGATCTGCTATTAGTATTTGTCAGGCAGGAGATTGTGTTTGATGCAGTACTCTAACATGTTGTATTGCCTGCATAGTCTTTAGTCTTTAGTCTTTAGTGTTAGTGTACGTGTGCTATTTAATTGCACATACACGCATTAGCTGTTACTGCACGTGTGCTATTTATTTGCACAGAAAAGCAGTCGCTGTTAATGCATGTGTGCTATTTAATTGCACATAAACGCAGTCGCTCTTACTGCGCGTGTGCTGTTTAATAGCAACTAAACGCATTTGCTGTAACAGCGCGTGTGCTGTTTAATAGCACCTAAACGCAGTTGTTGTGACTGCACATTTGCTGTTAAATAGCACCTAAACGCAGTTGGTCTGACTGCACGTTTGCTGTTTAATAGCACCTAAACGCAGTTGGTGTGACTGCACGTTTGCTGTTTAATAGCTCCTAAGGCCCCATGCACACGAGACGCTATTACAAACGCCTCTAATCTCAGCTTTTCAAAGGCAAAAACCGGCATTTAAAACACCCGTTTTTGCCGCGAATTGCGCAGAGTTTTGCCGCGATTTGCGGCGTTTTTCCGCGATTTGCGGCTGTCAGCGTTTATCCCCAAAACACTGTAGACCCTCCCCAAGCTCAGAATAAAACTATTTGTGCCACGTTTTGCCGCGTTTAGCGGCGTTTTGCCGCGATTTGCGTCTAAAACGCAAAAGCTGAAAGCTTCTGAACCCAAAATTTTGGGTTTGGAAAAACGGCCCTAAACCCAACTGCTTTGAAACGCCAAAAAACGTGATCGTGTGCATGGACACATAGGATAACATTAAATGTGTTCAGGGGCAGTTGAAAAAAATGCCCAAATGCCTCTGAACTCGAGTTTAGCAGCGCCTCGTGTGCATGGGGCCTAAATGTAGTTCATCTGACTGCACGTTTGCTGTTTAATAGCACCTAAACATAGTTGGTCTGACTGCACATTTGCTGTTTTATAGCACCTAAACGCAGTTGGTGTGACTGCACGTTTGCTGTTTTATAGCACCTAAACGCAGTTGGTGTGACTGCACGTTTGCTGTTTAATAGCACCTAAACGTAGTTGGTCTGACTGCACATTTGCTGTTTAATAGCACCTAAACGCAGTTGGTGTGACTGCACGTTTGCTGTTTTATAGCACCTAAACGTAGTTGGTCTGACTGCACGTTTGCTGTTTTATAGCACCTAAACGTAGTTGGTGTGACTGCACGTTTGCTGTTTTATAGCACCTAAACACAGTTGGTGTGACTGCACGTTTGCTGTTAAATAGCACCTAAACGCAGTTGGTGTGACTGCACGTATGCTGTTTTATAGCACCTAAACGTAGTTGGTCTGACTGCACGTTTGCTGTTTTATAGCACCTAAACATAGTTGGTCTGACTGCACGTTTGCTGTTTTATAGCACCTAAACGTAGTTGGTCTGACTGCACGTTTGCTGTTTTATAGCACCTAAACGCAGTTGGTGTGACTGCACGTTTGCTGTTTTATAGCACCTAAGCGTAGTTGGTCTGACTGCACGGTTGCTGTTTTATAGCACCTAAACGCAGTTGGTGTGACTGCATGTTTGCTGTTAAATAGCACCTAAATGCAGTTGGTGTGACTGCACGTTTGCTGTTTAATATCACCTAAACGCAGTTGGTGTGACTGCACGTTTGCTGTTTAATAGCACCTAAACGTAGTTGGTCTGACTGCATGTTTGCTGTTTAATAGCACCTAAACGCAGTTGGTGTGACTGCACGTTTGCTGTTTTATAGCACCTAAACGTAGTTGGTCTGACTGCACGTTTGCTGTTTTATAGCACCTAAACATAGTTGGTCTGACTGCACGTTTGCTGTTTTATAGCACCTAAACGCAGTTGGTCTGACTGCACGTTTGCTGTTTTATAGCACCTAAACGCAGTTGGTGTGACTGCACGTTTGCTGTTTAATAGCACCTAAATGCAGTTGGTGTGACTGCACGTTTGCTGTTTAATAGCACCTAAACGTAGTTGGTGTGACTGCACGTTTGCTGTTTAATAGGACCTAAACGCAGTTGGTGTGAATGCATGTTTGCTGTTTTATAGCACCTAAACGTAGTTGGTCTGACTGCACGTTTGCTGTTTAATAGCACCTAAACGTAGTTGGTCTGACTGCATGTTTGCTGTTTAATAGCACCTAAGCGTAGTTGGTCTGACTGCGCGTTTGCTGTTTTATAGCACCTAAACGTAGTTGGTCTGACTGCACGTCTGCTGTTTAATAGCACCTAAACGCAGTTGGTGTGACTGCACGTTTGCTGTTTTATAGCACCTAAACGCAGTTGGTGTGACTGCATGTTTGCTGTTAAATAGCACCTAAACGTAGTTGGTCTGACTGCACGTTTGCTGTTTTATAGCACCTAAACGTAGTTGGTCTGACTGCATGTTTGCTGTTTTATAGCACCTAAACGTAGTTGGTCTGACTGCACATTTGCTGTTTAATAGCACCTAAATGTAGTTGGTCTGACTGCACGTTTGCTGTTTAATAGCACCTAAACGTAGTTGGTCTGACTGCACGTTTGCTGTTTAATAGCACCTAAACGCAGTTAGTTTGACTGCACGTTTGCTGTTTAATATCACCTAAATGCATTAATATGTCTGGAAGGACAACAAAGAGAGGCAGAGAGTCACGAGGGCAAGCAGGCTCTGCATCTAGAGGTAACGCTGGTGGTGGATGCAGTGCATCCTCTTCAGCACGTGGCCGTGGCCGCTCGTCCTTCTTTTCGGGAGCTGGCCGTGTTGAGCCTCAACATGCAGAGAAATTAGTAGAGTGGATGACCAAGCCGTCCTCATCCTCCTCATCCTCTGCCACACAGACTGGTTGTAGTTTGTCTAGCAGCTGCCAAGGCGTCCTATTCCCTCTGCACATTTGCTGTTTAATAGCACCTAAATGTAGTTGGTCTGACTGCACGTTTGCTGTTTAATAGCACCTAAACGTAGTTGGTCTGACTGCACGTTTGCTGTTTAATAGCACCTAAACGCAGTTAGTTTGACTGCACGTTTGCTGTTTAATATCACCTAAATGCATTAATATGTCTGGAAGGACAACAAAGAGAGGCAGAGAGTCACGAGGGCAAGCAGGCTCTGCATCTAGAGGTAACGCTGGTGGTGGATGCAGTGCATCCTCTTCAGCACGTGGCCGTGGCCGCTCGTCCTTCTTTTCGGGAGCTGGCCGTGTTGAGCCTCAACATGCAGAGAAATTAGTAGAGTGGATGACCAAGCCGTCCTCATCCTCCTCATCCTCTGCCACACAGACTGGTTGTAGTTTGTCTAGCAGCTGCCAAGGCGTCCTATTCCCTCTGCACAATGGCATCACACAATCCTTCCCTAGTCCCACCATGTCCTCCTGAGGAGTCCCCCGAACTGTTTCAACACAGTGTTGGGTACATGCTGCATGAAGATGCGCATCGTTTTGAAGGCTCCGATGACGGAACACAGATAGAGGAAGGCATTGATGTGAGCCCAGGGAGAGGGAGTGGCCGAGAGGGACAGCAATCTGGCAGTGATGTTCCCCCAGCTGGAGCATACTGACAGGTTTTCGACAGTGATGAGGAGGGAGGGGATGATGAGGTCACTGACTCTACGTGGGTGCCTGATAGGAGAGAGGAGGAGGAGGAGGGGGAGGAGGAGGAGGAGGAGGACGAGGCACAGGCACATCTCCAAAGAGGCAGGATGCCCTCCAGGGGTCAGCTTAAGGGCAGCACACCAACTGCATTATGTGGCACATCTTCGCTTGTGCATGGCGCTGCTGTGTCTCAACGGTACAGCAAAAGTTCTTTGGTATGGGCCTTTTTTGAAACATGTCCATCAGATCGTACCTTTGCTATTTGCAACATATGTCTCAAGCGTATCTCGCGTGGCCAAAACATCACCCGCTTGGGTACCACATGCTTGTCCAGACATATGTCGAGCTGCCATGCAGCTCGTTGGCAAGCATACCAGAAAGACCCACACCAAAGCCCTTGCCCTTCTGTGACCTCCAACCCCACTAGACCCCCAGTCCTCTCTGAAGCCTGCACTGAAGGTGTAGAAATAGGTGTGTCACAACCTATTTCTAGTGTAGTGGTAGTACATGCGGGCAATCTACTGATAGTACCAGACAAATTTCCCTGCCCCAGCTGCTGCAGCGCCGAAAGAAGTACGCTCCCAGCCATCCACATGCCCAGCGGTTGAATGCTAGCTTAGCAAAATTGCTAGCACTTCAACTGCTACCTTTTCAGTTGGCAGATTCTGCCCCCTTCCGTGAGTTTGTGGAATGTGCAGTACCTCAGTGGCAAGTACCCAAACGCCACTTTTTCTCACGGAAGGCGAGTCCGGCTCTCTACCGGCATGTGGAAGGCAATGTCCATGCCTCGCTGGCCCCCTTTATCCAGACACTGTTCCTGCTTGCCCACCTAGCACACAGGAATAGGAGGAGGAGGAGGAGGAGGATGATTGTATCAGCAGCATGGAGGTGGAGCCTAGCACTCAGCATCAACAGCAGCAGTCTTCAAGGGATCATTTACAGTCCCAAGGAACACATGGACTTTTACGTGGCTGGGATGAGGTGGCTGTGGATCCTGTCATCCTCAGTGACCCAGAGGACTGTGCCCCGAATGCCTCTGCAAACCTACGCTGCATGGCCTCCCTGATCCTGCAAAGCCTGCGTAAGGATCCTTGTGTACGTGCTATCAAGGAGAGGGATCATTACTGGCTGGCAACTCTCCTTGATCCACGTTACAAGAGTAAGGTAGCGGACCTTATGTTGCCATCGCAGAGGGAGCAAAAGATGAAACTTCTGCGGGAGGCCTTGCAGAAGGGTCTGTGCAATGCGTTCCCAGAACTGGGGGGATTACCAAAACCTGGCCCAGGACAACATCTTGCTGAGGCTTCGGTGAGTCAGAGAAGGAGCGGTGGAGAAGGTGGCCGTCTGACCGATGTGTTCAGACAATTTTTTAGTCCGCAGCCCCAAGGTCTGACCGGGTCCAGCAACCATCGCCAGCATCTGGTTTACATGGTCCGGGAATACCTAGGGGCAAGATCCGACTTGGACACCTTCCCCACCGAAAATCCTCTGGCTTACTGGGTCTTGAGGATGGATCACTGGCCAGAGCTTGTACAGTACTCAATTGAGCTACTGGCTTGCCCTGAATCCAGTGTTCTTTCAGAACGCACATTCAGTGCTGCTGGAGGCTTTGTGACCGATCACAGGGTACGCCTCTCCACCGACTCTGTTGATCGACTCACCTTGATCAAAATGAATCAGGCTTGGATCAAGACCAGCTACCAAGCACCTGATGCTGATGTTACTGAATAATAATTTTTTGTTGAAATGTCAGATCCCTTTGAGACTGCGTATGCTGATGCTGAGTGACTGTCCTGTTATGCTGCTGATGGAATATCCTTCTCCTCCTCACTTTTCTTGCTGATAGCTAGTAAGAAATTTTGTGTTTCTGGGCTCCGCGACCAGTGCCTAAGGCCTAATTTTTCTGCCCCTGTTCAACAGCGGCGCCTAATATCAATTTTTGATGCAATACTTTGCACGTGGCTCCTTGTTGCGCTCCAATTACAGTTATTGGGAGGGGTTGCAGTGTTGTGTTGTGCCTAAGGCACAATTTTTCTGCCCCTGTTTAACAGGGGCGCCTAATAACAATTTTTGATGCAATACTTTGCACATGGCTCCTTGTTGCGCTCCAATTACAGTTATTGGGAGGGGTTGCAGTGTTGTGTTGTGCCTAAGTCCCAATTTTTCTGCCCCTGTTTAACAGGGGCGCCTAATAACAATTTTTGATGCAATACTTTGCACGTGGCTCCTTGTTGCGATCCAATTACAGTTATTGGGAGGAGTTGCAGTGTTGTGTTGTGCCTAAGGACACATTTTTCTGCCCCTGTTTAACAGGGGCTCCTAATAACAATTTTTTATGCAATACTTTGCACGTGGCTCTTTGTTGCGCTCCAATTACAGTATGTTTGAGGGGTGCCCTTTTTTCTACAATTTTGCTTTCACAAAAAAATAATGGCCCCCCACCACCCCTAAAATAAACGAGATATTGTTGCCACACAGCACGTGCGCAAGCAGTATTAAATTACTTTTTTCTTATAATAATTTCATGTTGTGCAGGGACATTTATAAACACGTGCCACTACTATAGACACACTGCAGGTGTGATATTTAAAGGAATTTTTCATTTTTTTTTTCACTTTAAGCATCATTAAAATCGCTGCTCTGGAAAAACGGCCGTTTTTTAAAACTTTTTTTTCCATTGATACATGTTCCCTGGGGCAAGACCGAGTTCAGAAAGACGTTTTCCAACATTAAATTGAATATTGGTCTTTAAAATTAGCGTTTTTGAATTAGAACGTTCGAGTCCCATAGACTTCAATGGGGTTCTAAATGTTCGCGCGAACCCGCGGTCTATTCGAACGTTCTGGTGCGAACCGAACGCGGGTATGTTCGGCTCATCCCTACTGCTGAGCATAGACCAGTGGTTTGGTTAACCTCTTATATGCTGGAGTATATCTTTCCAGCCAGTTCGGAACTGACTCCATCCATTAGTTCAGGTATACATTCATATGTTTAATACACTATGGCATGTTTGCGATTTTTTGGCCCTCGTTGTTTGAATCTACAGGGGCCATAATTTCCCTGCATTGACTATTGTTACTTTTATTTACTTTAGCAGTTTTTGATCATCCTCTGTGGACGGACTGGGTCCAGTGGGGTTTCCGGCTGTGTGTGCTAAAGTTGGCAAGAACTATGGAAGTTCCTTCATAGTTATATATATGTTTTTATTGTTACACAACGGTGTTATTTAAACTCGATTGGATTACCTATGGCCCAGATAGGTAAGATTGCTCATGGTCATTTCACTGGATGATTTCAAACCATTTTTTTGTGATCTATGTATTTGTATCAACTATCATTATTACAAATCTGTGTATTCCCAATACTTGATTGTTTTCAGTCGTTAACTACATTGTATATTTGTTTTGACAATTATGGTATTGTCCAATGTTGTTATATTTATGGCATTATATACAATGCTCAATGCTTATGGATTATTATTTCTTTATATTTTTTAGTTTATCCTGTTAAATTGCTCCTGATGAAGCTCTTCTTCTGAGCAAAACATGTCGGGCTCCTTTTTAACAGGCTCTGCTGCGGCTTTTCCTTGAAGCCGTTAATAATCCCAGGGATCATAAATGTTTTGTGTATCTCTTTTTTATGCAATGTTATATATTTTTTAATAAATTATTGCTTGTTTATTATATCTGTTTGGATCTACCATTTATCACAACACCTTAAAAATCCCAGGGTTTGTTACCCTTCCACACTTTTTTTTTTGCAAGCAAATAATGTGTGTTATCTTTGCATGGACAAAGTCATACTAGAATAGACAGGTAAAACTCAAATGTACAAAGATTAACCACTTAACGCCCGCCCACTTTATATATACGTCCTATTTTTAAAGATGGATATCTCGGTAACGGCAGCAGCTGCTGCCACAACCGAGGTATCCATCTCTTCTGTGGGCGGGCGTGTAAACGATAACGGCGGTCTCCGCGGCGGATTCGCCACTAGATCGCCGTTATCGGTGGCGGGAGAAGGGCTCCCGCCGCTCTTCAGCGCCCTCCGCCGCTTACCGGAGCCGTCGGTAGCGGCGGAGGAGATCGGATGCTGCTGGCTCTTCAGTGAGGACTCGAGTGAGGGCAAGATGGCCCCCACCCGTCCTCATAGCTTTGCTGGGCGGAAGTGATGTCAAAACGTCAGTCCCGCCCAGCGTCTTAAAGAGACAATTTTTTTGTTGTCATTTTTTTAATTGACAACATTTCCATTTATTTTTTTGCATTTAAGTCTAAATATGAGATCTGAGGTATTTTTGACCACAGATCTCTTATTTAAGAGGACCTGTCATGCTTTTTTCTATTACAAGGGATGTTTACATTCCTTGTAATAGGAATAAAAGTGATACATTTATTTTTTTATTTCAGTGTAAAAAAGTATAAAATCAATAAAAATAAATAAGAAAACAAAAAATTATTTTTTTAAAGCACCCCGTCCCGACGAGCTTGCGCGCAGAAGCGAACGCATACGCAAGTAGCGCCCGCATATGAAAACGGTGTTCAAACCACACAAGTGAGGTATTGCCACGATCGTTAGCGTGAGAGCAATAATTCTAGCCCTAGACCTACTCTGTAGCTCAAAAAATGCAATCTATAGAATTTTTTAAACGTCGCCTATCGACATTTTTAAGGGTAAAAGTTTGACGCCATGCCACGAGCGGGCGCAATTTTAAAGCGTGACATGTTGGGTATCATTTTACTCGGCGTAACAATATCTTTCACAATATATAAAACAATTGGGCCACATTTATTGTTGTCTTATTTTTTAATTCAAAAAAGTGATTTTTTTTTTTTTAAAAGTGTGCTTGTAAGACCGCTGCGCAAATACGGTGTGACAAGAAGTATTGCGATGACCGTAATTTTATTCTCTAGGGTGTTAGAAAAAAATATATATAATGTTTGGGGGTTTTAAGCAATTTTCTAGCAAAAAAACTTGTTTTAGTCTTGTAAACCCCGAATCTGAAAAACAGGCTTGGGGCTTAAGTGGTTAATGAATAATGGAATATATATCTAGTTGGTTATTTGACAAGAATACATCATTATTTGCCCTGTTGGCCAAATAAAATACTTGCTGTTAGAAAAACATTAAAATGCAGCAGAAGTATTTAATTGCCAGACACTTTTTTCCCGCCCCCCTCTGACGCCACGGGGAAAGTCCCCATGTGGTACATGTGCGTGAGAGGGGGCGGGGTCACAGGAGCTTCACACAGCGGGAACTTCAATTGGAAGCGGATTGTCCAGGGAAGAAGAAGCCGTGCAAGATGCGGACGAACCGCTTCCAATTGAAGTTTCTGCTGTGTGACGCTCCTGTGACCCCGCCCCCCTCTGATGCACATGTACCACACAGGGACTTTCTTATGACTTTACCCGTGGCGTCAGAGGGGGGCGGGGGCACAGGAGCATCACACAGCGGGAACTTCAATTGCAAGCGGATTGTCAGGGGAAGAAGAAGCAAGATGCGGACGAGAAGGACGACGGAAGGAGAAGAAGGTGGAGGAAGAAGCTGGTGCAAGATCCGGACGAGAAGACCCAAGAAAGAAACAGAGGAAGAAGAAGAAGATGGAGGAAGAAACCCAAATGAAAGCAGAAAAGAAAAAGATGGAAGAAGAAGAAGCGCAGAAAGAAGACATTAATAAAGGAATTGTCAAAAACCGGCGATTGTTTTTTTTGTTTTTTTTTTACACTTTTTTTTGTGAAATGGTAGAGGTACAATGTACCCCATTACCATTTCACAAGGGGGGTGCCAGGATCTGGGGCCCCCTTTGTTAAAGGGGTCTTCCAGATTCTGATAAGCCCCCTGCCCGCAGACCCCCACAACCACCGGCCAGGGTTGTGGGGATGAGGCCCTTGTCCCCATCAACATGGGGACAAGGTGCTTTGGGGGACCCCAAAGCACCCTCCCCATGTTGAGGGCATGTGGCTTGGTACGGTTCAGGAGAGGGGGGGCGCTCTCTCATCCCCCCCCCTCTTTTCTGCGGCCGGCCATGTTGCATGCTCGGATAAGGGGTCTGGTGTGGATTTTTTATGGGAACTCCACGCCAAATTGTTTTTTACATATGGGGTGGAGTTCCTCTTTAAATCCTTTTTTTTTATTTGACAGCGGGGTTCCCCTTAATATCCATACCAGACCTGAAGGGCCTGGTAATGGAATTTGGGGGGACCCCACGCTTTTTATTTTTTTATGAGCCATGATTGTTCTCTGTATTCTTTATAGCCATGAGTACTTTTAAATTACTTTTTTTCCCCTTCAGAAATGACATCTTGTACAGGGACAGTTCTAAGCCCGGGAAAATGCACTACTTACCAGGCATGCTATACCCCCCTCCCCCCACTATGAAATGTAAAGGAATATTTCACTTTTATTGTTTCCCCTTAACCACTTCCATACCGCGCCTATTCTGGCACTTCTCTCCTTCATGTAAAAAATATATTTCGTTCCTGGAAAATTACTCAGGACCCCCAAACATTATATATATTTTTTTTTAGCAGACACCCTAGGGAATAAAGTGGTGGTCATTACATTTTTTTATTTCCAACGGTATTTGTGCAATAATTTTTCAAACGCCTTTTTTTTGCCCAAAAAAAACGGTTTCAGGAATTAAAAAATAACAAAGCAGTAAAGTTATCCAAATTTTCAGGGATAATGTGAAAGACGATGTTACACAGAGTAAATAGATACCTAACTTGTCACGCTTTAATGTTGCACACACTCATGGAATGGCGCCAAACTTCGGGACTTAAAAATCTCCATAGGGACTTAAAAATCTCCACGGCTTCCCCGTTCTTCACTGTGGCGGCTGCATCGATCGTGTCATCCCTTTTATAGGGGGACACAATCGATGACGTCACACCTACAGCCACACCCCCCTACAGTTGTAAACACACTTCAGGGAACACATAACCCCATCAGCGCCCCCTTGTGGATAACTCCCAAACTGCAACTGTCATTTTCACAATAAACAATGCATTTTAAATGCATTTTTTGCTGTGAAAATGACAATGGTCCCAAAAATGTGTCAAAATTGTCCAAAGTGTCCGCCATAATGTCGCAGTCACGAAAAAAATCGCTGATCGCCGCCATTAGTAGTAAAAAAAAAAAAATTATAAAAATGCAATACAACTATCCCCTATTTTGTAAACGCTATAAATTTTGCGCAAACCAATCGATAAGCGCTTATTGCCAAAAATATTGCCAAAATTGGTAGAAGAATACGCATCGGCATAAACTGAGTAAAAACAACATTTTTTTTATATATTTTTGGGGGATATTTATTATAGCAAAAAGTAAAAAATATTGAATTTTTTCAAAATTGTCGCTCTATTTTTGTTTATAGCGCAAAAAATAAAAACCGCAGAGGTGATCAAATACCACCAAAATAAAGCTCTATTTGTGGGAAAGAAGGACGCCAATTTTGTTTGGGAGCCACGTCGCACAACCGCGCAATTGTCAGTTAAAGCGACGCAGTCCCGATTCGCAAAAAGGGGCAAGGTCCTTTAGCTGCATTTTGGTCCGGGTCCAGTGGCATCTCCAGCTTTCATATTTAGGGGGGGCACATGGGGGGACAGGGAAAAAAGTAGGGGGGCCAACTATAAAATGCAATTTTATATATATACAGTATATATATATATATATATATATATATATATATATATAAAATCTCCTGGGGCCCTTTACTATGATCCCACAACGGGTCCTTTTACATGTTCTGTCGTGATCTCCCTTCCTACTATACTGGGGCCCCCCAGGGTGGCAGAAAACAAGAGATATATGTCACCAGCACACCAAGAAAATATAAGGGTCCAAAGCAGTGGGAGAACTTTCAGGGTTGCAAAGGTTGTCTTGCCACCGGGGCCTGGTGTTCTGCCACTGTGGGGTTCCCCAGCTGTCCTGTCCCTGCTATTGACAGCGCTGGTCTGGCGTCTGTCTCCTTGGCAGGGGCGGCAGTCTATTAGGACCTAGTGCTGGTGACATTATGGGTGCATGCAGGGGAAGGCTGGCACTATTGGTTATAGAGAGCTGAGCCCCCAGCTGGTTACCTAGCAGCAGTAATGCTGTATAACCTTCTCTGTTGACATGCTGATCGGGATGTGATCCAGGTGATGCTCCCAGTCAGATCTAATAAACACAATATTTATTAGCATCAAGAGTACAACCACATATATATATATATATATATGTAATCAAACGTATGTTCCGCAGCCATGTGGGCTCTATGCCTGTAAAGTGTGGGCTTTGATCAATAAAATCTCTGATATTTAACACTAGGATTTGACTAAGAGCATCACCTGGATTGGATCACGATCAGCATGTCAGAGAAGCGCCACTGCTGCTAAGCAACCTGCAGGGAGCTCAACTGTCTACAACCAATAGAGATGGGCTCGGGTGTGTTTGAAATCCCACATGCCCGATCCCGCCAGGAAGCCGACACTCCACAGCGCTAATCACAGGCAGTGAGACATTTCCTGATCTGTGCAGCTTCAGACAAGGAAATGTCTCACTGCCTGTGATTAGTGCTGTGCAGTGTGGGCTTCCTGGCAGGCTCTGGCATGTGGAATTTTGAACATGCCCAGCCCATCTCTAACAACAAATTGTGCTGGCCCTCCTGTACATCAGCCCCATAAAGTAACCAGCTCTGGGTTCCAATGTCCTGCCGCCGCTGCCATGGAGACAGAGACCAGCGCTGTGAATAGCCGGGACAGGACAGTAACTCTGGTTGTTCCAGCACTGGTCCACACTGGGGAGATTCCCCCATCCACCTATAATGTGTAGGTGGGGGAATTGGATCATTTCTTTTTTTTTTTTATTCAACCTAATAGTTGAATGAAAAAAAGTGATCAATGTATGGGCTGCCTAAGAGCTAAGACCAGCCATAGACAGTTTAAATCTCAGCTGGTTCAGCAGGTACTACCTGAGATTTGAACCATTAATGAGCAGATTCTCTTATGATTATCACCAGTGGTTACTGTATAGAATACAATTGCTGGGCAGGAGGGATATTCCCGTCAGCACTGTTTGTGTTGATGGGGGAATCATGCAAGTTTCTTTCCTGCAATCTGTGGATGTAGGAAAAAAAATTGCATTGTATATTACCTGCCTAACTGAAAGTGAAAGTGTAACAGAATGGCCCGTGACACCCAGAGACTTTTGAAGGATGGGGTTTACTCCTGTGCCAGCGTCACTATGCCCTTTTGGGCATAGGGTGACTGAGAAATGATAATTATAAATTACATGAGATGGGACATTACTGATAATTCATGTATTGCAGGATATCTTGAAATATTACAAGTTGTTAAAGTCTGACTCCGACAGGTCAATAGAGTGTTTTCATTCAATGGGGGGACACATGCTTTTGAGGTGTTAATTGAGTCTGCTCCTAGACATTCCTTTGTGTGATGCTAATACTGTTTTGTGTCCATTGTGCTAATTAGGTCTGCTCCTAAGACCTGTTCATTGTGTATGCTAATGACACTGTTAAGATGTGGAATGTGACTTGTCAAGCTGTAGTAATTAACCCCTCTAAATGCGGAGCCAGACCGTCTGGGTAATAAGTAGTAATTAACTCATCGGAATGTTATTATCTAAAAGAATGTGTATGAAGCCCCCCCATTGTGTGATGTGTGGGTGGAGTGTGTCTTTGTCCCTGTGATTAACTGTAACATGCTTGTACTGTATATAACAAAGCTAAGTTACCATTAAAGGATTCATTCATTTTGGAGCCAGTACCAGAGCTTGTTTTGTCTCGTTTATTCTGGGAAATAAAATGGGTCGTGTCTGATGTCTGTCGGACTGTCGGATAACCTGTCGTGGGGCAATGGATTGGAATATTGTAAACGGTGGTGACCATTACAGAAAGTAAATTGTGAATGTCTTGAAAGAACAGGAGAGGGGGAGGGAGACAGATGGGGAGAGAAGGGATAGAGATAATGCAGTTCAGTGATTACAGTGTACTGCAGTCTGCAGTGCACACACATACCCACGGTCCAGGCTAGAATCTCAGGCATCATTCACACACATGCTGCTGATTTTCATATTTCCTGAACACACATCCCCTCTCTTCAGATACAGCACACCAAGATAGTGTGGGCGGGACTGAAAGGAGAAGGAGGAGGAGCTTTATTCCTCCCTGCTCGTATGTGAGGAGAGTGGGGGGGGTGGCTAGACTCGCTGGGCTGAAAAAGAGTGTCATAGACTGACACTTGGCTCAGCTTGCAGTCACCACTCTCGGAATTTACAGGCTGGTTCTCCTGTCCTAAGGACGGGAGAAATCAGTCTGTTTTTTCAGTAACTGAGATGAAGGCTTGGGCCCCCCTCCCCCACAGTGCTCATGGAGTCCTTTCTGCAACTCGCTCTTCTCCGTGCCAATGAGGATGCAGGGGAAGGAGCAGATCGGGCGGCTGTGGTTGTGTGAACGCTCGCATTATGCAGTGTCAGCGAGCAGAGGGAGGGGGGAGGAATGCCCCGCAGAGCTGACTGGGGACGCTCTCCCTCTCAGGAGAGACTGTTACTCCAGCGGCGGCCCGAAAAAAAAAAAAAATTTTTTGGGGGGGCACATGGTGGGGCACAGCATAATGTTGGGGGGGTCAGGGCCCCCTCTGGCCCCCCCTAGAGACGCCTCTGTCCGGGTCTTAAGTGGTTAAGCACACATTTCTGTTAATTTTATTGAGAGGACTAAGAAAATCTAACCAATTAATTTGCAAATAAGTATCATCTTCTCATTTTTTGGGGATGTCTGCACCCCTGATAGGGTGAAGACACCTCACAAATGTTGTCACTTTCTACTTCAAATTCATTCACTTCCTGTTACATAGCCACACAGGAAGTGAGGGTAAAACCTTACTAATGTCTTTTCTTGGGGACACACAGATCAATCTAAATAGTTTCCCATTATGTAAATTGCACTCTAGCATTTTGCTGTGTACACCCCAAATTATTAGGGATCTTGGACTTTGGGGTCCATTTACTAAAGGCAAATCCACTTTGCACTACAAGTGGACAAGCAAGGAAGAAAAAAAAAAAAAAAAACTTTGCTTCTACAGGATTGGATGTTAAAATCATCAGTGCTTCCCCTCAGATTTTCAGCGACTACGCTTGTACTGCAGAGTGGCTTTGCCTTTACTAAACCCAAAACTAACTAATCATTTGGGGTGTACACAGCAGTGCTGGAGTGCAATTTGCTTAATGGGGACACTAGTTAGATTGACCTGTGTGTCCCCAAGAAAGGACATTGGTAGGATTTTAACCTCACTTCCTGTTCAGCTGTGTGACAGGAAGTGAAGCCAATTTTAAGAAAAGGGACACAAAGCCCAACCCAAAAAACACAAGCAGGGGTTCTTTTTTTTTTTTTTTTTCCACTTCAGACTAACCCCAGCAAGAGACTTGCTCATGATTTTATTCATAATTCTGTCTCTACTTCCGGTTTTGCATCATTTGTGGTTTATATACATGTTTTTATGCATGATGTTCTGCTTTTTATATCTTATTTCCTTTTTTTTTTTTTTTTTTTTTTTTTTTAATTATGCCTACCATTTCATTGCCCCTCTACTTGGGACTAAGGCGTTTAACACAGAGACCGAGTTACTACATGTATTTATCCTCAGTGGGCCAAAAAAAAAATATATATATAAACATCCCCTCTTCCCAACCCCCCCCCCCCCAACAAGCAGGGGTTCTAACACTCACTTGGCTTCCCTCAAACACCCACTATTAGAATAGGATTGCCTTGCGCTAGATTTAAGCACAGTGCTGTAAATCAGCACTTCAAGCCTGTCTGCCAATACCCCCCCCCCCCAACAGGCCATGTTTGCAGGTTTTCCTTCATCTTGCACATGTGCTTTAAAAGAGACAATCTGGACAGCAATTCTTGATAAGATAAATCCACAAAACATGTCCTGTCGGGGGTACTTGAGGACTGAGGCTGAGAACCAATGCAATAAAAAGGAAAAAAATAATACTTACCACTCTGTATTTTTTCTTTCCTGGTGACTACATGGCAGAAAACATTTCCTGACTGACTCCATGGCAGCCTACGTGTGGGTTAATCCCGCCTCCTCTCCAATGTGATAGGACCCCATACCCATAAAAGTTAACTCACCAGTAGCACCAGTGTTCCTTTTTTTTCCTCCTCCATGGATCAAGATCATTTTCTTCAAAGAATGGAAAAGGGCACACTTTAAGCGGTGCAGCTCGGATCCCAGCCATGGGCGGGTGGAGAGCTTCCCAGCACACTTGGTTGTTGCTGCGGCGTGTGCTGAAGACGTCTAGGATCCGGCTGGCAAGGTCCCTTTCTACATATTTATCCATGGCAGTCGCTTATTTGTACCTCTATGTTGTTTGTCTTGTGTGTATGGCGTCTGGAGCGCTTCTGCGTTCCAGCACGCCTGTGTCTTCCTGATTCCCCATCGCTAGGGCCCCGCGCATGCGCTGTATCCACCCTCAGAGCGAGGCTTGGTCGCGCATGTGCAGTCCGTTGGTTCCCGCGGTGGACGCACAGGCGCGGGGGGATCGCGATCCACTGCGCAGGCGCGTTCGTGGAGGACGCGTGACGTCACCGGCGGGTGATTTAAAAACAGCTGCTCGCCTGTGTTCATTGGGTTTCCCTTCAGGCGAGCAGCTGATTGTCTGGGTATTCCCTTCTGGTTGCCAGGTCAGTGAGTGATTTGCTTCTGGCTAAATTGATTTTACCATACTCTGCTATAGGCATATGTTTTATCTGCACTTATTTTTATTTAATTGTTTATTTTACTATATTAATTCAATTGATTTGGTTTAAATTAATTTCTGTTAAATAGTTTGATATATTTATTTAATCCATTTATTTATTTATAAAAAAAAAAAAAAAGGAGTAATGAGCAGAGAATTTCTTCTTAAGGGGACAGCACACTTTTATTTCTTATATTTCTTGTTCGGCACCATAGGTTCCTTGTTGGTTCCGAATTGTCATCCACTATACGCAGGTCCAGAAAAATTATGGACCAGTCACCGTCTACAGGCGGCCAGCCCTCACGCACAAGGTATGTGCGGGAAAGGGATCAGGGCTAGGGGTTGCTAGTCACAATCCATGTGTGTTGACAAGTTTTCTCCCTAAATGTCTTTCTAGCCCTTTCAATCCAGAGCCGAACGTCGCAGACCTTGCCAGACCATAACACTCTTCATCTTCTTCCAAGTCGAGGTCCAAGCGTAGATCTCCATCTACTTCTTCCCACCGGAGGAGAAGCTCACATTCCTCCTCACGATACCGCTCCCACCGCCATGATAGCCGCTCTGATCGCAGAGCCTGTTGGGGATGTGACACTCGTGTCCCAGAGGGCAAGTCACTATGCGACCGATGCTATGCCCATGCGGTTGGGGAAAAGGAGACTGAAGGTCATCGCATCGAGTCTCTGGTGGAACGTGTGGTTCAACGGACTCTAAGAGAGAATATGCCCCACACGCAGATTCAGACCAATACTGTCGGGTCTGTTTCTCCAAACATTGAGATCCTCGAGGATCCAGGTCCTTCCCGGCCTCAAGCCTCTACTCCGGCTTTTCCTGAGGGTGACCTAGAGAGTGACGAAGAAGGCTTAGAATTTGACTTCGCGCAGGTGACGCCACTCGTCAAAGCGATTAAAGAGGCTCTCTTGTGGGAGGAACAACCCGCTTCTCCGGCCAAGCAGAAAAAATATTTTAAGCGCTTGGGGAAAGAACGCCCTACATTCCCATTCCTGACTGAACTGAAGGGTATCTTTGAAGAGGAATGGAGCAAGGTGGACAAAAAATCCTCCATGGCTAACAAAGCCTCAAGACTTTATCCCTTCAAACAGGAAGAGGTCAAACATCTGGAGAATGTTCCTCTAGTAGATGCGGCAGTAACGAGACTAGATAAGCACGTCACACTACCTCTTGCTGACTCCGTCTCTTTCAAAGATGGCCTGGACAGGAGAATGGACCAGGACCTTAGAAGGATTTATGGCCTAGCAGGCACAGCGTGCAAACCGGCTCTAGCCTTAGCGGCATTATCAAAAGCCATGGAAGCCTGGACGGAAAATGTTGATTCTTTCCTCAAAGGCGTCTCTGAAGACCTAGCCAAGAACTCAGCCACTGCAGAGCTAAAACTGGCGGTCGCATTCCTGGGTGAAGCCTCTGTTGACTTAATCCGCCTATTAGCTAGGATTATGCTTTCTTCCGTGACCGCAAAACGGGCCCTCTGGCTACGCCCCTGGGTTGCTGACCCATCATCAAAGCAGAACTGGTGCATAATTCCCTTCGAAGGGTCAACCCTGTTTGGCAACAAGCTAGACGATGCCATCTCCAAAGCCACGGGTGGCAAGTCTGGTTTCCTTCCTCAGGACAAGCGCCAGACGGGAAGAAAAATATCTAAATTTCAGAGACACAGCCCGGACCGCGCTAGGGAAGCTCGCGCTTACAGACCTGGCGGAAACTACAGAAGGAATTGGAGCAGGGGTAGAGGCTCCTACCGCAAACCTACTTCAACTACACAGGCGTCAACTGGACGCGACCAGGGGAAGTCTTTTTGAGACAACGCCCGCCCAAGCGGATCGTGTGGGAGCTCGTCTACTCCTTTATCGGCACGTCTGGGTGGCCTCAATCAAGGACTTTTGGGTCATCGAGACCGTGACCTCAGGACACGCATGGTCCTTTTCCAGTCCTCCCTGTCCAAAGTTCATTTCCACCCTTCTTCCAGGGTCACTGGAGCAGAGACAGGTCCTTCTAGACTACATTCACCTCCTGAAGGTTCAAGGGGCAGTGGTACACGTCCCAAAAGACGAACAGTTTCTCGGGGTGTACTCCCCTCTCTTCTTAGTGCAAAAGAAGAACGGTACCTGGCGCCCAGTCATAGACTTGACATTTTTGAACAAATTCATAACACACAAAAAGTTCAAAATGGAAACTCTATCAACCATCCAGCAGGCCATACAGCCGGGCGACTGGATGATTTCCGTGGACCTAAAGGATGCCTATTTCCACGTCCCAGTAGCATCAGAGCTGCACAAGTACCTCAGGTTCTACGTCAACCAGAAACACCTTCAGTTCATGTGCCTACCCTTCGGCCTAACAACATCCCCACGGGTCTTCACCAAAGTTCTTTTGGCAGTGGTAGCTCTCATCAGGCTGAAGAAGATTTGTTTGTATCATTATCTGGACGACCTCCTGGTCCTGTCCCAAGACAAAACTCTTCTCTTGGCACAGAGAGATCAGGTCATCTCGACCTTGTCCGAATTCGGGTGGCTCCTGAACCTGGCAAAAAGCCATCTAGAGCCAACTCAGTGTCTAACCTATCTAGGGGCTCAATTCGACACGGTAAGGAAGACCATCTCTCTACCAGTAGAGAAGATTCCGGTAATTCAGGAGAGGATTTCCCGGGCCTTGAGTACTCGCCCTCTAAGAGCTCATCAATGCTTGAAGATCATTGGGACAATGGTATCCACAACACCAATGGTGAAATGGGCGTTATGGAGGCTACGTCCCTTCCAATCCGGCTTTTCACAACTCCTCAAGGGAGAGTCAGTAATACTAAGGATGGACAACACCACAGCAGTATCATATGTCAAAAGACAAGGCGGGACTCGGAGCTCTTCCCTTCTTCAGGAAGTCGAGCCCATTATGAAATGGGCCCAAGTGAACCTGGTCAACCTGACGGCTGTTTTCATTCCAGGCATTCAGAACTCCCAAGCGGACTTCCTGTCACGAACTCAGGTGGACGTCAACGAATGGTCTCTCCACGATCAGTCCTTCCGTTGGATCTTGTCCCTGGGAGTCAATCCCCAAGTGGATCTCTTTGCTTCCCCGAACAATGCCAAATTGAAGAAATTCTACACGAGGGGTTATTACAGCCAGGCAATCGGGACGGATGCCCTAACGGATCGGTGGTGGTTTCAGAGGACGTACGCTTTTCCCCCGATCCCAATAATTCTGAAATTTCTGAAGAGACTTCTAGCGGAAGAGGTAGAAATTACAATGGTGGCTCCGTACTGGCCGAACAGGCCATGGTTCCCTCTTCTAGTCCAGCTGAGTCTTCAGGACCCAATTCTAATACCATTCAGACCAGACATTCTCTCCCAGGGGACACTCCTCCATCCCTGTCCGGCTCAAATAAAACTAGCGGTCTGGTTCTTGAAAGGGAAAGGCTAGAATCCCTTGGCTGCGCCTCTCGGGTGATCTCTACCCTTATGAGCTCAAGGAAAGTAAGCACAAATAAAGTGTATGGTAGAATATGGTCTAAATTTGTGGAATTTTCTTTAACCCGCGGGCAGTTCCTTCAAGAACCCAGAAATCCAAAACATCTAAGCTTTCTTCAATCAGGGCTAGACCTTCCCCTGTCTGTAAGCTCACTAAGAGTTCAAGTCTCGGCACTATCAGCCTTCTCTGGAATTCCTTGGGCAGCTCATCCGCTAATCAAACAGTTTTTTCGTGGAGCTTCAAGACTGAGACCTCTGAGGAAGCCAAGATTCCCCAAATGGGATCTCCCGTTAGTACTCGACTTCTTAAATGGACTTAGTATGTCGGGGCCCTCCCCGTCATCGTTAAAGGACTTTTCAGTCAAAGTCGCCTTTCTGGTCGCCATCACCTCGGCCAAGAGAGTGTCCGAGAACGGTTTTCTGGGTCACAAAGAGCCGTTTCCTCACCTTTTTTCAGACAGAGTGGTTCTGATACCTATGCTGGGCTCCAAACCGAAGGTCTCGTCGGTTTTCCATGAGAATCAGGAAGTAGTTCTCCCTACCTTTAAAACCCCAGATTCTGACGAGACTCACCCTCTGGACATGGGCAAGATACTCACTGAATATCTTCAAGTTACATCTACATTCAGACGTTCTGATCACCTGTTTGTCCTGCATTCAGGCAAGGACAAGGGAAGAAGGCATCTTCAAGGACAATCGCAACCTGGATTGTCCAGACGATACAACAGGCTTATTGTGCAAAGGCTTGGCTCCTCCGCAGGCGGTAACAGCTCACTCCACCAGAGGGATGGCAGCTTCCTGGGCAGCAGCCCGTCATGTGGCGCCAGACGTCATTTGCAGAGCGGCCTCCTGGTCTTCTATAAACACCTTTTATGTCCCATTATTGTGTTGAAACCTGCAGCACTGTCTTCTGTGAATTTTGGTTTGTCAGTCTTGTCGGCTGACGGGACAAATTAAAATATATTTTTGTTCAGCATACCCACCCGTGTGGTTTGGCTAGTTATTTCCCACACGTAGGCTGCCATGGAGTCAGTCAGGAAAAAGGAAAAATTTATTATCATACTTACCGTAATTTTCCTTTCCTGATGGACTCCATGGCAGACGGAGTTCCCACCCTGAAATCATGGAGTCGGGATAGTTACGGAACACTGGTGCTACTGGTGAGTTAACTTTTATGGGTATGGGGTCCTATCACATTGGAGAGGAGGCGGGATTAACCCACACGTAGGCTGCCATGGACACCATCAGGAAAGGAAAATTACGGTAAGTATGATAATACATTTTCCTTTTTCATGCATGAAGGCACCAGGAAAGGAGCTTCGAGACAAAATCACACCTGTTTTGTTAGGCCAATCAGGCCTATTTCAGCTGCAGCTGTCAAAATCTGTAGCATGAAAAAGTAACAAAAAACAAACTTCAAAATTTGAAAGTAATTTTATTGGTCAACAAAACAATGAAAGCAAAAACAAACAAAAAATAAATAATATAAAAAATACAAATAAAATAGGTTCATTTGAGACAGAAAACAGAATATGGTTTATGCTTTGGAAATAACAGGATAAACTAGACCCACAGACACAGGATGGAAACATTAGTCACAACATCTTGAGAAATATTTAGCAAACTAATGCAGCACAGACAAATACATCAAAGTGAACACCCCTAAAAAAAACATACATTGACAACCCCCACAAATATTTCAGGCGAAAATAGCCCCCACCGAAATAAATAAATAAACAAATCAAAAAAACCCTTGATCAAAAACATATCTGTTTTGCAAAGACATTCGATAAGGACACACAAATTTACTCTTGCCTGCCGGCCCCCCACACACACTCTTGCCCTCTTTTCAGGGCAGGTAGCAACCTGCTCTATACAAGCTTTATATAACATAGGCTTGTGTGCACACATGCACAGCCTAGGAAACACACACAACTAAAGTTCAGTCTCTACATTGGGTGAACTTGTAAGTGGGTACACCTGTTAAGGATGTCCTTAATTTACTAACCAAAAAACGAGATGTGAGCATGCTCAGAAACATCCAAGTGCTGTTCACACACAAAAAGCAACATAAAAAATCTAAGTACCTGGGCATGCTCAGATCACCAGAAATGCAGAGGCAAAGCCCTGTCCAAAAATGAATCACATCATCCAGCATGCTACAAAATTAAAGTGGGACAAACACCCCCTGGTCCGGGGTGGGCAAACAAAGAGCCTAAATGGCAAAAGTTATACCATAAATACCATTGCAGTCTATGGGAAATGACTTGTTTATTTTGCTAGACCCCATTTGGCTGGCTTATCTTCTAGAAATTGGCCTTAAAATGGGTATGGGGGCCAGGTCCCACCTAAGGACATACAGTACCTGCCGCCGTTATTGGACTTTCAGCGTGATCTCATCACTCTGGTTCTCGGCGACCAGGGTACTGTAAATCTTGCGCTGACTGCCGCAATAGAAAAACACAGGAGAGAGCGGCCTCCATGATGGAAGGGGGGGACATGCGACGTATGGCACAGGCAGCACTGGGCTGAAAGGCAGAGGCTCAGAGGCAGAGCTGGCTGTCTGTAGCGGAGGCGGAGCGGTACATCAGAGGCAGACTGGTGGTGGACGGTAATGATGTGACCGCAGTGGCACTGTGATAATCAGGGACGCGCAGGGGATGTTTTCTTTCCTTCCTCTATTCCTCCACCGCTGCTGTGCCAGCGCCTCTAAACACCGTACGGAGGGACTCTATAGTGGAGCGGCTGCCTGTGAGTTAGTTGCTGAGAGGGAGTAGGATCGCCGGTGGCTGGGAGCCTGGATGGTAGTGCCACGGCCTCTCTCCCAGTGCGCCCCTAGGCGGCTGCCTAGTGGTAGCACCGGCCATGACTCCAAGGCAAATTTAACCACTTCGTACCATAGGATGTCAATATGACGTCCTGGACTTCAGTGGGGGATATCTGAATGATGGGTGCAGCTACAGGCATCATTCAGATCTTCTTTTTTACAGACGGCGATTGTTTGCACCATAGAACGATCATAGCGGCAGTTCGCCACTTGATCGTTCTTACAGGTGGCGGGAGGGGACATACCCCCTATCCACCACCATCCAGTGTCCCCCAGGCTCTCCCGTGCCATCGGAGGTCCAGAGAACGAATCGTCAGCCGCCGAATGAGGTGCATAGAGATTTTAAAACATAAACAAAGCTGCAATCGCAGCTGAAAGCATGAGATCAGTGTTTATTTTTTTTCCTGATCTCATGCTTTCCAGCCTGGAGGACAGATGTAGGGTCTTATTGACCCCTGCCTCTCTCCATAAAGAGGACCTGTCACACACTATTCCTATTTCATGGATGTTTACGTTCCTTGTAATAGGAATAAAAGTAATCAAAGAAAAAAAAGGGACAAAAAAGTGCAAAAGAAAAAAAAATTAGGTAAAAATAAAATAAAACAAAAAAAAATAAAAATAAAATTCCCCTGTCCCTAGTAGCTCGCACTCAGAAGTGAACATGCATGTAAGTAAACACTGTTCAAACCACACATGTGAGGTATTGACGCGTGGCGATTAGAGCGATGAGCAATAATTTTAGCACTAGACTTCTCTGTATCTCTAAACTTGGTAACCTTTAAAAAAAAAAACAAGCGTCGCCTATGGAGATTTTTAAGTCCTGAAGTTTTGGCGCCATTCCATGAGTGTGTGCAATATTAAAGTGTGACAAGTTAGGTATCTATTTACTCGGTGTAACATCATCTTTCACATTATCCCCAAAAATTGGGCTACTTTATGTTTTGTTATTCTTTAACCACTTCAGCCCCGGACCATATTGTGGTCAATGACCGTGGCCACTTTTTGAGATTCGGCACTGCGTCGCTTTAACTGACAATTGCTCGGTCGTGCGATGTGGCTCCAAACAAAATTGGTGTCCTTTTTTTTTCCCCACAAATAGAGCTTTCTTTTGGTGGTATTTGATCACTTCTGCGGTTTTTATGTTTTGCGCTATAAACAAAAATTAGAGCGACAATTTGAGAAACATTTATATTTTTTACTTTTTGCTTAATAAATATCCCCAAAAAATATAGCATTTTTTTTTCCTCAGTTTAGGCCGATACGTATTCTTCTACATATTTTTTGTAATTTTTTTTCACAATAAGCGTTTATGATTGGTTTGCGCAAAAGTTATAGCGTCTACAAATAGGGGATACTTTTATGGCATTTATATTAATATTTTTTTTTTACTAGTAATGGCGGCGATCAGTGATTTTTATTGGCACTGCGACCTTATGGTGGACACTTTTTTGGGACCAATTGTATTTATATAGCGATCAGTGCTATAAAAATGCATTGATTAACCACTTGAAGCACCGGGCCATCGTCAAATGACGGCTTCACGGTGACTCTGAATATTCAACAGGACGTCTTTTGAGTCCTGTATTCCTCCGGCCACTGGGGGGCGCGTCCCCGAGATGCCGATGCGCGTGCCTGGCGGTACGCGATGTCCGCCAGGTACCCGCGATCGGTATCGACAGAGCAATGACGTAGAGCTCTGTCAGGGGACAGAGGAGACCGATCTGTGTCTCTTGTACATAGGGACATAGATCGGTCACCTCCCCAGTCACCCCCCTTCCCCCCACAGTTAGAAACACAATACAGGTATACATATTAACCCCTCCCTCACCCCCTAGTGTTAAACCCTTGAATGCCAGACACATTTTATACAGTAATTAGTGCATATTATCGCATTAATCGCTGTATAAATGTGAATGGCGCCAAAAACGTGTCAAAAGTGTCGATTGTGTTCGCCGCAATGTCACGGTGACAGTAAAAAAATCGAAAATTGCCGCCAATTACTAGTAAAAAAATTAATAAAATAAAAATGCCATAAATCTATCACTATTTTGTAAACGCTATAACCTTCTTGCGCAAACCAATCAATATATGATCATTGCGATTTTTTTAACCAAAAAATATGTAGAAGAAAACGTATCGGCCCTAAACTGAGGAAAAAAAAACGTTTTTTAAAAAAAATTTTTATATTTATTAAATAAAAAAGTAAAAAATATTGTGTTTTTTTTTAATATGTCCACTCTTCTTTTGTTTATAGCGCAAAAAATATAAAAACCGCAGAGGTGATCAAATACCACAAAAGAATGCTCTATTTGTGGGAAGAAAATGATAAAAAAATTGCTTGGGTACAGTGTAGCACGACCGTGCAATTGTCATTGAAAGTGCGACAGTGCTGAAAGCTGAAAATTGGCTTGGGCAGGAAGGTGCGTAAGTGCCGGTATGGAAGTGGTTAATATAAAAATGCCACTGGCAGGGAAGGGGTTAACACTAGAGGGTGAGGAAGGGGTTTATTATGTTCCCTGTGTGTGTTCTAACTGAAGGGGGGGTGGGAAGTGGTTAAAAAAAAATTCCGGAATGGGTTATTGTTACGCTGATCATGAAGGGGGAACACCGCACCAAATAAAAAAAAACGGCGTGGGTTCCCCTTCAGGAGCATATCAGGCCCTTCTAGGTTTTGGTAGGGATTTGTAAGGGGGAACACCTACGCCATAAAAACATTGTGGGGTTCCCCCCAAGATCCATACCAAAACCCTTATCCGAGCACACGCTGGCCAGACAGGAATGGGGGTGGGTGCTTTGGGGCAAGGGGGCACTGCGCCCCCCCCACCCCAAAGCACCTTGTCCCCATGTTGATGAGGACAAGGGCCTCTTCCCAACAACCCTGGCCGTTGGTTGTCGGGGTCTGTGGACGGGGGGCTTATAGGAATCTGGGAGCCCCCTTTTATAAGGTGTCCCCCAGATACTGGCCCCCCCACCCTATGTGAATGAATATGGGGTACATCACCTACCCATTCACCTGTGGGAAAACACACTACACAGATTTTTGAAGTAATTTATTAGTAAGCGGGGGTCTTCTGCCGGGGCTCCCTTCCCCTTTAAGCTCTTTTACATGGGGGAGGGGTGCGCCCGGTCTTCGCCATTTTCTGCGGGGGGAGCCGAACTTCACCACCGCCTTCTGCCGGGGGGGAGCCGGACTTCACCGCCACCTTCTGCCGGGGCACCCTCCCCTTTTACTCTCTTTTACATTATGGGGGTGCACCTGGTCTTCTCCGCCGCCTTCTGCCGGGGGGAGCCGGTCTTCTCTGTTGTCTCTTCTGCCGGGCCCACGTGGAGCCGGTTTCTCTGCACTGTGTTTCTCTGTTGCCTCTTCTGCCGGGCTCCAGCGGGGCCCGGTCTTCTCCTGCGCTGTCTTCTCTGTTCCCTCTTCTGTCGGCCCCCCCTTTCTTCTTTAAGCTCTTTTAAAAGGGGGGGTAGGCCAGGTCTTCCTCCGCTTTTCTTCTGTGGGGGGGCGATCTCTCTTTTCCCTCTTTTTCCTCTTCTGCCGGGCATGGTCTTCTTCTCCGCTGTCTTCTTGTTCCCTCTTCTGCCGGGCCCAGTCTTCTTTCTCCGCTGTCTTACCTGTTCCCTCTTCTGCCGGGCCTGGTCTTCTTCTCCGCTGTCTTCTCTCTTCCCTCTTCCGCCGGCCCCGGTCTTCTTCTCCGCTGTCTTCTCTCTTCCCCTCTTCTGCCCGGCTCCACCGCGGGGGCCAGGTCTTCTCTTCAGCGATGTTGACACAACGAGCTCTCCCGCTGTAATGCCGTCTGAGTGTTGCGCAACGACTTATATAGGCATGGGGCGTGGTCATCGGGTGACGCCCAACCGGCAAACCCCACCCTGAGTTACATCACAATCCAGGCATGATGGGAATGTGATTGTAACAAAAGGGTGGGGTCGCCGGGTTGGCGTCACCCGGTGACCACGCCCATGCCTATATAAGTCGTTGCGCAACGCTCAGACGGCATTACAGCAAGAGAGTCGTCGTGTCAACATCGCTGGAAGAGAAGACCAAGCCCCGCGATGGAGCCCCAGCAGAAGAGAAAAGAGAGAAGACAGCGGAGAAGAAGAACCGGGCCCGGCAGAAGAGGGAAGAGAGAAGACAGCGGAGAAGAAGACCGGGCCCGGCAGAAGAGGGAACAGAGAAGACCGCCGCCCCCCCCTGCAGAAGAAAGCGGGGGGGGCTTTAAAGAGCTCAAAGAAGAAAAGGGGGGCCGGCAGAAGAGGGAACAGAGAAGACAGCGCAGAATAAGACCGGGCCCCCATGGTGGAGCCCGGCAAGAAGAGGCAACAGAGAACACAGTGCAGGAGAGAGACGGGCTCACCCCCCTTTGTAAAAGAGCTTAAAGAAGAAAAGGGGGGGCCGTTCAGAAGAGGGAACAGAGAAGACAGCGGAGAAGACCGAGCCTACCCCATCTTTGTAAAAGAGCTTAAAGAAGAAAAGGGGGGCCGGCAGAAGACCCCCCCAGCTGACTAATAAATTACTTTAAAAAATCTGTGTAGTGTGTTTTTTAACTTTACATTTCCCCCCCAGGTGAATGTACCCCATACTCATTCACATAGGGTGGGGGGCTGGCATCTGGGGGTACCTTATTAAAGGGGCTCCCAGATTCCGATAAGCCCTGCCCGCAGACCCCGACAAACCAACGGCCAGGGTTGTTGGGAAGAGGCCCTTGTCCCCATCGACATGGGGACAAGAGTGCTTTGGGATGGGGGAGCAGTGCCCCCCTTGCCCCAAAGCACACACTCCCCCATGTTGAGGGCATGCGGCTTGGTACGGCTCAGGACGGGTGGGGAGGGCGCTCACTGTCCCCACCCCCATCCCTGTCCGGCCAGGCGGCGTGCTCGGATAAGGGTTGGTATGGATCTTGGGGACCCCCCACGCCGTTTTTTTTCGGTGTAGGTTTTCCCCTTTACAGTCCATACCAAACCCAAGGGCCTGGTATGTCCTGGAGGGAGACCCACGCCGTTTTTTTTGTTTGAAATTTGGCACGGAGTCCCCCTCATGGTGAATGACCCAAATTGCCGCTCACGCCATGCGCAGTACACAAATAAAACCTCCCGCAGGTTTACATGTATTTGCCAGCGTACGCGCTCGTTTTCAGAAAAATCATTTCACTTTCAAATTGGCCCGTAAATGTTAAACAAACACATGTCACTACACTTCCCCCACATTACCCACCACCCCCCCCCTAATAACTCCCTCCCAAACCCCTTTCATTTTACATTTCTAAATGCAGCGCGGCCAGGTTCCATATAGGCGCACCATGCGCCCCCTCCTGGGCGCACTCGCCATTATAGTAAATAAAGAAATGCGTGCTCTGCCATCGCATTTCTTTAGTAAATGTCAAAAAGGCTGATACTCAGCCTTTCTCCATGAATCATGGAGCAAATGCTTGATAAATCAGCCCCAATGGTACCTTAAAGAGTAAACTGAGAAAATGAATGGAGGAAACAGGAAATAACTGGGTTCAGTGTTTGCCAATGTCATTGTTGAGTACAAGAATTACCCCTACTGCTAAGGCCCCACACTGGGGCGTTTTTCAGGCGTTATTTGAGCGTTTTTCAGGGGCTTTGACATTAAAAAAGCCTGTAAAGCGCCCTAAAAGAGAAGCCTCATCTGCAATCCAATGTGAAAGCCAAAAAAATGCTGGTAAAGCACGTAAGACCCTAACGTTTTAGGGCATTTTTGCAGAGCATCAGTGTGAAAGGTTAAGGCGTTTTTACAGCGCTTTCAATTCATTTCAATGGAGAGGGGCGTTTTTGGAGCGTCTTTTTCAGCGCCCAAAAGCGGCTCCAAAGATGCTGCTTGCAGGACTTTTCTCAACGTCCCTCCAGTGCAATGTCTCCAAAGATGCTGCTTGCAGGACTCAGTGTGAAAGGTCCATTGCATGGAGAGCGTTTTATGAGCGTTTTAATATTGCCATTTTTAACGCTAAAACGCTGTAAAACACTTCAGTGTGAAAGGGGTCTAAGGGTCTAACACCATATGAAATGCTGCATTGTAAACCTTATTATATTCCACAACTCGGAGCATTTGCTCGAGATGATAAGGAAATGGACTATGAACTGGCAAATTATATGACGAAGTTGCTAACAAATAAAGAACTCCTTTGCCCAAATTCTCTTACAGGTCGAGAGACTAAATCAGAACAGGAGGATCTTGTACAACCTGGAGATTGGGTCTGGATAAAAATAATAAAGAGAAAGACTTGGTCTGACCACAGGTGGGAAGGACCCTATCAAGTACTGTTGTCTACACCCACCGCAGTAAAAATCATGGAGCGGATACCTTGGATACACCTCACCCACTGCAAGAAGGCACATTATTTGAATAAAAAGACAGATTAAGAATTATCTACCACACAGCAGGGGAAAGAAATGGTGCACTATGGACGCATGTGGGGTGGAGGGAAGACCCAGAGAAAGACTTATGTTTGAGCCAGGGTACAGTATTTTACCAAGACATGGACGGGGAGAATCCTCTTTCCTATAATGATAATAGGGGGGCATAGTTGTGGGGACTTATATGCTTCTTGGCCTCACCCCAATAGTGAACATAATGGGTCATAGGGGGGGAAGACAGATAACGAAAGGACCAGATGGTGCCACCATAACTGTTATACAGGGTAAGACCACCACCATACAATTTGATCTCAGTCAAGTCATTGACATTGGGTATCAAACATATGTCTTTGATGGCAAATACCTATGCTCTACTCCAGAATGCGGTACGTGGGCTGATGTGTGGTGGTCATCAGATGATAGCAGATAGCTTGCTAGTTCTGCCGTGATCCCTGAACAAAGGAAGGATCAGGTAGAATGTATATCAATATACAGCCGAAGAGGGTGGATTGGGGACTGCCAGTCCCATTCGCATCTTACACCTGATAAGTGTAATCCCATCTCCCTGACAATAAAAAACCTGCAGGTATCAGATGCTGGAGTTTATGGTCTAGGAGTATATAGGGCAAGTAGGGGTGACCTACTAGGGAGAATTACTATTAAGGTTGTAACCCCTGGTCAGAACACCCCTGCCTCAGAGCCAACTCAGTTTCAACTTATTCCTTTCTTGTTTAAAACAGATTTTACCTACAAGGAACAATTAAGTATAGAAACAGGATTTGGAGAATTACTATTAAGGTTGTTGTAACCCCTGGTCAGAACACCCCTGCCTCAGAGCCAACTCAGTTTCAACTTATTCCTTTCTTGTTTAAAACAGATTTTACCTACAAGGAACAATTAAGTATAGAAACAGGATTTGGAGACAAACATGAGTGGATAGAATGGGTCAGATATACAACCCAATCTAAGGAGTTACGTGATTGTATTTCTTGTGCAAACCCAAGACCACAACTAGCTACTATTACTCTCCCTGAAGGGGAAACAGATTTGACTAGAAAATATGACTGGGTTGGAATGTATGAATGAGAAAAAGAGCTACCCTAAGACTAAAATGCAAAGTATACCCCCTTTAGTACAAGCATTACCAGGAAATGTTGTTTCTCTAACAAAGACAAGGATGGTACAAATGTTGGCACCCTATCTCCTGAATACTGTGCAACTACAACTATGACTAAAGACATTAAGGATGTGTCAATCAGTTTTTGAAGACTTCCCCTAATACAGGGAATGCAGCAACATCTACACAGTATAAAAACTTTTTGCAAGAATACCCCATTTACCAAACCATTTTTTGAAGAGTCCTGTTAGGGGGTTCTCTACACCAGAGTTCTTAGTTAATTATTGGGATAGCATTTGTATTCCTTGTAAGGCATTGGTGTTACTTCAATCAGGTGCCATATTGTTTGGAATAAAAGTGCAGCAAAAGGTGCCAAACATTTTGCATACCCCGCCCCTTTCTGCCAGCAACATATCCAATGCTATACGGTTCTGCCACGCTGTCAAAGAGTTGGCGTCCAATTGTGCTACTACAGTATGCCTTTGATAGCATCTCTGGAGTAATTCACAAACCTTTGCTGGTTGTAGTAGGTGTAGTTTATCCAGTCAACGTTCTTATTGGGCTGGACCCATAGGAAGAGTGAGGTGAGTCCTGCTGTTACTTGATTTTGTGCTTTCAATTCATCTGGAACTCCTCGTGGGACACCTATTGAGTCTATATAAACTCGGTTGTCAAATGATCCTTGTGGTGTTCCACGCTTAAGTCACTTAAAATAGTGTTTACCTGACAAGTTTCATCAACTTGTTAGCCATAGGAACTGTATAAAAGGGAAGCATCAAGCGGGTAAGGGCACAACTACCTTCCCATCTAGGTGGTAGTCTGGGCCTTAATTTCTTGTCCCCACACAGCCACCAAACATCAGCCAATTGTCATTTCTGTTCCTGAAACCATTTTAGTTGGTACCAGGGGTGGACTGACAACTCATGGGGCCCCCGGGCAATAGAAGATTATGGGGGCCCCCAAGTTTTACAGATGGCCACCACGCCAGGAGGCAGTGCAGAGGCGGGGCAGCTAAAATCTCAGAATTTTAACATCAAAAGCATGCCGGTTTTGGACATATCAGGGACAGATGTAAAAAAAACCACAGATTTTTACATACTGTCCCTGGTTTTATTGAGCCTGGCAACCCTGATGGGGCCCCTAGAGGCATGGGGCCCTCAGGCAGTGCCCGGGAGTCCCAATGGTCAGTCTGCCCTGGTTGGTACTTAACAAAGACTATGCTCCTTCAGAGCGACACGGAACTATGCCCGGAACCTGATGATGATGAATTTACACCCCTTGCAAAAGACTCATCTGTTTAAATAATAATACCTGGTAAAATAAAGAACCTGGATATTTAAATTATTGACATTATGAGTATAAAAGGAGGGAGATGTTAGAGAAATTAGAATTATACTTTAAATGTTAGCTATGAAAATGCCACCTTATATAGTCGTATAACCTTATATAGTCTTATAGGGCCAGATTCTCCAAGAACCGGCGTTGGCGTAGTGTAAGTCATTTACACTACGCCACCGCAACTTACTGGAGCAAGTGCCGTATTCTCCAAGCACTTGCTCCATAATTTGCGGCGGCGTAGTGTAAATGGCCCGGCGTATGGCCGCGTAATTCAAAGGGGGCGGCTTGTATTCAAATTAAGCACGCCCCCGCGACGATCGAACTGCGCATGCGCCGGGCTGAAAAATAGCTCAGTGCGCATGCTCCAGCTCACGACGGAAAACGTCAATGATGCCGACGTGAGCGTCATTGATGTAAAGTCGTATTCAAGAACGACTTAGTTAAACGATGTAACTGACGGAAAAAGACGACGCTGACCCGACGCCATACTTAACATGCCATACGGCGGACTGGCGTAAGGTTACCCCTCATATAGCAGGGGTAACCTTACGCTTACGGAAACAACGTAAACTACGACGACGCGGCGCAAATTTGTTCAGGAATCGGGGTATCAGGCTCATTTGCATAGTCATAGTCATTTGCATGAGGCACACGCGCCTGCTATCCCCGCTTAGAGGGTCGACGTACAGCTACGATGTTTACAGGAAACATGCCGATCTGCTGCAGTATAATGACAGCGGCTGGTCAGCAAACAGTTAAGCAAGGCATTAAAACCACTTAAGGATCACCCGCCATTATTTTACGTTGGCTGTTCGAAGAGGAATACCGCAGATAGCTGCCATAACCCTGGTATCCTCTTCATCACCAGGCCATCCTTTTTCAGATAACAGTGGTCTCTGTGGTGGATTCACTGCAAGATCCCTTTAATCGGGGGAGGGAGAGGCTCCCCTACCACCCGCCACACTCCAATGGTCTTCACCACTTACTGGACCCGCCGGTAGTGGTGGAAATGATCGGGTCCTCTTCTGTGACAGGCATGAAGCAGAGTGAGGGTAAGATGCCCCCCCACTCGGCTCCACACCATTGGATGGTCTTAAAAGGGGAATATATATATATTTTTTTGCCCACAAAAATTACCTTTAATTTTTTTTTATTTTTTTTATTGCATTTTAGTGTAAATGCTAGATCTGAAGTCTTTTTGACCCCAGATCGGAAGCAATAATTGTAACACTAGGCCTCCTCTGTAACTCGAAACTGGTAACCTGTAGACATTTTTAAACATCGCCTGTGGAGATTTTAAAGGGGAAAAGTTTGTCGCCATTCCAAGAGCGGGCGCAATTTTGAAGCGTGACATGTTGTGTATCAATTTACTAACAATATCTTTCACAATATAAAAAAATTGGGCTAACTTTACTGTTGTCTTTTTTTAATTTAAAAAAGTGTATTTTTTCCCCAAAAAATGCGCTTGTAAGACCACTGCACAAATACGGTGTGACATAAAGTATTGCAACAACCATCATTTTATTCTCTATGGTGCCTGAAATGTTCTATTGGTTTTTGTCAGTCCTGCGCTGGTAAGCTCCATACATCCTTTCTGTTTTGGGGGGACATACTTATAGGGTTGAATTGTATGATTGATAATAGTTTTTTTTTAATACCGCTTACCTGTAAAATCCTTTTCTTGGGAATACATCACGGAACACAGAGCCTTAACTACTTAATGGGATGACCCATAGCAATGCTTAAATTGAGGGGAGGGAGACACAGATCAGAAATAAGACTGCCATTGGGCCAGAGGATCTATACTGCTGCCTGCAGTACACTATGCCTAAAGGCGGCATCCTCGTACCCTCTCATATCTTCCTGGTAGAACTTAGTAAATGTATGGACCGAAGACCAAGTAGCAGCCTTACAGATCTGAGCATAAATAGAAGCAAAAGGGTATGGACAGCCACACTCCGATAAATGTAAAAAACAAAAAAAGCCTTTAATCCAGTAAAAAAACACTGCACAAACAGAGAAACAGCAAACGGTGGGATGATATAGCTGACGCGTTTCACATTGTTATACAATGCTTAGTCATAGCTATGACTAAGCATTGTATAACAGCGGTTGTCCATACTTTTTTGCTTCTATTTATGCTTCGTGCATTGCCTGCACCCACTGGATTTTTCTGAGTCCATACTCACCACCGAGGTGCACTCATCTGGAGCGGCGGTCTCTTTCTCCTACTTACAGATCTGAGCCATGGAGGCCTGGTGATGCACTGCTCATGAAGCACCAACTGCTCTAGTTGAGTGCACTTTCACCTGAAAAGGAGGAAGCTTATTTTCTAAACCATAGGCCTGAATAATGATCCAACATGCAATAGTCGATTTTGACGCTGCCTGGCCCTTCCTTGGGCCCTGTGGCAGAATAAACAGACAATCAGTCTTTCAATCAAGCCGTAGCTTGCAGATAAACTTTTATCACTCTTACAAAATTTAGAGAGTGTAGACTCTCTTCCTCCGCAGACTGCGGATCTGGAAAAAAAGACTGTAGGACTATATCTTGATTCAGATGAAATCCTGAAACCACCTTAGGTAAAAAAGTCAGGTGAGGACGCAGCACCACCCTGTCATCATGAATAATCATATATGGTTCTTTACACGAAAGAGTCGGCAATTCCAATAACCTCCTTGCTGAGGATATGGCTACAAGAAAAAAACAGTTTCTTTGTCAAAAGACTTAAAGAAGCATGGTGTAATGGTTCAAAAGGTAGTTTCTCTAAAACAGACAATACCAAATTCAAATTCCATGGGCACAAGGGAGACTTAACCGGTGGATTCAAGCACAGTGCTCCCTGAACAAAGGCCCAGACTAGGGATTGAGAAGCAAGTGGTTTTTGAAAAAATACAGACAAGGCCGAGATTTAACCCTTTAAAGTGCTCAAGGCCAACTTCATATTTAAGTCCAACCGAAGAAAGGCAAGAATCCTATTAATGACATACTTCCTAGGATGCCATTGTAACGGAATGGCCTGTGACAACCAGAGACCTTTGAAGGATGGGGGGTACTCCTGTGCCAGCGTCACTAATAACTCTTGGGTCTAGGGTCACCCTGTGTCTCTTTTGGGCATAGGGTGACTGAGAAATATTAATTATAAATTACATGAGGTGGGACATTACTGTTAATTCATGTATTGAGCCAGGAAATAAGGGACACATGTTGGATTGTTTTAGCATGGACAGTAATCCACAATATATTCCTTAATGTCTGCAAAGAACTTATTACAAGTTGTTGGCTTACCGGTCAATAATGACTCATTCCTCTGTGTAGCACAGGCTGTTGAGATGGTAATTGAGTCTGTACTGGGGTGAGGTGGATTTGAGCTTGGTAGACAGCCTGGCTCCTGAAAGACCTTTCATTAGGTATGCTAATACTGTTTTATGGGTGAAATGTGTATTCTGCAGGTGAATCACTTAGTATCGGAGCCCGGACATCTGGGGGATAATTAGCTCAACGGGATGTCATTGTCTGAGAGTGTGTATTGAAGTGATGTGTGGGTGGAGAGTTCTTTGTTCCTTTCATTATTGTAACCTGTTGTACTGTATATAAGACTGAGAGTTACCATTAAAAGTGTTCATTCATTTTGAAACCAGAGATCAGAGCTTGTGTTGTCTCAGTTATTCTGGAAAATGGGATGGATGGTTGGAGTGTCAGATAAGCTGTCGTGACTGATGGAAGGGAAATCGTAAACGGTGGTGACCGTTACAGCCATCTTCTGGGTTCAGATCAGGAAACATATGCCTTCCAGATTCTGTAGTAGATGAGCCTGGTGGCCAGCTTCCTAGCATTAACCAGAGTGGATAGGACTGGGCCTGAGAGCCCATGTTTTCTCAGAATGTGGGTCTCAACAGCCAAACCGTCAAATTTAGACTTTGTAAGGCAGGATTGAATATTGGACCCTGTGATAGTAGGTCCGTGCGTAGTGGGAGAATCCAAGGTCTTCCTTCTTCCATCCTTACGATTTCTGCGTATCAGGGTCTCCTGGCGACCAAACTCACTGGCTTTCCTTCCCTCTTGACTCTCTAAAGGAATCATGGAAGAAGCGGAACTGGAGGGAACTCATAAATCATAGAATATCGATCCCACAAAATTGTCAGGGCATCCGAACCTTCAGCAAAAGGATCTCATGTCCTTGACACAAAGTTGTCCAGTTTTGTGGTGAACCTGGAAGCCAACAGGTCCACATCTGGGGTATCCCATTTCTGTTATATGATTTGAAATATGTTGGGGTGTAGAGACCATTCTCCTGGACTCAGTTGCTGGCGACTTAAAAAATCCGCCTGCCAATTTTCTACCCCTGTAATGAAGACCTCAGACAGGCAAGGAATATGCCTTTCTGCCCAGGACAGGATGTGATTCACCTCTCTTTGGGCATCCAAACTTCCGGTGCCCCCTTGGTGATTGATATAAGCCACAGCTGTAGCACTGTTGAACTGTATCTGAGCAGGACAAACCCTGCAGTCTGTAAAACCAGACTCTGAGGGCCAGATGAATTGCCCGAACCCCCAGAATGTTGATGGGTAGGAGCTTTTCGGCTCTGGACCACTTCACCAGGGCAGATGCCTCTTCCAGAACTGCCCCCCAGCCTAGAAGGCTGGCATCTGTGGTTACCATTTTCCAGGTAACCGGAGTAAAGGATCTTCCTTTTGATAGATTTTGGGGAGAAGAAACCACCAATTGAGGTTCTGGCAAACCCTTTGGAGATAAGATCATAGGAAGGTCAGGGCCTGAACATCTTTGTTCCTAACAGACAGAATTCTACCCTGCAACAGTCTTGAGTGAAACTGGGCATAAGGGACAGCTCGAATGAGGCTACCATCTTTCCCAATAATCTCATGCATAGATGGATGGACGGCGTTTTTTTGTCTTTATCACTCGGACCTAGTCTCTATGGCTTTTGCATTTGGCTTGGGAAGTAATTACTTGCTCTTGGGATGTGTCTATATTCATGCCCAAATATTCCAGCCTTTCCTGAGGCTGTAAGAAGTATTTTCCCAGATTAGGACCCAGACTAGGTACTCAGAGCAACAGATCGTCCAGATAGGGCTGTTATGCTATGACGGTGCCCTCAGCCTTGCCAGGGCCAGGGCAAGTATTTTCGTGAACACTCGAGGTGCCGTAGCCAGCCCGAAAGCAATGGCCACAAACTGAAAATGGCGCTGATCCACCGAAACCTTAGAAATCTTTGGTGAGTGGGGAATATTGGCACATGTAGATATGCATCTCTGATGTCTATTGATGCCAGGAATTCTCCTCCCTGGAGGGTGGAGGACAACTGAACGGACAGACTCCATGCGAAAGGAGCAGATGTTCAGAAACTGATTCAGGCTTTTCAGATCTAGAATAGGTCTGACGTCCCATTTGGTTTTGGAACTGTGAAAAGGTTTGAAGTGAAACCCTGATCCTTGATCCTCGGGGGCTAACTCTATGATTACCCCTTGGGACAACAGGGGTTCCAAGGCCAAAACAAAGGCCTTATTTTTCGGATCTTTGGCAATTCTTGATCTCAGAAAACGGTGGTGCAGAAGTTGAATCCAGCTTGTAGCCTGAGGACACTGTGGAGATGACCCACTTGCCCTGAACTCCTTCCCGCCAGGCGTTTGCAAATTGCAGCAGCCTTCCCCCCCACTCAGCCGAGCGGGGGGCATCTCTTCATAGGGAAGTTTTGGGGTTTCTGCCTGGAAGATTTTGAACCCCGGGGCCCGGATTCAGATAGGAGATATGACGGCGTATCTCCTGATACGTCGTTGTATCTCTGAGTGCGGGCCGTCGTATCTATGCGCCTGATTCAGAGAATCAGTTACGCATAGATTTCCCTAAGATCCGACTGGTGTAAGTGTCTTACCACCGTCGTATCTTAGGCTGCCATATTTAAGCTGGCCGCTAGGAGGCGCTTCCGTATAGTTACGGGCAAAATATGCTAATTAGGTAGATACACCGATTTAGAAACCAACGTCCACCGGCGCATTTTTTTTACGTTGTTTGGTAAGGCTTTTTCCGGCGTAAAGTTACCCCTGCTATATGAGGGGTAAATGAGGCGTATCCTATGTTAAGTATGGCCGTCGTTCCGCGTCAAATTTTTAAAATTTTACATTGTTTGCGTAAGTCTGTTCGCGAATAGGCTTTGCGTAAGTTACGTTCACGTCGAAACCAATGAGGCTTTCCGTAACTTAGGGTGCAAGTTATTCTGAATACGGAACTTGCGCCCAAATTTACGGCGGCGTAACGTATCTGATATACGTTACGCCCGCAGAAAGATCCCTGATCTTTCTGAATCTGGGTCCAAGTCTTTATCTGCCCTTGGGCTTGGCTCTGGGCCTTTCCCCTAGTGTTAGACTGGGGAGGCTGTCGCCACTGCCTGGTAAATAAGGTTCCAGGGACTGGGGAAAGAGAACACTTAACACTTTTTAACCGGCAACAGAGTAGACTTGCCTCGGGAATCTTTTGGATGTATATATCCAAATCATCCCCAAACAGGCATCCTCCACCAAAGGGAATGCCACCAAGTAGCTTTTGCAAGAAACCTTGGCTTTCCAATGTTTCAACCAAAGGGACCTGCGCATGTGAGCCAGCAGGGATTCAAGCGGGATGCTTGCTGAACAGAGTCTATCATTGCATCAATCGTAAAACATAGGGCCATAGGAATATCTCTAAACCCTCCAATCTCCTCTTTAAGGAGGAGGTTAACTATCTGCTTCATCTGTTCCTTGAGGAACTAACATATGCCAATCACTGCAACTGCAGGTTGTACTACAGCACCGGCCATAGAGGAGGAGGCTTTCAATAAAGATTCCAGCTTTTCTGAGCATTGTCTATAGGACAGGTCAGGCTTTTGTTTGCACAAGAAATAGCTGCATCTATAGCAGGTACCCCCTATTCTTAGTGAAACCTTCCTCCATAGAATAAAGGAGGGGAAACTGCTTAGGAGGAGAAAACAGTTTATCTGGTGAACCCAGTAATCATACATCAGTTTATCCAGCAAGGGATGAACTGGAAAGGAGCATGCAGCCTGTGGGATTTCCGAGATCCCAAAGAGAAACAGAGGACATAGAAGCTTCAACAGGAGGCAATTTGTAAGTGGCACATACCATCTCTGCATAATATTGCACTGCATCTATACCGACTGAGAGGTAGAAGGAATCTTCTCATCCTCTGAGTCCTCAGACTGCACCTGATCCTCATCTCCAGAGAGGGATTTCTCACCCTCAGAATGCTCATCTGATGAGAGAGCCAGAGCAGATGAAGGGGATCTACCCCGTTTTCTGCCACCTTTTAAGGAGGTTGCGATTATAGTAGCAATCCTACCCTCTAAGCCATCCAAAGCAACTTTTAAAGCATCCTTAGTGACATATACCGGAGCTGCCATAGGAGAAGCTGCAAAACCAGACTGGGGCACATGATCATCTGTGATGCTGCTACCAGACTGACAGAGGGGGATGGTAAAACTGCAGGCAAGCTCAGAATCCTTAGCCATAAGCTGGGATTTCCTAGTGCCTCTTTTAGTAGCCCTTGTACCTCTTCTGGGGGACATAGTCCTTACTGCAAAGAAATGGTACTATAACAAACATGCAATCACTGTGCTATAGTCTTAGGCCCCGTACACACGACAGAGGAACTCGACGTGCTTGGCACGTCGAGTTCCTCGTCGAGTTTGGGATGAAGCCGCCGAGGAGCTCGGCGGGCCGGCTTCTCCCATAGAAGAACGAGGACAACGAGAAAATAGAGAACATGTTCTCTATTTTCTCGTCGAGTTCCTCGGCGGCTCCATCGAGCCAAAACTGTACAGACGACAGAGTTTCTCGGCAGAATCCGGGTTTTGACGAGTTTCTCGGTGAATTCTGCCGAGAAACTCTGTCGTGTGTTACGAGGCCAACAATACACAATATTAGCTCACTGCACAACCTGATGCTGAGTAGGAGTCTTAGGTTTGCCTGGTTCAATACAGAGGAGTGCTTACAGCAGGGGTCAAGTCCTGGGGAAAAAAGTGTGGGAACTCCCACCCAAGATCCACTCCCCCAGCAAAAAAAAAATTATAGCTCATATGCATAATTACTAAACCGCATTTTTTTTTTCACCGTAGCTTAGTAATCTTTTATGTTACTGGCCGCTTCCTGTATATGGATTCATCGGGTAGTGTGCGGGTATTCCGTCACTTCTTCGATGCCGCAATGTCTCCTGGGAGCTTTTGTCATTGTTCCCAGGAGACATTGGGGAGGTCTGCCGCGAGTTATCGCGGGATTTAGAAAGAAGCACGTTTTTTCTAAATCCCGCGATAACTCGCGGCAGACCACTGCAATGTCTCCTGGGAACAATGACAAAAGCTCCCAGGAGACATTGCGGCATCGAGGAAGTGACGGAATACCCGCACACTACCGGATGAATCCATATACAGGAAGCGGCCAGTAACAAAGGATTACTAAGGTTCCCCTGCCCCTGACAGTGACTCGAGCTGGGCATCGCCGCTTAGTGCAGGATTGGCTGGGGCGGCTCGGCTGCTCTGGTCCTGCAAAGGGAACTGCGTTCCTGCTGTGAAAAAGGTGCAGGAACTCCGTTCCCACGCGTTCCCGCAGGACTTGAGCCCTGGCTTACAGCCCACAGCTCTGTGTCCATGCCGCTTTACAGAAGGCTCTGGCGTGCTGTGCCTTTTAAACAAGCCTCTTGGCGCCTGCACACAGGTGTGCCGTGTATGCGCACGGGCACAAAGCAACTGCGGCCCTCCCCCTCTCCACCTGCCTATAGACAGTCACAAGTGCGCTCCCGGCGTGCGCACACGTGCACGCCACCAACATGGAGGTGCCCTATGGCAAAAGAGGAAGGAGAGCAGACCACTGGGGGGACTTTGGGGGACCCCTGTATGTGTTTTCTGCAGAGCCTGCAGCGGAGGAGGTGAGTGGTGTTTAAACTGACTGACTTCACTGAGCATGTTTCCTGGATGGCTTTGTAAGAATACACCAGGTATGTAACTTACTCCCTCTAGTGGTGAAAACCAGGTAAGACATCCTACTCACAGAAGATTTTTTTTTTAATTATCCTCTCTTACCTTTATCCCCGCCGCAGGAAAGCTACTAAAAATAGTAGATCCAGCCTTCACCCATCACAGCGGGTAATGTTGTGGCAATCTTCAGGTTTCCATGGGTTCCTACTTAGAGGAACCCCATACCTGGACCTGTAGAAGACTCTGCCAGTAACTTTTCATGCCACAGTGTCATTAGTACACCAAAGCCTGGATCCCAGAGACCAGATTTCCGCAGAGAGACATTACAGGCAAACCTTGTTTCTTCTTTACAAGAGGCCCGGGTACCACCCATCTTAGGCTTTTGATATTGGTCCAAGGTATGGATCCAGTTATAGCTCCTAGGCCCCCGCAGAATGCCATCAAAATAGCTTTTTCTTCTCAGCACATGTTCAACGTGATCAACCACCTTAGACACTGGCAAAATAACTGAGGTACTCTCCAATTGGGAGGTGTTATATAGGGGAGGAACTCAATTTTAATTGAGTTTGCCAGTGTCCAATCACATGTGGTGACTACATAACCCATTAAGTCATTAAGGCTCTGTGTTACGTGATGTATGAGCAAGAAACTATAAATTCAGGTTGCTTGGTTTTTTTAATTGGTTTACCGCCATGGCAGACAGTGTGGGGTTCCATGTTTTTGTCCAAAACTTTTTCAACTATTAAGCCTCATACACACATCCATCAAGAAACTTGGTGGCAGAGCTTTTTTTCCCAAGGAAAACGGTCATGTGTATGGCCTCGTACACACGAACGAGGAACTTGTCGTAAATGAAACATCGTTTTCCTCGACGAGTTCCTTGTCAGGCTTGTGGAGAAACTTGACCAGCTTTCTTTGCGTACACACTGTCAAGACCAAATCTCCTCATTCTCAAACGCGGTGACGTACAACACATACAACGGATGAAGTCACATGTGTGACGATACGCGTCGGGATTGGAGCGCTGGACAACCCCTAGCATCCGACGGACGTAGTAGGAGTTCGCTACTCGTGGATTTATGCCATTAATACCGACTTAAATGTGAGTTTTATGTGCTGTTTTAAATTAAATTTGATCGTTTTTACTGGATTATGCGATGTGCTTCGCTTCCCTATTGCTTTGATTGTTCCACTGCTGCATGAGCTGTATAGTGTTTCCAGCCTGACATCCCAGCCTGACATATATGGAAACTGCCTGACATGCATGGAAACTGGTGAGAGAGGAGAAGCAGGACACTGATGAGCTCACTGCTCGTGGAGATAAGCCTCATATTTTATATTCCTTGTGAGTGCATCTGAGTGTGTTATATGCAAGACTCCCCGGCCCTATCAATATTACACCATCCTGTTCTATGTTCCTTATATTTGCATGTACTGCCTTGGAATGTGAGAGCAATCTATACCATCAAGACCAGACCAAAGGGTTTTCCTATCAGGCTCTTTTTGCTTGATGTAAGGTGAGCTGCTGGGACCACCAGAGGTGTGTGTGGAGATTTTTAAGGAGACGGTCTATCCTTTCTTCACCAGAGTTGGCTGTGGGGTCTCCCTTCGTTGAATATCTGTCCTCATTTTTCAACCATCAGACTTACCAGACTTTTGGAGACCTGGGGTTTCTTTCGTTTCTTGGGCATTTTTTTTTTTTTTTAGTTGCATATGTGTATCTTTTATATTTACTGAGTTATTATTCAATTTTTTGCTATCTATAGTTATTACCACGGCATACCCACGTATTCACTGTCACTTGTGTCCTCCCCCCCCCTTTCCCCCTTCCCCTCCCCTTTCACACATTTGCAATATATTATTGATAGTGTGTTTTCACAGCGCAGACATCTTTCACTTGTTCCAACGGCAGGGGAAGTTCGATTTCACTGGCACAACCCTTGGGGCTGCTTTTGCTAATCTCATGTTACTGCCTGTTAAGTAAAAGTTTGGTAAGAGCCAATTTGCACTTTTCAGACTGTTACAGCGTGACAAATGTGCTATCTCCATTACAAACGCTACTTTTACCGAAGGTGCGCTTCCGTCTCATACTTTATTCTGAGCATGCGCGGGTTTCTTAGCATACACACGAACGTGTTTCTCGTCGAAAACCAGCCCGACGAGGAACGCAAAGAGGAATTTGAGACTCCCGTCGAGGAAAAAGAGAACTTGTTCTCTTTTTTTCTCGTTGAGTTCCTCGACAGTTTCCTCGATGAAAAACATATACACAACTGTTTTCCTCGGCAAAAAGCTCTGCCACCAAGTTTCTTGATGGATTCTGTCGAGGAAAATGGTCGTGTGTACGAGGCCTATGTTTTTCATCGAGGAAACTGTCGAGGAACTCGATGAGAAAAAAAGAGAACAAGTTCTCTTTTTCCTCGACGGGAGTCTCAATTTCCTCGTCGTGTTCCTTGTCGGGCTGGTTTTCGACGAGAAACACGTTCATGTGTATGCTAAGAAACCCGTGCATGCTCAGAATAAAGTATGAGACAGGAGCGCACCTTTGGTAAAAGTAGCATTTGTAATGGAGATAGCACATTTGTCACGCTGTAAGGCCTCGTACACACGACCGAACATGTCCGATGAAACTGGTCCGCGGACTATTTCAGCGGACAAGTTCGGTCGTGTGTAGGGCCTAGCGGACTGTTTTCTAGCGGACATTTGTCCAGCCGACCGTTTTCCAGCGGACAAAAATTTCTTAGCATGCTAAGAAACATGTCCGCTGGAAACCTGTCTGTCGGACATGTTCGCTGGTTAGTACACAAAAGCATCATACAAAAAACCAGCGCATGCTCAGACAAAATGAGGGGACGGGAGCGCTCGTTCAGGTAAAACTCGCGTTTGTTTGGGACATGGCACATTCGTCATTTTAAAGCGGAGGTTCACCCATAGCTTACACATTTTCCCCTTAGATTCCTGCTCGTTTTGTCTAGGGGAATCGGCTATTTGTTTTAAAATATGATCCATACTTACCCGTTTACGAGATGCATCTTCTCCGCCGCTTCCGGTTATGGGCTGCGGGACTGGGCGTTCCTTCTTGATTGACAGTCTTCCGAGAGGCTTCCGACGGTCGCATCCATCACGTCACGATTTTCCGAAAGAAGCCGAACGTCGGTGCGCAGGCGTTCGGCTTCTTTCGGCTACGAGTGACGCGATGGATGCGACCGTCGGAAGCCTCTCGGAAGACTGTCAATCAAGAAGGAACACCCGCTCCCGAAGACCCATACCCGGAAGCGACGGAAGAAGATGCATCTCGAAAACGGGTAGGTACAGATCATATTTTAAAACAAATAGGCGATTCCCCTAGACACAACGAGCAGGAATCTAAGGGGAAAATAGAAAAAACAAAGGAATTGGGTGAACTCCCGCTTTAAATATCTAGTGTGTCGTTTATTGCCTCGTTTTTTTCTTCGTTCTCTTGCTAGAATAAACCCGTTCTCTTGCTGATGCTATTTAGACTGAGTTGTCCCATACTGAAATGTGACATTTGTTGCTTGTGATGTAATATTTTTTAAATGTTTGCTAGCCAGATTTATGTTATTTTTAGTTAATGTTGATCTTCTCTAATTTTTTAGTTTTTTGGGTTTCAAGTTATGCCAACATTTTTTTTTTGGTACTTGGTATATTTTTTTGATTTCTTTTGTTGGCAAGTTATGTCAACATATTTTTTTGTTGTTTTTTTTTATTGTTTACCAAGTTGGCACACCAAATGTCCCCCCCCCCCCCCAAGGAGTTTGTGTCCTTTGTAAATGACACATTGTATTTGTTTTTAATGTTTAATGCCTAATCACCACAGTATAACAAACAATAGACAAGGTTTTAACTTAAAGCAAAAAGCCATTTATTTTGGCAAATTCACAAATTAAAAATAAACAGAATGGCAGCACTTGATCAGATAGCAAAATACATGCAGACTTTGATTTCCAACATGATCAAGGATAAAATGGCAAACCAGCAGCACATAACCAAAGGAACCCAAGCTGTGGTAGTCCAAACAAGTTCACTTTTGGGGGGAATCAACTGGAAGGCAGGGAATCACTTTCTTGACTTCTTTGCAGCCTTCCTTCCAGGCTGCCTTACAGCGGATCTTACATGGACCCGTACACGGCCCCTAGCAGGTGGGGATGATGTGGCAGCAGGAGGATGATATTGAGCAGGCCGGGCCGGGTCACATAGCTCAGTGTTCCTGGTCAGCAGGTCCCTCGCCATCCACCAAAGGACCTGATTAATCAGGCCCTTTGCCAGTCTCCTTTGCTCCTCCCCCCTTGGTTCAGATCATGAGCCACCGAGGCACTGTAGGCTTCAGTGGGGTTGAGGGGGGCCCTCATTAGAGCACTAGCCTCCCGAATCATCTGGAGGCTCTCGTCCTCCATCTGCCTCATGTGCCTCCTTCGGCCTGGTTGCCTCATCTGGAGGGGAGGAACTTGGCTGGTGGTGCTGAGCCTGGGGACCTGCTGAATGCCACTGGGCCCGGCCTCCTCCTGGCTGCCACTGACCCCTTCCGCCTGGCTGACATGTTCCTCATCAGGAGCTGCCACCTCCTGGCTGGTCTGTTCTTCCTGTGTAAAAAAAGGGACATGTTGTAATATTTTGCACAATCAAATCACACACATTTTCATGCTCGAGACTGTTTTAGTTTTTCTTCATTTAACTAGAACAGACTCTCCTTCTGACCCCTGCAGTTGTCATCCCTGAACCCCTATTTGTATGCCCACAACTTTTTTTTTTCCCAGCTTGGCTTTTAGTTTACAATATCAAGTCAATAAACAAACAATAATTAGCAGCCCAGAAATATGTTGGAAACTACTATACCTCATCAGTGAAGACTCGCATATCTGGGTCCATGTCAGCCAGCCCCTCTGCGGACTCTGCAGGGCTGTGTGGATCTGGGGAAGTTCTGCTGTAAGGTAGCGTGGAAGGAAGGCTGGAAGGAAGACTCAAAATTGATTCCCTGCCCTCCATTTGATCCCCCCAAAAAGCCATCTCTTTGTAGTACCACAGCTTGGGCTCCTTTGGGTGACTTGCTGCTGCTCCTGATTTTTTTTTTGTTGATCTTTGTAAGATCTTCGATATGTGCTCCTGAGGTTCGCGATTTTATCCTTGACCATGTTGTAATTGCATTCTGGAACCCAAGTCTGCATGTAGGTTGCTATCTATTCCAGTGCTGCCGCTCTGAGGTCTTTTCTGTGGTAAGAAGGCTCCCTTGTATCCCACAGGATGGGCATTTCCCAATATTTCTGTATCAATCGTAGAATATTATCCTGTCCCTGTAATAGGTCCATCCTTATCCTTATTCTTTATTTTTATTTTTCTAATTTTAGTCTAGATTAACAAAAGACAAATAAACAGAAAACACGATTTAAAAAATGCTCAGCTTTGACATTGTCAGAATATGTGCCCCAAAATGTATGACCTATTAATACAAACACAGTGTCTCCTGCTGCTAAAATGCTGGCCAGCTCTGCCCCATTGTTGTACCAAACATTGATTTTACATGCAGACCCTTTGGTTCCATTTAACTAAATACGTGGCATCTATAACCATCCACAATTATTATTAATAAAAGCATTTATCAAGGCACTATTTCATGCGTAGATATCCTGCCCCTCAGCATTGATGACATAAGACACTTCCTAATTACCTATGTCCAACCAACACAGAACAATACTTGCATGATCTGAATACACCAGACAAAAAATTTTATGAGGTAGAGCATTCTTCACATCTAGATTTTGTGATGTGTCCAAGCATTTGGAGAACAAAATACCATTTTGGTCCCCAAGATACATAATAGCGTTAAAAGGGTGCAAACAACAGACCAAACCCCTATCCCATGGCTCTCAAGTTTCTAGGCCTCTGCTGATCCCATGTTGTAATTTCTTACCTTCGTCTCTGTAGCTCCTCGCTTAGAACGCATGAATATCTCTGCGTAACCTACGTAATCACGTCGCTTTCCTTTTATACACTCCGCGTATGCATGAAACGCCGCCCTCGTCACCTTTGCCATGCCCCTAATCAATGTGAAACAGAAAGATGGCGTTAACTCTGTAGCTTCTATAAACGCTCGAATAATCTCCGCGTAACCTACGTAATCACATCGTTTTCATTCTATACACTCCGCGTATGCATGAAATGCCGCCCTCGTCACCTTTGCCATGCCCCTAATCAATGTGAAACGGAAAGATGGCGTTAACTCTGTAGCTTCTATAAACGCTCAAATAATCTCCGCGTAACCTACGTAATCACGTCGTTTTCATTCTATACACTCCGCGTATGCATGAAACGCCGCCCTCGTTACCGTCCATGACGGAACATTTCCTCTTTTCCACGCCCCTAATCACTGTGAAGCGAAAAAATGGCAATGTCACACGAGCGTGCACTAAGCTCTCAGCCTGAAAATGAAGGGACAGAGGCAGGAACGTCCCGACCCAGGCCCAAACGCTATAAGGCCACTAATATGGGTTTAGAAGAGATGGTGGAGTTAGTTGACATACTGCGGAGGAAGGACTAAGACGGGGAACATGGCCCATACACGACCCCTAACCGCAGAAAGGCGAAAATTATGGACAAGGTGGCGAGGAGAATTCATGAGATGTTTGGTGTCACCAGATCAAAAGAACAGCTCCGGAAACGTTGGTCGGACTTGAAACTGCGGGAGCCACATCAGTTAAAGATGATCCAGAAAATTATTAAGAAAAGTAAGTCCTTTTTTTTATTATTAGGTCAATTGTCTTTATTAATTTGTTGTCATGTATATTTCTACATCTGCCTCCTTGGCCTGGTTGGACTTTTGAACACATGTTGAAATTGTATGTTTTTTTGGAAAATAGCTATCTTTTTCAACGATCATAATAGTAAACATCGTAACATCACATCGTTTCTCACAAATCCGATGTTGGTCCAGGAACAACACACCTGTACATGGCTATCTGGCAAAAAACAACGTTTGTAAACATTGGCCCAGATTCAGGTAGAATTTGCCCCTTTCTTACGGAGGCACAGGGCAGCGTTTTTGCCCTGCGCCCCCGCAAATTTACTGCGCTACCCGCGAAATCACGGAGCAGTAGCTCCGTAAATTGCGGGTGCGCTGTGTAAACTTGCCCTGCGTAAGGGCGCCTAATGTAAATGATCCCGTAGGGGGCGGGAATCATTTAAATTAGGCGCGCTCCCGCGCTGAGCGTAGAGCGCATGCTCCGTCGGGAAACTTTACCGACGTGCATTGCGGCAAATGACGTCGCAAGGACGTCATTTGCTTCAAAGTGAACGTGAATGGCGTCCAGCGCCATTCACGAATCACTTACGCAAATCATGTAAATTTCGAACGTCGTGACGCGGGAACGACGGGTATCCTATAGCATTGGCTGCGCCTGCTATTAGGATGTGCAACCTTACGCGAAACCCGACGTACGCAAACTAAGTAATTTGCGTACGCAGGGCTCGCGCAACGTTGTGAATCAGTGTTAGTATGCAATTTGCATACTATACACTGATCACAATGGGAGCGCCCCCTAGCGGTCATCGCTAGAATGCAGCCTAAGATATGCGTGGCATAAGAGACTTATGCCACGCAGATTTTAGGCTGCAGTCGGCGTAACGAGCTCTCTGAATCAGGAGAACTCGTTACGCCTGGGCGACTAAGCAGTTGCGCTGCGTAACTATGGTTACGCAGTCGCAATTGCTCTCTGAATCTGGGCCATTGTGGAAAAGATGTTTTTTAAAAAAAAAATTAATAGAATGTTTTAAAGGCAAACAGGATTCATTCTCAACAGTGATAATAAGCAGCTGTTTTCCTATCTGGAATCAAGAGCACCTGTGTCTCCCCAAAAAAAAAAATATATTTTTTTAGGGTCTCCGAGAAAGAATTTTTAGGGGGGACATCCATGTGTGTCACTTCGCTAAAAAAAGGGGCAGGATCAGAGCTTGGGCTATAAGTCATCTAAAAATTTAGTTTTGGCTTGGTGGAAGAAGACAAAAAACAATAAACATTTTAAGCCTCTTCTAAGCAATGTGTGCGATTTCTGCTCTCCAATATCTGTGTGCTGATGAATATACCTTTTGTTTTGTGTTATTTAGGGGAAAGAAGACGACAGCATTTGGAGGAGGCAGGGAGGGCCAGACACGCCAAAAAAAGACCATCTCTGCATGTGGAGGAGGAGGAGGATGTGGAAGGAGTGGTGGAAGAAAGAGAGGAGGAAGAAGCCATTTTGGAAGGAGGCGTTATGGAAGATGAAGGGGAAGTTGAGAAAGAAGAAGTTGGATTTATGGAAGATGAAGGAGGATTTATGGAAGAAGAAGGAGGAATTATGGAAGATGAAGGAGGAGTTGTTGAAGATGAGGGTGAAGTTGTTGAAGAAGGAGGAGTTGTTGAAGATGAGGGTGAAGTTGTTGAAGAAGGAGGAGTTGTCGAAGAAGGAGAAGTTGTTGAAGTTGGTGAGGTGGAAATGAGCAGTCCATCGGGTCAGTGTCACCCCAGCTTTATAGGGCAAAACAGATGTAGATAGGCCTGCAAAATAATAATTTTTACTATTTTTTTTTTTTTTTTAGGGGATGAAGATGGTGTTCCGCACTTTTCACGTGCAAGTGCACAAATCATAATACAGCAGATTATGGAGTGCAGCACAGAGATGGACAATCTGAGGCAAAGGATGTTAGTCATTGAACAGAATTTTAAAAATATAATCGACATGATGGGCCGTGTCAAAGACTGAAAAAAAATATTAACAAATATATATATTTGATAATAAAAAATATCATCAAAAAATATATATTTTAGTTAAAAATATATAGTAAAAAATAAAGATATATTTTCCACAAAAAAAATAAATAAGATATGAAAAATAAATATCTTACTAAATTGTGAAAAAAAAAAAAAAGGCATGTTTTGAGCAAAAAAAAAAAATTTTGTGGGTAATGAACAAGCTGCAAATAAAAAAATGTACATCAAAATCTGAAAAATTAGTGGCTTTTATTCTTTCTATGCTCAATACCCAGTTTGAAGATGAGTGAATAATGTGCAATTGTGGTTATTTACTAAAACATGAGAACTAAATTTGTCACTAGAAGTGCACTAGTTAGTTGGAGAACCAGGAAGACAGATAAAAAGAGAAAAAGCAATAATGACAAACAACTGTATAAAGTCCAATGGTCAAATTATTTATTATTTCTGTGAATATTTCTTTCTTTTGGGGGCTGAATTAGAAAGAAATATGATCAGGCATAGCAATGGCCCACCGACCCATGAAGTACTCAACATATTTGTCGCGTACCTCACGAGCAGATTGGGTGGCCAAGCCAGCGCGACCAGTGTCCAGCCCAGGAAGGGTATCTGAGGGTAGTCCTGCCTCAGTACCGATGTTGGGTAGGTACGCCTGGGAGTGCCTGCGTAAAAAATTGTGCAAAATGCAGCAGGCAAAAACAACGGTGTTCAATTTATATTCCGCCAGGTGTATCGCTGTCAGGAACAGGCGGAACCGGCTGGTGAGTATCCCAAAGGCATTCTCGACTACCCTCCGGGCTCTGGCCAGCCGATAATTGAACACCCTCCTCTCTGAGATGAGGGTCCTCTGGGGAAAAGGCCGCAAGAGGTGAGGTCCAAGCCCAAAAGCTTTGTCCGCTAAAAAAACAAACGGAAGTCCTTACACATTGTCTTCATCCGGTGGCAGTTTGTAGACACCTGTAGAATTCAGTCCGCGTGAACACTCCCCCATCAGACAGCCGGCCGTTCTTCCCCAGGTCCACATACAAAAATTCGTAGTGTGCCGACACCACCGCCATCAACACGATACTATGAAAACCTTTATAGTTAAAATAGTAGGACCCCGAACAGGGTGGCGGCACTATGCGGATGTGTTTCCCATCTATTGCTCCACCGCAGTTCGGAAAATCACACCGCTGGGCAAATTGGGAAGCCACAGTCTGCCATTCCTGTGGCGTGGAGGGAAGCTGTGGGGACAAACAAATAAAGAAAATGAGTAATTTGGCACATAATCATTGCAAACATAATCCTACAAGCATCCTTGTGCAACATCACAGTATTCAAATTGCGTCAAAAAATTGTGCAGGGAGTATTTCTGGCCACAAATATATAGGCCCACTTAATTAATAGACTCCACACCCCTCTGATGGGGAAATAAACAGTTTTAGGGGGGGGGGGGAGAACTACAATGGAGTAGACCAAAAAATGTCAATATAAAAATAGGCTAGGTGTGTTTGTCCCTAGGATAGCATGCTGGACAGTTTAATAGTGGGTAAGGTAAAAATATGCAGGTAGGCCAACAAAAAGAACATGGAAAGCTTATATCACCATGCATAGGGAGAACAGGGAACGTTCAACACACAGCATATTACAATCATGGTTATTCTGGAAAAATCAAAAAAATACAATACTTTTGCACACATTATTAAAGAAAGATTGTGATGTTAAAATGAGGAAACTTACCTTAATATACTCCTCCTGCAGAGCTTGTATGATGGCAGAATACGTCTCCGGTATGATGATCCCAAGCGCCTGGGGAGAGATGCCTGTCGAGAACTTGAGGTCCTGCAGGCTCCTCCCAGTTGCCAGGTACCGCAACTTGGCAATAAGCCTCGGTTGAAAACGGGGTCCGTCATACGGAGAAAGTTCCTATAGTCATTAGGATTATTCTCCTGGATTTCCCTAAGCAGAGGCATATGAGAGAATTGGTCACGCTGGCGCAACCAATTCTTGGCCCAGGAACTCCTCCTCCCCCTGTTCCTGGCCAAACTACTGGATCGATGAGCAAATCCAGAAGCAAGCCCATATCCAGCACCAATTCGCGAAAATCAACGCTGCTACTCCATCATGGCTTCAAACCGGCCGGCTGGTCAGTCAAGAATGCACTCCAACAGAAAGCACCCCCAAATCCAGCACTACCTCCAAAGAACACGCAACAAACAGATACGAGCGGACAGGACGCCACTGCAAAGCAGAAACGACCTGAAAGCCTGTACCTGATTGACAACTACGATCTCGCAAGCACACGCACTGAACCCGAGAATACAACCTGTAAAGCGCGGAGACCGAAAAGCGCGAATCGGCTCTAACCAAACCTTCGCTAACACGAGGGAACACGTAACTAGCAAAAGCGGAACAGAGGGCGGCGCCGTTGACTTTGGTCTTTCCCTTTATAGTGACGTTGTACGTCTTGTCCGACGGGATTTTTGTCCGCTGGTGTGTACAAGCCAGCGGACCAACGGACAATTCAGCCTTGTCCGCTGGAAACTGTCCGTCGGACAGGTTTCAGTGGACTGATCCGGTCGTCTGTACGAGGCCTAACAGTTTGAAAAGTGCAAATTGTCTCTTACCAAACTTTTACTTAACACGCAGTAACATGAGATTAGCAAAAGCAGCCCCAAGGGTTGTGTCAGTGGAATCGAACTTCCCCTGCTGTTGTATGTGTTGTACGTCACCGCGTTTGAGAACGAGGAGATTTGGTCTTGACAGTGTGTATGCAAAGAAAGCTTGTCAAGTTTCTCCACAAGCCTGACAAGGAACTCGTCGAAGAAAACTATGTTTCATTTACGACGAGTTCCTCGGTCGTGTGTACGAGGCCTAACTGTATATATATATATACTTGACTCTATTGTGTTGAAGTGTACTTATATATATGTCTGTTCTCTGTAGAGATATCCACACATTAACTCTGAGGCCCCATACTCACGAGCAAACATGTCTGCTGAAACTGGCCCGCAGGCCAGTTTCAGCAGACATGTTTGGTCGTGTGTGGGCGCGAGCGGGCCGAATTCCAGCAAACATTTGCCCGCCGGGCCTTTTCCCAGCGGACAAATATTCCTGGACTTGTTTTAAAACAGTCCGCTGGAATCCTGCCCGCTCGGACATGTACGGTCGTCAGTACAGACCTACCGTACATGTCCAGGCGCCCGCCGTCCCTCGCATGCGTCGAATGACTTCGACGCATGCGTGGAAGCATTTTAAAGGCGGGCCGCCCACGTCGCCGCGTCATTGTCGCGGCGACACCGCGTCATCGACGCGGCGACACCGCGGACACGCCCCGCGTATTGTTTACGCGCGGACTTCTGTACGATGGTGTGTACAACCATCATACAGAAGCCCTCTGGCAGACATGTATGGTGAAAACGGTCCGACGGACCGCTTTCACCATACATGTTTGGTCGTGAGTACCCGGCCTTAAATATACTCCTGAAGAAGCGGTCTCACCAGGTTGAAGAGGTTGAACTGACAAGGAATGAATATCTGATCCCTCCCTTCACGGATGGATACACGTCTGCTCTTGCAGTTCTTTCAGAAATGGAAACTTGTGTGTATTGTATCTTTTCTTTAAAGGACCATTTTTAATATTTCAATAATGTTTATTGAAATTTTTTTAACAGACAGTACAAAAGTATCTCAGCATGTTATTGTACATTATTGAACTCGATCAAGGACCCATACATCCAGGGCCGATCCGAGCGGTGCACCCCAGCGCCTGCAGAAGTGGGGGCGCCAAAGTGTCCAGCCAAAATGCTGCCTTCCATCCTCCCTCTCCTTGTTTGTGTCACACACAAACACACTTATTAATTACCCACGAGTCGGGCTGTATCTGCTGTCGCCCATCGCCACTGTCTTCCTAGCTCCTCCACTACTCGGCCGCCTGTCCAATCCGACATCCCTCCTCCCATTTGTTTCTGCCCAAACCCCGCCCACACTCCAGCCTTTTGCATGGAGTCATGGACGCCTGTGAAGACTAACCTGAGGGGGAAGCTTGTATGTGAGTTATCTGCACAACTCCCTCTCTCCCCTGAATTTGTTTTGCTTTGCCTCTACTCTCTCCTTTCTTACTCCCCCCCGTGCAGACTGGGGGGGTTAATAGTGCAGACTTGGGGAGGTAATGGTGCAAACTTGGGGGGTAATTGTGCAGACTGGAGGAAGGGGGTAATTGTGCAGAGGGGGAGGGGGGATTGTGCAGACTGGGGGGGTAATTGTGCAGAGGGGGATTGTGCAGATTGGGGGGGAATGTGCAGGCTGGGGGGTAATTGTGCAGAGGGGGAGGGGGGATTGTGCAGACTGGGGGGGAATGTGCAGGCTGGGTGGTAATTGTGCAGACTGGGGGAAGGGGGGGTTGTGCAGACTGGGGGGTAATTGTGCAGACTGGGGGGTAATTGTGCAGAGGGGGAGGGGGGATTGTGCAAACTTGGGGAGGTAATGGTGCAAACTTGGGTGGTAATTGTGCACACTGGGGGAAGGGGGTAATTGTGCAGAGGGGGAGGGGGGATTGTGCAGACTGGGGGGGGGTAATTGTGCAGAGCGGGATTGTGCAAACTGGGGGGAGAATGTGCAGGCTGGGGGGTAATTGTGCAGAGGGGGGGGATTTTGCAGACTGGGGGGAATGTGCAGGCTGGGGGGTAATTGTGCAGACTGGGGGAAGGGGGGGTTGTGCAGACTGGGGGGGATTTTGCAGACATGGTGAAGGGGGTAATTGTGCAGAATGTGGGAGGGGGGTTGTGCAGACTGGGGGGGGGGATGTGCAGGCTGGGGAGTAATTGTGTAGACGGGGGGAAGGGGGGGTTGTGCAGACTGGGGGGGATTTTGCAGACTGGGGGAAAAGGGGGTGATTGTGCAGACTGGAGGGTAATTGTGCAGACTGGGGGAAGGGGGGGAGTAATTGTGCAGACTGGGGGAAAAGGGGATGATTGTGCAGACTGGAGGGTAATTGTGCAGACTAGGGGGGGAATGTGCAGACTGGGGGGTAATTGTGCAGAGGGGGAGGGGGGATTGTGCAGACTGGGGGGGGATGTGCAGGCTGGGGAGTAATTGTGCAGACGGGGGGAAGGGGGGGTTGTGCAGACTGGGGGGGATTTTGCAGACATGGTGAAGGGGGTAATTGTGCAGAATGTGGGAGGGGGGTTGTGCAGACTGGGGAAGGGGGGTTGTGCAGACTGGGGGAGGGGGGGGTAATTGTGCAGACTGGGAGGAAAGGGGGTGATTGTGCAGCTTGGGATGGAGGGGGGGTTGTGCAGACTGGGGGAAGGGGGGTTGTGCAGACTGGGGGAAGGGGGGAGTAATTGTGCAGACTGGGGGATGAGGGATTGTGCAGACTGGGGGAGGGGGGGTTGTGCAGACTGGCGGAAGGGGGGTTGTGCAGACTGGGGGAAGGGGGGTTGTGCAGACTGGGGGAAGGGTGGTTGTGCAGACTGGGGGAAGGGGGGAGTAATTGTGCAGACTGGGGGAGGAGGGATTGTGCAGACTGGGGGGAAAGGGGGTGATTGTGCACACTGGGGGGTAATTGTTCAGACTGGGGGAGGGGGGATTGTTCAGACTGGGGGGAGGGGGGATTGTACAGACTGGGGGAAGGGGGGGTTGTGCAGACTGGGGGAAGGGGGGGGAGTAATTGTGCAGATTGGGGGGAAAGGGGGTGATTGTGCAGACTGGGGGAAAAGGGGGTGACTGTGCAGACTGGGGGGAGGGGGGATTGTGCAGACTGGGGGAAGGGGGGGTTGTGCAGTCTGGGGAAAGGGGGGTTGTGCAGACTGGGGGAAGGGGAGAGTAATTGTGCAGACTGGGGGGAAAGGGGGTGATTGTGCAGACTGGGGGGAAAGGGGGTGATTGTGCACACTGGGGGGTAATTGTGCAGACTGGGGGGGGGGGGATTGTGCAGACTGGGGGGTAATTGTGCGGACTGGGGGGTAATTGTGCGGACTGGGGGGTAATTGTGCAGGCTGGGGGTAATTGTGCAGACTGGGGGGTAATTGTGCAGGCTGCGGGTAATTGTGAAGACTGGGGGTAATTGTGCAGACTGGGGGGTAATTGTGCAGACTGGGGGAGGGGGGATTGTGCAGACTGGGAGAAGGGTGGTTGTGCAGACTGGGGGAAGCGGGGTTGTGCAGACTGGGGGAAGGGGGGGAGTAATTGTGCAGACTGGGGGAAAAGGGTGTGATTGTGCAGACTGGGGGGTAATTGTGCAGACTGGGGGGAGGGGGGTTGTGCAGACTGGGGGAAGGGGGGGTTGTGCAGACTGGGGGAAGGGGGGGAGTAATTGTGCAGACTGGGGGGGAGGTGGGCTTGTGCGGATTAGGGGGTAAGAGGGATTGAACAGACTAAGGGGAGTTGTGCAGAATGGGAGGGGGTGGAGAACTAAGAGCAGCGCACAGGAAACTCCCGGAGTCTTGGAGGCAGGCAGAGGCAGAGCACACCAGGGAGTCGTGATGCATGTGACTGGCTCAGGTTGTGGGGCTAGACGCTGGTTTGCAACAACTTTACCCCAGGACAAGGAGAATTAGCCCCTCCCCCCAGGAGGCCGTGCAAGGACCTGCTGAGCTGCCATCGCTGAGGTGAGAGACCCTAACACAGCTGACCCCCCCACATCAGGCTGCATTGATGGGCACTGGTGAGGCTGCATTGATGAGCACTGATCGGGCAGTCTGCCACCATTTCTTGTATCATGTCTGCAGTCTTTGACCATCTCCTGTAGTATGTTTGCAGTCTCTGACCATCTCCTGTAGTATGTTTTCAGTCTCTGACCATCTCCTGTAGTATGTTTGCAGTCTCTGACCATCTCTTGTACTATGTCTGCAGTCTCTGACCATCTCCTGTAGTATGTTTGCAGACTCTGACCATCTCTTGTACCTTGTTTGCAGTCTCTGACCATTTCTTGTATCATATCTGTAGCCTCTGACCATCTTCTGTAGTATGTTTAGTCTCTGACCATCTCTTGTATCATGTCTGCAGTCTCTGACCATCTTATGTAGTATGTCTGCATTGTCATTTTTCAAGCGATCAGTGCTATAAAAATGCACCGATTACTGTAAAAATTACACTGGCAGTGAAGGGATTAACCACTAGGTGGCACTGCAGGGGTTAAGTCAGTACTAGTGAGTGATTCTTAGGGGGCGTGGCTACATGTGACACATCACTGATGACCGTTCCCGATCATGGGGAACAGCCATTAGTGACAGTATCACTAGGCAGAATAGGGGAATGCCTTGTTTACAAAGGCATCCTCCTGTTCTGCCTTTGCCCGCTGGGCGGCAAATTTAAAGGGATGTACCTGTACGCCAATGTGACTGCCCGTGCCATTCTGCCGACGTACATCTGCGTGTGGTGGTCGGCAAGTGGTTATGGGACCTATATCTGCTTAGGAAATGGTTTGCAGGGTACTTTTGTGTATCAGGAAAAGGTAAATTATGGAGTATGATTTCTGTGCAGCTGAGTAGAAGGTAAAGTCCCTCTCAGTTCCATGTAAGCACAGCCAGGGATCATAAATATCTTATAGTTGTGAGTGAGAAAAGGGCCATGGATCTTTGTCTACGCTGGTTGGAAGAGTCAAGAGAGTTATCAATCGTATCCTTTAACATCTCTGCATATAATTATGCGTTCCTGAGGGTAATGAGATAGCTTATTCATTATTGTTTTAAAAAATAGTTTTTGGTGAGAATTGGGAGTGTATATGTTAGCTATAACATATGGTATAGAAAAAACAAGTTGCGCTAAACATTATAAACAATTGGTGTGACCAAAAATTTAAAGTGTGGCATATGGTCAATAGAGTTTGACAATCATCATACGATCATATAACATACAGAAATATTCAAACAAAAGTCCGTACGTGATGTGAATAAATGTTGAATCACAAAGTGATCAGAGTTAAATGCTGTTCCCCAATGACGGAAGAAAAGTCCTCAAAATAAATTATAACCAGATGAACAACCAGTGACAACCAGAGTGACAACCAGATAGCTAGAATCCTCCCCCACCAAAGCAAATATGTCTGCTTACCAGAGCCCGGTGGTCCCTTGATTATAGGGGACCCCAGGAAGCCTGTAGGTAATTGGGATAATGAAGCCACAAGCTGGATGGAGCCAATCTATTGGGGATCATCACCTCGTTCCGTTAGTCCAGGAAATGAGCGATCATGTTTCACGCACGCGCCTGCGTTCCACGGCCGAAAAACCAAGCCTCATTATAGACCTCCACTGACACCCATACCTATTGGGTGAAAGTGAAGGCGTATTGGCACCGATTGACAAATGAGGATGGGCCTAGAGAAGTGGCCCGGAAGCCAATCAGAACGTGGACCAATCCGCTGTCGGCGTCCACGTCTGATAGCGTCCTTAGTCAAGAAGCGCATGCGCGTGCAAATACATCACGCCGCCGCGAGGGAAACCCAACCCCGTGGCGGAAGGCAAACGAACAGCACGCATGCGCGTCCCCTGGCCATCAGGACCAAGCCTCGTTGTGAGAAGCCACTCAACGCTCTGGATCAACCAGAGTGGGAGTGGCGATCCCCGAGCTACAACCGTCACCTCCTATCACTAGTAACCAATACGGTTTTGATTACCCTGCAAGACCTTCCAGGAATCAGCCCACTCTGGGTTGGGGTTTTCCCAGGGCCCAACCAGGCCAGGGAGGAACCAGAGAACCAAGAGAAGGACCAGAGGGGGGAGGAGGGCCAAAAAGAAAACAAGTTTAGGGATTGTTATTTACAATTTAAGCCAGCAGGTGCTGACCGACCCTGAGAAGAAGCTCTTGGACAAAGGTCTGAAATGTGCTCCTCCACGGAGTTTGAGCAAGTTCCAGACCTACATGGATGTCCACAAGTTTGCCAGGCGACTCAGCATCAAGAGACACTTTTTGTCCAATCCGACTTCGGATTGGCAGTTGCCCACTACTGAATATAAACATTCGTGTCTTGCCAATGCTTCATTGTTTAACCCACCAGGGTCATTGGCCCCCAGCATCAGGGTCTTCAGGGACGTAGTCCTTAATGATCTGGAACAGATTAAGATTAAGAAAACTAATATGAACAAAGACTTAGAGATGGGCCTGGAATCATTGTGCTCCAACAAGTCTTTAGTGATCCGGCCTGCTGACAAAGGGGGGGGCATTGTCGTCCTCAATCGATGTGATTACCTCAAGGAGATGCATCGGATCGTGGATGACCAGGAGACCTACACACCCCTTGGCAGGAATCCCGTAGTTAAGTATAAAAGGGAACTTGAAGTCATAGTTGACCGCGGTTTACAAAAGGGCATTTTGAATAACAAGGAAGCATTTTTTCTGGTACTGAGTGCACTCCTGTTATTTATTATTTACCCAAAATACATAAGAGTCAAACTTGCCCCCCCGGGACGTCCCATTGTTAGTGGGATTGATTCCATCACTCCCCGGGTGAGCAAGTATATTGACTTATTTTTGCAACCGCTTGTCCAGACCATTCCCTCCTATATAAAAGACACCAAGCAATTCATTAACACACTTGCCAATATTTCCCCCAAACCTGATTTGTGGATGGTCACGGCTGACGTGACCTCCCTCTATACGATAATACCACATCAATTGGGGTTTGAGGCCGTGTCATTGTATCTGGTTAGGAACTCTGGACTGGCACAGGCCCAAAGAGATTATATTATGGAATTGTTGCAATATGCGGCCAGCCATAATTACTTTCTGTTTGACAACATGTTTTACAAACAGGATAGGGGAGTGGCTATGGGGGCCAAGTACGCCCACAGCTTGGCCAATCTCTTTTTGGCCAAGTGGGAGGAGGATGTCGTTGATGTTTGCCGTCGACCAGAGATAATTCTTTGGTCCCGGTACATTGATGACGTCCTCCTCCTGTGGGATGGCAATGAGTCTGACCTCAACAACTATATGTCAGAATTGAACCAGAACAACAGAGGTATCAAATTCAGTTTTGAGGCGAGTACAAGGGAGATCAATTTCTTAGATCTGAAAAAGAAATTTGTTACAACAACCTTTTTCAAGCACATGGACAGAAACTCATATATCCCCCTGGATAGCTGTCACCTTCCTGCCTGGTTAAAAGCGGCCCCACAAGGGCAGTTTACGTGTCTAAGATGCAACTGCACAGATTTACAAACTTTTGAGAACCAGGCATCTGTGCTCTCTAAAAGATTTGTAGAAAAAGGGTATGATAGCACCTCTCTAGTCCAGTTAATTGACAAAACAAGGATTGTTGAGAGGGAACACCTTCTGAAGGACAGTATCAAAACAGATCGAGGGGATAAATTCTCTATGCCTTTTGTTACGACCTTCTCTGTCCAGCATTTTAGCATAAGGAACAAAAACATTGTCACATCTTAACTACTGACCAAGTTCTGGCCCCTATATTACCAGCGAGACCAAGCGTGGTATTTAGGGGAGCATCCACGCTTGCCAGCCAGATTGCCCCCAGTGTTCATGATCCCCCCAAGGAGAGCAGATCATTTTTGCAAAACCTCACAGGTTATTTTCGGTGTAAGCGGTGTCAAGTGTGCACTCTCAATAAATGCAAAAACAGGAAAATCTGCTCTTTCCAGTCTACCAGCACTACCAAAACCCACGAGGTTGAGCCTTTTATTACATGCTCGACCAAAGGGGTGGTGTACCTGATCCAGTGCCCGTGTGGCCTCCAATACGTTGGGAGGACCAAGAGGGCACTGAGGGTGAGGTTGAATGAGCATATCGCTAACATTTGAAAAGGGTACGACAAACATTCTGTATCCAAGCATTATGACCTGGTGCATAATAGGGACCCCAACAATACACTATTTGTTGGCATTGACAAATACCAGCCACATTGGAGGGGGAGTAACTTGGTTCGCGAGATCTCCAAACAGGAAATGGCATGGATATATTGTCTTAAGACATATACGCCCTTTGGTTTGAACATCGACACAGATATAAATGCATTTATTAACAACTCTTGGTAGATAGTATCAATCATCCGCAGTGGATACATTGGGGATCTGGTGTGCCCATTTAGGTGGATGGGGAGATGTCCTTGTTTCAATTTCTAACTTTCAACTGTTTTTTGTTCATTCGGGCCCCTCTTTTCAGCGCACAACTTGAATTCCCTTACTGAGGAATCCGACCAAAAATTTGGCCCCACGCTGATTGGGCATACCTATGATGCGCTCTGGTCCCATTTTTACTTTTTTTCTATGTTATTTTTTAGCATTTCAAATTTTTGATGCATTTTTTATTTTTTATTTTACGCAATATTTTTATAAAGATATCTTACTAGATTTATATCTGTTAATGTTATCAAAATTTTCCCTTATGTGATTTTACATGTATATGTTACACTTACTTTATTTGTTGATGTTTGATGTATGCAGCAATTGCTAATTAGAACTTTCTATGGGTTTCATACTAATGTGCACATGGCCTTTTAATGCATGTGGATCATGTGCACATATTTTTAGTTGTCCTGTTCAATAATTAATTATATTAGGATGTGTATGACAGTTTTTTGTTTACCCCTGTATGGGGGGAATGAGTATAGATGCTGCGCCGTCATCTCCTAGTGATAGGAGGTGACGGTTGTAGCTCGGAGATCGCCACTCCCACTCTGGTTGATCCGGAGCGTTGAGTGGCTTCTCACAACGAGGCTTGGTCCTGGTGGCCAGGGGACCCGAATGCGCGCTGTTCGTTTGCGTTCCCCCGCAGGGTTGGGCTTCCCTCACGGCGGCGTGACGTATTTGCATGCGCACGCGCTTCTTGACTAAGGACGCCATCAGACGTGGATGCCGACAGCGGATTGGTCCACATTCTGATTGGCTTCCGGGCCACTTCTCTAGGCCCATCCTCATTTGTCAATCGGTGCCAATACGCCTTCACTTTCACCCAATAGGTATGGGTGTCAGCAGAGGTCTATAATGAGGCTTGGTTTTTCGGCATTGGCCGCCTACGTTGGTTCCACACGAGGCTTGGTTTCTGCCGCGGATGCGCGCATGGACCGGAACCGTGGCCCTCTTTTTTTGGCATACAAGGGTATTTAGGGGGGTGATGCGGTGTGCCGCCCGTGCCCCTTGATGAAGCGATTTCTCGCGAAACTAGTAGGGCGGAACGTGCAGTACATCGGCATCACCCCCTGGACTGCTTTGGGTTCCTGCTTGGACGGGTTGTCTGGATGTATCCGGCTGGGACATCGGACTTAAAGGCTCTTTTTTACCACACAAATGTGAGTGTAATAGCATGTACGATTTTTTAGAATAGAAGTTTTAAAGGTTTTACACTATCGAGGCCCCCCTCTTCATTTTCTAACCCATGAAACATGATCGCTCATTTACTGGACTAACGGAACGAGGTGATGATCCCCAATAGATTGGCTCCATCCAGTTCGTGGCTTCATTATCCCAATTACCTACAGGCTTCCTGGGGTCCCCTATAATCAAGGGACCACAGGGCTCTGGTAAGCAGACATATTTGCTTTGGTGGTGGAGGATTCTAGATATCTGGTTGTCACTGCTACTGGTGGTTCATCTGGTTATAATTTATTTTGAGGACTTTTCTTCCGTCACTGGGGAACAGCATTTTACTCTGATCACTTTGTGATTCAACATTTATTCACATCACTTACGGACTTTTGTTTGAATATGTCTGTATGTTATATGATCGTATGATGATTGTCAAACTCTATTGACCATATGCCACACTTTTAATTTTTGGTCACACCAATTGTTTATAATGTTTAGCGCAACTTGTTTTTTCTATATTAGTATCACTGTTTAATTTAACCACTTCCCGCCCGGCCTATAGCCGATTTACGCTTGGGAAGTGGTTCTGAAATCCTGACAGGAAGTTCCAGAACGTCCTGCAGGATTTCATGTCGCGTGCGCCCGTGGGGGCGCGCAGCGCGGCGATCGGTGATGCGGGGTGTCAGTCTGACACCCTGCATCTCCGATCTCGGTAAAGAGCCTCCGGCGGAGACTCTTTACCACGTGATCAGCCGTGTCCAATCACGGCTGATCACGATGTAAACAGGAAGAGCCGTTGATGGCTCTTCCTCACTCGCGTCTGACAGACGCGAGTAGAGGAGAGCCGATCGGCGGCTCTCCTGACAGGGGGGGTTCGCGCTGATTGTTTATCAGCGCAGCCCCCCCTCGGATCGCCACACTGGACCACCAGGGATGCCCACCCTGGACCACCAGGGTGGGCAAAAAAAAAAAAAGCCTGCAAAAAATAAAAATAAAAAGTCTGAAAAAAAACATTAAAAAAGATGCCATACAGTGCCCACAAATGGGCACTGACTGGCAACCTGGGAAAATCAGTGCCACCCCAGTGTCCATCAGTGCCACCCCAGTGTCCATCAGTGCCATCCCACAGTGTCCATTAGTGCCACCCCACAGTGCCCATCCATGCCCAGTGCCCACCTATCAGTGCCCATCTGTGCCACCCATAAGTATCCATCAGTGCCACCCATAAGTGCCGCCCATGAGTGCCCATCTGTGCCGCCTATGAGTGCCCAGTGCCGCCTATGTGTGCCCATCAGTGCCACCTATGTGTGCCCATCAGTGCCGCCTATGAGTGCCCATCAGTGCCGCATACCAGCGCCGCCAATCAGTGCCACCTAATCTGTGCCCGTTAGTACTACCTGATCGATGCCCATCAGTGCCATCTCATTGGTGCCCATCAGTGCCGCCATATCAGTGCCCGTAATTGAAAGAGAAAAACGTATTTACAAAAAAATATACAGAAAAAAATAAAAACATAATTTTTTTAAAAAAATGCCAGTCTTTTTTTAGTTGTTGCGCAAAAAAAAATCGCAGAGGTGATCAAATACCACCAAAAGAAAGCTCTATTTGTGGGGAAAAAAGGACGCCAATTTTGTTTGGGTACAGTGTAGCATGATCGCGCAATTGCCATTCAAAGTGTGAAATGGCTGAAAGCTGAAAATTGGCTTGGGCGGGAAGGTGCGTAAGTGCCTGGTATGGAAGTGGTTAATGTCACACAGTAAGGTGCAGCTTTACATTTGGCTCATCAGCCAACACTTTCCCGTTTGAGTTAGGGGTCCTATTCACTGTTTATTAGCACAGTTTTTTCCCCCATTTTTTCTCATAACATATGGTATGTTGTCAAAGAGGGCATCTAGGATTAGGTATCTGCCACAAGGATCAGCTCCCAAGTGACGTAGCTGTAAAGATAGAGATTTACGTATAGCAATCATGACTAGGGTTGAGCGAACCCGAACTGTAAAGTTCGGGTTCGGTACGGACTTTGGGTTTTTCCCGAACCCGGACCCGAACCCGAATAATTGGAAAAAGTCAGGGTTCCGGTTCGGAGTTCGGGTATGTTTTGGCGCGCTGCACGGCAGCCAATCGCCATTCGTTTTACTACTGTGACTGGGAACTGATCACAGCCATGCCTACTTATGGCATGGCTGTGATTGGCCAGTGCAGCATGTGACCCATCATGTGACCAGCCTCTATATTAGATCGAGGCACACAGCACAGATCGTCACTCTGCTTCACTAATGATAGGGAAAGGCTGCTGAATCTGCTGCTTAGGGACAGTATTAGGTGTATCCTGCTCCAGATATCTCAAGAAGCACACTTTATTTCTTTGATATCTGCATCATCTTATGGTATCTGGCTCGTTGTTACTGTGCTTCACTAATGATAGGGAAAGGCTGCTGAATCTGCTACTTAGGGAAAGTGTTAGGTGTATCCTGCTCCAGATATCTCAAGAAGCACACTTTATTTCTTTGATAACTGCATCATCTTATGGTATCTGGCTCGTTGTCACTGTGCTTCACTTATGATAGGGAAAGGCTGCTGTTTTTGCTTAGGGACAGTGTTAGGTGTATCCTGCTCCAGAATTCTCAACAAGCACTCTTTATTCCTGTGACATCTGCTGTGCTTCATATAGTTTAGGAATGTTGTTCAGCTATAGGGACAGTCAGCAATCTATAGGTGACTCTGAATATTTCAACAGCACTGCACCTGTGCACCTGTGATATACTGTGTTTTTCTGTCAAGTACATAGTTCAGGGACAGGTTCCAGAAATGTTCCTATAGGGGCAGTCAGCAATCTATAGGTGACTCTGAATATTTCAACAGCACTGCACCTATGCACCTGTGATATACTGTGTTTTTCTGTCAAGTACATAGTTCAGGGACAGGTTCCTGAAATTTTCCTATAGGGGCAGTCAGCAATCTATAGGTGACTCTGAATATTTCAACAGCACTGCACCTGTGCACCTGTGATATACTGTGTTTTTCTGTCAAGTACATAGTTCAGGGACAGGTTCCAGAAATGTTCCTATAGGTGCAGTCAGCAATCTATAGGTGACTCTGAATATTTCAACAGCACTGCACCTGTGCACCTGTGATATACTGTGTTTTTCTGTCAAGTACATAGTTCAGGGACAGGTTCCTGAAGTTTTCCTATAGGGGCAGTCAGCAATCTATAGGTGACTCTGAATATTTCAACAGCACTGCACCTGCCACCACCTGTCCACCTGTGATATACTGTGTTTTTCTGTCAAGTACATAGTTCAGGGACAGGTTCCAGAAATTTTCCTATAGGGGCAGTCAGCAATCTATAGGTGACTCTGAATATGTCAACAGCACTGCACCTGCCACCACCTGTGATATACTGTGTTTTTCTGTCAAGTACATAGTTCAGGGACAGGTTCCAGAAATTTTCCTATAGGGGCAGTCAGCAATCTATAGGTGACTCTGAATATTTCAACAGCACTGCACCTGTGCACCTGTGATATACTGTGTTTTTCTGTCAAGTACATAGTTCATGGACAGGTTCCAGGAAATTTCCTATAGGGGCAGTCAGCAATCTATAGGTGACTCTGAATATTTCAACAGCACTGCACCTGCCACCACCTGTGCACCTGCGATATACTGTGTTTTTCTGTCAAGTACATAGTTCAGGGACAGGTTCCAGAAATGTTCCTATATGGGCAGTCAGCAATCTATAGGTGACTCTGAATATTTCAACAGCACTGCACCTGTGCACCTGTGATATGCTGTGTTTTTCTGTCAAGTACATAGTTCAGGGACAGGTTCCAGAAATTTTCCTATAGGGGCAGTCAGCAATCTATAGGTGACTCTGACTATTTCAACAGCACTGCACCTGTCCCCTGTGATATACTGTCTGTGCAGTAAATTGTTTATGGCTGGGTTCCTGCTTCTTGCTATAGGTGGAGAAATATATAGGTGAATCTCTGCCCATTTCACCAGCATTCCACCTGTCCCCTGTGATATACTGTCTGTGCAGTACATTGTTTAGGGCTGGCTTCCTGCTTATTGCTATAGGTAGAGAAATATATAGGTGAATCTCTGCCTATTTCGCCAGCTAACACTATTTTTGTATTTAACATTTCTCAAAATTAGGGCAAGACCCTAAATTTGAGAAATATATAGGTGAATCTCTGCCCATTTCACCAGCACTCCGCCTGTCCCCTGTGATATACTGTCTGTGCAGTACATTGTTTAGTGCTGGCTTCCTGCTTATTGCTATAGGTAGAGAAATATATAGGTGAATCTCTGCCTATTTCACCAGCTTACACTATTTTTGTATTTAAAATTTCTAAAAATTAGGGCAAGACCCTAAATTTGAGAAATATATAGGTGAATCTCTGCCCATTTCACCAGCACTCCGCCAGTACATTGTTTAGGGCTGTGTTCCTGCTTCTTGCTATAGGTAGAGAAATATATAGGTGAATCTCTGCCTATTTCACCATATTACACTATTTTTGTATTTAAAATTTCTCAAAATTAGGGCAAGACCCTAAATTTGAGAAATATAAGGAAAACGTCAAATAAGGGACGTGGCCGCGGTCGTGGTGCTGCTGGTGGAGCTCCTGTTACAGGGAGAGGACGTGGTCGATCTGTGCCAGCAACAAGCACAAGTGAAACACCTTTCTCAGGTGCGAGTAGCCGACAGAGCCTGCAGCGGTATTTGGTTGGGCCTAATCCAGCTCTACGAATGTTGAGGCCAGGAGCAGAACAGGCGGTAGTAGATTGGGTTGCTGACAGTGCCTCCAGTTCCTTCACATTGTTTTCCAACCAGTCTTGTGCTGAAAGTTCAGAGTTGGCGCCTGCAGCCGATGTCCACCATCAGTCTTTCACCTCACCCCCTTGCAAATCAGCCAAGCAGTCTGAGCCCCAAAGCATGCAGCAGTCTCTTCTTCTTTTTGATGAGTCTGTTAGCATGTGTTCCCAGGGCCATCCACCTAGCCCAGCCCCAGAAGGGGAAGAGATTGAGTGCACCGATGCCCAACCACTTATATTTCAGGATGAGTTCATGGGGGGACCATCACAGCACGTCTTGCATGATGATGATGAAACACAGTTGCCAACTGCTGTTGCTTTTGCAATTGTGCAGACTGACAAGGAGGGCAGTGGTGAAGACTGGGTGGAAGATGATGTGCAGGACGACATGGAATCAACCTCATGCAGGTGACCCATGTAGTTCGGAGGAAGAGGCGGTGGTCGCACAGAGCCACCAGCACAGCAGAAGAGGGAGCAGGGTGCCAAAGCAGAGCGTCCGTCCCCTAGATAGTATGCCTGCTACTGCCCAACGCAGCAAGGGACCGAGCACACCAAAGCCAGGTCCAAGGATTTCCCTAGCGTGGCAGTTCTTCACACAATGTGCTGATGACAAGACACGCGTGGTTTGCACGTAGTGCAATCAGAGCCTGAAGCGAGGCATAAACGTTCTCAACCTGAGCACAACCTGCATGACCAGGCATCTAAGTGCAAAGCACGAGCTGCAGTGGAGTAGACACCTCAAAAAACAAGAAAGGTCTCTGCCTCCTCCTGCTTCCTCTTCTGCATCAGTCTCGGGCCTCTCTGCCTCTTCATCCACCTCTGTAGTGACAGTGCCACCTGCCACCCCTCAATTAGAGGACCGGCAAGCAACACTGCCAAACATCTCCACAATGTCCCATGGAAGCATTCCATCTCCCAAACACTGGAGCGTAAGAGGAAGTACCCCTCTACCCACCCGCGATCCCTGGCCCTGAATGCCAGCATTTCAAAATTACTGGCCTTTGAAATGCTGTCATTCCGTCTGGTGGAGACGCAGAGTTTTAAAAGCCTGATGGCATTGGCTGTCCCACAGTACGTCGTGCCCAGCCGCCACTACTTTTCCAGGCGAGCCATCCCTTCCCTGCACAACCAAGTGGGGGACAAAATCAGGTGTGCACTGCACAACGCCATCTGTGCCAAGGTCCACCTAACTACTGATACGTGGACCAGTAAGCACAGTCAGGGACGTTATATCTCCCTAACAGCGCACTGGGTAAATGTAGTGGCGGCTGGGACTGAGGCGGATAGCAGTTTGGCGCATGTCCTTCCACCACCGAGGATTGCAGGGCGCTTCAGTTTGCCTCCTGTTCCTAACTCCTTCTACTCCGCTTCCTCATCCTCTACCGCCTCCTCATCCAGTCAGCGTAACAAATTCACCACCAACTTCAGCACAGCCATGGGTAAACGCCAGCAGGCAGTTTTAAAACTTTCCTGTTTGGGGGGAAAAACCACACACCGCGCAGGAGTTGCGGAGGGACATGGAACAACAGACCGATGAGTGGTTGGCATCAGTGAGCCTCAAGCCGGGCCTGGTGGTGTGCGATAACGGGCGAAATCTCGTAGCAGCTCTGGGCCTAGCCGGTTTGACGCACATCCCTTGCCTGGCGCATGTGCTGAATTTGGTGGTGCAGAGTTTCCTGAAAACTTGCCCCCGATACGCCACAGCTGCTGCAGAAAGTGCGGGCAGTCTGTGCGCACTTTCAGCGTTCTCACCCTGCTGCTGCTCGCCTGGCAGCGCTGCAGCGTAACTTCGGACTTCCCGTTTACCGCCTCATATGTGATGTGCCCACAAGGTGGAACTCCACCTTGCACATGCTGGCCAGACTGTGCGAGCAGGGCGATAGTGGAGTTCCAGCTGCAGCACGCACGCGTGAGTCGCTCTGCGGAACAGAACCACTTTACCACCAATAACTGGGCCTCCATGCGAGACCTGTGTGCCTTGTTGCGCTGTTTTGAGTACTCCACCAACATGGCCAGTGCCAATGACGCCGCTATCAGCGTGACTATCCCAGTTCTATGCCTCCTTGAAAAACGCTACGGGCGATGATGGAAGAGGATGTGGCACAGGAGGAGGAGATCATTTGCAAGGCTTTCAGGGCAGTCATTCACAAGTGGCTCCAAAGGGGGGTTCTTGCACCAACAAAGGCCAGGTACACAATTGTCCAGCAAGGGCACAGTTCTGGAGGATGACGCGGTGGAGGATGAGGAGGAGGAAGACATGGAGGAGGAGCAACCATGTTCACAGCAGGATGGCATCCAGACCAGCTCATGGCCATTACTGGTGCGTGGCTGGGGGGATACAGAGGACACAGATGATACACCTCCCACAGAGGACAGCTTTTCGTTGCCTCTGGGCAGCCTGGCACACATGAGCAATTACATGCTGCAGTGTCTCCGCAATGACCGGCGTGTTTTGCACATTATGACAGGTGCTGATTACTGGGTGGCCACGCTGCTGGATCCCCGTTACAAGGACAATGTACCGTCCTTAATCCCCTCACTGGAGAGTGAACGCAAGATGCGCGAGTACAAGCGCACGCTGTTAGACGCGCTGCTGGTGCAATTCCCACCTGGCAGCGGGGGCACAGTGGAAGCAGAAGGCGAAGGCAGAGGAGGAGGAAGAGGTCGCCAATGCAGCAGGGGCACCGCCAGCACCTCAGAAGGCAGGGTTAGCATGGCCGAAATGTGGAAAAGCTTTGTCAGCACGCCACAACAAACAGCACCACCAGCTGATATGGAACGTTTTAGCAGGAGGCAGCATTTCAACAACATGGTGGAGCAGTATGTGTGCACACACCTACACGTACTGAATGACGGCTATGCCCCCTTAAACTTCTGGGTCTACAAATTGGGCACATGGCCTGAGCTTGCCCTTTACGCCTTGGAGGTGCTGGCCTGCCCAGTGTATTGTCTGAACGTGTATTTAGCACGGCAGGGGGCGTTATCACAGACAAGCGCAGCAGCCTGTCCAGAGCCAATGTGGACAAGCTCACGTTCATTAGAATGAACCAGGCATGGATCCCACAGGACTTGTCCGTACCTTGTGCAGAATAGACACCGGGCCGGCCTTACCCAGCCATTGTTTTTTTTCTGATCTTTCTAGGGTTGCCATCTCATCCCTTTCAAAGCAAAAACATATTAATTACGCAGGTTCTCTGGCTGATTAAGGTGCTGCTAATTAAACACACTTGGTGCCTTATCAACATTAAATTAGCCCCAGAACCTGTGTAATTACTCTGTGTTCAGGTTTAAAGGGATGAGGTAGCAACCCTAGATCTGTCTCACTATTTTGGGGTTTACTCTAATTTAAAAAAATAAATCAATTAAAAACCAAAACCTGCTGTGTTGGCTACCTCCTCCTCCTCCTCCACCGCCGCTTCCACCTTCAGTCACATTCTTAGGCTTACGCACTTCAACTGCTTTCTTTAAGTCCCATCAGAGGTTCTCAATCGGATTTAAGTCTGGTGACTGCGATGGCCACTCCAAAATGTTCCAGCCTTTAATCTGCAACCATGCTCTAGTGGACTTGGAGGTATGCTTGGGATCATTGTCCTGTTGAAAGGTCCAACGTTTCCCAAGCCTCAGGTTTGTGACAGACTACATCACATTGTCATCCAATATCTCCTGGTACTGAAGAGAATTCATGGTACCTTGCACATGCTGAAGCTTCCCTGTACCTGCAGAAGCAAAACAGCCCCAAAGCATGATTGACCCCCCTCCATGCTTCACAGTAGGCAAGGTGTTCTTTTCATCATAAGCCTTGTTCTTCCTCCTCCAAACATAGCGTTGATCCATGGACCCAAACAGTTCTAATTTTGTTTCATCAGTCCACAGAACACAATCCCAAAACTTGTGTGGTTTGCCCACATGACTTTTGGCATACTGCGGTCGACTTTTCTTATTCTTTGGAGACAGCAAGGGGGTGCGCCTGGGAGTTCTGGCATGGAGGCCTTCATTACGCAGTGTGTGCCATATTGTCTGAGCAGAAACTTCAGTACCCACATCTGACAAATCTTTTCTCAGTTCCTCAGCAGTCACACAGGGACTTTTCTCCACTCTACGCTTCAGGTAGCGCACAGCAGTCAAAGTCAGCATCTTCTTTCTGCCACGACCAGGTAGTGTTTCAACAGTGCCCTTTGCCTTCAATTTTGCATTTACTACTGTATTACAAAACCAATTGATGTCATATTAGTTGCATATGGTTCTTTATGAAGTCCTTGTAGGATTTCATTCTGAATACAATTACAAATGTACACTAAATTCCCTAAAACCCTTTACAGCATTGGGGGGGTTGAATAATTTTGAACAAAACTGTATGGACCTTGTCCTCCAAGGTCAAAATCATTATATTTTTTATTTTATTTTTTTATGCCATTTTGAGTTATTTCCCTATCCACATTTATTTACAGAGTACTTGCCATGCTCTTCCCGACATTTTGCTGCCATATGCAGCCCTCCATCCCTTTCCCTTAGTTTTTTAGAGACATTTTTGTAGTCAAAAGTCCGGGTCCCCATTGACTTCAATGGGGTTCGGGTCCGGGTCAAAGTCCAGGTTCGGGTTCGGTCCCGAACCCGAACATTTTTTTTAAAGTCCAGGTTCGGGTCCGAACCCGAACATCCAGGTGTCCCCTCAACTCTAATCATGACACCTAGTTTTTGGTAAAAAAAAAGGAGAGGGGTGCCTCTGAGTATATATTTTATAAAAGCACTTATTAAGAAAACAATATCCACTCATATGGAAATAAGCAGAATTGAATCCAAGTACATCTCTGGGCTTAAGAGATGGAACTACAAGTCACAGCAAGTCCATTGTTGGCTGGCACCACATCAAATCCAAGAGGGATAGGGTGGGATGGCTTATCTCAGCAAGTCCTCCTTCAGCTGTCCAGGTACATCAAGGTCAGGCGGGGTTGAGGAAAGGTCCACTTAAAGAGTGTAGATTCCTGGGCGATAGAGGGGTAATGTACTGCCAGAGCCTGTGACTAGTCGTGCTTCAGTTTCACAGTGCTCGTCCGGCATCCGCAATGATGGAAGAACACAAAGGTGTGGTCGGAGCCAGAATGAGGCTTGGGGAGCAAAACAGCGTGGCGCCGGGCAGTGACGTCACCTAGCTTTTACTGGAACCTGCTTCTGGTCTTTTTTGGTGGCAGCCCTGACAGACTGACCATTTTATATATATATATATATATATATATATATATATATATATATATATATATACAGTATAAATATATATATATATATATATATATATACACATTCTGATTTCTGCCCTTTGGACTATTAAGGACCACAAATTATTGAGGTATCTGAGCCTTGTGCCTTTTTACTTGTGGAAAAAAAAATCTTTTTGGTAGTATGTGCAAAATAAGTATGGGGGTAAAGGTGGTGCTGACATGAGGGAGCTTTGTCTTGCATTAAGTGCGTTTCTTGAACGCATATGTAGCACTACTCCCGAAGGAGCTGCTGGTTTGATTTGGGTGGCACGTTACCTCTTTCTTCCCACCGTCTAGGGTACTGGATGAGAGCTGTAATAAAGTAATGTCCAGACTGTCAATGTCTTTTCTGTGCTTTATTACCCAATGGGGTAAGATGATAAAAGTAGTACTAGCTGAAGGGATAGAAGAAATGGAAGACGGCGGATTCAGGGTTAACTGGTTACTGGAAACAATCCTGCTTCCAACAACAACTTTCTTTGCCTCTCTAGCCAGAGTGGGTACAGTGCACCTGGATAGGCCTCTCTCACCAGCCTAGCAGCCAGAGTGTCACTCGGAGCTTTAGCAAAGTCCCTGCCACAGACCTTCCCAAAGAGTGGAGATATTCTTGGTCCGAAATCCTTCTCAAACTGGATTTAGCACCCGGATCTCCTTCAAGCAGCTTTAGTGATTTCAGGACTGATAGGCGACCATCATTCAGCCTCTCAGAACGATGTGTCCTTCGATGAAACAACAGGCCTCTCCTGGGATACCAGCCTCGTGCTCGGTATTCCCCCGGACAGGTTCCTCATCGGTTGGCTTCCTCCATCGGGACGGACAGCACAGGACCACTTGCAAATTGCGGACCCAGTCTACCCACCGGGCCCAGAGGTAGATTAGTTGCTCCGGACCAACGTGGTCCCGGAACCAGGAACACTATAACAAACACCCCGGCCAGGAGGGCCACACACGGGGGTGGTGGGACGACGGCCCAGGCAGATGGTGGCGGGGACGACGACAACGCAAACCAATGGTGTCTGCCCCTTAAATACCTCTCCCAGCATGCACTGCGAGGCGATCAACCCTTCTGATTGGCTGCCGGAGAGAAGCATCCACACGACCCTGACTTCACTGCTGCCACCTGTTGTCTGGGGGGGTGAGAGCATGGGCACAGTACAGCCAGAGCTGAAGCAGAGGCCCTTAAATTTAGCCAAATAAACATGATCAGAGGCAACTAACTCTCTGACCCCCTCTAAATTTACAGCAACCCTGCTATAAAAGTAGCCAGGCTCTACATATAGTATATCTGATTTTTGGGCGATGGCTTCTCGACACAGTCGACACCTTACGTATGCGTTCGTGTTTACACATTAGCACCGGGAAGTGGGCGCTTTAAATTTTGTTTATTATTATTTTTATTTTATTTTTTATTTAAACTTTTCTTTTCACTGTTGTGACAGCAGGCTGGTAAGATCAAAGTGATGAATCCTTAATTCTCAATTGACGAACACCACAGATGCAGCAGGAGCTCAGTGGAATCAGTCGAAGATGAATGCAAGAGGGGATGTTCTCCTCACAGACTCCAGCAAGAAAAAAGAATATAGGAAATGCTCCAAATGGTGCAGGTCTACCAATAGGTTTAATATATGGATTGCGCTACCCTGGTGGTTAATCTATATCCACCTACTTCTGGGCAATAGTTGCAATTATTAGCCCCTATGCAACTATTGCCCAGAAGTAGGTGGATATAGATTAACCACCAGGGTAGTGCAATCCATATACTACACTCATTTCATTTTGGACGAGACACCATAGAGTGCTTGCACCCTTTTTTTGATTGCAGCACACCCATTATAGAACAATTTAGTTTTTTCATTTGCGCCAGCAACACCCGTCCCGTATAACTACCAATAGGTTTATTTATAAAATCGTCATACATCCGAATGACATGTATAAAAAGTGATCACAAGAATATAAAAAAAAGATATAAAAGCAATGTGGGATGCAGAAAATGCTGGCCCAATGCATTTTCGACACACATGGGGCCAGATTCACGTAGCTCAGCGGATCTATAGATCCGCTCGATCTACGTGAATTAAGATCCGCTCCCGCAAGTTTAGGAGGCAAGTGGCTAATTCACAAACCACTTACCTCCAAACTTGCGACGGCGGATCCTAAATCCCCCGGCGGAATTCTAATTCCGCGGCTAGGGGAGTGTACTATTTAAATCAGGCGCGTTCCCGCGCCGATTTAAATGCGCATGCGCCGTCCGGGGGAATTTCACGGCGTGCATTGCTCCCACTGACGTCACTAGGACGTCAGTGGTTTCGACGTGAGCGGGACTTGCGACGCGCGTGTTCGTGAATCGGCGTACGCAAACGACGTTGGAAAATTCAAATTCGACGCGGGAACGCCAGCTATACTTAACATTGGCTGCACCTGCTAAAAACAGGGGTAAGTATACGACGGGAAAACCGCTACGGAAACGACGTAAGAACACTGCGACGGGTCCGCGTACGTTCGTGAATTTGCGTATCTCGCTGATTTACATATTATTGATCGTAAATCAGCGGGAACGCCCCTGGCACCATTTTTAAATTGAAAAAAAGATCCGACAGTGTAACACAGTGTAACACTGTCAGATCTTAGCCCTATCTATGCGTATCTGATTCTATGAATCAGGCGCATAGATAGGACCAGTGTAAGTCAGAGATACGATGGTGTATCTGTAGATACACCGTCGTATCTCTTTGTGAATCTGGCCCATGGTCTTCAACAGGGGCATATCTCTGTATCCCCACATTGCTACTGTATTTATATGTTCAATGAATGGGGATCCACCCCTGAAAATGGCAGGGCCGGAAGTGAGAAAACTGGCGTGCCTCTCAAGCCTCAATATCAATCAATGTGGCGGTGGAGGGAAGGTGATATGTAAACCAACAAATGTCCTACAATCATAAAGCCCCGAAAACGAGTAGGAACATTGTGGGGAGAAGCCTATATAGGCAATATAAAAAGCGCTATAATTGAAGTGCATCGCCATATGCACTCCAGGCTTCACCATGGAGAGAAAATGAATGTCAGGCGTGTCAGCCAATAAGAACATTGCTAAATAAGAGCACATAACGTGACCGCTGTCCAAAATAGACCAATCCTAGCTTAAGAGATCACGTGATACCGGCGGTGCGCGTCATACGGTCTACGCTCCCATCGCCAGGAGCGAGGCGTCGCCACGGCGTCATCACCGGATTCACGTGTCCACTGCTTCATGGGAGTGCGTGAATGACATACACAATGACCAATGTGAACGTTGCTGGACGGGAGCGAAATGCACGGTAACATCGTGATCCAATCACAGACCAAAAGTGCACGTGATACCAGCGATGCATGTAATGTGAGCCCACGCTCCTACAAACAGGAATGAGACATCACCACAGGGTCATTGCTGTGAGTATGTATCCACTCGTTACTATCTCCACTCAGCAAATGAAACTGCAGCCACGTAGTGACATCATCACGGCAAATAGCCAATAGTGGCCGAAAAGCACGGTGACGTGTCCTCCTTCATCGCATTCATGTAGAGCAAGGGTGCTCAACCTGTGGCCCTCCAGCTGTTTCAGAACTACAATTCCCATGAGGCATTGCAAGCTACTGACTGTTACAAGCATGACTCCCAAAGGCAGAGGCATGATGGGACTTGAAGTTCTGCAACAGCTGGAGGGCCACAGGTTGAGCACCCATGATGTAGAGGCAACTGTCATCAATGAATACTCAGTCCGCAGTCAGTGACAGCTATAAAAAAAAGTAAACATGAAAATATATGAAATGTGATAGTATAACATACTGTACATAAACGTAAAATACATTAATTGATTAATGTATATAAAAAAGGTGAATGGAATAAAATTCTGAATGTGCAGATGAATATAAAGATTGAAAGAATTACAATAAAGATGAATGGGGGGGGGGTTATGGTGTCACAGCTGGAGACCCATGGACACCATATGCCACTCGCGCCTGGTTGAGGAAACAATTAATGTCCCAATCGACATTAATACCATGGGTAGGGATGAGCTTCGTGTTCGAGTCGAACGTATGTTCGACTCGAACATCGTATGTTCGATCGTTCGTCGAAATACGAACAAAACGGGTCGTTCGCGCCAAATTCGAGTGACGCGCCATGGCCCATAATTCACTGCGGCATTGTGCACTGATGATTGGCCAAGCATGCACTATGACCCGCATGCTTGGCCAATCACAGCCTGCAAAAAACAGAGAGCCCTAATTGGCCAAAGCCAGGGTGACTTTGGCAAATTATGGCTCAGGGCTTTAGTACACGCCCCACACTATAAAAGGCAGCCTGCAGGGCGGCCTCGTGTAGTGTGTTGCGGCGCTGGTTGAGATCAGTCAGAGAGAGAGAGAGAGAGAGTCTTTTTTTTCTAGCTAGATAGAGCAGGCAGGCTAGTCAGTCAGTTAAATTTACAGTGTGTAGAGGATATATATACATCCCAGGTGTTGTACATATATTTATACACTGTGGACCGTGGGCCAAATTCTCAAAAGAGATACGCAGACTTAACTCCATTTTTCTAAATTTACACGGCGCGTATATTTGCGCACGATCGTCAAAACGACTTAAGCAAAGATTTCCGTATTTTCAGCCGTACTTAAATTAGTTACACCTGCGCATTCCCGGGCGCAAATTACGCTAGGCTCGCCGCTGTTTTTGATAGGCAAAGATGCAAATGAGGGAGTTAGGGCGATTCTCAGAATTAAGTGTGTGTGCCGTATTTTCCGCCCTGTGCGCACCTGTTAGTTTTTCTGACTAAATTTCCACATTATAAAACCAGCCCTAATTTTACACATGCTGTGGAAGGGTTTGCTGAAGGTAGTGACTAGAGGTTAGAGCTCTAGTTGTGAAGTTTTTTGTTTAAAAATGCCAGGACCAGCGATGATTTTGACGGCACTTGCTGCCTTACAGGCACAAAGGAGGAGGAGGGCACAGAGGAGGAGGATGAGGGCACAGGCGCGTGTTTATCGGCCACGCCGTGATATTTGGCAAATGCCAGCTTATGAGGTGATTGGCAACTACCGATTTGATAGGGAGGCCATCCTGGAGATCACCCAACTCCTTCATGAGGATCTAATCGCCCCAACCCTACGTTCCCATGCCCTGACACCTCTTGAAAAAGTGATGGCAACCCTCCATTTTTTATCGAGTGGCTCATTCCAGCGAGCATCTGGAGGTGTGGCTGGGATGGTGCAGTCAACCATGAGTAAATGTCTACATCAGGTGGTCCCTGCCATACTGCGGCGCATGAGCAACCAGTTTGTCATGCCCACCCAGGAGGACCAGCGTGTGCAAGCAATGACAGACTTTTACAATATTGCTGGCTTTCCTAAGACCATCGGGGCGATTGACTGCACCCATGTGGCACTCCAGCCCCCCCATGATACTGAACACCTGTTCAGAAACAGGAAAGGCTGGCATTCGATCAATGTCCAGATGATCGTAGATGCACATGGCCTCATCTGGCACGTTTGTGCCAATTTTTACGGCTCGTGCCATGATAGTTTCATCCTAAGGCAGACCAAGATCTACAGAGACTTTGAGATGAATGTGTATGGAGACAGCTGGCTGATTGGTGAGTGACATTGGTGTCAGGTATGCCCCCCCCATGATGCAGACATCACAAGGGGCACATGCATGACTAATATCCTCCTGTCTTTTCCCTTACAGGTGACTCAGGATATGCCTTGGGACCCCACCTGATGACCCCCTTTAGGAACCCCCAAACACCCGGAGAACGAAAATTCAATGAGGTGCACATCCAGACCCGGGCTATAGTAGAGCGGACTTTTGGCATGCTAAAGTCAAGATTCAGATGCCTTGACAAGACTGGGGGTACACTATTGTATTCCCCAGACTTTGTATGCAAAATTATTGGGGCATGTTGCATACTGCACAATTTTGCATTAAGAAGGGGCATGCATGTGGAGATATGTCCTGACCTAACCCCCCACCCAGGCAATCCCCCCCCCCCAAACCCCTCTACCCGGTCTGCTGAGGGCCAGGCAATCAGGAGACAACTGTCTGAAGGCATCTTTGCCCAGTAAATGGATCCTAATTATATTTTTGTTTTTGATTTGCCCAGAACAAATCACAGAGATTATGTGACCTTTAAATCTTTATTTTGCAAAATAAATGCACATTACTTATATGCCAAAGAGAATGTTTATTTTTATTTACAAAACGCACATTAATTATCTCACAATGAGAATGCATGAATGCACGTCACTGTGGTCCCTAGCACAGACACATCACATGCACATCGAATTGGATTAGATCCAAGTACCCCCCCCTTTGGTACTTGGGAGCAGTAACGCCCCGCCACGGCTCCAATTATGTCACTGTGCATTCATACACCATTCAGGAACCTAGGATGACTTCTCCCTGGTCCTGGGGATCCCTACTCCACCAAAACTGAGGGTGACACCCCCCCACATTCACACATCATTCACACACATAAACCAAATCATAAGTACAGTGTAAAAAAATAAAAAGAAAAAAAGTACCCCTGCAAATTAGGGATGTTGCCGAGTGCTCCTTCTGGGCTGCCCACGGGCACGGGCACGGTCACGGGCACGGGGACGGCCACGGGGACGGCCACGGCCGACTGGGGGATCTTCACGGGGGGGGTCTGTGCAGGGGAGGGAGTATTTTCAGGGGGGGGGACTGTGCAGGGGAGGGAGTATTTTCAGGGGGGGGGACTGTGCAGGGGAGGGAGTATTTTCAGGGGGGGGGGACTGTGCAGGGGAGGGAGTATTTTCAGGGGGGGGGGACTGTGCAGGGGAGGGAGTATTTTCAGGGGGGGGGAACTGTACAGGGGAGGAAGCAGCCTCCCCTGGTGTCTGTCCTCCTGCTGGCCTTCCCTCCAAGGCAACGGCTATCCTTGTCAGACAGGAAGTAATGTCAGCCGTATTGGCCTGCACAGCCCGGGTATTGGCCTGCACAGCCTGGGTGAGGGCAGTCACCTCCTGGGCCACACCTGTTGTGGCGTTCCTCAGGTCCCACAAACAGGTGATGACCACCACGGAGTTGGTGGCCACGTCACCCAGTGACTCCCTCATTGCACCCAGGCTGCGCTCCACCTTGCTCATTGTTTTTTGTATTGCAGACAGACTGCGGGTCTGCCGGACATTGTCCCTCAACAGACTGACCGGCAGACGCACCAACCCCCCCCTGTTTTCAGGGGTCGGCATCCTACTTGCCCCTGAGGCTTGTGGCCTTGGAGGAGGAGTTAGAGTGAGCCATGGGTGCTGCTGCATGTTGGAGGAGGGTTGGAAGGGGCGACCCATGATGGTGGCCTGACTTCTGGGCGCCTGTGGGGTTCCCTCAGGGGATGATTCAAAGGTCATATCTTGGCCCATCATTATTTCCTGCCCAATCAGAATATTGTCATCTTCCTCCCCCTCATCCTCCTCCCACTCAACATCCAAATTAGGGGAGTTGTGGGCACTCCCCTCCCATGGCGAATCCTGCCCTTCTCGGGACTCTGCATGAGCCTGTCTTGGGGGTGGTGCAGCAGCCTGCCCTGATGGGCCTGCAACCTCCTGACCTGATGGGCCAGCCACCTCCTGGGCTGATGGGGCTGCCACCTCCTGGGCTGATGGGGCTGCCACCTCCTGGGCTGATGGGGCTGCCACCTCCTGGGTTGATGGGGCTGCCACCTCCTGGGCTGATGGGGCTGCAACCTCCTGGCCATCTGGGGAGGACACAAAACAATCACAGGTTGTTGGATCCATACACTTGGCACATCTTCCCTTCCCCCACCCACACATGCTAATCACCAGATAGAAATTCAAAAAAATTACCTGTCCTCATAAGAGGATCATTGTCAAAGCCAGGCAGGCCCACCACCTGCTGTGGGTGGAAACACTGGGCCACTGCCCATTCCTCCTCACTCATCCTGACTGGGCAGGGTCCCCCTCCTCCAGTGCCCCTGGTATGGGCATGCAGCGTTGCCAGCTTGTTCCGGGACACGCTCCTCAAGTCATTTATTTTTTTTTGCACTCCAGCGATGGTCCTGGTCTCCCCCCCCCCCCGCCGCATTGATCCGATCGGTGATCTTTTGAAGGATCTCCTTCCTCCTGGCCGGGGTGGTGGTGTGGCTCTCAGGGCCATGGAGAAATCGCCCAAATTTAATGACGCCCTGAGCAAGTATATGCTTCTCTGCCAGGGTAAAATTAAGCTTCCTGCGCTTGGGAGCCATGACAGACAACACCCAGCAACAGGGAACTCACCCAAAAAACAAACAACAATACACACACACAACAAAGAAAATACAAACAAGCCAAAATAAAAAATATACAGACAGCTACTATTAATTCGAAAACAAACAGGCAAAAAAGGAAAACAAAAAATATAAACAAAACCCCAAAAAAATATTATCAAAAACAAACAGGCAAACAATCAAAACAAAGAACAAATTATCAAAAACAAACACCAACTATACCCTCCAACTCCACAAACACTTTTCTCACAAACCAATCTTACCAACAAACACTGACAAACGTTCAAAGCAGAAGCAACTTGCTTTAGGAAGGGAACACAGGGAAATACTTTTGCAATTGAAGTGTGTTTGACTGGGGCTATTTAGACACAGGGCGATCTTCAAACTAAGTACGCTTGGCCTTTTACCTATCTCACTGATTGCGCTGACCAAAGTTCTGCACATGCGCATTGAGGTCCAGATTCGTGCGCGCATGCGCAGTACGGCCGGCACTTCATTTGCATGGGGTCACGGCTCATTACAATGAAGCACGCCCACTTCATTCCCACTTGCCATAACCACGCCTTACGCATTGAAACTTAAGTTAAGGATGGCGCAGTTTTGTGCGCAAATGCACTGAGAATACGGTACTTACGACACCAACTTAGGGCGCCGTAACTTAAATGACATAAGTTAGATAATCCTAAATTTACACATGTTTTTGAGAATTTGGCCCCATATTCTTAAACAAGTTACGTAGGCGTATCAGCAGATACGCCTACGTAAGTCTGTTTCCTATGTTTAAGTGTATTCTCAAACTGAGATACACTTAAACATGCCTAAGATACGACGGCTTGCACCGTTGTATCTTAGGCTGCAATATTTACGCTGACCGCTAGGTGGCGGTCAGTGTAGAATATGCAAATGACTAGTCACGCCGATTCTCTAACGTACGCTTGCCCGCCATAGTGTTTTAACGTCGTTTCCGTAAGCGATACGCAGCGTAAAGATAAAGATGCCTCCTAGGTGGCGTACTCAATGTTAAGTATGGCCGTCGATCCCGCGTCGAAATTTCAAAATTTAACGTCGTTTGCGTAAGTCGTCCGTGAATGGCGCTGGACGCCATTTACGTTACAGTCAAAACAAATGACGTCCGTGAGACGTCATTTAGTGCAATGCACGTCGGGTAATTTACCCGACGGAGCATGCGCATTACGATCGGCGCGGGAGCGCGCCTAATTTAAATGATCCACGCCCCCTGCCAGGATCATTTGAATTAGGATGGCTTGCGCGGGTGGACTTTACCCGACGCCGCCGCAAGTTTACAGGTAAGTGGTTTGTGAATCAGGCACTTGGCACTTAAACTTGCGGCGGAGTTACGTAAAGTACATACGTTCCGCCGCCTTAGATGTATAAGAATATGGCCCTGTATAGTTTAGTTAGATTAGTTCTTCCTAATCTGTCAGGCAGTTGATTGTGCTAGCTGCAGTGTTCTCACGTGTAGTATTGCCCGTGTGCTCAGTGCACCTAAACCCACTTGCTGTATACTGCAAGTTTGCTCATTACTTTGCACCTAAACCCACTTGGTGTATAGTGCAAGTGTGCTGATTACTTTTCACCTAAACCCACTTGGTGTATAGTGCAAGTGTGCTGATTACTTTGCACCTAAACCCACTTGGTGTATACTACCTACAAGTGTGCTCATTGGGCCATATTCTGGCTAAATGTAAGCGGGCGGCGCGTAAGCCATTTACACTCCGCCGCCCCAACCTACAGGAGCAAGTGCTGTATTCCCCAAACAATTGCTCCGTAGTTTGGGGCGACGGAGTGTAAATGGCCCGGCGTAGCCACGCATATCTCCAAGGGGGCGGCTTCTATTTAAATTAAGCGTGCCCCCGATTCTAACGAACTGCGCATGCGCCGGGCTTAAAATAGCCCAGTACCACATGCTCCAGTTCTCGGCGTAAAACGTCAATGACGCCGACGTGTGCGTCATTGACGTAAAGTCGTATTCAAGAACGACTTAGGGAAACGACGTAGCCGACGGAAAAACACGACGCGGACCCGACTTAACATGGCCTACGTGGGACTTGCATAAACGTATCCCTCATATATCAGGGGTAAGTTTACGCTTACGCAAATGACGCGACGCAAATTCGTTCGGGAATCGGCGTATCAGGCTCATTTGCATAAACAAATGAGACCTGAACGTAAACGCCATCTAGCGGCGGGCGGAGTAATTACGGGCCAGATCCACAAAAACCTGGCGTAACTTAAAAAATCCCATTTAAGTTACACTGCCTTAAAGTTTCTACCTAAGTGCCCGATCCACAAAGCACTTATCTAGAAATTTCAGGCTGTGTAACTAAAATTCCGCCGGCGCAAGGCGTTCCTATTCAAATGGGGCGAGTCCCATTTAAATGAGGCGCGCTCCTGCGCCGGCCGTACTGCGCATGCGCGAAGTTACGTTACGCCGAGTTTTGAGGATCGCGACGGCTTAAAAAAGTTGCGTCGGGAAAAAAAAAAAAAAAATGACAGCGTCGCTCGGCATGCATTCCTGAGGGAGAACTCCATGCCAATTTTCAAAGAAAAAAACGGCATGGGTTCACCCCCCAGGAGCATACCAGGCCCTTAGGTCTGGTATGGGTTGTAAGGAGACCCCCCTACGCCGAAAAATCGACGTAGGGGGTCCCCCTACAATCCATACCAGACCCGTATCCAAAGCACGCTACCCGGCCGGTCGGGAAGGGAGTGGGGACGAGCGAGCGCCCCCCCCTCCTGAGCCGTGCCAGGCCGCATGCCCTCAACATGGGGGGGTTGGGTGCTCTGGGGCAGGGGGGCGCACTGCGGGCCCCCCCACCTCAGAGCACCCTGTCCCCATGTTGATGAGGACAGGACCTCTTCCCGACAACCCTTGACATTGGTTGTCGGGGTCTGCGGGCGGGGGCTTATCGGAATCTGGGAGTCCCCTCAAATAACGGGGCCCCCAGATACCGGCCCCCCACCCTAAGTGAATGGATATGGGGTACATCGTACCCCTATCCATTCACCTGTAGGCAAAAAGTTAAAGTTAGTAAACACACAACACAAGGCTTTTTAAAATAATTTATTATTCTGCTCCGGATGCCCCCCCTGTCTTCTTTATTAGCTCTATTAGCAGGGGGGGCTTCTTCTTCCACTCTCCGGGGGTCTTCTCCGCTCTCCGAGGGGGGTTTCTTCTTCCGCTCTCCGGGGGGGGGCTTCTCCGGACGTCTTCTTCCATCTTCTCCCCTCTTCCGCTGTTGACTCGGCGAACCCCGGTTCTTCTGCAGATGTCCGGTGCCTTCTTCTTCAGCGCTGGCTGCCTGCTATCTTTGTGTGTTAGCTCAATTTCTAGCAGGCAGCCGGCACGGTCTTCTGTGACGTCAGGGTCTTCTTCTCCCCTCTTCCGATGTTGCCTCGTCGCCTGTTGTCGCTGTAATGATGGAAGCGCGCCTTGCATCCCATTTATATAGGCATCACCGTCCCATCATGCTCCGGCAGGTACCCACGTGGTGGGTGCCTACCCACGTGCACCCACCACGTGGGTACCTACCATAGCATGATGGGACGGTGATGCCTATATAAATGGGATGCAAGGCGCGCTTCCATCATTACAGCGACAACAGGCGACGAGGCGATATCGGAAGAGGGGAGAAGAAGACCCTGACGTCACAGAAGACCGCGCCAGCTGCCTGCTAGAAATTTAGCTAACACACAAAGATAGCAGGCAGCCAGCGCTGAAGAAGAAGGCACCGGACATCTGCAGAAGAACCGGGGTTCGCCGAGTCAACAGCGAAAGAGGGGAGAAGATGGAAGAAGACGTCCGGAGAAGCCCCCCCCCGGAGAGCGGAAGAAGAAACCCCCCCCGGAGAGCGGAGAAGACCCCCGGAGAGTGGAAGAAGAAGCCCCCCCTGCTAATAGAGCTAATAAAGAAGACAGGGGGGGCATCCGGGGCAGAATAATAAATTATTTTAAAAAGCCTTGTGTTGTGTGTTTACTAACTTTAACTTTTTGCCTACAGGTGAATGGATAGGGGTACGATGTACCCCATATCCATTCACTTAGGGTGGGGGGCCGGTATCTGGGGGCCCCCTTATTTGAGGAGACTCCCAGATTCCGATAAGCCCCCACCCGCAGACCCCGACAACCAATGGCAAGGGTTGTCGGGAAGAGGTCCTGTCCTCATCAACATGGGGACAGGGTGCTCTGAGGTGGGGGGGCCCGCAGTGCGCCCCCCTGCCCCAGAGCACCCAACCCCCCCATGTTGAGGGCATGCGGCCTGGCACGGCTCAGGAGGGGGGGGGCGCTCGCTCGTCCCCACTCCCTTCCTGACCGGCCGGGTAGCGTGCTTTGGATACGGGTCTGGTATGGATTGTAGGGGGACCCCCTACGTTGATTTTTCGGCGTAGGGGGGTCCCCTTACAACCCATACCAGACCTAAGGGCCTGGTATGCTCCTGGGGGGGAACCCATGCCGGTTTTGTTTTTACAAATTGCCGTGGAGTTCTCCCTCGGGAATGCATACCAAATGCCGTCGCTGGAATGGGCTTTTACATGGTGTGACTAGTTTACACTTTGTAACATCAGCCCTAGTTTTACACTTGCAAAATAACACTTACGGCGAAAAAACGAAGCTGGAAAGCTTTGTGGATCGCCTTAAGTGCTAATTTGCATACTAGAAACGGCATTTCGACTCGAAATGCCCCCAGCGGCGGATGCGGTACTGCATCCTAAGATTCGGCAGTGTAATTCAATTACACATGCCTGATCTTCTGCCTAACTTTGGAAAAAGCCTTTTGAGGATCGTTTCCAAAGTTAGACACAGACTGAACAGCAGTTAAGTCTGCGTATCTCTTTTGAGGATCTGGCCCTACATTTTTAGATCCGACAGTGTAAGATACTTACACATGGCGGATCTTAAGTGTATCTATGCGAAAATGATTCTAGGAATCAGTCGCATAGATACACGGGCCAAAAAAGAGAGATACGATGGAGTATCCTGAGATACTCCATCGTATCCTTACTCAGAATATGGCCCATTATACTTTGCACCTAAACCCACTTGGTGTATAGTGCAAGTGTGCTGATTACTTTACACCTAAACCCACTTGGTGTATACTACGGGCCAGATTCACAAAGAGATACGACGGTGTATCTCCTGATACGCCGTCGTATCTCTGACTTAGGCCCATCGTATCTATGCGACTGATTCATAGAATCAGTTACGCATAGATATGCCTAAGATCCGACAGGTGTAACTGTGTTACACCATCGGATCTTAACTGCAATTTAAAAATGGCGGGGACGCGCCTTTTTTAAATAGTACACTTCCCCTAGCCGCGGAATTTGAATTCCGCCGGGGGATTTATGGTCCACCGCCGCAAGTTTGGAGGTAAGTGGTTTGTGAATTACCCACTTGCCTCTCAAACTTGCGGCAGCGGATCCTAAATCACATAGATCACGCGGATCTAAAGATCAGCTGATCTATGTGAATCTAGCCCTACAAGTGTGCTGATTACTTTGCACCTAAACCCACTTGGTGTATAGTGCAAGTGTGCTGATTACTTTTCACCTAAACCCACTTGGTGTATACTACAAGTGTGCTGATTACTTTTCACCTAAACCAACTTGGTGTATACTACAAGTGTGCTGATTACTTTTAGGTAGATTCAGGTAGAGTTAGGCCTGCTTATCAGTAGATAAGCCGGCCTAACTCAGAATCTACGCCGCCGTATGTTTAAGCGTATGCTCAAACAGAGATACGCTTAAACATATCTAAGATAGGACGGCTTGCGCCGTCCTATCTTAGATTGCAATTTTTCGGATGGCCGCTAGGTGGCGCTTCCATTGCGTCCAGCGTAGATTATGTAAATTAGTTTGTACGCCGATTCACAAACGTACGCCCGGCCGCCGCAGTCGAATTACGTCGTTTCCGTAAGGCCTTTACAGGCCTAAAGTTATTCCACCTATTAGGTGGAATAACAATGTTAAAGTATGGCCGCCGTTCCCGCCGCAAGGTTTGAAATTTTAACGTTATTTGCATAAGTCGTCCGCGAATCGGGATTTACGTAGTTTACGTCCACGTCAAAATCAATAGGCCCATGCGGCGTACGTAACCGCAATGCACACTGGGAAATGTAGTCGCCAGGCGCATGCGCAGTGACAAACAAACGTCAAAAACGTGAGGTCAAGCCTCATTACCATTAAACACGCCCCCCCCAACCCATTTGAATTAGGCGCCCTTACGCCCGCTCGTTTTAGGCTACGCCACCGTATATTAGCAGGCAAGTATATAGAGAATTATTACTAGCCTAGCTAATTTACGGCGGCGTAGCCTAAACAGGCTACGCTATGCCGCCGTAACTTAACGCCATTGTACCTGAATCTACCTATTTGCACCTAAACCCACTTGGTGTATACTACAAGTGTGCTCATTATACTGTACACCTAAACCCACTTGGTGCATACTACAAGTGAGCTGATTACTTTGCACCTAAACCCACTTGGTGTATAGTGCAAGTGTGCTGATTACTTTGCACCTAAACCCACTTGGTGTATAGTGCAAGTGTGCTGATTACTTTGCACTTAAACCCACTTGGAGTATACTACGGGCCAGATTCACAAGGAGATACGACGGTGTATCTACAGATACACCATCGTATCTCTGACGTAAACTGGTCCTATCTATGCGCCTGATTCATAGAATCAGATACGCGTAGATAGGGCTAGATCCGACAGTGTTACAATGTGTTACACTGTCGGATCTTTTTTTCAATTTGAAAATGGCGCCGGGGGCGTTCCCGCTGATTTACGATAAATAATATGTAAATCAGCGAGATACGCAAATTCACTAACGTACGCGGACCCGTCGCAGTGTTCTTACGTCGTTTCCGTAGCGGTTTTCTGTCGTATACTTACCCCTTCTTTTATCAGGCGCAGCCAATTTTAAGTATAGCCGACGTTCCCGCGTGGAATTTAAATTTTTTAACGTCGTTTGCGTAAGTCGTTCTCGAATACGGACGGACGTCGTTTACGTAAGTGTCGCAACCACTGACGTCCTAGCGACGTCAGTGGGAGCAATGCACGCCGGGAAATTTCGTGGACGGCGCCTGCGCATTTAAATCGGCGCGGGAACGCGCCTGATTTAAATAGTACACTCCCCTAGCCGCGGAATTTGAATTCTGCCGGGGGATTTAGGATCCGCCGTCGCAAGTTTGGAGGTAAGTTGTTTGTGAATTAGCCACTTGCCTCCTAAACTTGCGGGAGCGGATCTTAATTCACGTAGAACGAGCGGATCTATAGATCCGCTGCGCTACGTGAATCTGGCTCTACAAGTGTAAAACAAATAGGTAGATTCACAAAGAGTTAGGCCGGCTTATCTACAGATAAGCCGACCTAACTCTGAATCTAAGCCGGCCTATGTTTAAATGTATTCTTAAACAGAGATACACTTAAACATACCTAAGATAGGCTGGCTTGCGCCATTCTTATCTTAGGCTGCAATGTTTCTTTTGGCCGCTAGATGGCGCTGCCATTGCGGCCGGCCTAGATTATGTAAATGAGGGGATACGCCGATTCCCGACGATTTACGAGCGTACGCCGGGCCTACACCGTCGAGTTACGTCGTTTCCGTACGCGATAGGCCGCCTAAAGTTATTCCACCTTTGAGGTGGAATAACAATGTTAAGTATGGCCTCCAGTTCCCGCCGCGAGGTTCAAATTTTTTACGTCGTTTGCGCAAGTCGTCCGCGAATCAGGATTTACGTTGTTTACGTACGCGTCTAAATCAATAGGCCCTTACGGCCTATTTAGCTGCAATGCGCACTGGGAAATGTAGTCGCCCGGCGCATGAGCAGTGTAAAAAACGGCAAAAAACGTGAGGTCAAGCCTCATTTCAATAATACACGCCCCCTCCCAGTCATTTGAATTAGGCGTGCTTACGCCCGCTCGTTTTAGGCTACGCCGCCGAAAATTTGAAGGTAAGTGGTTTGAGAATCACTTATAACCTAAATAATTTTCGGCGGTGTAGCCTAAAAAAAGTAGGCTAGGCCATCCTAATTTTAGGCCATTGTGTGTGAATCTACCCAAAAGTGTCAGAGTGATCTTTGAACAAACGTTCAAATGATAAAATGATAAAACAGCGCTGTGGAGTGGTAAAATCCAGCCCAAACAATGTGCAACATGGGAGAAAAATAGTATGATGTGCTAGGTAATCTTATAACAGGTGTTAGTGCACCCTACACCGATCAAAAGAAATCACCAAGATAAATGTGGATTACTCCCCCCTCTGGGGTGCAGGCTTACCACAGAAAGACAAAGATGTCTCTCAATCACATCATCCAAAATTCCTCCAGTCCCTGACAGGATTATTCTCAGCAAAGGTACACAAAAGACAAAAGGACACAAATATAGTGTGATAATGTTAAGAAATGCCACCCTTGTATGAGTTAGGAGCAAGCCCAATAATAATGCCCGTACAGTATAACTGATGTAAATGAACATGTAAAACAAAAACGCTCACCGCTGTCCTCTACAGCCAGGGGTCGCGCGCGCGCTGTGTAGTTGGTATTCGAATCCTGATAGAATCCTGGTTGGCTGGTAAACAGTGGAACGTAAGTTGTCTTCCTTGTAGCGCCGTTGTAGCCACACCCTGATGCGTTTCGTCACTTCCGACTTCAACAGAGGGCCCTGTCAGGGACTGGAGGAATTTTGGATGATGTGATTGAGAGACATCTTTGTCTTTCTGTGGTAAGCCTGCACCCCAGAGGGGGGAGTAATCCACATTTATCTCTGTGATTTCTTTTGATCGGTGTAGGGTGCACTAACACCTGTTATAAGATCACCTAGCACATCATACTATTTTTCTCCCATGTTGCACATTGTTTGGGCTGGATTTTACCACTCCACAGCGCTGTTTTATCATTTTATCATTTGAACGTTTGTTCAAAGATTACTCTGACACTTTGTTTTATACTTTTAAATGGGATTCTTTTATTCCGTTTTTAAACAGCTGCTTTTAAGTTAATACCACTTTTATTGATTGGTATCTCCTTCACTATTCGTGTTGTTACACACCAATTCACTCTCACTTTTGAATAGTTGATACATTGTTCCCTGGCGCCGGAAGTGCAATTATAGGCCTCTTTCTGTGCACCTTCTACGTATACTACAAGTTTGATTACTTTGCACCTAAACCCACTTGGTGTATAGTGCAAGTGTGCTGATTACTTTGCACCTAAACCCACTTAGTGTATAGTGCAAGTGTGCTTATTAGTTTGCACATAAAGCTACTTGGTGTGTACTGCACGTGTCCTCTGCAGTTTGCACCTAAAGTTACGAGGTGTGTGTACTGACTTTGTCCTCTGCAGGCCATTATAATGTCTGGAAGGGCAACAAGGAGAGACAGAGAGTCACAAGGGTAAGCATGCTCTGCGTCTAGAGGCAACAGTGCTGGTGGTGGACATGGTGCATCCTCTTCAGCACGTAGCCATTGGACACGCTTGTCCTTGATTTTGGGAGCTGGCCGTGTTGAGCCTCAACATGCAGACAAATTGGTAGAGTGGATGACCAAGCCGTCCTCATCCTCCTCATCCTCTCTCACCCAGGCTGAGCTTACTTTGTCTGGCAAAGTACCTGCCAAGGCGTCCTCTTCCCTCTGCTCAATGGCATCACTTACTCCTTCCCTAGTCCCAACATGTCCTCCTGAGGAGTCCCCCGAACTGTTTGAACACAGTGTTGGGTACATGCTGCATGAAGCATTTTGAAGGCTCCGATGATGGAACACAGATAGATGAAGGCAGTAATGTGAGCCCAGAGAGAGGGGGTGCCCAAGAAGGACAGCAATCTGGCAGTCATGTTCCCCCAGCTGCAGCATACTGCCAGGTTTTTGACAGTGATGAGGAGGGAGGGGATGATGAGGTCACTGACTGTACGTGGGTGCCTGATAGGAGAGAGGAGAAGGAGGAGGAGGAAGAGGCACAGGCACATCTCCAAAGAGGCAGGATGCCCTCCAGGGGCCAGCTTAAGGGCAGCACACCAACTGCATTACAGTACATCACAGAGCGCTGCTGTGTCTCAAGGTTACTGCAAAAGTTCTTTGGTGTGGGCCTTTTTTGAGACATGTGCATCAGATCGCACCGTTGCTATTTGCAACATATGTCTCCAGCATATCTCGCGTGGCCAAAACATCACCCGCCTGGGCACCACATGCTTGACCAGACATATGTCGACCTGTCATGCAGTAAGTTGGCAAGCATACTAGAAAGACCCACACCAAAGAACAAAGCGGACCCCCCCTTGCCCCTCATCAGCTGGGATCTCCAACCCCACTATACCCTCAGTCCTCTCTGAAGCCTGCACTGATAGGACTGAAGGTGTAGAATTAGGTGTGTCACAACCTAGTAGTACATGCGTTCAATCTACTATCGGTACACCAATGTCAGATTGTACCAGACAAATTTCCCTGCCCCAGCTAGCTTAGCGAAATTGCTAGCACTTCAACTACTGCCTTTTCAGTTGGTAGATTCTGCCCCCTTCTGTGAGTTTGTGGAATGTGCGGTACCTCAGTGGCAAGTTCCCAAATGCCACTTTTTCTCATGGAAAGGCGATTTCCGTCTCTCTACCGCCATGTGGAAGGCAATGTCCATGCCTCGCTGGACAGGGCGGTCAGTGGTAAGGTGCATATTACCGCTGACTCATGGTCCAGCCGGGATGGACAGGGACGTTACCTGTTTCACGGCGCATTGGGTGACCCTGCTTTCAGCTGGGAAGGACGCAGGGCAAGGTACAGTAGTGTTGGAGGTTGTTCCGCCACCACGCCTCCAAAACACTACTACTGGTTGTGACACACCTCTCTCCTCCACCCCCTCCTCTTCTTCCTCTGTGGCCTCTTCCTGTGCTGATGTGTCCTCGGAACCAGCTGTGCTCCGTAGGCATACGAGGGACTACGCAGGAATGCAGGCGAAGAGATGCCATGCGGTGCTAGAGCTGGTGTGCTTGGGAGACAGGAGCCACACTGGGGCAGAGGTTCTGTCAGCTCTGCAGGGGAGGTGACGCCACACCAGCTTAAGCCAGGAATTGTGGTTAGCGACAATGGCACCAACCTCCTCTCTGCCCTGCGACAGGGACAACTAACCCATGTGCCCTGTTTTGCTCATGTTCTAAATTTGGTGGTGCAGCCGTTCTTGGGCAGGTACCTGGGCTTACAGGATGTCCTGAAGCAGGCCAGGAAAGTCTGTGTGCATTTCCGAAGGTCATATAATGCCAGTGCTCGGCTGACAGACCTCCAAAGGGAATACAACCTGCCCAAGAACTGCCTAATCTGTGACATGCCCACCAGATGGAACTCTACATTGGCCATGCTGCAGCGGCTGCACACGCAGCAGAGGGCCATCAATGAGTACCTGTGCCAATATGGCAGCAGAACTGGGTCAGGGGAGCTTGGTTTTCTTTCCCCACGCCAGTGGGCCTTGATCACGGATGCATGCACTGTCCTGTCACCATTTGAGGAGGCTACGAGGATGGTGAGCAGTGACAGTGCATGCATCAGTAAGACTGTCCCTCTTATTCACATGTTGGAGCACACGCTACGTGGAATAATGGACAGGGCCCTTGAGGCAGAACAGAGGGAGAAAGAGGAGGACTTCCTTACCTCTCAAGGCCCCCTTTATCCAGACAGTGGTCCTGCTTGCCCGCCAAGCACACAGGAAGAGGAGGAGGATTGTATCAGCAGCATGGAGGTGGAGCCTAGCACTCAGCATCAGCAGCAGCAGTCTTCAAGGGATCAATTGCAGTCCCAAGGAACCCATGGACTTTTACGTGGCTGGGATGAGGTGGCTGCAGATCCTGTCGTCCTCAGTGACCCAGAGGACTGTGCCCCGAATGCCTCAGCAAACCTATGCTGCATGGCCACCCTGATCCTGCAAAGCCTGCGTAAGGATCCTCGTATTCGTGGTATCAAGGAGAGGGATCATTACTGGCTGGCAACTCTCCTTGATCCACGTTACAAGAGTAAGGTTGTGGACCATATCTTGCCATCGCAGAGGGAGCAGAAGATGAAACATCTTCGGGAGGCCTTGCAGAAAGGTCTGTGCAATGCGTTCCCAGAACCTGGGGGATTACCAAATCCTGGTCCTGGACAACATGTTGCTGAGGCTTCGGTGAGTCACAGAAGGAGCGGTGGAGAAGGTGGCCGTCTGACTGATGCGTTCAGACAATTTTTTAGTCCGCAGCCCCAAGGTATGACCAGTTCCAGCAACAATCGCCAGCGTCTGGTTTACATGGTGCGGGAATACCTAGGGGCAAGATCAGACTTGGACACCTTCCCCACCGAAAATCCTCTGGCTTACTGGGTGTTGAGGATGGATCACTGGCCAGAGCTTGCACAGTACACAATTGAGCTACTGGTTTGTCCTGCATCCAGCGTTCTTTCAGAACGCACATTCAGTGCTGCTGGAGGCTTTGTGACCAATCAAAGGGTGCACCTCTCCACCGACTCTGTCGATTGACTGACCTTCATACAAACGAATCAGGCTTGGATCAACACCAGCTACCAAGCACCTGATGCTGATGTAACTGAATATTTTTTTTTAAATGTTAGATCCCTTGGAGACTGCCTATGCTGATGCTGAGTGACTGTCCTGTTATGCTGACTGAATATCATTTTTCTCCTCAATGATCTTGCTGATAGCTAGTAAGAACATTGTTGGTTCTGGGCACCGCCACCAGTGCCTAAGGTCTAATTTTTCTGACCCTGTTTATCAGGGGCATATAATAACAATTTTTGATGCAGTACTTTGCATGTGGCTCTTTGCTGCGCTCCAATTACAGTATCTGTGGGGGGTTGCAGTGTTGTGGCACCGCCAGCAGTGCCTAAGGCCCAATTTTTCTGCCCCTGTTAAACAGGGGCGTTTAATTGTAATTTTTTGATGCAATACTTTGCATGAGGCTCTTTGCTGTGCTCCAATTACAGTATATGTGAGGGGTTGCAGTGTTGTGGCACCGCCAGCAGTTCCATAAGGCCCAATTTTTCTGCCCCTGTTAAACAGGGGTGTGTAATAACAATTTTTGATTCAATACTTTGCATGAGGCTCTTTGCTGCACTCCAATTACAGTATCTGTGAGGGGTTGCAGTGTTGTGGCACCGCCAGCAGTGCCTAAGGCCCAATTTGTCTGCTCCTGTTAAACAGGGGTGTGTAATAACAATTTTTGATGTAATACTTTGCATGAGGCTCTTTGCTGCGCTCCAACTAGAGTATATGTGAGGGGTTGCAGTGTTGTGGCACCAACACCAGTGCCTAAGGCCCAATTTTTCTTCACATCAAAGTTTATTGAGAAGAAAATTGAGTGTACATACACAAATGAAAATCAGACCAATGACAATTTCTCATACAACCTTATGAGTTGGCTAAGTTAAACATATAAATCATTTTGCATTGTAAGGGAGGCATGCGTGGCTAGCATAGACCGGTCCAGGACCACGCCCTGGGCCCAGGCGGTGTGTGAGATTGTCCCTTACAGAAACTTAAGATTGTTCCGAATGGCACTGAAATATAAAAAGGAAAGTAGAGGAGGAGCTAGAAAGGAAGAAAGGCAGGGGGTAGTAGAAGAGAAGAAAGTAGGAAGGGTGGTGAGATTCTGCATGTAAAATAGTAGCTACAAAAGTACAACAATGACTGCGATTTGGGAAAGGCAACTGGCAGTGTTCTTTCATCTATGACTAAGAAAATGCTTGTATTGGTCTCAAGTCAAGTAATCACAGTGGTGGGTGTAGCAGTAGACCAGGTGTAGAGGGAAACAGGAAGAAGACAAAACAAAACAGCTGAGGAGCAATGCATATGATTGGCAGAAAGTATATGGTAATTTATACACAGGGAGTTCCATAGTTCTCACCTCAACCATTCAAAAGTAGCTCATATTCTTTCGAGTATCTAAAGGCAAACCATGTCTTGTGGTATCTTTCCACGTTCTCTGTGGACTGGGCTGCAGTGTCCTCCATCTCACATATGTCAGCGACCTTGCGCAACTAGTCTGAAACAGTAGGGACCTTTGTGGATTTCCAGTGCAGTGGAACCAATGACTTGGCCGCATTTAGTAAGTGTCTGGCCTACCAGATGAGGTGTCTGTCAGGGGGTTTAGGGGAACATTAATGTCCCCTCCGAGGATCAGACAGCCCGAGCTGAATCCCCTCAGTTCTCTGATCAGTCTCTGGCAAAAGGTCAGGTGTGATGTGTTCGGAAAGTATACATTTGGTAATGTAACCGGGATCCCCCCATATCGACCTTTAAGAAAAACGAACCTGCCTCCAGGATCGACCAGCTTGTCTGTCAATTCAAATGAGGCGGACCTGCTTACTAAAATGGAGGCCCCCTTAGTCTTAGAGATTTCGTTAGTGGCGTGATGAGCCTCTACGAAATATGAATCAGTGAGCTTCGTGACCTGGCCTGTCCTGAAGTGCGTTTCTTGTAGGAAAACGAAGTCAGGCCTACTCTTTCTGAGTTCCCTCAGCAGGGTGGAGCGTTTCTCAGGGATGTTCAATCCTCTTACATTGTGAGAAATCACTGAGGGACCACGGCCAAGACCAGAGTAAGCCATATTTAATCACAGGGATAAAAATACCTTAACACTGTAAATAAGTCTTAGATAGTCTGCCAGTGCACTGAAATCACCAACCACTTTCAAGAGAGAGGAAGAGAGGTATTGAATGAGAGGAAGATGCAAATATGTGGACCAGGAGCGGGAAAATAGATAGAGGGGGTGGAGGTAGAGGTGATAGAGTATGAGGAAGAGAGGGGAGGGTGCGAGGATCACTTCTCCCAAATGTATATAACGTCCCGGAGAACTCAAAGTAGTGCACCAAACTGAGCCCAAGTGCCCACCCCGGTACCCTCTGTGGGAGCGCGGTAAGCGCACCAAACAGACGGCAGTCGTATCTGTGTCTCGTCGATACAGTCAACACAGAAAATTTACATTTATAACGATCGGGCCGCGGCCCTTTAATAAAGCAAAATGCATGCTAAAGGATCTGCTCTGCAACGGTAAGATCAACATAACTAGTATTTAAACAATTCAAAGGTGCTCATTCATGTGAAGGTGTGGTCGCCAAGGGGGGTGATCGAGCCCTGCGCCAGCAGGCGGCATGGCCCCATCTGCCGTCCCGTGTATAAGTCATATTACTTCCATAACGGCTAAACAACATAGAATAAGAAAGTGAAGCACCATAACATAGACATGAATATGTTCCGGTCACTGACATACTCTCAAGCATCATACTGCAACATTCCCCTTAAGCTACTAACACCCCAACCCACAAACCATCTGCATTGAAACCATCTCGACCAATGTGGGCGAGCTTATAAACAGTATTAGCATCCAGCCTCATGAGCGTGGAAGTCCACCCCCTACCCGTCTCCAGATGTGTCCTCAATCAGTGGGCTGGTAAAGCTAGTGCGAATTGTGTCAGCAGTCTGAGTTATCCCACACAATCAGGCTGTAACAATCAGGGGGTTCTCATAGTTCCATGGGAGAGGGGTGAAGCATGTGAAGGAGCATAAAAACCAAAAGATGAAGAAAGAAAAAAAAAAATAACCAAAGGACGGGTAGTGAGGCTTCGAGGGCTGGCGAACCTGTCTCATAGGGGACAACAGCCCTCCTGCAGATATGGCGCGCTAGGCTACCATGCGGCCGCATGGTAGCTCCTAGGGGCTAGCTGAAACAGTCATGGGGATAGCAAAAATGCAAACAGTGCAATGTGCAAGTGAAGCGTCATCAACCGGAATAAGCAGCTTACGGGACCTGAATGATGAGGATCATGGAGTTCACGCTTCCATCAGATTTCTGGATGAATGAGCGCGGATGCTCGGGGATCCCAGCAGTTGGCTGTCATGACGGGCTGGCTTCTGTCTTTTGGAGAGTTGTTTCTCTGGCGTTGTCAGGGGAGATCGCGGCGGGCTCCTTTCCCTGGGTGGCACAGCGTACTCTTGATACCAATCCGGCAGTTCCACCCAACCGAGCTGTAGGGCATTGCAGAAGTCGGGGAGATCGATGGGGGTGCGGAGCGTATGCTGTCTGCCTCCATGGGAAACCAATAGGGCGAAGGGGAAGCGACAGGTGTAACGAAGATCTCTCTCCCTTAGCTTATCTAGCAAAGGTCGCAGAGCTCTGCGGTTCTTCAGAGTTATCTGGGAGAGATCTTGAAACAGTTTGATGTTTTCCCCATTAAACACAATGGGCCAAATCCTCAAAAAGCTGTGCAAATTTAGTTTTACCTAACTTATGTCATTTAAGTTACGGCGCCCTAAGTTGGTGTCGTAAGTGCGGTATCCACAGCGCATTTGCGCACAAAATTGCGCTTACGTAACTTAAATTCCGAGGCGTAAGGCGGGGTTTTTGCAAGTGGGAAGGAAGTGGGCGTGCTTCATTGTAATGAGCCGTGACCCCATGCAAATGAAGGGCCGGCTGTACTGCGCATGCGCGCACTAATCTGCTTCTCACTGGGCATGTGCAGAACTGACCTCAGCGCAATCAGTGAGATAGGTAAAAGGCCAAGCGTACTTAGTTTGAGGATCGCCCTGTGTGTAAATAGCCCCAGTCAAACACGCTTCCCTTGCAAAAGTATTTCCCTGTGTTCCCTTCCTTGAGAAAGTTGCTTCTGTTCAGAACGTTTGTCAGTGTTTGTTGGTGAGTTGTGTTTGTGAGAAAAGTTGTTGCGGAGTTGTAGAGTATATTTGGTGTTTGTTTTTGATAAGTGTTTTTGTTTTTTTTGTTTTTTTGTTTCCCTTTTTTGCCTGTTTGTTTTTTAATTTATAGTAGCTGTCTGCTTGTGTTTTTTTTTTTTTTTTGCAGTGAGTTTTTTTGTTTGTTTGTTGTGTGTGTATTGTTGCTTTTTTTTGGGGGTGAGTTTCTTGTGTCTGTGATGGCCCCCAAGCGCAGGAAGCTGAATTTTACCCTGGGAGAGAAGCGAATTCTTGCTCAGGGCAAATATGGGCGTTTTCTCCATGGCCCTGAGAGCCAGAACACCACCCCGGCCAGGAGGAAGGAGATCCTTAAAAAGATCACCGATCGGATCAATGCGGCGGGGGGGGGGGGGGGGAGACCAGGACCATCGCTGGCATACAAAAAAAATTAATGATTTGAAGAGCGTGGCCCGGAACAAGCTGGCAACGCTGCATGCTCATAGGAGGGGCACTGGAGGAGGGGGACCCTGCCCAGTCAGGCTGACTGAGGAGGAATGGGCAGTGGCCCAGTGTTTCCACCCACAGCAGGTGGTGGGCCTGCCTGGCTTTGACTCTGATGCTCCTGTGAGGACAGGTAAGTTTTTGGTTTTTCTATCTGTTGATTAGCATGTGTGGGTGGGGGAAGGGAAGATGTGCCAAGTGTGTGGATCCACCAACCTGTGATTGTTTTGTGTCCTCCACAGATGGCCAGGAGATTGCAGCCCCATCAGCCCAGGAGGTTGCTGGGTCATCAGCCCAGGAGGTGGCTGGTTCATCAGGGAAGGAGGTGGCAGCCCCATCAGGGCAGGAGGTGGCAGCCCCATCAGGGCAGGAGGTTGCTGGCCCATCAGGGCAGGCTGCTGCACCACCCCCAAGACAGGCTGATGTGGAGTCCCAAGAAGGGCATGATTCCCCATGGGAGGGGAGTGTCCACACCTCCCCTCATGAGGAGGTTCAGTGGGAGGCGGATGAGGGGGAGGAGGATGACCATTTTATGATTGGCCGGGAAATCATGTTGGGCCAAGATAGGACCTTTGAGTCTTCCCCTGAGGCTACTCCAGAGGCTACCCCAGAGGCTGGCACCAGTCAGGCCACCATCAGGGGTGGCCCCTCCCACTCCTCCCCCAACATGCAGCTAACCCCATGGGTCACTCTCTCCCCTCCTCCCAGGCCACAAGCCTCAGGGGCAAGCAGGAGGCCGACCCAGGAGACCAGGGGGGGTTTGAGCGTCTGCCGGTCAGTCTGCTGAGGGACAATGCCCGGCAGACCCGCAGTCTGGGTGAGATGAAAAAAACTTTGAACAAGATGGAGCACAGCCTGGATGTAATGAGGGAGTCACTGGGTGATGTGGCCACCAACTCAGTGGGGGTCATCACATGTTTGTGGGACCTGAAGAACGCCACAACAGGCGTAGGCCAGGAGATGACTGCCCTGACCCGGGCTGTGCAGGACAATACCCGGGCTGTGGAGGACAATACCCGGGCTGGCCAGGCTAATACGGCTGCCATCACTGGCTGTCTGACAAGGATAGCCGTGGCCTTGGAGGGCAGGCCAGCAGGAGGACAGACACCAGGGGAGGCTCCTTCTTCCCCTGCTCACCCACCTCCCCATGAAGATCCTCCTTCCCCTGCTCACACCTCCCCCCATGAAGATCCTCCTTGCCCTGCTCACACCTCCCCCCATGAAGATACTCCTTCCCCTGCTAACACCCCCCGTGAAGATCCTCCAGTTGGCCATGGCCGTGCCCGTGCCCGGGCCCGTGGGCAGCCCAGAAGGAGCACTCGGCAACGTCATTAAGTTGCAGGGGTACTTTTTTTTTTTTTTTATGATTTTGTTTATTATACTGTACTTATGATTTGGTTTATGTGTGTGAATGATGTGTGAATGTGGGGGGGTGGCATTCCTGATGAAATAAGGGTGTCACCCTCAGTTTTGGTGGAGTAGGGATCCCCAGGACCAGGGAGAAGTCATCCCAGGTTCCTGAATGGTGTATGAATGCACAGTGACATAATTGGAGCCGTGGTGTGGCGTTACTGCTCCCAAGTACCAAAGGGGGGGGGGGGTACTTGGATCTAATCCAATTCGATGTGCATGTGATGTGTCTGTGCTAGGGACCACAGTGGTGTGCATTCATGCATTCTCATTGTGAGATAATTAATGTGCGTTTTCTGTGAAAAAAGACATTCTCATTGTGATATAATTAATGTGCATTTACTGATCAAAGATACATTCTCTTTGTGACATTATTAATGTGCATTTACTGTACAAACATACATTTTCATCGTGACATGATTTCTGTGCGTTTTTGGTGAATCAAAAAAATTTCATTGTGACATGATTTATGTGCATTTACTGTGAAAAGATGCCTTCTGCAAGGCGTCTCCTGGCTGCTGTGCCCTCAGCAGACCGGGTAGAGTGGGTTAGGGGGGGGGATTGCCTGGGTGGGGGGTCAGGTCAGCACATAAGTCAATATGCAGTCCCCTTCTCAGGGCAAAGTTGTGGAGTATACAACATGCCCCAATTATTTGGCACACAAAGTCTGGGGAATACAACAATGTACCCCCAGTCTTGTCCAGGCATCTGAAGCGGGACTTCAGAAGCCCAAATGTGCGTTCCACAACTGCCCGGGTGCGAATGTGCGCCTGGTTGTAGCGTTGCTCTCCTGGGGTTTGGGGGTTCCTGAAGGGGGTCATCAGGTGGGGTCCCAGGGCATATCCAGAGTCACCTGTAAGGGAAAAGACAGGAGGATGTTAGTCATGCATGTGCCCCTTGTGATGTCTGCATCATGGGGGGGGACATACCTGACACCAATGTCACTCACCAATCAGCCAGCTGTCTCCATACACGTTCATCTCCAAATCCAATGTTGGTCTGCCGGAAAATAAAACTGTCATGGCACGAACCAGGAAATTTAGCACAAACGTGCCAGATGAGGCCATGGGCATCTACAATCACCTGCACATTTATAGAATGCCAGCCTTTTCGATTCCGGAACAGGTGCTCAGTGTCATGGGGGGGCTGTAGTGCCACATGTGTACAGTCTATCGCCCCGATGGTCCGTGGGAACCCATCAATTTCATAAAAGTCTGTCATGGTTTGCAGACGCTGGTCCACCTGGGTGGGCTTTTGGAACTGATTGGCCATGCGCCACAGTATTGCAGGGACCACTTGATGGACACACCTGCTCATAGAGGACTGGACCATCCCAGACAGACCTCCAGATGCGCGCTGGAAAGACCCAGTGGCCAGAAAATGTAAGGTTGACATTACTTTTTGGAGAGGTGGCAGGGCATGGGATCGTTGGGTTGGGGTGGTGAGATCATCCTTCAGGATTTCTGTGAGCTCCAGGATGGCTTCCCTGTTAAATCTGTAGTTGCCATACACCTCTGAAGCAGGCATGGCAAACAGATCTCGCCGTGGGCGGTAAACCCTCTCCTGTGCCCTCCTCCTCCTCTGTGCCCTCCTCCTTCTTTGTGCCTGTAAAGTGGCGAGTGCCGTTACAACCATTGATGGCCCGGGCATTTTGGCAGTCAGATTGTTGTCCTGCAGAGATGTGTTGTCAGCTCTACCTCTATTCAGTTGCTTGAGCAGACCCTTACATGGCATGTGTAAAATTAGGTCTGCTTTTATAAAGTGTAAATTTGCGCAGGGAAACTAACAGGTGCGCACAGGGCGTAATCTACGGCGCACACACTTAATTTTGTGGATCGCCCTATCTCCCTCATTTGCATCTTTGCCTATCAAAAACAGTGGCCTGACTAGCGTAATTTGCGTCCGGGGATGCGCAGGTGTAATTATTTTAGGTAGGATGGAAAACCCGGATTTTAAGGCGTAACTCGTTATGAGGATCGGGCGCAAAGATACGCGCCGTGTAAATTTAGAAAACTCTGGTTAAGTCGGCGCATCTGCTTTGAGGATTTGGCCCAATATGCTCGTTTCTGCGGGCTTTCAGCATAATCTCCTCCTTGAGGCCAAATTTCTGCAAGCAGCAAATTATGTCCCGGGGTGGCTGTGTGTCTGGGCCTCTGTTCCTAAGAGCCCTGTGCGCTCTCACAAAATCAATGGCCGAATCCTCTGGCCTTTCGAGGAGGCTATTAAAGACCCTCTGGATAACAGGCACTATTTGGTCAGTGTCCACCGATTCCGGTATGCCACGGACTCTAATATTGTTTCGTCTTCCCCTGTTATCGAGGTCCTCCAAATGTCTGCTTACCTTGATAAAGTGAAGGGATTGTGTAGTCACAACCCTGTCTAGCCTCTGGATCGCTCTGTCCCTGTGTCTCCCCTCCGTCTCCGCGGTGGCCATTTTCTCCTGCAGGACAAGGAAGCTCGTCTTCAGGTCCGTGATTGCGGCCGAAAAAGAGGCTTTGATGTCCGCTGCAAAGCCCGACATGTCGGCGTACACAGGGGCGGACTGACCATTCGGTCCGTCGGGCACTGCCCGAGGGCCCCGTGGTGGGAGGGCCCGGGCTGGCTCAGTCCGCCCATGGAGGTGCCTGCAGCAGCGTCAGCTTCTACAGTACACAATGAAAAAAACCCAGAGAAAGCAGTGCCTTGGATCCCTCTAGCTAGGTTGATGTGGCTGCGCTGTTGTATGAGAGGCTTGTGAGGTGTGAGCTGGAGATGGATGAAGCCGTGCGGGGATTTACAGTCACTGTGACAGGCGCTCCGGCCACCTCTCCCCCCTGTGGAATTCAGCTGAGGGGGCGGGGCCGTAAGTCACTGCCGCGGAGGACTGTCTGTGAAGGAGCTGCTGCACTCGGAGGCAGAGTGAAATGTGAATTGCACAGGCATGGCATCCACACAGACCTGCCTGTGCAGAAGCAGGTCAGTGTCATAATGAAAGCACTGTCTGTGTCTCATCTGTGTTATAAGAGCCATGCTGATTGTTACTTTACCTTCTTTCCCTGTACTGTGTCTGTGCTTATTTACCAGGTGGCAGGTCAGGTGCTATTCACTAGTGCACATGATGAGCCATCCATCCCAGCCAGCTCATCCCTCCCGAGCCTCTCATACAACAGCCACATCATCCTAGCTAGTAGGATTTAATGGTTCAAGACACTGCTTTCTCAGGGGTACAGACTCGTTTTTTTTTTTATTGTGTATGATAAGCTGCCACTGCTCCGGGCACCTCCAGGTTTCGGACTGAGCCGGCCCGGGCCCTCCCACCACGGGGCCCTCAGGCAGTGCCCAACTGACCGAATGGTCAGTCCGCCCCTGCACACTGATATCTGGTACACTGAATGCCACTCAGTGTATAGATATCAGTGTTATATATAGGGAATAGCACTTAGACCTGATTTACATTGAAGCAATATACCATGCGATTTGACATGTCAAATCGCATGGTAATAGCACTACCCGAATCGGTGCGATGCCCCATTTCTGGCGCAGCACCGATTCCCAAAAGTAGTTTCTGTATAACCTTTGGCGACTTCTTGGTGCAATTTCCATAGACATCTGTGCAGCAACCCGCACAGACGTCTCTGAAATCACCCGCCAAATTCACACTGACATGCGGGTATGAAATCGTGCGAGTTTAGCTGAACTGTCTCACACAATTTCATTCCCGCTGTCAGTGTGAACCTGGACTAAGGCCTGATTCACATCTATGGCATTTTTTGTGCTTTTTGCATTTTGTAGATTTGCACAACAGTCCATTTAACATGGTTTCCTATGGAACACGTTCTGTAGTGCAAATCTGCAAAATGCAAAAAGCACTAAAAATGCATACTGTAGGTGTGAATCCAGCCTAAGTGAGTGTTATTCCCTATATATATTCCTTACATTGGTGATCAGTGAGAAGAATGTTCCTTACATTGGTGGTCAGTGGGAAGAATGTCCCTTACATTGGTGATCAGTGGGAAGAATGTTCCTTACATTGGTGATCAGTGAGAAGAATGTTCCTTACATTGGTGATCAGTGGGAAGAATGTCCCTTACATTGGTGATCAGTGGGAAGAATGTTCCTTACATTGGTGATCAGTGAGAAGAATGTTCCTTACATTGGTGATCAGTGGGAAGAATGTCCCTTACATTGGTGATCAGTGGGAAGAATGCTCCTTACATTGGTGATCAGTGAAAAGAATGTTCCTTACATTGGTGATCAGTGGGAAGAATGTCCCTTACATTGGTGATCAGTGAGAAGAATGTTCCTTACATTGGTGATCAGTGAGAAGAATGTTCCTTACATTGGTGATCAGTGAGAAGAATGTTCCTTACATTGGTGATCAGTGAGAAGAATGTTCCTTACATTGGTGATCAGTGGGAAGAATGTTCCTTACATTGGTGGTCAGTGGGAAGAAGGAGGAGGACACACCCAAGGAGCTCTCTGAGAGATCCAACCTTTTTCAAGCCTGGGCCTTGCCTGCAAGCTTGGCCCAGGAATAATGCCTGATCCTGGGGGAGGCCCCGGGATGGATCCCCCTGATGATACGGGGCCTAGTGAGGAGGAGGTGGAGGATCTGTCTGTAGGTCCAGGCCCTGCTGTGGATGCGAATGTCTTCAGTCAGAAGAGCATTGATCGTTTTAGGGCGATTGGAAGAGCTGAAGAAAAACTTAAAATTTTGAAGGCTGAACACAAATCCTTCAAAATCAAGTATTTCCAGGCCTGGAGTAAAAATCGTTTGGCCATGAAGCCTGAGTTGCAGGAATTGGAGGAAAAGGTAAAGGAACAATCTTTATTATTGGAAAAGCTGAAAGATAAAAGTGGAGAAAAGTTTGCTAATGAGAGGAGATTTGCCAGCCAGACAGCAAGTTCCAGGGACCAGCAACAGATAATGGATGACGCGGGTCCATCTGCTTCTGCACCTCTCCCTCCATGTCAGGGCTTGGAATCGCCGACGGCAACCAGCCAGGGTTTTGAGAGTGAGCATGGCACCCTGAAATGTATCCAGGAGATGGAGTCACCCCTGAGAGCAAACAAGCCTGCTAATACAGAAGTCCCTGAAGCCAAGCCAGTACAGGTGGAGAAATGTCAGCACACCTCACTGCCTTCCAACATGTCTGCCCAACCTGCTGTGGTGGACGGTGTCCTGACTAAGGAGCAGAAAGTGAAGGCCTTGTGCAGAGCGCTGCCTGGAGTTTCTGCTGGGACCTGTAGTTCCTCTGTACAAGGTATGCCTGTTACCAGCAATGAGATTGCCTCACCTGAGCCTCCCTGTGGTGGGGGAGGGGATCAGCATATTGCACCATGTGCAGTGGAAGAAGCAATGGAGGTTTCACCTGTTGCAGTGTCAGACCAGCCTGCACTATCCCCTGATGACAACCCTGTCCTGACAGAAGAGAACCGACCAGCTGAAGCTTCTACAAGCACAGCAGTGGGAACTGACACTGCTGGGAAGACTGCAGGAACTGTGAATATTCCAGCAAGTACTAAGAATGACAGTAATGATAAAACAATGGATGTGGTGGGTGGTGAAGGGGTTAATACTGCTGGGAAAAATCAAAATGACATTCCTCCCCCTGCTCAGCAGAGGAAAGACTCACCGATTGTTCAGACCAAATCTGTGCAATCGATATCTGCTGCAAATGTGTCAGATGGTTCAAAACAAACCAATGTTTTATCTGCTGGGAGTTACGCGTCGGTTTTGGGGAATCGCACCAAGGAGGGTGGGGGGAATGGTGCAAATGTTGGTGGTCACAATTTGGGGGGTTTTAGTGGGGGGATGGTTGGTGGGTATAAGCGGAGAAACGTGGTCCAGTTGAAGTGGGAGGGGGAGGGGACCCCACCAGTAAGGGGGAGGGTGGCAGAGTTGATCCTGGAAATGGGGTTCAAAGTCGCAGACATTTTTGCTTTGATTTGTCCCGTTGGGAGTTGGGAATTTGATTTATCCTTTGTAAAACCTGAGGGTCTGGATTTATTTTGGGAACGTTTTAGGGGGCGCAGGGACCTTCCGCAGTGGAATGGTTGGATGCCAAAGGTGGTTTCCAGGCAGCCTCTAATAAAATCAGTGACGATCCTTGTGCGTAACGAATCCATCCCAGAGGCTGATTTGGTAGTATGGTTACGCCGCTATGGTGAAGTCCTCGCTCCACTGCGGAAGGTCCTTGATCAGCATGGGATATGGACAGGGGCCTGGACAGTGTCACTAAAATTGGGGGTGCAGGGAAATGTTGTTCAACATCTGCCCTGTTCAGCCTTTCTGGGGAGGGACAGGCTGACCATTTTTTACCAGGGTCAGCCTAAGGTGTGCAATAAATGTGGTGACAAGGGCCATTTTGCCTCCATCTGCACCCGCAAGAAATGTTCTTTGTGCCAGGAGCTTGGCCATTTGGCTAAAGACTGTACTGACATTCGGTGCAATTTGTGCCAAAAACGTGGTCACCCGTACAGTCAATGCCCGGAGGCATTACATAACCTGCCAGGGTTGGAGGCTGAGCTGCAGAGGCTGGATAAGGAGGATGAGGCCACTGAAACTCTTGTTGTCCCTCCTGTGTCTGTGACATCTGTTTCTGTTCCCCCTAGTGATGTGGTCCCTGAGTCTGTCCCTCCTGTGTCTGTGACATCTGTTTCTGTTCCCCTTAGTGATGTGGTCCCTGAGTCTGTCCCTTCTGTGTCTGTGACATCTGTTTCTGTTCCCCTTAGTGATGTGGTCCCTGAGTCTGTCCCTTCTGTGTCTGTGACATCTGTTTCTGTTCCCCCTAGTGATGTGGTCCCTGAGTCTGTCCCTCCTGTGTCTATGACATCTGTTTCTGTTCCCCTTAGTGATGTGGTCCCTGAGTCTGTCCCTCCTGTGTCTGTGACATCTGTTTCTGTTCCCCTTAGTGATGTGGTCCCTGAGTCTGTCCCTTCTGTGTCTGTGACATCTGTTTCTGTTCCCCCTAGAGATGTGGTCCCTAAATCTGTCCCTCCTGTCCCTAATCCATCTATTCGTAGATCCTCCAGACTGGCGGAGGCTGCTGGGGGGGCAGGTTTAGCGGATCTTCCCACTCAGCCTCCAGTCCCTGCCCCTCGGCAGCGCAAGCGTGGTCAGGGGAATGTGGGGGTGCTGGATGGGGGTGGGGCTGATGGAAGGGTGTCCGTACCCCATGTTTCACATTCCATTGATGGGGATTCGGATGAGGAGGGGTGGGAGAAGATTAGGAGGAGGAAAAAAATGAAGAGAAAGATAAGAAAACCGGTCGTCTCTTCCTCAGAGTCGGATCCAGGAGGGGTTCCCCTTGGTAACACCTTTAATGTGTTGTCAGGTGAAAAGATGTCTTTGTCTTCTTCTTTTTCATCTATGGATGAGTCACGTTGTTTGAAGAGAGCGGTTTCTGGTGATGAGAGTGTGGTGAAGGTCAAGAAACGACTACCCCAATCATCCTGATGGCAGTTCCCCCTCCGATAAAGGTGGCGACCATTAATGTCGCCAGCATTAAATCTGCAAGAGCTCGTGATATGGCCTTATTTTTGCTCAGCAAGTTTGATGCTGAGATTTTATTTTTGCAAGAGACCTGGCTCCATACTTTGGCCGATGTCCACCTGGCAAAAAGGGAGTGGAGATGCGGTCCCTCCTTTTGGTCTCTTGCGGCTGAGCCCTGCAGCGGAGTTGCGGTACTTTTTGAAACCGATATGGTAACGCGCCGGCGGGTAATTGAGGTAGAAATAGGTGGATGCATGGTGTTGGACGTTTCTTAGAAGGGCTGCATGCATAATGGGTGCGGGTTTGTTTCTTGACCTTGCAGGTTTGTCTGGTGTAGTGGTGTGAGTTTGTATTAAGATTTACTTTCCTGGTGATTACATGATTTTTGCTTTGCTGTAAAGTCTTTTGTTTGAGAGCAGATTTGCTATATTTATTTTCATTTATGTAAATATGTGTATATTTATGTATATCTTATAGTGATTTTATGCTTTTTGTTTGCAAGACTTTTAATAAACAAAATTGGGAAGAATGTTCCTTACATTGGTGATCAGTGGGAAGAATGTCCCTTACATTGGTGATCAGTGGGAAGAATGTCCCTTACATTGGTGATCAGTGGGAAGAATGTCCCTTACATTGGTGATCAGTGGGAAGAATGCTCCTTACATTGGTGATCAGTGAGAAGAATGTCCCTTACATTGGTGATCAGTGGGAAGAATGTCCCTTACATTGGTGATCAGTGGGAAGAATGTCCCTTACATTGGTGGGCAGTGAGAAGAATGCTCCTTACATTGGTGATCAGTGAGAAGAATGTCCCTTACATTGGTGATCAGTGGGAAGAATGTCCCTTACATTGGTGGGCAGTGAGGAGAATGTTCCTTACATTGGTGATCAGTGAGAAGAATGTTCCTTACATTGGTGATCAGTGGGAAGAATGTCCTTTACATTGGTGATCAGTGGGAAGAATGTCCCTTACATTGGTGATCAGTGAGAAGAATGTCCCTTACATTGGTGATCAGTGAGAAGAATGTTCCTTACATTGGTGATCAGTGAGAAGAAAGTTCCTTACATTGGTGATCAGTGAGAAGAATGCTCCTTACATTGGTGATCAGTGGGAAGAATGTCCCTTACATTGGTGATCAGTGAGAAGAATGCTCCTTACATTGGTGATCAGTGGGAAGAATGTCCCTTACATTGGTGGTTAGTGGGAAGAATGTCCCTTACATTGGTGATCAGTGAGAAGAATGTCCCTTACATTGGTGATCAGTGAGAAGAATGCTCCTTACATTGGTGATCAGTGGGGAGAATGTCCCTTACATTGGTGATCAGTGGGAAGAATGTTCCTTACATTGGTGATCAGTGGGAAGAATGTCCCTTACATTGGTGATCAGTGGGAAGAATGTCCCTTACATTGGTGGTTAGTGGGAAGAATGTTCCTTACATTGGTGATCAGTGAGAAGAATGTCCCTTACATTGGTGATCAGTGGGAAGAATGTTCCTTACATTGGTGATCAGTGAGAAGAATGTCCCTTACATTGGTGATCAGTGGGAAGAATGTCCCTTACATTGGTGGTTAGTGGGAAGAATGTTCCTTACATTGGTGATCAGTGGGAAGAATGTTCCTTACATTGGTGATCAGTGAGAAGAATGTTCCTTACATTGGTGATCAGTGGGAATAATGTTCCTTACATTGGTGATCAGTGAGAAGAATGTTCCTTACATTGGTGATCAGTGAGAAGAATGTTCCTTACATTGGTGATCAGTGAGAAGAATGCTCCTTACATTGGTGATCAGTGAGAAGAATGTCCCTTACATTGGTGATCAGTGAGAAGAATGTCCCGTACATTGGTGATCAGTGGGAAGAATGTCCCTTACATTGGTGATCAGTGAGAAGAATGTTCCTTACATTGGTGATCAGTGGGAAGAATGTTCCTTACATTGGTGATCAGTGAGAAGAATGCTCCTTACATTGGTGATCAGGGAGAAGAATGTTCCTTACATTGGTGATCAGTGAGAAGAATGCTCCTTACATTGGTGATCAGTGAGAAGAATGTCCCTTACATTGGTGATCAGTGAGAAGAATGTCCCGTACATTGGTGATCAGTGGGAAGAATGTCCCGTACATTGGTGATCAGTGGGAAGAAGGAGGAGGACACACCCAAGGAGCTCTCTGAGAGAACCAACCTTTTTCAAGCCTGGGCCTTGCCTGCTAGCTTGGCCCAGGAATAATGCCTGATCCTGGGGGAGGCCCGGGACGGATCCCCCTGATGATACGGGGCCTAGTGAGGAGGAGGTGGAGGATCTGTCTGTAGGTCCAGGCCCTGCTGTGGATGCGAATGTCTTCAGTCAGAAGAGCATTGATCGTTTTAGGGCGATTGGAAGAGCTGAAGAAAAACTTAAATCAAATATTTCCAGGCCTGGAGTAAAAATCGTTTGGCCATGAAGCCTGAGTTGCAGGAATTGGAGGAAAAGGTAAAGGAACAATCTTTATTATTGGAAAAGCTGAAAGATAAAAGTGGAGAAAAGTTTGACAATGAGAGGAGATTTGCCAGCCAGACAGCAGTCTCCAGGGACCAGGCTCAGATAATGGATGACCCGGGTCCATCTGCCTCTGCACCTCTCCCTCCATGTCAGGGCTTGGAATCGCCAACGGCAACCAGCCAGGGGGTTGAGAGTGAGCATGGCACCCTGAAATGTATCCAGGAGATGGAGTCACCCCTGAGAGCAAACAAGCCTGCTAATACAGAAGTCCCTGAAGCCAAGCCAGTACAGGTGGAGAAATGTCAGCACCCCTCACTGCCTTCCAACATGTCTGCCCAACCTGCTGTGGTGGACGGTGTCCTGACTAAGGAGCAGAAAGGGAAGGCCTTGTGCAGAGTGCTGCCTGGAGTTTCTGCTGGGACCTGGAGTTCCTCTGTACAAGGTATGCCTGTTACTAGCAATGAGATTGCCTCACCTGAGCCTCCCTGTGGTGGGGGAGGGGATCAGCATATTGCACCATGTGCAGTGGAAGAAGCAATGGACGTTTCACCTGTTGCGGTGTCAGACCAGCCTGCACCATCCCCTGATGGAAACCCTGTCCTGACAGAAGAGAACCGACCAGCTGAAGCTTCTACAAGCACAGCAGTGGGAACTGACACTGCTGGGAAGATTGCAGGAACTGTGAATATACCAGCAAGTACTAAGAATGACAGTAATGATAAAACAATGGATGTGGTGGGTGGTGAAGGGGTTAATACTGCTGGGAAAAATAAAAATGACATTCCTCCCCCTGCTCAGCAGAGGAAAGACTCACCGATTGTTCAGACCAAATCTGTGCAATCGATATCTGCTGCAAATGTGTCAGATGGTTCAAAACAAACCAATGTTTTATCTGCTGGGAGCTACGCGTCAGTTTTGGGGAATCGCACCAAGGAGGGTGGGGGGAATGGTGCAAATGTTGGTGGTCACAATTTGGGGGGGTTTAGTGGTGGGATGGTTGGTGGGTATAAGCGGAGAAATGTGGTCCAGTTGAAGTGGGAGGGGGAGGGGACCCCACCAGTAAGGGGGAGGGTGGCAGAGTTGATCCTGGAAATGGGGTTCAAAGTCGCAGACATTTTTGCATTGATTTGTCCCGTCGGGAGTTGGGAATTTGATTTATCCTTTGTAAAACCTGAGGGTCTGGATTTGTTTTGGGAACGTTTTAGGGGGCGCAGGGACCTTCCGCAGTGGAATGGTTGGATGCCAAAGGTGGTTTCCAGGCAGCCTCTAATAAAATTAGTGACGATCCTTGTGCGTAATGAATCCATCCCGGAGGCTGATTTGGTAGTATGGTTACGCCGATATGGTGAGGTCCTCGCTCCACTGCGGAAGGTCCTTGATCAGCATGGGATATGGACAGGGGCCTGGACAGTGTCACTAAAATTGGGGGTGCAGGGAAATGTTGTTCAGCATCTGCCCTGTTCAGCCTTTCTGGGGAGGGATAGGCTGACCATTTTTTACCAGGGTCAGCCTAAGGTGTGCAATAAATGTGGTGACAAGGGCCATTTTGCTTCCACCTGCACCCGCAAGAAATGTTCTTTGTGTCAGGAGCTCGGCCATTTGGCTAAAGACTGTACTGACATTCGGTGCAATTTGTGCCAAAAACTTGGTCACCCCTACAGTCAATGCCCGGAGGCATTACATAACCTGCCAGGGTTGGAGGCTGAGCTGCAGAGGCTGGATAAGGAGGATGAGGCCACTGAAACTGTTGTTGTCCCTCCTGTGTCTGTGACATCTGTTTCTGTTCCCCCTAGTGATGTGGTCCCTGAGATTGTCCCTTCTGTGTCTGTGACATCTGTTTCTGTCCCCCCTAGTGATGTGGTCCCTGAGTCTGTCCCTTCTGTGTCTGTGACATCTGTTTCTGTTCCCCCTAGAGATGTGGTCCCTAAATCTGTCCCTCTTGTCCCTAATCCATCTATTCGTAGATCCTCCAGACTGGCGGAGGCTGCTGGGGGGGCAGGTTTAGCGGATCTTCCCACTCAGCCTCCAGTGCCTGCCCCTCGGCAGTGCAAGCGTGGTCAGGGGAATGTGGGGGTGCTGGATGGGGGTGGGGCTGATGGAAGGGTATCCATACCCCATGTCTCACATTCGGTTGATGGGGATTCGGATGAGGAGGGGTGGGAGAAGATTAGGAGGAGGAAAAAAATGAAGAGAAAGATAAGAAAACCGGTCGTCTCTTCCTCAGAGTCGGATCCAGGAGGGGTTCCCCTTGGTAACACCTTTAATGTATTGTCAGGTGAAAAGATGTCTTTGTCTTCCTCTTTTTCATCTATGGATGAGGGGGAGTCACGTAGTTTGAAGAGAGCGGTTTCTGGTGATGAGAGTGTGGTGAAGGTCAAGAAACGACTACCCCAATCATCCTGATGGCAGTTCCCCCTCCGATAAAGGTGGCGACCATTAATGTCGCCAGCATTAAATCTGCAAGAGCTCGTGATATGGCCTTATTTTTGCTCAGTGAGTTTGATGCTGAGATTTTATTTTTGCAAGAGACCTGGCTCCATACTTTGGCCGATGTCCATCTGGAAAAAAGGGAGTGGAGATGCGGTCCCTCCTTTTGGTCTCTTGCGGCTGAGCCCTGCAGCGGAGTTGCGGTACTTTTTGAAACCGATATGGTAACGCGCCGGCGGGTAATTGAGGTAGAAATAGGTAGATGTATGGTGTTGGACGTTTCTTAGAAGGGCTGCATGCATAATGGGTGCGGGTTTGTTTCTTGACCTTGCAGGTTTGTCTGGTGTAGTGGTGTGAGTTTGTATTAAGATTTATTTTCCTGGTGATTACATGATTTTTGCTTTGCTGTAAAGTCTTTTGTTTGAGAGCAGATTTGCTATATTTATTTTCATTTATGTAAATATGTGTATATTTATGTATATCTTAGTGATTTTATGCTTTTTGTTTGCAAGACTTTTAATAAACAAAATTGGGAAGAATGTCCCTTACATTGGTGATCAGTGAGAAGAATGTTCCTTACATTGGTGATCAGTGGGAAGAATGCTCCTTACATTGGTGATCAGTGAGAAGAATGTTCCTTACATTGGTGATCAGTGGGAAGAATGTTCCTTACATTTGTGATCATTGGGAAGAATGTCCCTTACATTGGTGATCAGTGGGAAGAATGTCCCTTACATTGGTGGTTAGTGGGAAGAATGTCCCTTACATTGGTGATCAGTGAGAAGAATGTCCCTTACATTGGTGATCAGTGGGAAGAATGTTCCTTACATTGGTGATCAGTGAGAAGAATGTCCCTTACATTGGTGATCAGTGAGAAGAATGTTCCTTACATTGGTGATCAGTGGGAAGAATGTTCCTTACATTGGTGATCAGTGGGAAGAATGTTCTTTACATTGGTAGTCAGTGAAAATGATTTAAAGTAAATACAATTATTTAAAAAAAATGTAAAACACACCCATAATCCCTTAACACACTCTATATAAAAAGGGTTATGTAGGATGAGCATATGTATGTAAACAATAATGGATACATGTATAGTATCCACCAGAACATCAGAGTGAGAGCAATTCTAGGGCCATAATTCATAGTTAAAGGGGTTGTATGGGTTCAGTTTTTTTTTTTTTTAATAACAAACATGTCATACTTACCTCCACTGTGCAGTTTGTTTTGCACAAAGTGGCCCCGATCGTCATCTTCTGGGGTCCCACGGAGGCTCTCACGGTTCCTCCCCGCAAGAGCTAACCCCCTCTGGGAAGCTCTCTCCCGAGTGGGTTACCTTGCAGGCGCACTCCTGTGTGATACACTTGGCGGCCATACCCGATAAGTGTATGACTCAGCCCCACCCCCTGGCGTGCAACAACATTAATTTGATTGACAGCAGTGAGAGCCAATGGCTGCGCTGCTATCAATCTAACCAATGAAGAGCCGATTGGAAAGCTATGCGGGAATATTGTGCTAATTTATGAAAACCTTCATTTCGAAAATGTACCATTGTTGCACTTTAATGTACATTTTATTTTTCTTTAATTCCTATAATAAACATTTATTTGGAACATAGCATCCAGAAATTCTTTGAATGCATGCAATATGGGCAGTGCAATATGTAGGTAGGATTTGTGTGGATGCAGCTTGAACGTGGGCAGGGACACATGGGCAGAGACACATGGGCAGAGACACAGGGGGCCCCATGATCTCCTTTTGCCCGGGGGCCCCATGAGCTGTCAGTCCGCCCCTGGGCGTACATTAGGGGATGATCAGCCCTGGTGCTTTTCCTTCCTGTCTCCTCCGTGGCTGATTGCGAGTCCTCGCTGTACTCTTCGTCCGCATGGACCGGCGCCATCTTGCCTCCCGCTGTGATCTTTAAGACCGTGGCCTGATTTCTGAATAAGTCCGAGATATTTCGCCCTGAACTAACAGCCGATGATCGCTTGGAGCGGGTGTGATGAGAGTGGTGACCTTCTTTGCTCATCCTCGTGTGATCACCGTGCAGAGAGACGGGTTAGAGCCGCGAAACCGACGGAGCTCTTGAGCTAAGCTGCCATCTCCTCCGCGCGCCAGGCCACGCCCCCCCTCAAGGCCCAATTTTTCTACCCCTGTTTAACAGGGGCGTGTAATTACAATTTTTGATGCAATACTTTGCAGCAGGCTCTTTGCTGCGCTCCAACTAGAGTATCTGTGAGGGGTTGCAGTGTTGTGGCACCAGCACCAGTGCCTAAGGCCCAATTTTTCCGCCCCTGTTTAACAGGGGCGTGTAATTAAAATTTTTGATGCAATACTTTGCAGCAGGCTCTTTGCTGCGCTCCAACTAGAGTTTCCGTTAGGGGTTGCAGTGTTGTGGCACCAGAACCAGTGCCTAAGGCCCAATTTTTCTGCCCCTGTTTAACAGGGGCGTGTAATTACAATTTTCGATGCAATACTTTGCAGCAGGCTCTTTGCTGCGCTCCAACTAGAGTATCTGTGAGGGTTTGCGGTGTTGTGGCACCAGCACCAGTGCCTAAGGCCCAATTTTTCTGCCCCCGTATAACAGGGGAGTGTAATTACAATTTTTGATGCAATGCTTTGCAGCAGGCTCATTGCTGTGCTCCAACTAGAGTATCTGTGAGGGGTTGCAGTGTTGTGGCACCAGCACCAGTGCCTAAGGCCCAATTTTTCTGCCCCTGTTCAACAGGGGCGTGTAATTACAATTCTTGATCTAATATTTCACAGCTGGAACGCCCACCAAGACTAACTGTGTGACAACACCAACACCTAGGGCCCAAATTTCTGCAGAGTATATACGGCAGGCCCCTACTTTCAAACATCCAACTTACAAACGACTCCTACTTGCAAACGGAAGGAGACAACAGGAAGTAAAAGGAAATCTACCCCTAGGAAGGGAAATTCTCTTCTGTAAAAGGTGTCTCCTGTCCACTGATGCTTTATCACCAATCCTTGTTTCACCAAAAAAAATATTTTTTTCAAAAAATCTTTTGTCATTGGGACAGAAAGAGAGGTGCAATCTTCTGAATAGATGCACACAGACAGCAAAACAAATGTTACAGGGGTGATAACCATTCTCTATGTTTTCATAAAAGCTTATTTTTTTATGGCTGAAGCTACACTTTAAAGAAGTACCAGTTGAAAATTACAAACAGATTCTACTTAACAACAAACCTACAGTCCCTGTCTTGTTTGCACCGCCTGTATAATATAGGGCCAAAGGGGCTTGTTAAGACCTGGGGGAGGGGGGGCGGGGAAACCCATGCTATTTTTCTCAGTGATTTCCATCCATATTGCAAGGACCAAACATTACATTAAAGCCGCAAGCAGTCTTAAATTACTTTTTTCTTATAGTAATCTCATTTTGTGCAGGGACAGTTCTAAACATGTGCCACTACCATAGACACCCAGCAGGTACGATATTTAAAGGAATTATTTTTTTTTTTTTTACTTTAAGCATCATTAAAATCGGTGCTCCAGAAAAAAAGACAGTTTTTAAAACCTTTTCTTCCATTGATACATGTTCCCTGGGGCAAGACCCAGGTTCTCAAAGACGTTTTCCGACAATAACTTGCATATTAGGCTTTAAAATGAGCACTTTTGAATTCAAACGTTCGAGTCCCATAGACGTCAATGGGGTTCGAAATGTTCGCACGAACGTTCGGTCCGTTCGAAGGTTCTGGTGCGAACCGAACCGGGGTGTTCGGCTCATCCCTAACCATGGGGTGAGTAGCACTTGAGCTCATGTATCCAATAGGTCTCAAGCCCTGTAGGCATGAATAAATAAGTTGGGTACTCTTACCAGCTGAGGTGGACACGCATTTTAATACGACAGTGGGTTTGTTAGGCTTGAAATCCTTAGTTGATCTGGATTATCGATAAATTTGTTCCGCATTGGAGGGGGGCTCCAATGCGGAACAAATGTATCGATATTCTGAAACTGGGTACCAGTGGGGTCTCTCCCATGGTGTTCCAAATAATGGCGGGGAACGCTGTGTTTGATATATCCTTTTTTATATTGGCAAAGTACTCATTGACCCTGATGTAAAAAGTCCTGATAGTATAGCCCACTTACTGTTTTTTACATGGGCACGTAATGAGATAGACTATGAACCTGGTAGTACATGTGGTAAAGTGTTTCATGGTGTAGCTACCCATGGTAACTGTAGACGTGAAAGTATCCGTCTTATGCCTGCCACAAATGTTGTGCAGGCAAACATTACATTTCCTGCATGGAAAATCACCCTTGCATTGTTGAAAAAATAAGGTAATCCTTGGGGGGTCTATAGAATTTGGGGGGAAGTCGCTCACTTCCGGCCACACCATTTTCAGGGGTGGATCCCCATTGATTAAACATATAAATATAGAAGCAATGTTGGGAGACAGAGATATGCCCCTGTTGAAGACCACTTGTGTCGAAACGCATCGGGACAGTTTTTTCTGCATCCCACATTGCTTTTATACCCTTTTTTATATCCTTGTGATCACTTTTTATACATGTTATTCGGATTTGTATGATGTTTTTATAAATAAACCTTTTGGTTGACCTGCACCATTTGGAGCATTTCCCATATTCTTTCTGGAGTCTGTGGGAACATCCCCTCTTGCATTCATCTTCGCCTGATTCCACTGAGCTCCTGCTGCATCTGCAGCATTCGTCACTTGAGAATTAGGGATTTATCACTTTGAACTACCAGACCCTTCCCTTTACACGACACTGAATCCAGATCAACTAAGGATTTCAAGCCTAACAAACTCACTGTTGAATGACATGTGTGTCCACCTCAGCTGGTAGGAGTACCCAACTTATTTATCTCTGAAGAGTTCAGAAGTGACCACAGGCAATATATACCTCTCCCAGTATTTGGTGTCATCCTGATAGGAAGAGGCCTTATCCATCCTCTTTGCCTCTGTGGATTTTATTACATGTTATTTTTTTAGTTCATTCTGCCACAGACGTTTATTATCTTTATTCACTTATCAGATTTTAAAATTTTTGCTCTTTTTGTGATCGATTAGTTCATTCCCCACTTTGTGTTTTGTATCAATAGTTTTTATTGAAGACACAAGTATCAAAATAATCAGTCAATGACTTACATCATACTTGATAACATATATGGTAATGAATAGACATATCACTATAAATTGTCAAGGATGGTTAGATTGCATAACTGAAACAGGTGGTGAATGCAAGGCAATCTGTGAAGTCCAATACCCCTAGACACCCCTAATGGGAACAACCTGTGCCTAGGGGGAGGTTGAGAATTTCACCTTCCTGTGGAGTCGGTGAAGGTTAGAGAAGAAATTCTAACAGCTCAAAAGGTAGTAACAACAATAAAAAATACAAAACTGTCAGGTATGAATGTGTACATAGGGCAGTATATGCTCAAAGTATTTAAACCATCTTGGATGTATATAGTGAGGCACATGTATACCGAGTACAAAATATGTAACTTTTAGAAGAAAAAAAAAGTAAAAAGGAGAGGGGGGAAGGAGGGAGAGAAGGGGAGAGAGCAATATGGTGACTGCACTAATTCAGAAGTGTATCAGATAAGCTTGTTAGCGTACCATTGAGTCCAGGGGAGCCATTGATTATAGATTTTAGGGTGTGATGGTTTCCCCTTCGACATTATTAGTTCATAAGCGCAATGATAGTGGACTAATGTTATGACTTCTGTCACGGTTGGGGAGAGATTTGTTTTCCAGCGTCTGGTAATGAGAAGTCTGGTTGCTAGGAGTATGTGGGTGGTGATCAATCGGAAAGGTGGTGGCAGTAAGTCAGTGTTTATATTTAGTACTGCTAGTTGTGGAGTAAGAGTGAAGGGGGTGTGACTTGTATGATATGCTCTATATCATTCCACAGTTTTGTTAGTTCAGGACAGGACCATAAAATGTGGAATAGGGTGCCTATTTGATTACAGTTCCTCCTCCATGTGGGTGACGAGTGTAATTGAAACTTGGCCATTCTCTGTGGCGTCAGATAGCATCTTAGATGGATCTTGTGAGTTAATTCCCATAGGGAGGTGCACTTGGTAGATTTGTAGATTGACCTCAAAGCTGTTTGCCATTGATGGTCAGAAAATTGTAGGTTCAAGTCATTTTCCCAATCAGTTTAGGGTTTGTGGAAGATAGTTTTCCCCTGTAGTGTGGAGTAGATAAGTGAGGTACCTTTAGTAGGGAGGGTATTGGAGAAGAAATAGTTCCATATTTTGAGTGGCAGTTCACCTTCGAGACGTGGGTGTGCTATGAGACAATGCTGAATCCGATACAAAGTAAAGAAATATACATTGGGTGCGTGAACTGTCGTTTGGATTTGTTCAAATGTCTTATGTAGTAACTTGGACCTAAGGTCTGCAGTGTCTGTCGTTAGGGTAAGTATCCATTTCGGTATAACCATGTCAGGCAACAAGAATTAGAGGGTTTGTACAGGTATTTGTAGGCGTTTGGTAGGAATTTGGGGCCATTTTGTGTAATGCATCAGTCTCCAAGCTCTAACAGATGCTCGGACAGTTGGTGAGTGTAAGTGAAGGCGATGCTGAGTGGTTGTAGAGTCTCTGTCTCCCAGTCTCTGAGATTATGTCCAGAAGTCATAACATTTTCAATATGTAGAAGGTGTAGGGGGTGGTGGCGCTGTCTCAGCTGGAGGCTAACCGTACCATAAATTAGTACTAAATGAACTTTTATCAGACCCTAATGGAGCTACCTCAAATAGGTCTGGGTGTGGAAAAAGGATAAAAGTGCCTCGGTGAAGTGCTCAGAGAGAACCCGAGCCCTATGCTAAATAGCAGAGTGATGTATTGAACAAAATATGACTAACAGTCAAAAGTGATGTAAAAAGTCATGAGTCCGTGATAGGACAAAAATACAATAAAGTGTAAATAAGAATATATAAAGCGGCCTCACTGCATGCAATCAAAGCCGGTATACAACAATCAAAGTGCAATGGGCTATGTGTACACAGAGATTCCAGATCCACAGTCCAGTGAAATCATCTGAAGGTACATAGAAGTACCAAATACATAGTCCAGTGAAAAAATATATTAAAAAATATAAAATAAAAATTCCAGTGAACGAAATATAAAGATTCCAGTGAACACAATAAATGTACTCAATAAAGTGTACAAAAAAGTGTACGAAAAATAAATTAAACTGAACAAAAAATATATTAATAGTCCATAAGTGTTATGCTATGTAAATACACAAGGTAGGCATAAAATAGTTCGTGACTATGTGCATCCAATCACAGTGTGTTCACGGTCTGCAATTCATGTGACTTCTCGCAGTGGTCCGGTGCTCCCCCTTTGGGCCCCCACTCACCAGAGGCACTCACCCCTGCAGGGGTAAAGTGCATGAAGTGATGATTTCCAGATACCTCGCCTTTTCGGGTTGTCCGGATATGTTTTGTTGGTGTAATCAATACCGGGTCTGTTGATGTCCAACTTCCTCCAAAGGGGAAAAAATAAAAAGGGACTTCTCATAGGGTAGTATTTCCAATCAGGAATAGTTTTATTAATGGTACCGCCGCATATGCTGGCATGTACCAAGGTGAATTGTATATACAAGATAAAAATTAATTATAAAAAGTCATTAAACTGGGAAAAAGGATTCCGATTTAAAAATGATAAAAAGCAAAAATAAGAGTAGATAGGCAGCTAATAACCGTAGCAAGCCTCTCAGCACAACACTTGTAACCAGTTGGGGCGATCCACGCCAGCCTGAAGAGCGGCGTGCGTTCCACCGTGTGATCAGCTGTGAGCCACTGGTTATCCCGGAAGTGCGTGCCGGCTAGCGTGTGTCCGCTCTACGTACGTTTCGTATCTTTCACGTCTTCAGAAGCGGGTACACGCAAGCCGCTGACAGTGATTTAAATAGCAGACGCCACCATGGAAAGATCCCTCCCACTACGCGGTGAGAGCCAATCAGAGAATAGGCTGGTGAGCACCCGTCCAATTAGGCTTGTTTAGTTGGAGACCCGGGGTGTTCCTAATTTCCATGGTAGACGCCAGCTAACAAACAGATGTAAGCATATAAACAATACAGATCCGTGCGACAGCAATCAGAGTAATACATATTGCTGTAGACTTTGTCTCCTATTGAATCCCATAGGCAACGAGTGGTTATCGAGGCTGGGTCATGCCTAGAATCAGTGCAGCAGGCATAATATAGGAGATGCTGTGACAATATGTGCAGATGTGTGCATGACATTTTATACAGATGTGTCCGTGCGGGGGAAATAAGTCCACTACAGGGAACATTGCTCATAAGGGATTGTGCACAATCCACACACCTTCGGATCAAGAGAATGTGCACAATGCACACATCCTCAGGTCAAAAGGGTGAGTGTAACTAGTCCCATGGTTGTCCCCTAAGGGAAACAGCATTGTTCTAGTGTGCATGTATGGGCAACTTGGACATACGTGACGTATGTGTAATAATAAATGACATCGTGTGTACAATCGTTCATAGTGAATCCAAAGAAACTGTGTACAAGGATGAAAGGGCATTAATTGATAGTGCCTCTTAGGACAAGTGTGTTTGTAAACCCAGAAGTGGGAGCACAGATGGAGAACATAAGTGAATATGTGGAGTGTATCAAAAAACTTATAGATAAGGTAGAAAATAGTAAAAAGGGGTGCAAATTCATGGTGGCTTTCTCATCATTAGATGGTATGACATAAACCGGATCGGTCATAGGCTATGTAGGCAATTATCGTATATAAAGGCTATCTTTGGAGCAACATGCTCCCATCATATGAAGGAACCTTTGTAATATCATTATCTGAGATGAAGTGGAGTGCAACATATATGTTTAGAACTTTTGATAACTCAGGGATTGGCGAGGAAGCAATTGAGATCTATATCTTTGTTCAGCCCATGGGGCACCAGGGATCCCAGACGGTATATCCAGCTCGTCTCGTTTTGGGATATAGCGGTGGTCTTGTTGCCCCCCCTCCAATTATCTTTAATAGTGTCAATCCCATAAAAGATCAAGCCAGTCGGGTCTTGTTGGTGGAATTCTTTAAAGTGTCTTGAGAGGTGGTGTTTGGGGAAACCTGCTCTGATCCTGTTAATGTGCTCACGGATTCTTATTTTCAGGGGTCGTGTGGTTCTACCCACATATTGCAGGTGACACGGGCACTCAATAACGTAGGTCACGTGTGTGGTTTCGCAGGTAATAAGTTCCTTGATTTTGTATTCTTTAAAATCATTCCTTGATTTGAAACTTGTTTTCCTTCTCGGTTGTTTTTTAGTGACCCTACATGCTAGACACCTCTGGCATTTAAAAAATCCCTTAAGATCGGGACAAATGTTGACAGGCTGGGGAGGGTCTATGACATTATGTACAAGATGGTGACGGAGGGAGGGGGCTCTTCTGTAGATGAAACTGGGTTTTTTGCTTAGAACTTTAGTGAGGGCATGGTCTTCCTGCAGTATCGGCCAATATTTTTTGACTATATGCTCAAACTCTCTATACTGGGAATTGAAGCCAGTGATGAATGCCACATCAGTTTTATTCTTTTTGCTCTTCCTGTTTAGGGACAACATATGATTCCTATTCATTTTCAGAACTTCATCTTTTAGTTTGATCAACTGTGCCTCCTTATACCCCTTCTCTTTGAACCGGTCCACCATTATATCTGCCTGTGCTTGGAAGTCGGTAATGGAGCTACAGTTCCTCCGGAGTCGCATAAGTTGCCCTTTTGGTATATTAGCTTTCCATCTGGGGTGATGGCAGCTAGTTGATGGAATGTATCCATTGCGATCCGTGGATTTAAAGTGAGTTCTGGTATGTAGCTTCGAGCCCTCCTTGTAGATCTGTAAATCAAGGTAGTCTATACACTCAGTGTTGCATTTCCCAGTAAAAGTGAGGCCATATCTGTTGGTGTTCAAGTTAAGCAAGAATTCTTGGAAGGTGTCAATTGTTCCGTCCCAGAGGATGATAAGATCATCAATATATCGCCTATACAGCTTGATCTGTGGGATATTCTTACTGTATACATATTCCTCCTCCCAGCTGTCCATCAGTAGGTTGGCAACGCTGGGGGCATAGCGGGCCCCCATCGCTACCCCCCTAGTTTGGACATAGTAGTTTTTCCGGTACCAGAAATAGTTACACTCCATTGCCATCTTGAGGCCCTCTATAATAAAATTAATCTGTGCTTGTTTTAACTGTGTGTTCTGATGTAGGGCTTTTTCCACCCCAGCCACACCATCTTCCTGGCATATGCTGGTGTAAAGAGAGTTGACGTCAATGGTGACCAGGAGTAGGTTTTCTGCATCATCCACATGTTGCAATTCGTTTATCAGTTGCAAACTGTCACGAAGGTAGGATCTTCCCAACTTGACAATTGGTTGCAGGAAAGTATCAAGGTACTCGCCCAATCTGGAGAAAATAGAATTAATCCCACTAATTATGGGTCTACCGGGAGGTTTTTCTAGTCTCTTGTGTATCTTAGGTGTATAGTATAACACTGGTGTTTTAGTGGAATTAGACACTAGGTAGTCGGCTTCATTTTTATTCAATATTCCCATAGTTAAGCCCTTCTTTATGAACTTCTCCAGTTTTTTATTGAATCGTATTTTGGGGTTTCCTCTCAATTTCTTATAAGTGTTTTCAACCGAAAGTAAGTTTTCCATTTCCTCCTCATAGTCTCTCTTGTTGAGGATGACAAGGCCACCCCCTTTGTCGGCCGGGCGGATTATTACCTCATTTCTTTTGCCAATTTCCTTAATTGTTTTCCACACATTTTTATTTTTGTTTTTGAATTTTCTCTGCAATTTCCTGAGATCGCCTTCCACCATCTTCTTAAAGGCCCCTATGCACTGATTCCCTGGTGTGTTGGGGTTAAATGTGGAATTGTTCCTCAGATTTGTTTGGGTGTATTCAGATGTTCCCCTGGTGCCTTCATCTTGATTATTCAAAAAGAATTTTCTCAAATTCAGTTTTCTAAGGAACTTTTGGAGGTCAATATAGACCTCGAATTGATCTATTGCTTTTTCTGGGGCATATTTAAGGCCGAGGTCTAAAATTTGCAACTCTTCCTTAGTGAGTTGGATATCACTAAGGTTGAAAATCCCTTTACCTAATATTGCCTTGGGCGCTTTCTTCTGCCCTCCCCTACACCCTCTTGTGCGTTTTCTCTTTGAGTGGGTTCTGGTTCTCTGTCCTGGTTGTACGTCCTGTTGGTCCATGGGTTGGGGTGGTGGCCCTGTTCCGAGTGGGTTTGTTGTCTTAGATGTTCTCCTCTCCCTGGGGGTCTTCCATGGGTAGCCCCTCGGTTGCCATTCCCCCCTCTCCAACCTGGGTTCCCGTAGCCATTCCTCGTTCTCCATCTTCCTGGTGGTCGGGTGTTGGTGCCTCCTCTGTGAAAATCCCCGTATGTGCCTCCATTCCTATTTCTGTCTTGATTGTAATATGAGTTGTTAGAGTAATAGTCTCTTCCTGAGGAGTACCTGTTACGGCTATGTGACCTCCTTCTAGGGGGATTGGGGCTCCTATAGTGTTCTTCGTCCTGGTATCTGACCCTTCTATTCTCAGGTCTTCCTTGTTGCCATCTCGGAGTGCGAGGTGCACCTCGCACTTGATGTTCGGGTGTGTTGGTTGCTATTTGAGTAGTAGGGTACCGAGAGATGGTATCATTTTCATTAGCCATTAGTAATGTTTCGCTTTCATCTGTAATTGTGTCATCAAGCCCTTCTATAGGGTCTTCCATAGAGGCTTGCCACTTGTATACCTGCATGTTTTTATAATCAAGTACGTCCCTCTTAAATTTCTTTTGCTTTTTGATCTGGATGTCGCTATCATATTTCTTAATCACATCTTGCAATTCTATGGTTTTGTCCTTATAATCTTGTTGGCTTGCAAATGGTGTCAATAAGTTTTGAATTTCTGTGATACTTTTTTCTATCAGTTTTAATTTGAATTTCCTCCTTTTGACAATTTTATGCAAAAGCTCATTTTCACATGTATTAAAGAAGCAATACCATTCATTCATAAGCTCAGCATCCTCAATATTGTCGTTAGGGTGTATGTCCCATCGTAGCCTCCTAGGCGTCATTTTTTCTTTTATATATGTCTCTAGGGTGGCAATGTCCCACCACACTCGGAGTTGTTTCTCCATAGTATGTCTTAATTGCTTGGTCAGGCCTTGCATATCCTGCCTGTTAATAATCTCTTCCTGGCTAAAAATGCCATCAACATCTATAATTCTATTGCTCATATAACCAAATAGTTCCATAGCTGCAGTGAAGTCACACCAGAGGTGTGAGAGTGTAGAATAAAGTAAAGTGGGGAACCGCGCTTAGAGAACCAGTGAATGGAGATAAATGGCAAAGAATGGGATGTGTGTATAAATACAAATCAGAGAATGTAGAATGTATATATATATATATATAGAGGTTGAGACTGCAGCCCCCCCGGTATGTAATCCCCTAGGGGACACAGAGAGAATATGTAGAAGGTGTAGGGGGTGGTGGCGCTGTCTCAGCTGGAGGCTAACCGTACCATAAATTAGTACTAAATGAACTTTTATCAGACCCTAATGGAGCTACCTCAAATAGGTCTGGGTGTGGAAAAAGGATAAAAGTGCCTCGGTGAAGTGCTCAGAGAGAACCCGAGCCCTATGCTAAATAGCAGAGTGATGTATTGAACAAAATATGACTAACAGTCAAAAGTGATGTAAAAAGTCATGAGTCCGTGATAGGACAAAAATACAATAAAGTGTAAATAAGAATATATAAAGCGGCCTCACTGCATGCAATCAAAGCCGGTATACAACAATCAAAGTGCAATGGGCTATGTGTACACAGAGATTCCAGATCCACAGTCCAGTGAAATCATCTGAAGGTACATAGAAGTACCAAATACATAGTCCAGTGAAAAAATATATTAAAAAATATAAAATAAAAATTCCAGTGAACGAAATATAAAGATTCCAGTGAACACAATAAATGTACTCAATAAAGTGTACAAAAAAGTGTACGAAAAATAAATTAAACTGAACAAAAAATATATTAATAGTCCATAAGTGTTATGCTATGTAAATACACAAGGTAGGCATAAAATAGTTCGTGACTATGTGCATCCAATCACAGTGTGTTCACGGTCTGCAATTCATGTGACTTCTCGCAGTGGTCCGGTGCTCCCCCTTTGGGCCCCCACTCACCAGAGGCACTCACCCCTGCAGGGGTAAAGTGCATGAAGTGATGATTTCCAGATACCTCGCCTTTTCGGGTTGTCCGGATATGTTTTGTTGGTGTAATCAATACCGGGTCTGTTGATGTCCAACTTCCTCCAAAGGGGAAAAAATAAAAAGGGACTTCTCATAGGGTAGTATTTCCAATCAGGAATAGTTTTATTAATGGTACCGCCGCATATGCTGGCATGTACCAAGGTGAATTGTATATACAAGATAAAAATTAATTATAAAAAGTCATTAAACTGGGAAAAAGGATTCCGATTTAAAAATGATAAAAAGCAAATATAACATTTTCAATGTTCCCCCATAGTGTGGTTGGATGGTCGGTAACCCAGTCTGTCATTTGAGACAGTATAGTAGCTAGGTAGTAGTCTTTGATGTCTACGTATCCCAGTCCTCCCAACAGCTTATGTTTGATGGTTTTAGGGCGATTACATCTGGGTGGTTTGCCCTGCCAAATGAAATGTTGAATAATGGACTGGAGAGAATTGTGGTACGATGAAGTGAGTGGTATAGGAAGTGTGCAGAATGTATACAGCAACCTAGGAAGAATAAGCATTTTGAAAGCAGCTAATCTCCCAGACCAGGAGAATTCAAATTTGGAAAGCTTGGTAGTTTCCTTGATCAGCATTTGTCTAGCCTCAAAGTAGTTACTGCTAAAGAGGTTCTTGGAATATTTAGTGAGCGTGATTCCTAGATAGGTTATTCGCGCGTCTGCCCACGGGTATGGATACAAGTTCTGCAGGAGGTTTTGGAGACAGCATCTAAACCCAGATCTAGAATATGTGATTTTGTTTCGTTAACCTTATAATATGAAATACTGCTGAATCTTTGTAATACAGATTGTATAGAAGCCAGGGAAGACATGGGGTTGGTAACCATTAGTATTACATCATCGGCGAATAAGTTTATCTTATCCACAAAACCCCTAAATAAATTTAATGTCTACATTGACATTCAAAAATACATCCGAAAGGTCAACATTAAAAAATATTTTTTGTCGAATAACTACAATCTAAGGAATAACAAACAGAAAGAAGCAATAGGTTTGGATAGTGGACTCAAAAATAAATCGCTATTTAATCCACCACAAACCAGTAACCACCATGTGGAGGTGTTCAAGCAGTTGGTACTAAATGATTTAGAAGCAATGCCTATAAAAAAGAGTCTTAATCCCAAACACATACAAGAAGGCATAAAAGCCCTTGAAGAGAGAAAAGACATCATAATCCGGCCAGCCGATAAGGGAGGAGGAGTGGTGATAATGAACAAGACAGATTACCACACCCAACTACAGGGGATGCTGGATGATCAAAGTACGTATCAACTTCTAAAGAATGATCCTACTAAACAATATAGAGTGGATTTACATAATCTGGTGGACTATGGATACTACATGAGGGTTATTACTAAAAAAGAAAAAATGTACCTATGTCCAAGCTATAGCAGGACACCCACTATATACACAGTTCCCAAAATTCACAAGAATCCAACTGTTCCTCCGGCTAGACCTATTGTGAACGGAATAGGTTCCGTCACAGCCAGGATTGGTCAATATTTAGACCACTTTATGCAAAGTAGCGTTGTCACCACAAAAGCCTTCTTGAAAGATACCACTAGCTTCATTCAAAAAGTTAAGGAAGTCACATTCCCTGTAGGAACAGAGGTGTTTTTAGTTACTGCTGACGTTTCAGCATTATACACCAACATCCAACACGATGATGCCCTCTTAGCTCTCAATTGGGCACTTAGTAAGAGGGAGGAGCTACCATTCATCCAGAAAAAATTCCTCAAAATGGCATTAGACTACTGTCTTACCCATAACTACTTCTGGTATGGGGGACAGTACTACACCCAGAAGATAGGTGTGGCTATGGGCGCAAAGTTTGCGCCAAGTCTAGCCAACCTATTCATGAGTGAATGGGAGGATAAGTGGATCTATAATAACAAGAAAAAGGAGCTCATTTTTTACCAACGCTATATAGATGATATGTTTATGATATGGCAGGGCACGGAGGAATCCCTTATAGCATTTTCAGTCTGGCTGAATAGTAATAAGAACAGCATTAAATTAGATTTTAATTGGAATCAATTAGAAATCCATTTCCTTGACGTTACAGTGATTAAGGGTCTTGGACAATTGTACACCAAGGCTTATTTCAAGGAAACAGACAGGAATAGCTATATACCAATACAGAGTGGGCATCACCCACTATGGCTCAAAAACATACCTAAGGGCCAATTTACACGTATTAGGCGTAACTGCACCAAAGATGATGACTACTGGGCCCAAGCCTCTATTATTAAACAACGATTCGTGGAAAAAGGATATAATTTGGAGCATTTAGATAATTGGATGAAAGAGGTGGGACAGACCACACAACAAAATATGTTGGAACCAAAAGATCGTGCACCAAATCAAGCCCATGAATGGGGTTTCATTTCTACCTATCATGAACAATATCATGAAATAGAAGCTATATTCAGAAAACATTGGAACATTTTGACTATGGATAGAACTCTAAAATCGTCATTGCCCGAAAATCCACGCTTCATATACAGAAGAACGTCTTCTTTTGGAGACCAAATAGTCAAAAAGGTACTAGACCCACCCAAAAAAATCAAGATGTTTTGGGACAGAGCAGGATTCACAGCGTGTAGGAGATGTAAATCATGCCAACAGGTATCCACACACCTAAGAGGACTCACCAGATTTACTTCCACTGCAAATGGAAAAGAATTTGAGATTAAAGAATGTATCACATGCAAAACCACACATGTGGTATATGCTCTAGAATGCCCTTGTGGCCTAATGTACATTGGGCGCACAAAAAGAACTTTAACCAAGAGGATATCGGAGCACATCTATAATATCACCATTGGTTACAAAGATCACAGCGTCTCGCTCCATTTCAGGGATAAACACGATAAAAATCCCATCGGATTGAAATTTTGGGGTATAGACCGTATAGATCGTAACTGGAGGGGGGCTAATATGGTCCGTGAGATATCTAAACGTGAGACACAGTGGCTATATTGGACTAATACTTTAAGTCCCAATGGCCTCAACATAGATGTAGATCTCAATTGTTTCATTAGTGACCATTAGGGGAGGAAGGGGTGCTCTCCTGATGTTAATATTAATATTATTATTTTTTCTGAGTGAGTGATAGAATATTCGACTAATATTTTTATCACTTTGAGGTGTATATCATATATACACAATAAGGATGTGCATAATAAAGTTAAGTTGATCACACTGGTCATGTTTTTGACCTTACAGACCATTGAGATCACTTAACTAATGTCCAAACTTACCCAATGGTGTCCATAAAAAAGTTTGGTCATAATCAATATATAATGTGTCATTGTTAAGAAAATGACATTCTATACAAATTTATCTTCCATAATAATGCTTGAGGAGGTTAATTAATCAATATGTGGTTTCTATTAGGTATATTTATATAATACAGTGATGAATTTTTAATGAATATTTTATTTATTGTTTTAATAAATATAAGGTACATAGAGACTTTTTTATAATATATATGTTGGATTTTAAATGTATATGTTGTTATTGTTAAAGTAAAACTTGTAATTGAGCAATATAAACCAGTATATGGCACATTAGTTTGGCTGCTAATGCATAGTACTGAGATTATGTACAAAGGGATGTCAGTCATCACTATGTAATGGCGTTAGAAGCAATTCCTGTTTCTAAATGTATTTTTCTTTCATTTTCCCGCTTTAGCGTATGGTACAATGGTGCCGGCGGATCTGTATTAAAGTATGAACCCGCTATAGCATCGGAGGTTACTATTTGCTATAAACAGATTGTACGTCCCAGCTGATCCAGTCTTGTAAGCATTGACATATGCAAATGTCTGGATTACCCGCGATTGGCCGTTCGAGCCAGTGACGAGGGTACGTGGAGCTGATTGGCCGAGACTCATGCTGGTGCTGACGAACCTGAGACGTTCGGGATTGGCAGTGGCAGCTAATGACGAGTTTAACAGAGGCGGAGCTGACCATGCTGGGACGTATCACATATAGGGAAGGGCGGGCAATTAGACCTGTCCATTCCCATAAATAAGAAGCAGTCGTATCGTGTAGCCACGCCCTCTGAAGACGTGAGCCAATCACGAAACGCGTCAGGGCGTGTCTACACGACAAGCTTTCTTGCACTGATGCTGGTATTCACCCGGGACTTACAAAACAGGGGATAGAGATTTGTGAACATCCTCCCTGTGTGAGCTGATACCTAGTTTTGAGTGACAAGCCTTTTATGATTTTAAAGCGTGTAAGCATATGTGGGCAGCAGGGGTTTATTACTAACAATAAAAGGGTTTTACACTATCTAGTCTCCCTTTTTCTCCCTGCATGACCGCTGTGCTGCACCAATGTTCCAAGGAAACACCTCTTTACAACTGCAGAGAGATAAATTGTAGCAAGAGTGATTCCACACCAGGATCCCATTACAGCTGACATCCATCCAGAGTTGGTGAGGAATTAAGCAGAGATCCAGGATTTATTATGCTGTCTTTCACCTAATATGTGGTGAGTACATTACCTATAGGGGGAAGATACCAGTGTGAAACACAGTTTTGTAGTGCTTGGAGAAGTTTGTATCTACAATTTCTGCTGTGACAACAATATGTGAATGGACATTTCATCACACATACATTTTGGCTCTTGACAGAGCTATTCATATATAGAGACTGATAGGAGCCGTCAAACAAATGGTTTGACCCTGGGAGCTTTTTTATCATCTCATTTAAGGTTATGAGATTCTATGAACTCATAAGTCACGCCTAGTGACTTGAAAGCGCTGTTAATGTTTTATTAAGTTTTTACCTCTGATAACACATATATTTTTTTATCTTATGGTCTATTGATCCGATTTTGAACCCAGATATGGAAAGGTTTGATCTGATATGTTCAGCAAGGGGTTCCATCACTAAATTAAAGATAAGGGGCGACAGGGGGCAACCCTGTCGGGTGCCATTAGATATTGGAAATGGTTTGGACAGCATTTCAGATGTGTACACCTGAGCTGAGGGTCTCGAGTACAAGGCCATTATTGCGGAGAATATGTGTCCTCGGATACCAAACTTTTGGAGTGTGGCTTGGAGGTATGCCCAGGGATAGAAGCAGAGAAGGCGTTCCGGTAGAGCCAGCGTGATGGATAATATTGATGAGTTGGCGTGTGGCATCAAATGTTTGTCTACCTTTAGTGAACCCGGATTGGTCTGGGTGGATCAAAGATGGCATTATGTCTATTAATCTTGTCACTATGAGTTTAGCATAGATTTTTGTATCAATATTGAGGAGTGATATAGGTCTGAAGTTTTGTGGGGAGGAGGGTTCCTTCCCTGGCTTCGGCAAGGTAATTATTAATGCATTCAACATTTCTTGTGGGAGAGAAGAGGAGGAGGCAGCGTCATTACATACTTGTGATAAAAAAAGGAGCTAGAAGAGTGTGAAATTGTTTGTAATACTCCCCAGTGAGGCCATCTGGGCCAGGGGATTTGTTGGATGGGAGGTTGGTGATCACTTCCAGAATTTCAAGTGGAGTGAAAGGTGCATTCAGCGTTTGTAGTTGGTCATGGGATACTGCAGGAAGATTAATTTCTTGCAGGAAACTATTTATGTCATCTACAGATGGTTGGGTAGTAGTAAGGTCGTCTTTCAGGTTGTATAACGTTTTGTAATAATGGCTAAATGCATCTGCTATAGCTTGTGGGTCTATCCGTTTGTGTTTAGTAGAGGGGTGGTAAAGGTGAAACATTTTGATTGTCATGCGGTGGCCTTTAATTCTAAGCGCCATTGGCTCTCCCTGCTTTATTTCCTGTAGAATAGTAGGTAGCTTTAAATTGCTTTTAAGCTCTATTATAGGATTCTAATAATAAGTTCCTAAGTTCCTGCCTAAGAAGTACCACTTTTTCTTTAAGTTTGGAGTCGGGGCGTGATTGATTTTGTTCCTCAATGGATTTAATTTGGGAGGTGAGGGTATCAAGACGCTGTGATCTCCTTCTGTTCTCTCTAGCACCTATTTGGATGAGAAGTCCTCTAACGAATGCCTTATGGGCATTCCAAAGATTAGTGTTGGTAGATGTAGATCCTTGGTTTATATCAAAGAATTCTTCCAAGTGTTTACGAATGTAGGCTGAGTGGTCAGGCGATTGGAGGATCGAGGCGTTGGCTCTCCATATTTTTGTGCATGGGGAAGTCGGTAAGGCGTCAACAGCAATTGATATGGGAGCATGATCCGACCATGTTATCGTGTCAATAGATGAGGTAGAGATTTTAGGCAGAGTCCATTTATCGACCAGGAAGTAATCAATCCTAGTATAGGAATTGTGTCGGTGGGAAAAGAATGAGTAGTCCTGTTCTGTGGTGTGGTGGCATCTCCACACGTCGTAGAGGTCATTGGCTCTGAGGAAGTGACCCATTGGTGAAACAAATCTAGTGGTACGAGAGGAGGCATCCAGGGAGTTGTCTGGAACAATGTTGAAATCTACACATATGATGGAATTGCCTTGGCGAAACTTGGTGAGCTTGGGCATCAGTTTAGATAGGAACTTGATTTGTCTGGTATTGGGCACATACACATTGACAATAGTGAATCTGGTATTGTCTGTGGTACAATCCAGGGCCAGAAATCTACCATCTGTGTCTATTAAACTGTCATGCAGAGTAGGGTTGTCTCGATACCGATACTAGTATCCGTATCGGGACCATTCTCACGTCCCGGTGAATCAGAGTGCTGCAATGCCCCACGGCTTGTGTGAGGTGTCTCTGTTCCTGCACGCTGCCAGCTCCGCTCCACCCCACTGTGCATTGCAGCTGGCATCTTTCCTCTCACCAGCTGCACTGTGGAACGGAGCAAACTGAACCCGCCCTTCCTCCTCTTGTGCACAGAGGTCAAAGGAGGAGGAGGGAAGGAGGCACCTGTACCTCGAGCGCGCTGGTCTGAGGTCTGTCATCTGTGTAATTTAAAAGTGAGTATTGGAGGGGAGGGGGGATGAAGAAGTGGGTGAGTGAGGGGGAACAGGCAAAAAGTTTACTTTGAGTGATTTGTGTAAGAGGATATCCATCCATCCCCTCCATACCATTCCGGCTCCATTCATCCCCCGATCCAATCCCAGTTCCATCCATGCCCCCATCCCTGCTCCATCCACCCCCCCATCCAATCTTAGCTCCATCCATCCCCCATACCATTCCGGCTCCATCCATCCCCCCGATTCAATCCCAGTTCCATACATGCCCCCATACCATACCAACTCCATCCACCCCACCTCAATCCCATCCCTGCTCCATCCACCCCCCGATCCAATCCCAGCTCCATCCATCCACCATACCATTCCGGCTCCATCCATCCCCCTGATCCAATTCCAGTTCCATACATGCCCCCATACCATACCAGCTCCATCCACCCCACTTCAATCCCATCCCTGCTCCATCCACCCTCCGATTCAATCCCAGCTCCATCCATCCACCATACCATTCCGGCTCCATCCATCCCCCCCCGATCCAATCCCAGTTCCATCCATGCCCCCATACTAGGGTTGTCCCGATACCGATACTACACAATTAAAAAAAAGTATCGGTATTCGGTATCGGCGAGTACATGAAAAAAAGTATCGGTACTTGTACTCGGTCCTAAAAAAGTGGTATCGGGACAACCCTAATGGAGAGTAAAGCTGAATGTATTTTTGATCGCTATCATTACTCCATTCTTCTTAGTGGGGCCAGGGGCATGGTAGATTTGGTTGGTGCAAGGAGGATCCTCTGATTTTTTAAAGTGCGTTTCCTGCACACACAGGATATCATGCCGCGTACACACGATCATTTTTCGGCATGAAAAAAACGTTGTTTTTAAAAAATGATCCTTGTCAATTGTCATTGTCAATGTCAAATAATCGTGTGTGGGCTTCACATCATTTTTCAGGTTCTGAAAAACGACAATTTTTTTTTGAACATGCTGCATTTTTTAACAACGTTTTAAACAATGTCGTTTTTCGGGTTGTAAAAAATGATTGTGTGTGGGCTAAAACGACGTTAAAAACCTGCGCATGGGGGGCGTGTCCTGGCTATGGAGGAGTGAGGACGCGTGTGTCTGCCGCTCCGATCCACCGCCGCACCTAACCTGAGCTACAAGGGAGGATTGTCCCCTGACATGTCGCAGAAGAACCGGGCACCCCCCGCAGACCCCTCGGGGAGGCGGCTCGAGACAGGGACAGCTCGATTGCTTCCTCGTGGAGCCGACCAGAGGCGGCCGCGAGGCATTCAAGATGGCGCCGGCCGGGAGATCACAGAGCGCTGCCCCAGCCTCGCAGGCCCCGACGACCCGATCCCAGCTGCAACCGAGCTCCCCCGGGCCTACTCCGTCGCTGGTGAGTGACCTGACGGCCCCGATCTCCCCGCACTCGCCCTCCTCTCTCCTGGGCCTCTCTGAGGAGCCTGACCCCCTGGAGGACGCAGACATCAGACGCCATATTTGGGCCCTCCCCACCAAAGCGGACCTAGAGCGCTTTGCAGACCGGGTTGAGAAGGCCCTGAAAGAAGATGTGGCCCAATTAAAGACGGACACTACCCATCTGGGCAATAGGGTAGAAGCCCTGGAGCAGAAGCTGGAAGATGTGCTCCCGGTCATCTCGCAGCTACAGGAGAAATGTTCGGCTCAGAGCAATCAAATTGAGGCCTTGCTGTGTCATTTAGATGACATGGAGAACCGCAGCCGAAGGGCGAATATCAGGATAAGGGGCTTGCCTGAAGCGAACGGAGCAAGGGATATAACCCCTACATTAGAAGACATATTTAAGGACATTTTAGGCCTGCCTGCTACGGCTGTGGTGGAGATTGACCGTGCACATAGAGCACTTAAACCACCGTCGCAAGACGTGAACAACCCGCGTGATGTCATCTGCAAACTCCATAAATACACACTTAAGGACCGTATAATGCAGAAGATGAGAGGTAAAACCCACTACGATTTTGATGGTGCCCGTCTGACATTTTACCAGGACATCTCAAGGCGCACCCTTATGCAGAGAAGGCTGCTGCGACCCCTTTTGGCGGCCTTACAAGACGCAGGCCTGACATACCGCTGGGGTTTTCCCTTCTATCTTCAGGCTACCAAAGATGGCAGAACTGTGACTCTACGCACGAAGGATGATTTGCCACACTTCCTTTCGTCTCTTGACCTGGACCCGGTGGACTTCCCGGACTGGCGGACGTCGTCGGAGGTCCCTAACCTCGCCCTCCCGCCTTCGGGCCCCTGGCAAACGGCTAAACGCAGGAACCGCAGACGGAGACGGAGTCAACGCCTTTCCGAGTCCTCGCAAGGGCCTGCTCCAGTTGGAGACTGATCCTCCTTTACTTCATCTCCGGCCGGAGATGCTTGATGATTCCTATACCGACGTGCCCATTCCCAACTGTTTGGGCTCCCTGTTGCCTATACCCCTTGGGACTGCCACCTTAGACATTTAGCTCCCTTTCCTCCCATACATACCGCTCCACGCCTGGTGCGGTGGCCGGTGGCGGATGCCCCCTCCTTTCCCTCTTGTTGTGTTAGCCACGTTCCCCCAGTAGGCTACCCTTTTTTGTTTTTTGGGTACTGATCCCCTTTGGGATCTTGGACTAGGGTCCGGGCCCCCCCTCCGTTAAGGATCGGCTTCCCGGACAGGGTCCATAGTAAATTGGCTAGACTGTTTGGTCTCGACCTTTCCCCCCCTCTCCCTTTATTTTTATTTTTCCTATATTTTTTACTGTTTTTTTGCCGTGTTTACTATGCATTTCCTGACTATTGATGCATGTCATTTTGTCTCCACTCCTCCCACTCTTTCATCTGTCCTTTTCTCCCTTTTCCTCCTCTCCTCCCCTTGCCCTTCTCCTACTCCTCTCTCTCCTAGGTGCGTCTTGCTGCTCCGCCTTCCACACCGTGCGCCCCGTATCTATCAGCGACTCCATCCTCTCCGGACACACCTATGGCCACCCTACAGGTAAGCTCTTACAATGTCAGAGGCTTATGCTCCCCCCACAAGCGCAGTAAGCTCTGGTGGGAGTTGAAGAGGCTCAAAACGCAGGTGGTCTTCCTGCAAGAGACCCACTTTACGCCTCAGTCGCTACCCAGGCTCCCTAAACACCTCTTTAGCCAGTGGTTTATTAGTACATCTCCAACCCCTAAATCCAGGGGTACCGCAATAGCTATACACAGGTCATGCCCCTTTCAACCCACTGACACCCGAATAGACCCCCTAGGCCGCTACGTATTTCTGAAGGGCTCCCTGGCAGGGCACACCTACACGTTCGCATCTATCTATGCCCCTAATGTTAATCAGCTGGGGTTCCTCGACACTATGTTGGAACGTTTGGGCGAGTTTAGAGAGGGCTCCCTGATCCTGGGGGGAGACTTCAATGTCAGCCCGGACCCCTTACTTGACACTTCTCATGCTAGACCCACACACTCCTACGCGTTCCTTAAACACTTCCGTAAGTCCCTCCAATCCCTCCTCCTGACGGATAGCTGGCGAACACTACACCCGTCTGACCGCGACTTTAGCTACTATTCTAAGGTACATGACGTTTACACCCGCATAGATCACCTGTATGTGGACCGGAACCGGAACTCCCTGGAGCTTTTGAGATCTGCCTCCATAGGACAGATCACCATTTCGGACCATGCGCCGGTGTCGGCGGTCTTTGCCTTACCCTTCGGCTCGCGTCGATCCTGGACATGGCGACTGAATGACAACCTATTAGACGACGCGGGGGTGGTGGGAGAAATCGCAGACACTCTGTCCCACTATTTTTCTGAGAATTCCACGGCTGACGTGAGTGAGGGCACGTTGTGGGAGGCCCATAAGGCCGTGATCAGGGGGGCATTGATTTCTCAAGGCTCCCGTCTGAAGCGAGAACGCATGGCGGACTTTCACAGGGTGTACACCGCCCTCCAGAAAGCTGAACTCGACCATAAAACGACAGGGGGCCCAGAGGCACTGCGTACCCTGACGGAACTGCGGGAGTTGTTCCTGCGGCTTCTGGACAGGCAGACACACAAACGTTTCCGCCACATGTCCCATAGGTTCTACGAACATGGGAACAAGTGCGGTCGCATGCTAGCACGGGCGCTCCGGACACGAACGGCGCAGATGCATGTTCACAAATTAAATTCCCCTTCAGGGGCACCGACGGTGCTGTCCTCTAAAATCGCAGCGGGCTTCCGGGAGTACTACGCCGCTTTGTATGATTTGAACCCTGATCTCTCCTCCCCAGCGCGGGCCGCGAAATGTCAGGCGATTCTTGCGGGTTGGGAATACGGAACATAAACTCTCAGCTTACGCTGATGATGTTCTTTTCCATCTCGCGAACCCGCTGCTCTCGCTGCCGGTCCTGTTGAAGGAACTTAACCACTTTGGCACCCTATCCAATTTCAAAATAAATTTTGACAAATCGGAGATCCTCCCCATTAACCTGACCATTAACCTGACCCCAGACTTAACAAACAGACTCAAGGCTGCCTTTCCCTTCTCGTGGGCCAACACCTCCTTACGCTACCTGGGAGTACGACTCACGGATAGGTACGAAGCCTTGTACAAGACAAACTTCCCCCCTTTGTTAGCTGCGATTAAAGATGATCTCACTAAGTGGACTCGCACTGCCTTCACCTGGTTTGGCCGGGTGAACGTGGTGAAGATGAACATTCTACCGCGTATCCTTTTCTATTTCCAAATGCTCCCGATTAGATTGCCTAGACTGTTCTTTGATCGCCTCTCTAGCATGCTGACTGAATTTATCTGGAGCGCGCGTAAGCCCCGAATAGCTCTCAAGACGTTAAAGCGCTCTAAGACAGAGGGTGGGCTGGGACTTCCTGACATTAGACGATATTATAGGGCAGTCGCTCTCCAAAGGATACTGAACTGGCGTTTCCACTCTCAATCGAAGCTCTGGGTATCTCTAGAGAAGTGCCTTGCGGGGCGGAACCTATCGTACGCACCGTGGTTACAGCGGGGACACAGAGGCCTATCAGGGACAACCTCCCCATTGACGACCCATGTGCTCGCGCTCTGGGATAGATTAAACGCTTCGCTTAAATTGTCTCCCCCTGTGTCGCCGCTGGCCCCATTGGGTGGCTTCCTTTGGTTCCCTCCGGGGGAACAAATGGCCTTTTTTGGGCCATGGGTGGAGGATGGGAACGCCAGCTGCGGGAACCTCATGAAAGATGGTAAGCTTCTGGATTACGAGACCCTTCCGACGGGAAGACAGGGGCCACGGATGAACTTCTGGCGGTACAGGCAACTACACCACTTTTTTGAAAAACAGGGTCACAGGATAAGAGATCCCTCTTATGTCACCCCATTTGAGGGTCTGTTCATTGCTGATGAGCCTACCCCACATCTGGTGTCTGAACTCTACCGTTTGCTGGGGTCTGCTGCCCCTTTGCCCGTGCCCGCCTACATACGGAAATGGGAGAGAGATTTGGATCAGGTCCTTACGGACGCACAACTGACCCATCTATACCGCCTCACTCATTCTTCCTCTGTGGACTCTAAAACACAAGAGACAAATTTTAAACTATTGTCTCGCTGGTACCGGGTGCCGGCGGACTTAGCGTGTATTTACCCAACTGAGTCCGGGCTGTGTTGGCGTGGGTGCGGGCACAGGGGCACACTCATCCACATATGGTGGAGCTGCCCTCTGATTGAGCCCTTCTGGGCGGACGTTAGAGACCAGATACTGACGATCACCGGGGTTGACATACCCTTCTCTCCGGTGCACTTCCTTCTCCATGTCCCAACAATTCCTCTTAGTCACTATAAGAAAAGTGTAATTCCACACTTACTCAATGCGGCCAGGAGGTTGCTTCCGGTGTACTGGAGGCAGACTAGAGTACCTGGTCGCGAGGATTGGATACGGGCGGTAAGTGACATCGGAGAGGCTGAGAGATGGGTGGCGACCTGTCGCGACCGACAGGATCGACATATGACCGTGTGGGCACCGTGGACAGACTATGTCTCGGACCCTGTTTTTGTCCCCTCTAGCCTAGACGTGGCTTTGCTGGAACTGGCGGAGCCCTCCCTTAAGACTCGCAGGCTGCAAGCTCTCGCTGGGGAGCAACTGGACCCACCAGCACTTGGTTAAGGAGATGGCCGTCCGGCACTGATGTTTGTTGTTGGAGTGGAGCGCGCGGTGTGGAAGCGGACAGGTTTTACTCTTACTGACAAGGTACGCACTCTTCCTTTCTCTAATCCTCCCCCCCCCCTTTTTTTTTTCTTTTTTTCTCTTCCCCCCCTCTTCCCCTTTCCCCCCCTTTCTCCCTACATGTCTTACCTGTGCTCCTTCTTCTTCCCAGACCCTTATCTCCCTCTCACCCTCTCCCCTCCCAGAAGTCCGATCCCCCTTTTTTGTTGATACAGCTTGTGACCAGTGATGGAATGTTACTCCTTGAGAATGTTGAGTGTGGTGATGGGCTAGTTCGAGCAAATTGCTAGACCTTGGTATACCCCATAGCCCGCCTGGGGGCCCTTGCCGACTCCTGGCCCTGACCTGGAGCTCACTTGGGGGTGGTGGGTGGTTAGTTGGAGGTCTCAGTACCCCCCCTCCACTCCGGATGTGGGCTTCTGGTTCGGTTTTGAGCCCTACGGCTCGCCTGGGTTGGTGGGGCTCTCGCGCGGACCTCCCTCCTGGCTCGTATCCGGGCTTGGGGGGTCCGGCGGGGAGTTCTGCTCCTCCCCCTCTGAGATATCACACCTTAGATGCTCGCTCCCACAACATCTTTGATCGTGGCCCATGTGGCCTCCATGTTGCAGAGGGGGGCCGGGCCGGCCGCGGACGACCTTAGGGTGTTGGCTGCTAGACCGGCCCCCCATGGCTGAGTTTGAGTCTGACACTGGCGGCCCATACCTGCTCACACAATGTGCATTGTTTGATACATGGCTCCAATGTTTGGCGGCCCTGCGTGGCCAGATCTTTATGTAATAATAACCTGTTGGGTGTATCTGACATTTGGCTTATACGCTCTTCCCCCTCCCCCTTTTATGTTTCTGTTTCCCTTTTAATTTTTCAATAAATACTGATTATACAAAAAAAAAAAAAAAAAACCTGCGCATGCTCAGAAGCAAGTTATGAGACGGGAGCGCTCGTTCTGGTAAAACTACCATTCGTAATGGAGTAAGCACATTCATCACGCTGTAACAGACAGAAAAGCCAGAATCGTCTTTTACTAACACGGAATCAGCTAAAGCAGCCCCAAGGGTGGCATCATCCGCATGGAACTTCCCCTTTAGAGTGTCGTCGTACGTGTTGTACGTCACCGTGCTTTGCTAGAGTATTTTTTTTTAAACGATGGTGTGTGGGCAACGTCGTTTTATTGATGAAGTTGGAAAAACTTCGTTTTTTCTAAATGCCGAAAAACATTGTTTTTTTAATGCCGAAAAATGATCGTGTGTACGCAGCATCACAGTTAGACTGTCGGGCTGTACACCACAGAGAGGCTCTTTTTGATGGGTGGTTCAGTCCCTTGGCGTTGAGCGTGAGTGAGTGAGTGAGTGAGAAACTTATATAGCGCAACACATGCGAACTGAATCGCCTCTGGGCACTTAGAAATTTTGGCATCTTGGAGTTAGATACAGAAGACTATAAAAGAGAAATGTTACTCACGGATAAGCAGATATGGACGCTTGTTCCAGAGGAGTATGTTCACATGACCGCTTCTTCGGCGTGCTCTCAGGGGGTAAAGGACACGTGTTAAGGAAAACTAGGAAAGAAAAATATACAAGCTGAAAAAGAAAAGGGGTAAACAAAAATACAGCAAACTGACAGCAGTCAATTGAAACTGGGACTGCTGTGTTATAGTGGGTTGTAAGTTTGTGGAGAAGTTAGCACCGAGCAAAGCATCCGGCCGGAGGTTTGCAGAATTGATAATATGTGATTCCGCCATTCAGGTAGGGGTCAGTGCATACCACCAAAGCAAGTTTCTTCCAAGGAGTGGGTGTTTTTTCTGCGGTTGGGTTGCGCTGGTTGAGGTGGGTCCGGTATGATACCCCAGTTTGAGGCCCTCTTCAACTATGGAGATGATATGTTTGGTCCCTTTCTGGGTAACAATGATTTTCGTGGGGAAACCCCACTGGTAGGGAATCTTGTGGTTATTGAGTGGTTTTGTAATAGTGTTAAGTTGCCTCCTCAGTTGGCTGGTATGTTGAGAGAGATCAGCATACAGCTGGAGATTGGTGTAGGGGGCCGGCAGCTGACCAAGCTGTCTCGACTTGAATAGAAGTTGATCTTTGGTGTGAAAAAAGTGTACCCCCATAAGGACATCTCATGGTATCTCTGCTTGGAGATGCGGGGGTTTGGGAAGGTGGTGGATCTGGTCGATGATAGTTTCCATGGGGGCGAGTTCAGGCAGGATAATGGATATCATTTTCCTAGCGTATGCGTTAAAGGACCACTAAGGGCAAACATTTTTTTTTAAATAACAAACATGTTATACTTACCTCCACTGTGCAGCTTGTTTTGCACAGAGTATCCCCTAACCCTGTCTTCTGGGGTCCCTTCGGCGGCTGTCTCGGCTCCTCCTCGCAAAAGCTTTCCACCTTCATGCGAGCAAGCTCGCATGGTGGAACGCTTTTGCGAGCCCGCTCCCATGATACAGCGGCGGGCATAGCCACCGACTGTATCACTCGGCCCCGCCCCCTGGCGTGCCGCGTCATCCACTGTGATTGACAGCAGCGCCAGCCAATGGCTGCGCTGCTATCAATCCGTCCAGCCTAGCCAATCAACGGCCAGGCTGGGAACCGAAGAGGATCACGTGGACGCACGCGGGACTTCGAGGGGTCAGGTAAGTAAAACGGGGGTTCGGGGGGGTTGGTACCATCGGATGTTTTTTCACCTTAATGCATAGGATGCATTAAGGTGAAAAAACATTTACCTTTACAACCCCTTTAAGGTCATGCGGTAGGACCACTTCAGGGATCCCCCTGATTTTTACATTGTTGCGGCGGGACCTGTCCTCGAGGTCTGCCATTTTGGCCCTCATCCACTGCTGTTCTTCCTGTGTATGGTCATGAGCATCTACAAGGTCATTAACTGTTTCAGTCATCTGCCCCATTTGTTTTTCAACGAGATGCATTTTCTGGCCCATACAGCATATTTGTGAGGAGAATCTGTTAAACATATTTGAGATGTTGCTATGAAGGCAGCTCTGGAAGGAGATGAGAGTCTCCTTCATGGTAGTGTCCAGCACAGGCTGGTTAGTGGTGGGGAAGGCCGCAATAGAGGATGGAGGAGCAGGGGTGAGATCAGACACAGGGCTCACCTCGTTAGCTGCCGAATCTGCATCCAGTCGCATCCGCGATTTAGCAGGGCTGTTGCCAGCCGATGAAGTGAGGGAGGATAGTGTGGCATCAGGGGAGCTTGGATGAGGGGATGTTTCTAATCCAGCAGCATCCGGGAGGTCCGTGTAGGCCACATATGCACCATGTACAGCATCTCAGGTGCCATCTTGGATATTCTGGGCAGTGTGAAGAAATCTGTCAGTTTCTTAGGCTGACAGTATTCTTTTCTCTTGCGGTTCGCCCCGGACATTCTGGATGTCAGATGCGGTGGTCCGGTAAGCGGGGATGGTTGTTATTGTTCCGGTCGGTGCAGGAGCTGTATAATTACACGTCTATCTTGCTCGGAGGTCGGCCGCGCCCCCCCCCACCCACATTGTCTTTTGAGTACACTCACCAGTATTCACATGCACTTTGTTTTTAGTATTAGCGCTACACAAATTTTCCACATTTCTCGTTAGACTTTGTTTGAGTGTCAGCAGATTTTTTCACTTTCTCTTGGTTTAGCGCAGTATTTTCCCCCCATTTCCAGACAGGTAAACTCGTCTGGTTGTATCAAGGATGGCAAAGATGTGTGTCCCAGATTCAAGCTCTATGCTGATTTGTACCACTAGGGGGAAGGTAATGAGCCCAGCTGAATTAAGTTGGCTCATTAAGGCCTCTACAAAAACTCCCAGCATGCAAAGGGAGTTGCTCCATCCTAGAACCAGTTGTGTGCCTGTTTAGACTGGGGAGTGTGATACCTGTCTGTGCGTTGAGACAACGCCTGTGTGGCAAGCCTCTGTAACAGGGAGATAGGTGCTGGGGACAGCACAAGGCTGCACCCAGCTGATAGCCAGGGAAACCTGTGTGTAGTAAGTGGCCAAGTTGGCAAGGATTTATTTTCATGTTTCACGCTCTCAGCACCGTAATGCAATCCATACTGGAACACATATGGCGCCCACGTGATGACTTCATCGCCCGGCGACGCGTGCCTTCCACCGTGGAACGCGGAAGTGTGCCGTGGATCACCGATGATTGCAAGGCACCTGTCTCCTGCCTATAAAGGCATTCAGGGTACAGTCATACGGTGTTCTATTATTGTCAGCCGTATCGGCCACGCTACAATACAGGTACCTTTGCTACCACACTGGACATCAACTTAGGCTGCAACATTATGGCCAGCTAGCAAAGACCTTCACTACGTCCAGGCTGCCATCGCTGCAGGCAACCTAAGAGTTCTTCCTTGCTGACACCCTACACTACGGAATCCCTTGCTGCTAAACTCAAGCCCTGCAAACGGATAAGTAGCAATTGTTTCACTTGTAGTGCCTTAGAAAGACCTGGCTTATTAGATACTAAGATATTGCTTGGGACTGACTGTTGTGCCTGTTGTGCCTGTTGACTGTTTGCTGTTTGCTGTGGAGTATCTTAAAGGGACATACACTCTTAACTTAGCTGAGTTATATTTGCCTCTCTTACGCAACTATTAGTTGCCTACACTATCCGCATTACTACGTGCTTGACATAAGTTCTTACTTGTTTATGGGCCCATGCCCTAAGTTACTGAACATGTTCTCTTTATCTTTTCTATGCCAAGGGTTGAGGTATTTCATACCAACACCCTTAGTGGCCTAATGCATTTCTGTATGTTAAAAGTGATATGATGTAGAGAACCCCCTAACTCCTGTGTTCTGATTGGAGTGACGCCTGGGGTCCCGTACTGATAATCACTTGCATACAGAAGAGCATTGGAATCTTCACGTGTATCATAACCTTTTAAAATGCTAGGCATTGTAATACGTCCACCCCTAGAAGCTCAACGCATTCCTTTATGTGAGAGAGAGATTATGTAGAGAACCCCAAAACTCTTGTGTTCTCTGATTGGAGTGACGCCTGGGGCTCAGTACTGAAATCTCACATAACATAGGTACATGCATTGAAATCCTTGCTATCCGCAGTTGTGGTTCACTCCCGTTCACCAGTGCCGTTACAATGTTTCTTTTTGTTTTGCTGTTTTTTGACCATTGTAAATAGTGTAAATAAACTGCACCTTTTGTTTCACCTTCATTGTTATCTGCTGTGCCTAATTTTTGTGTAGTGAACTTTTTCAGGGGGTCACACATGCCCGCTGCCAAATTAACCCCCTCACACTGTCTATACCCTTTTTCTATTAACTTTATTGCTTTCACAAGGGAAGAACAATCGACTGACCAATCCTTCCTGCAATCGGTCCATCAATCCTTCCATCAATTCTCTTCTCTCTCTCCCCCTCCCTGTCATTTCCATTGTCTGTATGAAGCCCCTCTTCTCCCTGCTCCTCCCCTACCCTCCTGAAACTAAACCAGCAATTAGGCAGAAAGAGGGTTTTGTTCTGCAAGTGAGGTAGGTATCATCAGATTCAACAGGGAGTAGTACTGTGTAATCAATGAAGTAAGGAGGAAGTATCAGTTTTGAAGAAGTTTAGCCATGGAGCCCATTCGTTCTGGAATTTAGGGAGAGTCAAGTTTGCTTTGGCGACCATGGGTTCCATCTGTAGAATTAGATTAAGAAGTTGAGGGACTAATTGAGATGAGGGTGGCGAGATGGAATTCCAGTTCCTAGTTATGGAAAGTCTAACCACAATTAGGAAGTGGGTAAGGATGATATGATGAGAGGCGTCCCATTTTTCTATTCCCAAGGCTAGCAATGCTTGTTGGGGTGTGATTTTTGTAGAGTTACCAGTAATGTTGACGATAATGGACTAAACAGATTGCCACAATGGGAGGAGTAGGGGCAGGACCACCAGACATGTGTCATGGTCCCTGTGTCTACGCAATTTCTCCAACAAGCAGGTGATTGGGATAGCGAATAGCGCAATAATCTCATTGGCGTGAAATACCATTGGTGGAGTATTTCCCAGTGTGATATGCATCTAAAGGCCTTCAAGGTGAGGTGCGTTGCAAGGTGCCAAGATGTAAGGTCCATCAAAGTTTAGAGTATCCTCACATTTTTTCATGGATGGAGTCTTTTCTGGGGTTTAAGAAGAGTCTAGTATTTAATAGAGGATCCCTTCAGGAGTGATATGGGTTTGTGGTAGATTTATATGAGCTCAGTCGTGAGGGGTTGTTCCAACCGAGTGATAGAGGACAGGGCATGTCACACCCAGACAGTTATTTTGATGATGGATTGTCCTCCATAATTTGAGGCATGCATTTACTGTACTTAAGAAAGACGTCACTGGTCTGTGTTGTAGCCAAGAAAGACAGTCAAAAGACTGATAATACTGGGGCAACGGTGTATAGATAGACTCACAGCAGAGGTTCGCGGTGCAGCTAGTAAGTATAATAGTATACGCTGACACCAAAAGCCCCGATATACAACTGCTGACAGGAACAACCGCTGACAGAAACAGGCTTTTTCAGCTTTTTTCAAATCTCACTGTGCCATTACATTACATGCCTCACTGTGCCATTACATTAAATGCCTCACTGTGCCATTACATTACATGCCTCACTGTGCCATTACATTACACGCCTCACTGTGCCAATGCCTATCTCATTGTGCCATTATACATGCCTCACTGTGCCATTGCCTGCCTCACTGCGCCATTGCCTGCCTCACTGTGCCATTGCCTGCCTCACTGTGCCATTGCCTGCCTCACTGTGCCATTGACGACCTCACTGTGCCATTGACGACCTCACTGTGCCATTGACGACCTCACTGTGCCATTGCCTGCCTAGACGATCTCCCTACCTTATCCTGTTTGCAGAGTTTATCAGGCTGCAGCCGTCCATTATTCAAAAGCTACGCCTCCTCCTCAGGCTGTTTCGTGATAGGCGGAACACTAATTTTCCCAGCAAAGCCTCTGTTCAGTGTTCCGCCTATCACGGATGTCCTCTCGTCCGAGGTCGAGGATAATTAAGTCTCTCATTGTACAATATTCTCAATACATGACTATTCTTGATCAATAAATTGATTGTTTGAATACACAATACCTCCACTTGGTAGGTAATTTAATATTTACTGCCAAGTGGAAGGAACTTAAGGAATGTCTAGAGATCCTTAATAAGGAGATTATTGCCAAGAAACAGACCAACTTTACCAAGGACAAAGCTGCCTTTTCAGAAGGACATGCTTACAAGTGGTTGGGCGGCTATGCTGTGAGGAGGGGTTTTCAACGTGCTAACCACACTGGAAACCCCACCACAGAGGCTGAGTCCGACTCATCACTATTATCTGCATTCTCACAACAGAGCACTGTACGTTCTATTGCAACACCAGCAGTTAACTCATCTCGTAAGAGATTAAGATATGGAGTGGCACTCCACCAGCCCTCCCTAAGAAAGAAAAGAAAGGATCTTGTGGGCCCAAAACACGTGCACCTTCTACACCTAACACAGTTGACACCACTAATCTGTCTTCTGAGGGTGCTACTGCATCTACTTCCCTTCACGGGACGATTCCCAAAACCCTTAATTCCACGTCAATGACTAACAAGTACACTAAAGTAAATGACAATGCCATTTTTTAGGATCTAAAAAAACAACAGGGCAACCTAGATACGTTTGTCCTCAAAACCACTCAGCCACCGTCACTCCCACCTCAGTTAATTCTGAATACAACACCCACCTCAACATCATAAATCTAACTTCTCACGTATTATCTAAGGATGAATCCTCAGTCTAACATTTGATTTGGGTTTTTGTCCTTTTGACTCTTTGAAAATCACAGATACGATCAAAGACCTTTATTTATCAATCAACTTGGAGCATGAACTTGCGGAACGCACGAAACAGTTTACTATGGAGGAGTTTCGCTCGCTCCGTGACTTCATGCTCCTTTATGATGAAGGAGCTGTTGAGGAGCCTGGGTCTCAACAGTCTACCTCCCTTAATACACCCCAACCTCCCCCACTACCTTGAGTAGGGTGTCTAAACCATTCCAACTCTGTTCGCGGAAATTTCCTGATTTAATGACCTGCCCTGCCATTTGAGCCTTTGTACAGGCTACCATCTGGGACCTCAAGCAGCAGGAGTGGCAGAATATTTCCCCCAATCTGACCAGCAATCAAACCAAAGCCCTAAAATCTTTACAGAAATGTCCAGATCTGGTTATTAAGCAATCGGATAAAGGTGGAAACATCGTTCTCATGACACATGATTTTTGCCAAAATATGTGCTTTTCCATTCTGAACAATTTTAATCGGTACTGTCCTATTTCCCAGTCCCTCGTTTCAACTTTTTTTCTAAACTCCAGGTCCTTTGCACTGAGGCCTTTTTCTTGGGCCTCATTGAAAAGGACACTCTTGAGTTCCTTCTTCCCAAATTTCCCCGTATTCCCACTTTCTATTCATTACCCAAGACCCACAAGAAGGCCCACAATCCCCCAGGTCGGCCCATTGTCTCTGGGATGGGTTCTCTTACAGATAATGGCAGTAAGTTTGTGGATGCTTTTCTGATGCCACATGTATGTAGCTTGCCCTCCTATATCAGGGATACTAAAAAATCTACTGAGGCACCTCAAGGGTATCCAAGTCCCTCCGGACGCCCTGCTCGTGGCTATTGATGTTGAGGCCCTATACTCGAGCATCCCCCACGAGCAAGGGCATCCGGATGGCTGGTTCCTTCTTACATGAGCAGGAGAGAACGTCATGGCCCCTCAATGAATTTATTCTCAAGTTATTACATTTTATTTTAACTAAGAATTATTTTACCTTCAATGGCCAACTCTTTTTGTAGACCCAAGGGGTCGCAATGGGGACTTCGGTCAGCTTCGGTGCATCTGAGACATGGGTGAAGCAGGCGGACCAGAAGTAATGGCCCACCGCGATCACCTGATGTTTCTTTTCTTTGGCGCCAAATACTTTCAAGCTCTGATTGGCTTATCCTTGGTCATTGGACCTATATATACCTGGACATGCAAGCAAACAATGCTGCATTGCCAGGAAATACTCAGGATTAATGCGCATTTAACCATCACAGGTAATGGAATCTACTTATTATCAAAGACCAGGGCTGGACTGGCCTACCGGGATATTGGGAGATTTCCCAGTAGGCTGCCTGTCCTGTGGTCGGTTTCAGTTGCGGGGCAGCAGTGCTCCCTGTCCCCTTTCTCCTGCTCCTGTGTATCATCACGGAGCTGGCTGACTTGGTCTGTGTTTGGCGATGACGCTGTAACACGGTCCCGCCCCCCTAGACCGGCTCATGTGATAGTAGATAGAATCAGTGTTCAGCCTATCACACAAGCTGGTCTAGGGGCGCGGGACCGTATTACAGCGTCATCGCCAAACACAGACCCAGCCTGGCCAGCCAGCTCAGTTATAATACACAGGAGATGCCCGCCGTACAGCCCGCCCTATGTGCCTGAATAGGAGGATCGGATTCGGCAGGGTGGCTGCGTATAGAGGAATTGAGCTGTCTATATTCCTCCATACAGGTGCTGAATGCTTGCAGGAGGGAGAGGAGGAGAATCTAGCATTCAGCGGCTGTATGGAGGAAAATAGAAAGCTAATTTCCTCTATATGAAGCCACCCTACTTCTCCTCCTATCCAGTTCTCCTTGAAGCTCCCCCAGTGTTCTCTTCCCCACCACACTCTCCAGCCTCCCTCCACCCCTGTTCTTTCTGCCCCCCCTGTTCTCCAGCTCGCCCCATCCTTCTCTGTTCCCCCCCCCCCCAGTGCTCTCCACCCCTGTTCCTTCCCCCCCAGTGCTCTCCATTCCTGTTCCCCCCCAGTGATCTCCATGAGACTGCATTCATGGGCACAGCAAAGCTGCATTTGATGGGCACAGTAAGGCTGCAATGATGGGCACAGCGAGGCTGCAATGATGGACACAGTGAGGCTGCATTCATGGGCACAGTAAAGCTGCATTTGATGAGCACAGGCTGCATTTATGGGCACAGTGAGGCTGCAATGGTGGGCATAGTGATGGTGCATTTGATGAGCACAGTGAGGCTGCAAGGGTGGGCAAAGTGAAGCTGCAAGGGTGGGCACAGTGAGGCTGCAATGGTGGGCACAGTGAGGCTGCAATGGTGGGCACAGTGAGGCTGCATTTGATGAGCACAATGAGGCTGCTAAATTTATTGAGCTTGGTGAGGCTGCATTGATGGGCACAGTAAGGCTGCATTGATGGGCACTGATGAGGCAGCATTGAGCTCTTGTATCATGTCTGCAGCCTCTGACCATCTCCTGTATCATGTCTGCATCATGTCTGCAGTCTCTGAGGAAATCTGGAGAGGACTCAAGAGTGGGAGCGCCGCCGAGATGGGGTTCATGGGAGAAGTCAGACTTGTGTGGACTGTGGCGAGGAGACTGTAGGAAACCAGAGCCACCAAGCTGGAGCCGACTGACTGAGCCCTGCACGGTGCACCTGAGAGGAGGTCAGTGACAGCACCGCTAGGCCAGTCTGAAGGTGGTCACTGATGTAAGGGAAAAGTGAATACAATAATGTAAGGGGGCACTGATATAAAGGTTTCCCCCTTATATCAGTAACTCACCCCCTTACCTGAGTGTATTCTTTCTGTGGAAGGTAGTTCCCCCCCCCCCACGTTCTGAGTTCCTGGGGTCCCCCTTGATGATTGACCACTTTTACCACTTTTAACTGAAATTTGCGTTTATATATATAAAGCTCTATGTGCTTTCATATCTGTCTTATCTATATATAATACACTCTTCAAATGTGCTTTAAAATGTATGGTTTTCCCTTTCATGAACAAGAAAATAATGACGCTATGCTGTTACGCTGGTATAATAATGCTATGGGGCTGATATGAATTTTTTTCCAGGGCTGATTTTTATTCCCAGTCCTGCCCTTTCAGAGACTGTTAGATATCTCTCCTTCCTTCCTTGTAATCTTACGTCAAACTTCCTGCTCCATGATGAGCATTATAACTTGTTGACAAATGAAGCCCTACATCATACTTACCAATATACACATTCTGTCCCACTTTTTGTTTTTCATTAGACACCTGTGCCTCCATCATTTGGTGATCCTTATGAGCATTGATGCATTGCTTGGTCCTGGCTATATGATCTGCGTCCCTTTTCTTTATATAGCTGCAGTATTTGTTATTTACCTGTATGCTAATACATTGAGATGATCCTACTTCCCCATATTTGTAGCCATATCTACACTATACTTCATGGGTGTGAGACTGCAGTCCAGCGGACCCTAGCATACGGTGTTTTGTCTACTTTGGAATGTACTGTATTTGTTGTAGAACAACAAAATAGAGCTGTAAATATCAGACTTTATTTCATCTCAGGCGAAACCATACATGCTGGTTAGATGTTAAGCCAAACCATTCATATGTAAATGTTTTGAAACTTTCCAAATTGTTATGATGTTGGTGTATTGTTCTTTTTTCCTTACTAGAAACATAACAGTGTGCCTATATAAAACCCTTGAAGAAGGAAGTTCACAAGTTTTCTTAAACTCGTTTTTCTCCCCTAAACATGTTGGGAATTTTGGTTCTACACACCACTTGAATTTAATGTCTGGAACCTGGGTGTGTCCCAATAATATTGGCAGCTATATAATTGTTAGCACATTTCAAATGTATGCTTTTAAGAGTTTTTTTAATGTAATCGTTATTTATGCTACTTGAATAAAATCATGTATATATTTTTATACTACGTCTCTCTTGGTATATCCTCCTGACCTACCCTCTGTCTCTGTCCACACCATCCCAGGGACATTCTTTACAAATCTGACCTAGAATCCAGGTTTGTACAGACGATTGCCTTAATTGATTCTTGGAGATATACTGGAAGCATCAACATCATTCTCCTATCAAAGACCTTATTGCCCAGATAACTTACTGTGGGCTTTTACCCTAGCTTATTATCAGACCAATCTTGATTACATTAACCACATTCACTCACCTCCCGTTGCCCTTGTGGCACCTTAATCCTTTTTTATTGGGGGCCCTGCCTGCCTCAGAGGAGTTGGACAGGGAATGGGAGTTGTTCTTTGCTACTAATGCAAGTACAACTGCTCCCCATGTGGTCTGGGGGTCCTTTAAACTACACGCCTGTGCATACTGGAGTGGCGGAACAACTGCTTTACAAAAACAGCATGTAAACAGCATACTGTATATTTGAATATGGCATGTACTCTGGCAAACTTATGGCCTATTGGGTCCATCTTGATTTGAGAACGCCTGTTGTTATTACTCTATAGACACCTGATGGGAGTCATATTACTGACCCTGAGCTAATCACTGAGTTTTGTAAATTTTACTGTGACCTGTATTCCTCCACTGTCACATGTTCTGCTACAGAGATGATGACCTTTTTACAAAATATTGAGTTCCCACGTCTATCAATGGAACAGGCATCTCTCCTGGATGCATCACCCCCAAGTGAGGAGATAGCTGATGCTGCTATAGTACAGTTTACATGCAAATGCCCCAGGCACTAGGCACCAATAGCCTGTCACTTGCATTTACACACATTGGGCCAGATTCAGATAGAATTGCCTATCTTTAAACGGGCGTAGCGTGTCTCAGATACACTACGCCGCCGTAACTTAGTGAGGCAGGTACCATATTCACAACAAACTTGCGTCCTAAGTTACGGCGGCGTAGTGTTAATGGGCCGGCGTAAGCCCGCCTAATTCAAATTGTCCAGGCAGTGGGCATGTTGTATTATAATGAGCCTTGACCCCACATAATTCACGCTCCTAACGAACAGCACATGCGCCGTCCGTGAACGTATCCCAGTGTGCATGCTCGAAATCACGTCGCAAATAGTCAATGCTTTCGACGTGAACGTAACTTACGCACAGCCCTATTCGCGTACGACTTACGCAAACATCGTAAACGATGAAAAAATCGACCCTGTCCCGACGTCCATAGTTAACATTGGCTACGCCTCATATATCAGGGGTAATTTACGCCGCTCGTATCTAGGCCAAATCTATGCGTAACTGATTCTATGAATCAGGCGCATAGATACGACAGCGCTCATTCGGACATACGACGGCGTATCTGGAGATACGCCGTCGTATGTCCTTTATGAATCTGGCCCAATATAGAGAAGTAATGACTCCTGGATTATTAGATCTTTTCAACTGTACTGTATATTTGACTCCTCAGTATTACATAATTAAATGTGTGAAGCTCTAATCCTGCTCATTCCGAAGCCTGGCAAAAAAATGGTATTACCATAGTCATATGGGCCTATCTCCCTATTACATATGGATATTAAAATCCTAGCTAAAGTATTGGTAATGTGCCTCAATCAAGTTATCTCATCTTTAATTTAATCCTGTCAAAAAGGCTTTATGCCGGGTAAAAACACTGGATTCAATACTACAGTTGTGGCCAAAAGTTTTGAGAATGACACAAATATTAGTTTTCACAAAGTTTGCTGCTAAACTGCTTTTAGATCTTTGTTTCAGTTGTTTCTGTGATGTAGTGAAATATAATTACACGCACTTCATACGTTTCAAAGGCTTTTATCGACAATTACATGACATTTATGCAAAGAGTCAGTATTTGCAGTGTTGGCCCTTCTTTTTCAGGACCTCTGCAATTCGACTGGGCATGCTCTCAATCAACTTCTTGGCAAATTCCTGACTGATAGCAACCCATTCTTTCATAATCACTTCTTGGAGTTTGTCAGAATTGGTGGGTTTTCAATGGGATTAAGATCTGGGGAGTTTCCTGGCCATGGACCCCAAATGTCAACGTTTTAGTCCCCGAGACACTTAGTTATCACCTTTGCCTTATGGCACGGTGCTCCATCGTGCTGGAAAATGCATTGTTCTTCACCAAACTGTTGTTGAATTGTTGGAAGAAGTTGCTGTTGGAGGGTGTTTTGGTACCATTCTTTATTCATGGCTGTGTTTTTGTGCAAAATTGTGAGTGAGCCCACTCCCTTGGATGAGAAGCAACCCCACACATGAATGGTCTCAGGATGCTTTACTGTTGGCATGACACAGGACTGATGGTAGCGCTCACCTTTTCTTCCCTGGACAAGCCATTTTCCTGATGCCCCAAACAATCGGAAAGAGGCTTCATTGGAGAATATGACTTTGCCCCAGTCCTCAGCAGTCCATTCACCATATTTTCTGCAAAAGATCAATCTGTCCCGGATGTTTTTTTTGGAGAGAAGTGGCTTTTTTGCTGCCCTTCTTGACACCAGGCCATCTTCCAAAAGTCTTTGCCTCACTGTGCGTGCAGATGCGCTCACACCTGCCTGCTGCCATTCCTGAGCAAGCTCTGCACTGGTGGCACTCCGATCCTGCAGCTGAATCCTCTTTAGGAGACGGTCCTGGCGCTTGCTGAACTTTCTTGGGCACCCTGAAGCCTTCTTCACAAATGCATGTTTTTATGGGATTAAGTTAATTTTCATGGCAAAGAGGAACTTTGCAATTAATTGCAATTCGTCTGATCACTCTTCATAACATTCTGGAGTATATGCAATTTCCCATTTCAAAAACTGAGGCAGCAGACTTTGTGAAAATTAGTATTTGTGTCATTCTCAAAACTTTTGACCATGGCTGTACATGTTTATGCATTAATCTACAGGCGTACATGTCACCATATCCCTGTCAGACTACATATTGTTGAACATTGAACCCCTATTCTCCTTACTAAAAGCCAAAACTCAAACATGGGCCAGACTTCCTTTAGGAGTGATGGGTAGAATCATTTTAATTAAGATGATCTTATTATCCATGATTCTGTATATTCTCTGGCATTCCCCTGTATATATACCTCTTAAATTCTTTAAGACTATGTACACCATACTTCAATCTTATCTCTGGGACAATAGCAGACAAACTACCCTGGTGCACTTTGAAGAATCTGACCTCTTTAAAACTTACTGCACTTTAGCCTATATTAACTTCCAGCTCAATTGTCCCATTTGAATCACGTAGATAAAACCGATCTCTGTTTTTTATCCCTGATCTGTAGATCATCTACTGTACATCTACCACACCACACCCTCTGTGTGAGGTGCTAGGAGGGGTATGGGGATCCTTCACAGCTGATAACCAAACTAGGTTTTTTTTATCACCACAAACAGGTTTGGAACCTGGTTATGTTGAAATCAAATACCCCATGATCCACAATTTCCTCCCCCTCTAACATACTAAACATTTACCTGAACTTTTACCAATACCAGACTCGGATTTCTTAGCTTCTAAGGGCATGTACTATATCTACAATATGACTGACACAAAAGGTATTAAAACATCTGAGGTACTGAAAGTGGAAGTTAACTTCCATGCATGACTTACCTATAAGTAAGCCCGCGCTCTGAAGGAACGGCCACCTGTGCCATTTCTTCAGAGCCCTGTGCCGTGAACAGCAGCTACTGTGTGGATGCATGGTAGTGTCCAGCACCCAGTCATAGAGACGCAGTCCGTGAACCCAGAAGCAAGACGGGTGAAAATTAAAGTGGTTTCCAGATCTGATATCTCAGTGCGGGAGGGCTTTCTTTTAAGGTAAGTTTAACATAATGTGCTAGTATGCGATCATATTATGCAAGGTAAAAAATAAAAATAAAAAAAATGTCCAGCGGTTTACAACCAATTGAAGGCTGAATTTAGTCTTTTTTCATTTTTTTACCTCTGGTTGAGGCATGCCCTAAGAGCACAATTCTCCAACACATACCCAATACCTACACCTGTTACCATAATAGAGGTTACATTTGGTAGTGACCCCAAAAAACTTAATAAATGTTTTACAGCTTATTACTTAGCCCCTTAGCTTCCATAATTGCCTACTAACCTGAAATCTACTGGGAAATAAACATAGATGGTTAGGAATGGTAGCAAAGCTCTGGATATCTGCAAAGGGGTGTCCACTAAGGTATCAGACCACCTCACACAAGTGTATCTTCTGGATAGGGCTTATTTAACTCCAATACATATGTCAAAAGTTTGCCCCTTGCAAAGTCCTCTATGCCCGATGTGACCTAGATATGTTTAATCATATTTTGTGAGCTTGTCCTAAGAATCAAGGGTTTTGGACACAAAATGTGTACATGACAAAATTGGGTCTCTGTTGTTCTTGAACCCTAAACAATGTCTGCTGGTACTATATACTTATCCGGATTTAGATAGGTTCTTATGTATGACATATGGTACATGGTCTGAAGACAATATTTGAGTCCGATTTCAGCAGCAGTCAGTTTTATTACATGTTGAAAAAGCAACATTACAATCTATGCATTGTTTTCACAATCTCAATAAATTATTTTCCTATGATTTAAATGCAATTTCATTTATTTATCATTATGTTTTATCACACTGAATGTGAAACTTTCAAAATTACAGTTACTTCAAACCTCAATATGTAACATAACATGGACACAATACATCTGAAATATTCAAACGTTATGGTTTAGAAACATGTGTTATGTGGCTGAAACTAAAAGTTCATTTCATACATTTAAAAATCTTCCACCACATGCCTGCCACTAGTGACAGTGAACCGATTGCCTAAGAATTTTAAAAGGCTGGGCAGTTGGAAAATGGGATTCTTAAAGCAGCTAAATATCCTTTCAGAACATCGGCTGCCGCTTGTGGCCATACTTTTTTTTTTTTTTACTTAAAATTGCAAGCATTTTGTAATTGTAGCTTAATTTTTCGAGAGAAATTGGGCACAGCCATGGCGCAAATAACTATAACTACTAACTTTAACTGTCTAGTCTATATATAGACTTAAGGATGATAAGAAATCAAATTGGAATGAATATTGAATATTTTGGGAACATAGGGCCAGATTCACAGAAAAAGTACGCCGGAGTATCTGCTGATACTCCGACGTACTTTCAAATTTGCCGTGTCGTATCTTTATTTTGAATTCTCAAACAAAGATACGACCGCATTTGGCTAAGATCTGACAGGCGTACGGCATCGTATGCCTTCGGATCTTAGGATGCAATACTTCGGCGCCCGCTGGGTGGAGTTTGCATAGTTTTCCGCGTCGGGTATGCTAATTAGCTGTTTACGACGATCCACGAAGGTACGCGCGTTCGTCGCATTCTCTTACGTCGTCGCTAGTCAGCTTTTCCCGTCGTAAAGTTGCGATTGCTATTTAGGTGGTGTAAAATTAGACAGCCCATGTTAAAGTATGGCCGTCGTTCCCGCGTCGAATTTAAAATGTTTTTTTTTTTTGCGTAAGACGTCTGGGAATAGGAAAGGACATAACGCACGTCGCCGTTTAAAAAATTAAGTCGGTGCGACGTCATTTCGCGCAAAGCGCGGCGGGAAATTTCAAAACGGAGCATGCGCAGTATGTTCGGCGCGGGAACGCGCCTAATTTAAATGATACACGCCCCATTTCAATTAGGCAGGCTTGCGCCAGACGGCTTTACGCTACGCCGCCGCAAGTTTACAGGCAAGTGCTTTGTGAATCAAGCACTTGCGCTGAAAACTTGCGGCGGTGTAACGTAAATGACATACGTTACGCTGCCGCATTTGTACCTGAATCTGGCCCATAGTTTCATGTTCTGTGCTTGCAAAATTGTACATGTTTATATATTGTAGTTTGTTTTGATTAATTAGTAATCTAAAATCTGAAACTATTCATATTTTACTATGTATGTAGTGTAAATGCTTACCTAATCACAGATCACTAGCTGTTACCAATTATAATAGTTAGGCAATGGTAAGGTTTTGTTAATTTCAGGATCACATGGAGATAATTACATAAAAAGTAGTCTAAAAGCTTTGGAGAAAGGTGAATCTGCAACCATGTGAAGGAGTTTGCTGAAGTATGCATTACAAACACTGAAGGCACACACAGTAGACTATGCTTGTATGATGCAGTATAGTAAAACAGCCAAAACTTTAAAATCAACCTAAGACCTTTCAAAAAAGTAGCTTAAAGAATAGGAAATGTATAAAAAGCATCAAGCAGCATAATTGTTGTATTCATTTGCATTTCTTCTTTAGTAAACATCTCAAAACCTATGAATACTTGCACATCAAAGCGTCACAGCCACATTGTTCAATGTAATCATATTTGTAGTTATATGTTTTTCCATTAGGACAATTTAGTTTCACTGTTCTTAAATATGACTTCTGTATACCACAACACAAACATGGCCTGTCTTTGCCTGAAGATAACATGGGAGCTCTGCAAAGAAAGAAGTTGCTCAATGAAAATATAGTTGCAGATACATGCCAACAATCTGAAAAAGTTCAATGAAGCCTAAAGCAGAGTGGCTTGATATGTTGATCTTTAAATAAAATACAAATTTGATAATAAAAAAAAAAGCCGAAAGCAGAGCTCCAGTCTCTGAAGTGAAAATTAAAAGTCAGCAGCTAAAAAAACTGTAGCTGCGGACTACTAATAAACAGCCACTCACCTGTCTTACGATCCAAGCGCTGTGCTCACCCCAGTTGTGTTCTCCTCGTGTCCTCCCTCACTGACGCTGGCATCTTCACTATGGGCCCCTGGCTGTAACAGCTTGCAGATTCATAGCCAGGTGCCCACTGCGCATGCACAAGAGGCAACCTGCTCTGTGACTGATCCCACAGTCTTCTGGGATCTGTCATGTGTCCCAGAAGACTTCAGGAGGGAGGGGAGAAGGAGACATTCCTCTTCCGATCGCCTAAGGCAATCAAAGCAGAAGTGGGAGTGGGTATCTGTCAAAATTGGGTACATGTCCTCCCATTCAGGTTGAATGACACTGGCAATTATTTAACCTGGAAGATTGAGGGCATGCTGTGATAGAGAAAAAAGACTGCTGGGGACAACACCAGACAGGAGTGTTGAATCTAGAGCTGCTTTTTTTATTTCCAATAATATCTCGGGTTCCTTTTCTGCCCAGAGCTAGGCTATAAAGTTAACTCCAGGCAAAAAAAAAATATACACAGATAAAATATGCATGTATAGGTTTGTAATTTTATCTAATCAGTAGGTGATTGATACACCACCTAGTGGAGTCCTTAGCATATCTGACACCAGGGCAAATCATTTGTTAACACCCCCCCGTCCTGTCCCAATGCATAAATATAACCATTAGCACTAATTATAAAAGTAGGCATTGTGTAGGCTGGGGGAGGGAGCGGATTTGGCCAGTGGAGGGAGAATAGAAGCAGAAACTCTGTGCAGGAAGAGTGAACTTAGCATATGAATCTGTTAGACAATAAGTAGCTCAGGGATCCTATCCCCTCCATAGTTACTAACATTTAAAAATAGTTAGGGAAACTACACCTTGAGGGATTGGGCGTGGCTTATAAAATGATTGACACTTAACACCATATGCCTTGAAGTGTGAAACCTTTTGCACTTTGCTAAGGGACCTTGTATACTAAAAAGAAAGTAGTAAAAAAATAAGCCCCAACGTTGGTTTTGGTGGCAATAATAATAATCCCCAGTATTGGTTTCAGTGAGAGGAGAAGTGCATGGTTCAAGAAAGGGGGGGGGGGGGTATTCTCTGCTGAACGTAGTACCAGAATTAGAAACATGCACAGTGATACCCATCCACTACCTTGATTTCTATGGAGCCATTCCATTGTAGCAGCCACAATGCAGAAGTCCACATTAAAACATATTCTTTATTTGTATTATGTTTACAATAACATTTTACTTGGAATACATCACCACTATTTATCTCTACTCTCCTAAACTATTGAACTTTCTCTATTATTTTGAACATGCAATCTCTATATTGTGGGAAATAAGGGCCAGATTCACAAAAGAGATACGACGGCGTATCTTCTGATACGCCGTCGTATCTCTGTGATCCGCCCGTCGTAACTATGCGGCTGATTCATAGAATCAGTTACGCATAGATAGCCCTAAGATCCGACAGGATGCAATTCTAGGCCGGCTGCTAGGTGGCGATTCCATTGCGGTCGGCGTAGAATATGCAAATGACTAGTTACGGCGATTCATGAACGTACGCTTTACCCGTCGCTCTAACTTTAAGTTGTTTCCGTCGAGATACGCCGCGTAAAACTTAGGCCCCGTACACACGACCGAACATGTCTGCTGAAACTGGTCCGCGGACCAGTTTCAGCAGACATGTTCGGTCGTGTGTATGGCCGACCGGACAGGTTTCCAGCGGACATTTATCCAGCCGACCGTTTTGCAGCGGACAAATGTTTCTTAGCATGCTAAGAAACATGTCTGCTGGAAGCCTGTCTGTCGGACATGTTCGGTCGTCTGTACAGACTCACCGTACATGTCCGATCGGCCGCCATCCCTCGCATGCGTCGAATCACTTTGACGCATGCGTGGAAGCATTGAACTTCCAGGGCCGCGCACTTCGCCGCATCATCGTCGCGGCGACGGCGTGGCCTCGTCACCGCGTATCGTGTACGCGCAGATTTCTGTCTGATGGTGTGTACAACCATCAGACAGAAATCTCTGGGCGGACATGTCTGCTGAAAACGGTCCGGCGGACCGTTTTCAGCGAACAGTCCGTCCGTCTGTACGAGGCCTAAGGCTGCCCTCTAGGTGGACTAGCCAATGTTAAGTATGGCCGTCGTTCCCGTGTCGAAATTTGAAAAATCACGTTGTTTGCCTAAGTCGTCCGTGAATGGCGCTGGACGCCATTTACGTTAACGTCGAAACCAATGACGTCCTTTACGTTACACCGCCGCAAGTTTACAGGTAAGAGCTTTGTGAATCAGGCACTTACGCTGTAAACTTGCGGCGGTGTAACGTAAATGGGATACGTTACACCGCCGCTGCGCAATGTAAATGTACCTGAATCTGGCCCTAAACTTCCATCTTACTTTCTAAATGTGTTATTTTTACAATAACTATAGGATTTGCACTAAGCTTCTCTATATATTGACTACATTATTTCCAATACATTTTTCCGTTGTATATGTATATCTGAAAAACATGTTAAAAGATTATTTCCTTCCTTAAAATGATTTTTAAGTGTATGTATATATATGTATATATATATATTTATTTGTAAAAACACATTAGAATAGAAGTGCACAGAGCAAACCCTGACTCTACTCTTCTGGGGTCCCTCCCCTGCACGACAGGTCCGCCTCTTCTCAGTGTGCCACCATAGGAAGCCGCTTCCTAAAGTGGTCCACCTTTGGGCTTGATCCTGAACCACACTGCCTGTATCCATAGACACAGACAGTGTGGCTTTGCCATGTCCCTCATCACAGGATTTGACTGACAGCAGTCAATGGCTCCCGCTGACTTAACAAAGCCTTTGAGAGGAGGGAGAGCCACTACAGATGGGCACAGTGATGTTGTGACCGTGACATTGCGACGGACATATCAGACACTTTTGACACATTTTTTGGATCATTCACATTTATACAGCGATTAGTGCTATAAAACTGCACTGATTACTGTGTAAATGTGACTGGCAGGGAAGGGGTTAACACTAGGGGGTGATCAAGGGGTTAAATATGTTCCCTGGGAGTGATTCTAACTGTAGGGGGAGGGGACTCACAAGGGGAGGAGACCGATCTGTGTTCCTCTGTATTGGGAACATACATTGGTCTCCTCACCTCTAAAAGGACATGGATATGTGTGTTTACACACACAGATCCACGGTCCTGCCATGATTGCGGGCAATTGCGGGTGTCTGGCGGACATCGTGGCCGCCAGGCACGTGCAGCGGGTCCCGAGCAATGCGGCAGGTGCGCGAAACCTAGACGGCCGGGAAACCCAGGACATCACCTGATGTCCGCCCGGAGAGACGAAAGGTTCCTGCGGACGTCATATGACTATACGCCGGGCAGCAAGTGGTTAAAGAAATGCTTGATCTTAGAAGATGCCAAACCTTTTGACATCCAACATCTATTTATCTAGTAATTTGGCAGAATATGTGTCAGATTTGCCTTAGGCCGCGTACACACGGTCGATCCATCCGATGAGAATGGTCCGACGGACCGTTTTCCTCGGTTCACCGCTGAAGCAGACTGATGGTCTGATGTGCGTACACACCATCCTTTCCAAAACCGATCGGTTCAGAACGCGGTGACGTAAAACACATGACGTGCTGAAAAAAACGAAGTTCAATGCTTCCAAGCATGCGTCGACTTGATTCTGAGCATGCGCGGGTTTTGAACCGATGCTTTTGCACACTAACCATCGGTTTTGACCTTACGGTCAGCCGTCCATTGGTTCGATTTTAATGCGAGTTCTCTTTTTTTGGACCGAAGGACAACAGACCGATGGGCCGTACACACGGTCGGTTTGGACCGATGAAACTGAACTTCAGTCCGTTTTCATCGGTTTGGACCGACCGTGTGTACGCGGCCTTAAAGAGGAACTCCACTGTTTAGAAAAAAAATATCCCCTCACCAATTTTGTAGCTTGTTGTTGTTGTGAATAAATAGCTATTTTTTCACCAGACTCATTACATACTCATTCTGAATTAAATATCTGATTCATGTACTTTCTGTGTTTCTAAATGGATTTTCAGCCAGAAAATGAAAGTGCCTGTTTATCACCTCTCCTCCACTCAACTACATGTAATTATATATATATATATATATATATATATATATATATATATATATATATATATATATATATATATATATATATATATATATATATTTGCTGTTTAGACTCTTTCTCCTGTAGAAAAAAAGGGTTTCGACCCACCCCTACACACATATTCACCTAGGCAAATGACATGTACTGTGCCTACTGTGCCTCTTGGGATATGTACATCACATATCTCAGGAGGCCTAACTGTGTAAGTAACAGAGGAGGTGGAGGGGGTGGGCCTAGCGGCCCACCATCGGGAGGCCTACATACTGAACCCGGAAGAGTTGGCAGGACTCTCAGTGGTGTGAGCGATAACATGGTAGCACAGGACAGAGAGGTAGCAGGGCATGAGAAGATCTCAGTGCGACAACGCTGGTTCTGGTAAATGGGTGAGTATCTGAAATGAAAAGAGCTGCAACGTCTGCATCCCTTTAAGGTGATTATCCCTTGGAAGTTTTTCACCAAAATTTACATTTCTATTTCAGGGGTGCCTAAAATCTAACTTGTATCAAACTTCTAAGGAAATGAATGCACCTATTACACAAGGAGGGAGTTACATTTTTGGAGGCTTAGTGTAGACCAGCTGTGTACACAACGCTTCATGGTTGCAATATTGCATTGAATTTGACAGACAATTACAGTGCTGCAGATTAAAAAGGTGATTTTTTAATAACGCTGAAATCCAACATTTTTTGTGTAGCAATTGTATATGCTATATAATTTTTTATTTTCTATATTTTTTCATGAAAGTCCTTTAAAATATTAAACTTGTGTAGCTAAATTAAAGATGAACTGCAGACACTTTCATTTAGGTATACCCCTCAGTAGTCACAAAGGATATTAATCCACATTGTGTGTACCAATGTAAGCAGACAATGCAAGTTCACAGTGTGGCTAGTATGTAATAATTTATAATACTCACGGCTTTGAAATGCAAACACCATCACAATATGGAACATTCTCTTGAAGCTCACAGCCATATGCCCTCAGCATTGTGTTGTTATTCACTACTCTGCAGGGTTTGGGAGCTAAAAACAAAATAATATTTTTAATATTAAACTTGTTTTGCATTCATATAATTATGGATCATATATAAATAACAGTATATCCAACAATCATCAAACAATCAGTGCAGGTAAATCTTCTAGGTCCACGGGTTTCAAGTGGCAGATTTGCCACCAGTAAATGTTTGGTAAAAATCACGATTTCTGTGTTTTAAATGGACTCCTAAGGGCAGAGGCGTATCTAGTAAAAATAGCGCCTATGGCAAGAACTGAAACTGCGCCCCTGCTGAAACATTTAAAACCAATCTTTCAGATAACTTTAAAAAAAAAAACAGCTAAAAAACTAGTGATATTTATCATCCCTTGTGATACCTTGGGTAGTGACCTATCCTCTTTATGGAGAAATCTGGGGTTTATTAGACCCTTGATCCCTCCTCTGCCCTCCAAGGCATATTGGCTGCTTTCTTAGCTGATACCTGCCAGGTAAATGAGGAGAGGGAGAAACTGATGTTCCTCCTTCTTCTTTGTGCGCTGCCAATCCGACCAGATGGAATGGGAGAGCCTGGGAGAACAGGGGAGGCTGTGGCTGAACGCAGCAGGGATAGCGCAAAGGTGCTGAAAAGGAGATCCTGCCTATGCTCAGGAGGAGGGAAGAAGAGACCCTCAGACCCTGGGAAGTGCCTTGCTGCCCAGGCACTCAACAGCTCCCCCTTCATATGGCGCCCATGGCACTTGCCCTGGCTGCCATACCCTAGATACACCACTGCCTAAGGGGTCTATTTATAAATGGTTTCATGCAAGATTTACATATATTTCACACATTTTCCTATTCAGGTTCCATTGGGTACCATTTCCTTTGTAATTCTTTGTTAGTCTTTTAACTTACACTTATCTGCCACCTTGTAAAACTAGAAAAATGCTTTCTGATTCAGTTTACAGGTTATATTGGGAACGTTGTTCCCCCTGAGATGATGATAATGATAGCAATTATGTTTCTATTGAGAGGCTTGACACAAGAAGTTACATTGCTGACCCAGAAAATATTGGAAACACCTGAGTGGCTAAGCAGGGAGGCAGAGGCGTGTGATTTCAAACGACTGGCTGATTAGAATGACAAATTCTTTGAAAGTTAAACAGTAAGCCCCCATTCCCACTTGAGTATTTTTCTACTTGTTCCCCTACACCGGATTATACTCTACATGTACTCTACATGTAGAATTCAATTATTTCTATTTGTCTGTGTTCACACGTGTATGCTCAGTCACTCTACATTCTACACTCTACATTCAAAAAAGTAAATAAGCTTTTTTGACTGCATACTGCCATTTTTACCCAATCGACTTCATTGAGAGCAACACACGTGTTTGCATGTTTTTATGTATGAAATATTCCTCTCCTCCTATGGAACTGCTGTCCAGCCCAGGAAACAAACACCTGAAGCTTGGTACACATGCAAATACATTTGCAAAGCATCTGGAAAAAAAACATTTCAAAATCACTAGAAATGAGCTCTGCTCAGGTGCAAATGCAGGCCAAATGTTTATGTATCTAATTTGTATATTTTGCTCTTTGCTTTAAAGACATTCTGTCACCATAATAACATTTACCTTTTCTGCCTCTCTCACTGCTGAACGCTGCTGAGAAATGGTCTCACGAAGTCCGCTAGGAAACTGACTTCTCAAGGAGTCTCAATCTCATGGGTCCCCCACAGTACTCACTAGTTCCTCCTGCAGTCGCTTCTCGGCCTTTTGGCTAAGATCAAGTGTAGTATCTGTTCTTATCAGTTGCCAGGAGGTGGCGCTATGCTAACCTTCCCTAGTACATGGCGAGGTGGAAAGGGATGGCGGTGGCGGATGCAAAACCTGCTGGCGTGGAGGTGAAAGCCTTCTGATCGGGACGGAGCAACATGCGGTCGAAGCTGAAGGGTCGGGTCTCTGACCTTCTGGCCTGGATTTGATGCAGTTCCTAACCTTGCCAGTTTCTCGAGAGGGAAAGTCGACCCCACCCTACTGTTAAGGGGGGTCATACCATACGGGTAGTACCACCTGTTACGGTATTGGTACGATATCCCCGTCAAACAGTCCCTTCTTCCCATAAAAGAAATCACAGAAGCATCCATACATGAGCCAAGGCTTAATGCTGGAACAACACAGACTTTAATGACACAAAAACTCAGCTTATATGTGGTTACAACCTGTTAGGAACAATGAAATCTCCGCCCCCCTTCACACAGTGGGGTTTCCCATACAGATTATAGGAGACAAGTCAGAGCCGACCATGCAGACACATTTCTTTAGATAAAGACATCAGTGGAGTTAATTACTACACTGAAGCAATCAGAATAATTAACATACCACTTCTCTAATCATTTAGCCTGATGATACAATACACATCTTTTAAGGGTAAACACAGATCTTCTTCACACAACACAATAGATCAATTAACGTTTAGAATAGTGAGGGGACATTAGCACTTCAATAACCTGTTAGAGGAATGAATCACACATGAAGCAATCAGCATAATTAACATGAGCCACTTGTCTAATCACAGTAACCAGTAAACACAGGGCTAGGGCAATTAACATTTGAAACAGGACTGGCTGCAGAAGGGTAAATACCATTAACAGCCTTAAACAAGCAGGGAGGATTAACCTGAAGCATATAGGTAAAAAGTCCTTCACAATGGCCCCCCTTTTTCTCCCTGCTCCGGCAAACCCGGTTGGACCTTTCCTGGTCCAGTAGGGTTGACGGGTTCAGAGCTTTTAGTCCGAGGTTAACTCCGTTTGGCGTGACAATCCATCAGCATTCCCGTTTTGCTTGCCTGGGCGATAATGAATCGTAAAGTCATAGGGCTGTAAGGCCAAGCTCCAGCGTAGCAAACGGGCGTTGTCCCCTGAAACCCGGTTAAGCCACACCAAGGGGTTGTGATCGGTGATGAGAGTGAAAGCCCGGCCATAAAGGTAAGGTGTGAGCTTTTTGAGTGCCCATACCAAGGCCAAACACTCTTTTTCAATGGTGGCGTAACTGACCTCCCTTGGCAACAGCTTCCGACTCAGGTAGGCCACCGGGTGCTCTCCTCCATCCTCCCCGATCTGGCTTAGTACTGCCCCCAGTCCAAACATTGAAGCATCTGTGTGGACAATAAATCTTTTGTTAGGATCTGGGGTAACCAACACCGGAGCATTAACCAGAGCAGTCTTTAGGGTTTGGAAAGCCAACTCGCATTCCGGGGACCACAGGACTTGTCGGGGTAGCTTCTTTTTGGTCAAGTCAGTCAGGGGTTTGGCCAGGGCGCTATAGTCGGGTACAAAGCGTCTGTAATAGCCGGCTGTGCCCAAGAAAGCCATGACTTGTGTCTTGGTGTGGGGAGTGGGCCAATTGGCAACGGCCTCGATTTTGGCCGGCTCCGGCCGTTGCTTACCACATCCTACTCGGTGGCCCAAATATTGTACCTCTGCCATACCCAAATGACATTTGTCGTGTTTCAGGGTCAGCCCGGCCCCCTTGATCCTATCCAATACTACCCCTATGTGCTCTAGGTGCGCTTCCCATGTATCGCTGTAGATGGCGATGTCATCCAGGTAAGCGCAGGCGAAGCTCTGGAGACCCTCAAGTAACTGATCCACCATCCGTTGGAAGGTGGCCGGGGCGTTCTTCATCCCGAACGGCATAACCCGGAATTGGTATAGGCCGAACGGGGTGATGAAGGCCGACTTGAGTCTGGCATCTTCTGCTAGGGGAATCTTCCAATATCCCTTGCATAGGTCTATTGTGGTCAGATACTTCCCTGCAGAGATACGGTCAAGCAGCTCGTCCATCCGTGGCATCGGATAGGCGTCTGTAACTGTCTTGTCGTTGAGGCGCCGGTAATTTACACAGAAGCGGGTTGTCCCATCCTTCTTTGGCACTAAGACTACCGGCGTGGCCCAAGGACTTTCTGAGGGTTCGATTACGCCTAGCCGAAGCATCTCATCTATCCCGGACTGCTTCGGGGATACGGTAAGGAGGCTGTCTCAGGGGTGTCTGTCCTGGAGTCTCCACCTTGTGTACGGCTAGGCGTGTGTATCCAGGCTCCTGAGAGAATGTGGCCTGTTTTTCTTCTAGTAAGCGGCCAGCTTGAGCCCGCTCTTGCGGCTCCAGCTGTTCACCTAGCTGGACTTTCTCTATCTGGGTCATCCCTTCGCTACTGCCCAATAGGTCGGGAAGGGGTAGGGTCTCTGTGTCTTCTCCTGCTGGTGCACAGATAGCGGCTACCTCCTCTGCCCGTTCCTGATAGGCCTTGAGCATGTTGATGTGAAAGGTTTGTTTCACATCCTCATCCTCGCAGCTGGCTATCGTGTAGGTAGTGTCGCATATCTGTCCTATAACTTTATAGGGGCCCTGCCAGGCGGCCTGGAGCTTGTCTGTTCGGACCGGCCTTAATACCAGGACCTTTTGGCCTATCTGAAAGCTCCGGTGCCTAGCCCGTCGGTCATACCATACCTTCTGGCGCTGTTGGGCCGCCTGGAGGTTCTCTCGCACTGTCTGGGCTAATTCCTCCATGCGGTCCCTCAGCTCCAGGACATAAGGTACAACCGGGGTCCCCTCAATTTCTGTTTGCCCCTCCCAGTGATCCTTGATGAGATCTAAGGGCCCCCTCACCCGCCTCCCATACAGAAGTTCGAAGGGTGAGAATCCGGTCGATTCCTGCGGTACCTCTCGGTAGGCAAAGAGAAGGTGCGGCAGGAATCGCTCCCAATCCTTGTACACCCCTGTGAACGATTTCAACATTTGCTTTAGCGTTCCATTGAAGCGCTCGCACAGGCCGTTAGTCTGGGGGTGGTATGGGGAGCTAGTCAGGGATTTAACTCCACAGGTTTTCCATATCAGCAGGGTTACCTCGGCCGTGAATTGAGTACCTTGGTCGGACAGAACCTCCTTGGGGAAGCCTACTCGGGAAAATACTTTCACTAGGGCTTCTGCTACAGTCTCAGCCTGTATGTTAGAGAGAGCTACCGCTTCGGGGTAACAGGTGGCGTAGTCTACTACGGTGAGTATATACCGCTTGCCGGAATGGCTAGGTTGGGCCAGGGGCCCTATAATGTCCACGGCTACCCTTGTGAACGGTTCTTCAATAATGGGCATGGAAACTAGTTTAGCCTTTGGGTGGTCTCCCTTTTTACCTATACGTTGGCATACCTCGCACGTTTGACAATACGCCCTGACGTCGTCGGATACCCCAGGCCAGAAAAAGTTCTGGGTTATCCGATACCCTGTCTTGCGTATTCCCAAATGGCCTGCCAAGGGTACGTCGTGCCCAATCCTCAATAACTCCTGCTGGTACTTCCGGGGAACTACCAGCTGGCGTTTTTGCTTAGGCCCTGGGGCATTACCCCGGGTCTCGGTGAGCCTGTACAAGCGGCCTTCCTCCCAGATAAATTGCTCCTTCTCTAACCCCCCTTGGCCCCTCCTGGCTTTCTCTCGATACTTTCTGAGGGAAGGGTCTCCGGTCACCTCCTACCCAAAGTCCTCTGGGGTGTCCCAGGGTAGGGGTTCCACAGTCAAGGGTAGGTTGGGTTGGCTTACCTGGGTCTCAGTAGGAAGCGGATGGCTCTCGGCAGCGCAACTTTGTGCTCTGGTGGTTACTGCGTGGGCCTCCTGAGCGGTGGTAGAGGCGAACGCCGAAGTCAGGGGCCCAATGTCGTTGCCCAAGATGACTTCAGAAGGTAAGTCTTTCATGACGCCCACATGAACATCGCCAGCTCCCGCACCCCAGTCCAGGTGTACCTGTGCAGTAGGAATACGGTATACTGCCCCCCCTGCCACTTTCACAGCAATTGATTTCCCCGGGTTTCTCTGATGCAGTAATAAGGTGTCTTTGTACCAACGTGACGGTCGCCCCACTGTCTCTTAATCCTCGGGCGGTTTTTCCGTTAACCATGACCAGCTGACAATGGTGTTTCTGGTTGTCCGTAATAACAGATTGTACCGTGAGGGCTTCGTAAAGGGGGCCCAATGGTTCTTCCTGACCCAGCTCCTGGGAATCCCAAGCCGAGTCTACACAATGGGCTGCTGCTGGTGGGCGGTACCCAGGTTGAGACCAATTTGACCTGGTGTTGTCGTTCATGGGGCAATTCTGCTTGAAGTGACCCAGCTGTTTGCACCGGAAGCAGCATTGTTCGTTGTCCTCCTGGCGTGGATAGCGAGGGCTAGATGTCATCGGTCCGTTAGGCGGTTGGTATCTAGCGGCTGGTGGGTGTGAGGGCGCCGTTGGTCGTGGAGGTTGTACCCGTGGTGTGACCTGGTTTGTCTTGCGAGTATCCGCATATTCATCCGCCAACTTAGCGGCCTCTGGTAGAGTCATGGGCCTGCGATCTCTCCCCCAATCTTTGACATCCGTCTGGATGTGATTGTAAAATTGCTCCAGGAGCATTAGTTGCAAAATGTCCTCTGCGGTGGTGGCCTGGCTGCTGTTGACCCAGTTAGAGGCCGACAGGGACAACTGGCCTGCCCATTCCGCGTAAGAGTCTTTTGTGGTTTTGCGTGAGTCCCTGAACTTCTGTCGGTGGGACTCTGGGGTTACTGCATAACGAGCCAGGAGCACTTCTTTAACCCTGGCGTAGCTATGGATATCCTGATCTGGCACGATCCGGAAAGCATCAGAAGCTTTGCCTGACAGTTTGCCTGACAATATTGCAACCCACTCTCCTCTAGCTATTTGGTGCAGGTCACATTGTCGCTCAAAATCTGCCAGGTAGTTATCAATCTCACAGTCCTTTTCATCAAAAGCTTTAAAAGCGCTAAACGGAATCTTCCTTGCGTCTGCTGTGCTGTTTGGAGAATGTGCGGCTGCTTGTTGGACTGCTGCCAGTTTTAACTGTAGCTCTGCGTCTCTTATTTGTTTATCCTTCTGTAGCTCTGCATCTCTTATTTGTTTAGCCTCCTGTAGCTCTGCGTCTCTTATTTGTTTAGCCTCCTGTAGTTCTGCGTCTCTTATTTCTTTAGCCTTCTGTAGTTCTGCGTTTACTAACAGGTCCATCACTTTCAGCACCACATCCGGCGTTGGGTTCGGGCCGAACCACGCTAGCTTCTCTCTCATTAGCTTGTTGGTTGGTGACTCCTCCTGAATCACTGGTGTCTCCATCTCTTGTACTGCTGGTGTTGCTGCAATCACGTTCTCCTGGTCTAGCTCCATTAATTCTGCTATGATGACCCGCTTGGTTTTGTTGCTAGCAATCCTTCCACAAACTTCCAGTAGTTCTTTCAGTGTATTTCTTTTAAGCAGGGTGTAGCAGCCTTCCATTCACTGTTCCCAGTGTCTGCTTGGAATCCTGGTGTAAGGGAGAGTAGAAGGGAAAATCCCGCTGCTGCCAACCAATTGTTACTGTATTGGTACGATATCCCCGTCAAACAGTCCCTTCTTCCCATAAAAGAAATCACAGAAGCATCCATACATGAGCCAAGGCTTAATGCTGGAACAACACAGACTTTAATGACACAAAAATTCAGCTTATATGTGGTTACAACCTGTTAGGAACAATGAAATCTCCGCCCCCCTTCACACAGTGGGGTTTCCCATACAGATTATAGGAGACAAGTCGGAGCCGACCATGCAGACACATTTCTTTAGATAAAGACATCAGTGGAGTTAATTACTACACTGAAGCAATCAGAATAATTAACATACCACTTCTCTAATCATTTAGCCTGATGATACAATACACATCTTTTAAGGGTAAACACAGATCTTCTTCACACAACACAATAGATCAATTAATGTTTAGAATAGTGAGGGGACATTAGCACTTCAATAACCTGTTAGAGGAATGAATCACACATGAAGCAATCAGCATAATTAACATGAGCCACTTGTCTAATAACAGTAACCAGTAAACACAGGGCTAGGGCAATTAACATTTGAAACAGGACTGGCTGCAGAAGGGTAAATACCATTAACAGCCTTAAACAAGCAGGGAGGATTAACCTGAAGCATATAGGTAAAAAGTCCTTCACACCACCCGAGTATAATTTAGGTAGGGATCGAAAGAGACGCAAGGGCACTCTCCCTGAGCTTCCGGAGCTCTCGATCCTTCCTGGTAGGGAAGGGGGCTGTGACTGTCCGGGCTGTTGGTCAGGGTTGGTTTAAAAAGCCTATGGTGATGTGCCCCTGGAGTGGCAGTCTAGGGGTGCTGTAATTGCACTAGTGTTTTTCCGGGCACTTTAGCTTTTTGACACCTTGGTCGCGTCACCATATCACACTTTTTTTTTACCCCTGCCTCTTGGGCCAAGCCTTTTGGCTAGGACCAGAGGAATTTTTGTTTTCTGGCCGGAGGGCCGGCCATCGTATTGCACGATGGTCACTTTCTACTCACCCTCCTCATCTTCCTTCTCCCCCACTCTCTTTTTATTTAACCCCTATGTGCGTCACTTTATGTCTTTTTTTGTTTGGTGTCAAGGTGTAATTAGTAGGGTGCCGGTCCTCGGGCCAGCCCTGAACGTCTTAGGAGTGGGTGGACATGGCCTTCTGGCTTAGTTCACCTGCTCTCATGGGGTCTCCCTTCGGGGGATCCCCACCTAGTACTTGGGTGGGTTCTGTTTCGACAGACCCTCCAAAGAATGTGGTCCGTGTCGGCTTCGGCTGCTCGGACCATTTGAGTACCTCAGTCCCTGTCAGGAGCCTAACCCCCCCGGGGGATCAGGGTCAGGTCCTTCGTCATGGAGGACCGTTTGACGTAGCCCCCGTTGCACATTTTTGTGCCACTCTCTATGTGTGTGCACATTTTTTTTGCACCGGGTGGAGTTTTTGGGTGTGTTTTGCACGCCATAGGCTTTTAAAAAAAAAAAAAATAGTTTCTCCTGCAATGATGTGAAGGCCAGCCCAAGGGATCTTTGAGAGTTGTAGGGTTTTCCCAGCAATTTTTAAAATACCATTTCTCAGCAGCGGAGCAGCATTCAGCACCATGGGCAGCAGGAAAAACAAGTATTTATGCTCTTCTTTCCAAGTAGACTTTCTCTTGGAAACTTTAGTATACTGATCAAGTCCCTTTAAGTTACAGTTTGGAAAAAAAAAGCAGTGCGCTTCCTTTTACATAAGTTTACTCTATGATTTAAAGCTTTTGTGCAAGTCTATGCAAATTATTAAAATGCATGTAATCTCTAACAATAAACTTCTCTTATTTGCTCTTGTGTGGTTTGCTAACTATACTATTGAAACAGTTGTGTTATCTCTGTCTGATAAGCACAAACATTACTGTTGATTTTGTCATAATATCTTATGATCTGGCAACTTCCTGTGCTCTTAGGCTTATGGAGATGCAGAGGATGGGGGGGGGGGGGGGGGGGGGGAAAAGTTTATGTTCTTTGTAATCTATCAGAAATTAAGCAGGCAGCCCTGACACCACCTGCTTCTCTTGCCATATCAAAGAGGAAGGTAGGAATACATTATATTTCTGGCACAATTCTTTTCCTGTACTTTCCTGTTTTAAGATATAAACCATGGGGAAATTTGTGATTTCCAAAAATATATTAAATATGTTTTTTTACATATACTTTAACTATTGCGAATGTTGCATAAACTTAAAAAATGTCTGCCTTGATATTGTATAAACTAGGTAATAGGAACTCTAACAGGAATTTAACAATAAACTTACGTATGCATTTGTTGCAACATCCATCTGCACTTAGTTGAAAGGTGCCCTGTTAACAGAAAAAAAAATAGAGAAACTTTATACAGTATTTGAGTATATGTCTTGCAAATAACCTTTAGCACACTAAAATAATATACCGGTAGGCAGAGCACAAGCAAACAGAATTCAAAGCTATGAGCAAACTAAAGAAGATATACAGCATTTCTCCAGTAAGAGCAACATGGACACAGAAGGGATATTCTGATAATGAAAGTTCACTCTTGAAGACATAGTTCGCCTTTACTAAAAACTGCCTATGCAGGTTAGGGTAGTCTGTAGGTAAAAACAAAGTTGTTAATGTCCTTTCTGTAGGTGTAGGCTGTAACGGAATGGCCCGTGACACCCAGAGACCTTTAAAGGATGGGGGGTACTCCTGTGCCAGCGTCACTAATGACTCTTGGGTCTAGGGTCACCCTGTGCCCCTTTTGGGCATAGGGCGACTGAGAAACGATAATTCATGTTTTGCAGGATATCTTGGAATACTACAAATTGTTCTGAACTCAACAGATTAATTGAAAGATGTTAATTCCCTCCAACTCCCTGGCTGGCTATTATGGGATGTTTGAAGTATCTTGCTGTGATTACATTCTGTGTCCATTGTACTAATTAAGTCTGCAAAGGTCAATGGAGTTTTTTCATTCAATGTGGGGACACATGCTTTTGAGGTGTTAATTGAGTCTGCTCCTAGACATTCCATTGTGTGATGCTAATACTGTTTTGTGTGTGGAATGTACTTGTCAACTGTAGTAATTAGGTCATGTTAATTATGTCAGACCGGTGCCAAAACGTCTGACATAGGAATGTGTATTATGCAGGTGAATCGCTTATTGGCGAATGTCCGAATGTCTGGGGGACAATTAACTCCTCTGAATGTCATTATCTAAAAGAATGTGATTGCAGCCCCATTGTGTGACCGTTACATAGGCCATTTACCTACCTGATGAAGCCTGACTGAAGAACTCCCAGAGATTGCATCTCCCTGTCGCACCTTATTGCGAGGCCATTGCTAAGACATGCCCAGCTGATGTGAAACAACTGTAATTGCCACATATCTGCCATATTTGATTCAACTGGGAGCAAACAAGGCTGCATTAGCTTTGTGAGTAACTTTTCTGTGTCACAATCAAGAGAGAAAGTAGCAGAACAGGAAAGCAGCTTAACTAGCAACTTCTCATAAAGTGAATATTGTCATAACATTGAACATGCCCTCTCATAGTGAGGACAAAGCAGTTTTTAAGTAAGACATCATTTAAAGGCTGATTTTAAAGTGTATATAAGGCCAAAGTTGTGTTCTTTGGTTTGAATAAAGTAGAGAGGGGTTAAAACCCTTGTCAGGTTATTATTTTTTTGCTGTCCTGTGTACCCTTATGGAAATCCCCTTAACTTCTGGGCCAAAAGATACAACGGGAAGTTAGTGGAAATCTCACAAAATTAGGGCAATTCCCTTTGAACAGCTATCTCTGGAACACATGTCCTGCAGTGGAGGCAGTCTAACCCTTCCACACAACATCCATTTTTTTTTCAAGTGTAGCCTAGAGCTACACTTTAAGGACCCTTTGCACATTGAGTGTCTAGTTGCTTTGCGTCTCTCCTGGATGGGGCTAGGACGCTGGCAACATTGGGGGCTTCTGTGATCGTGCTTGCGGCTTTTGAGACAGAGCCAATAACTATATACAATCATCATGTTTTTGTGCCTTAGTGTCGGGCAGATATTTGTGAAATGTGAGTGCTTTTAAAAAAGTTTTAATAAACAAATATTATTTTTAACTGTATTACGCTATGGAAATCTTTTTTCCTTCCTCCTAAAACTTCTTCCATTCATTTGGGAGAGAAACTGACAAGAGGATACGTCAGAGACAGCACAGTGGAGAGGGGATTTGCCTGATATACAACACAAAAAGCACTTTTGCTGGTTTATACAGGTGGTTCTCAAAAAATTAGCATATTGTGATAAAGTTCATTATTTTCTGTAATGTACTGATAAACATTAGACTTTCATATATTTTAGATTCATTACACACAACTAAAGTAGTTCAAGCCTTTTTATTGTTTTAATATTGATGATTTTGGCATACAGCTCATGAAAACCCCAAATTCCTATCTCAAAAAATTAGCATATTTCATCCGACCAATAAAAGAAAAGTGTTTTTAATAAAAAAAAAGTCAACCTTCAAATAATTATGTTCAGTTATGCACTCAATACTTGGTCGGGAATCCTTTTACAGAAATGACTGCTTCAATGCGGCGTGGCATGGAGGCATTCAGCCTGTGGCACTGCTGAGGTGTTATGGAGGCTTCGGTAGCATCCTTAAGCTCACCCAGAGTGTTGGGTCTTGCGTCTCTCAACTTTCTCTTCCCAATATCCCACAGATTCTCTAAGGGGTTCAGGTCAGGAGAGTTGCCAATTGGCAATTGGCCAATTGAGCACAGTAATACCATGGTCAGTAAACCATTTACCAGTGGTTTTGGCACTGTGAGCAGGTGCCAGGTCGTGCTGAAAAATGAAATCTTCATCTCCATAAAGCTTTTCAGCAGATGGAAGCATGAAGTGCTCCAAAATCTCCTGATAGCTAGCTGCATTCACCCTGTCCTTGATAAAACACAGTGGACCAACACCAGCAGCTGACATGGCACCCCAGACCATCACTGACTGTGGGTACTTGACACTGGACTTCAGGCATTTTGGCATTTCCCTCTCCCCAGTCTTCCTCCAGACTCTGGCACCTTGATTACCGAATGACATGCAAAATTTGCTTTCATCCGAAAAAAGTACTTTGGACCACTGAGCAACAGTCCAGTGTTGTTTCTCTGTAGCCCAGGTCAGGCGCTTCTGCCGCTGTTTCTGGTTCAAAAGTGGCTTGACCTGGGGAATGCGGCACCTGTAGCCCATTTCCTGCACACGCCTGCACACGGTGGCTCTGGATGTTTCTACTCCAGACTCAGTCTACTGCTTCCGCAGGTCCCCCAAGGTCTGGAATCGGTCCTTCTCCACAGTCTTCCTCAGGGTCCGGTCACCTCTTCTCGTTGTGCAGCGTTTTCTGCCACACTTTTTCCTTCCCACAGACTTCCCACTGAGGTGCCTTGATACAGCACTCTGGGAACAGCCTATTCGTTCAGAAATTTCTTTCTGTGTCTTACCCTCTTGCTTGAGGGTGTCAATGATGGCCTTCTGGACAGCAGTCAGGTCGGCAGTCTTACCCATGATTGCGGTTTGAAGTAATGAACCAGGCTGGGAGTTTTTAAAAGCCTCAGGAATCTTTTGCAGGTGTTTAAAGTTAATTAGTTGATTCAGATGATTAGGTTAAGGGCTCGTTTAGAGAACCTTTTCATGATATGCTAATTTTTTGAGATAGGAATTTTGGGTTTTCATGAGCTGTATGCCAAAATCATCAATATTAAAACAATAAAAAGGCTTGAACTACTTCAGTTGTGTGTAATGAATCTAAAATATATGAAAGTCTAATGTTTATCAGTACATTACAGAAAATAATGAACTTTATCACAATATGCTAATTTTTTGAGAACCACCTGTAATCTGACCAGCTACAATTTCTGGCGAGTTACTTTAGGACTTATGGTGAAGGAGCACATCGGGTGTACAATTACATGAAGTGTTATGCCGCGTACACACGACCGTTTTTCGGGGTTCTAAAAAATTTCTTTTTTTTTCTAATGTCATTAAAAACCATCGTGTGTGGGCTCCAGAGCATTTTTCGGGTTCCAAAAAATGGCCAAATTTTTTTTTGAACATGCTCTATTTTTTCACAACGTTTTTAACGTTGTAATTTTTAAGGTTGTAAAAAATGGTCGTGTGTGGGCTTTAACGACATGAAAAATCCGCGTATGCTCTGAAGCAAGTTATGAGAAGGGAGCGCTCATTCTGGTAAAACTACCGTTCATAATGGAGTAAGCACATTCATCACGCTGTAACAGACAGAAAAGTACTAGGTTATTTCAATTGCCTTAAATTGCCCATTCACTGTGTAGGCTTATAGAACAGAAGCACAATTTTTTTTAATGTCTTTTTTTTTGTGAAAACATTTTTTATTTGTTCCTTTTGTTTTTTTCTGTGACGGACATAGCATATTTTTGGCACATAATTAGTCACTTTACAAAAATGCAGTTAACCATTCTCTGCGGAGCAGGAATCAGTCCCTTTAATACTCGGAATAATTATATTGCTTTATTTCCAGAAGCAAAATCTGTTTATTATTAAATAGGCTGCAGCTACAAAAAAATATAACCTATAGACTACATAATCAAATTCTAACATGGTCCTTCTCTTTTATTCTGTGCAGTACCTTATATTCAAATTGCTAATGATCACAACATATACAATTCCACATGACTTACACTTCCACATTCCTGTGACGTCAAAGAATTGCATGTCTTGTTCATAAGTGTAGAATAAATCTGTCCATTTGACTTGATACAGCCATAGGATATACAGGCATTACTTGTTGAAGTCCAGGTTTCCCCTACCTTTAAGAGAATACATTTAGGATTAAAGGCTACTCAACCATAGAACAATGGACTATATAATAAACAACGCCTCTCTTTAGTATTATATTATTTTATATTGATATTCAAACCTTTTAGAAGCTTGTATTGAAAGGCATCATTTGTGTAGACTGCCATTTGCATTAAGCTTAACCACTTTGCATCTGGGCCAATTTTATAATTTTTTTACATACATGTAACAATTTAGCATTATTTGCAACATTATTTGCAGCATTATTTGCAGCAGCATTATAGATTTTCTGAAAGCCAAGGCCCTGGAGAATAAAATGATGGTTGTTGCAATTTTGTTTGCTGTATAATATTTGCGCAGTATTTAAAAAATGGAAATTTTTAGGAAAAAAATACACTAACATGCATTTTAATGCACACAAACACAATATAATAATTTTTTTGGGGTCAAATATAAAAATTTATGTTGTGTCAAGTAAATAGATACCAAACACGTCAAGATTGAAAATTTTGCAGACCTATGAAATCTCCATAGGTGACACTTTAAAATTATTTTACAGGTTATTAGATGTTAATTAAATGTGAGTTCTGGTGCTGTTTGCGGTGATATCACACATGTGTGGTGCAATCACTGTTTACATATGCGTACAGGACCAATGCGCTTGTTTGCATTTGAGTGTGAGCATGGGGAGAGCGGAGATTCCTTAATTTTTTTTGTTTTATTTAATTTAAATGTACTTTTTTACACTTTATTTGTTTTAATCGCAAGAGATGAACAACATCCCTTGTGATAGCTTGGGCAGTGACTGGTCCTCTTTATGGAAAGATCAGGGATCTATAAATTTATAATCTTCACATGCCTGACAAAGAGGTCCTGCGCAACTCCAAAACTTTGCACTCTCCTTGTGTTGTGATCATGCAATAAATAATCTGTTTGGACGCTACTTTGTGTTGATCCATAGTGTGCTGGCAAATATCTACTTTGTGACTTTAACCAGTATCCAGCTGGTTGTTGCTGCAGCACCCAAACTTTGAGAGCTTATCTAGAAACGTGTGCGATGGGAATATGAAGTTGTACACACGCTCGTTTTTCATGGCAAGAAAACTGCTGGCAGAGCTTTTTGCAGAGAACTGTTCTTGTGTATGGTTTCTCGTCGAGAAAACTGTCGTGAATCTTGACGAGAAAAAAAGAGAACCCGCTCTCTATTTTTCTCGTCTGGAGTCTCAATTTTCTCGTTGTGATTCTCATCGGGCTGGTTTACAACGAGAAAAACGTTCGTGTGTATGTTTTTCAGAGTCTTAAAAACCTGCGCATGGTCAGAATCAAGTATGAGACGGGAGCGCACCTTCGGTAAAACTAGCGTTCGTAATGGAGATAGCACATTTGTCACGCTGTAACGGACTGAAAAGCACGAAGACTTAAAAGCGTGAATCGTCTCTCACCAAACTTTTACTCACACGCGGTAACACGAGACTAGCAAAAGCAGCCCCAAGGGTGTCACCAGTGGAATCGAACTTCCCCTTTATAGTGTCGTCCTACGTGTTGTACGTCACCGCGTTTGAGAAGGACGAGATTTTGGCTTGACAGTGTGTATGCAAGGAAAGCGAAACAAGAATCCCGTCGAGAAAAAAAAACGTTTTTTTACAATGGGATTCTCGGCCGTGTGTACAGGGCTTAAATATATAAAACCCCTCATCCCTCCTCTGCCCTCCAAGGCAGCTGATGAAACCTCAATTGGGTTGGGCAGGTAACAGTATGTAGCACCCATTAGTGTGCTAGAATGGAAATAGTTAGGTTCTTCTTGTTAGTGTAGGTAAAACATTCAGGCTTGGCTGGTAGTTTCTTATCTATGTCAGGGTGAGTGACTCAGGTTTGGAAAGATTTTTTTATCTGATGCTTTCCATTGTATAGGAGAGATGTGGGGTCTTATTGACCACAGATCTCTCTATAAAGAGGACCTGTCATGCTTTATTGTGGTCAGAAGGGATGTTAACATTTCTTGTGACAGCAATAAAAATGACCAAAAAAATAAATAAAAAATAAAGGGACAGTATAAATATAAAAAAAATGCATGCAGTGGCCAACGCATGCAAAGGTCACGCTCATATATGTAAATGATTTTGTACCACACATTAGGTATCACAATGAACAGTATAGCAAGAGCAATATTTCTAGCACTAGACCTCCTCTGTAACTTCAAACTGGTAACCTGTAAACATTTTTTAAAGCATCGCCTATGGTGATTTTTAAGTACCGTATTTTGGCGCCATTCCACACACTTTTAAAGCATTATATTAGATAACTATTTTTTTGCCACATAGCTAAGTCCATAGAGTTTGTACATTAATTATATCAATGTACAGAGGAAAGCCTTTAATGTAAGGTAAAAAATTGTGTTTGAAAAACCACTGACCTAACTTTGGCCGGAATGCCAATTGGCGTTGCACATTTTTACTGCAACTTTATAGACCAAAGCAAGGGCCTGGAAATCACCGGCCCTCAGTTTTGAAGCAGAAAACTGCATAAATGACATTATGGTGAATGAAAAACTGACGGCCATATTATCAGATGCTTACGATAAATTTCTTTGGGTATGGCAACCTTGAGTGGCTCTTAATCACCCTTCTAGATTTGATCTAGCGCTTCTTTCTCTTTAGCATGCCTCTGCTCCCCCCACCCCATGGACTTTCTTTTTACTCTTCCTTTATCTGCTCTCCACACCTACTCTATTCTTTCTCTGGTCCTTCTCCTCTTCTTCGCTTCTTCCTATCTTTCTTCAGGTCTCTCAGGCCGACAGGCCTGGTCCTGTTGGGATTGGATACATGGTGTGAAAATACTTCTTTTGGATAAGGGTATTTACTACCTTTCTTTTCTGCACTCTTTTTCTTTCCACTTTTTTCTTTGTTTCTCCTCTTTTTGAAATGTTATATTTTGAATTTACTTCTCGATACCTGCTTTATATATGGCTCTGCAAGTCCTCCAGCACTTAAACCTAGCCCAGCGTGCTGCCACTTCACCTGTACTTTCAAGCGGACAATAATCTTTCGCAGATCCCATGCTATAGCCCTTGGACTTCCTTGGGCCTGTTTACATTCATGTGTCTTGGATTAATCACTTTGATTTTTGAAGTATTTTGTAATCATTTCTCCATGATGTATCCACCAATGTTTTTGTATTGTTCTTTCGATCTGTAATTTTAATAAAGCCCTTTGTACAAGAAAAAGTGCTGCGCAAATACCATGTGACATAAAAAATTGTGGGTTCTAGCAAAAAAATACACAAAAAGTGTCAGAATAGGCTTGGTCATTAATAGGGATGAGCCGAACACCCCCCTGTTCGGTTCGCACCAGAACCTGCAAACACACCAAAGGTTCATGTGAACTTTAGAACCCCGTTAAAGTCTATGGGACTCGAACATTTGAAATCTAAAGTGCTAATTTTAATGGCTAATATGCAAGTTATTGTCCTAAAAAGTGTTTGGGGACCTGGGTCCTGCCCCAGGGGACATGTATCAATGCAAAAAAAGTTTTAAAAACTGCCGTTTTTTCAGGAGCAGTGAATTTAATAATGCTTAAAGTGAACAATAAAAGTGAAATATTCCTTTAAATTTTGTACGTAGGGGGGGTGTAAAGTATGCATGTGAAATAGCGCATGTTTCCCGTACTTAGAACTGTCTCTGCACAAAGTGTCATTTCTGAAAGAAAAAAAGTCATTTAAAACTGACTCGCAGCTATAATGAATTGTCGGCTCCCAGCAATTCAGAGAGAATTCATTCATACAAAAAAAAAAAAAGCGTGGGGTCCCCCCAAATTCAATTGACAGGCCCTTCAGGTCTGGTATGGATATTAAGGGGAACCCCGCCATCAGTTTCCCCCAGATGTCCATTCCAGACCCTTCAGGTCTGGTGTGGATTTTAAGGGGAACTCCACCCCAAATTTATAAAAAGAAATGGCGTGGTGTTCCCCCAAAAATCCACATCAGACCCCTTATTCAAGCACGTAACCTTGCCGGGCACAGAAAAGAGGGGGGACGAGAGAGCGCCCCCCCTCCTGAACCGTACCAGGCCACATGCCCTCAACATGGGGAGGATGTCCCCATGTTGATGGGGACAAGGGCCTCATCCCCACAACCCTTGCCCGGTGGTTGTGGGGGTCTGCAGGCGGGGGGCTTATCAGAATCTGGAATACCCCTTTAACAAGGGGAACCCCCAGATTCTGCCCCCCCTATGTGAATTGGTGATGGGGTACATTGTACCCCTACCATTTCACGAAGGAAGTGTAAATAGTTGTAAAAAAACATACACACCATGGAAAAAAGTCCTTTATTAAAAAAAAAAATCCAGCAGTGGTAATCCACTCTCGGTCCCACCGCTGGATTTTTTTTTTTTAATAAAGGAATTTTTTCCACGGTGTGTATGTGTTTTTTTACAACTATTTACACTTCCTTTGTGAAATGGTAGGGGTACAATGTACCCCAATACCAATTCACATAGGGGGAGGCCAGGATCTGGGGGTCCCCTTTGTTAAAGCGGTTTTCCAGATTCTGATAGGCCCCCCGCCCGCAGACCCCCACAACCACCGGGCAAGGGTTGCGGGGATGAGGCCCTTGTCCCTATACAACATGGGGACATCCTCCCCATGTTGAGGGCATGTGGCCTGGTACGGTTCAGGAGGGGCGCTCTCTCGACCCCCCCTCTTTTCTGCGGCCGGCCAGGTTGCGTGCTCGGATAAGGGGTCTGGTGTGGATTTTTGGGGGAACTCCACGCCATTTCTTTTTTTAAATTTGGGGTGGAGTTCCCCTTAAAATCCACACCAGACCTGAAGGGTCTGGAATGGATATTTGGGGGGAACCCCACGTTATTTTTTTTTAAATTGACAGCGGGGTTCCCCTTAATATCCATACCAGACTTGAAGAGCCTGGTAATTAAATTTGGGGGGACCCCACGCTTTTTTAAAAAAAAATTATGAATGAATTCTCTCTGAATTGCCGGGAGCCGACAATTCATTATAGCCACAAGACTTTTTTTCCTTCGGAGACAGTTCTAAGTACGGGAAACATGCGCTATTTCACATGCATACTTTACTTCCTCCGTAGGTATGAAATTTAAAGGAATATTTCACTTTTATTGTTTCACTTTAAGCATTATTAAATTCACTGCTCCCGAAAAAACTGCAGTTTTTAAAACTTTTTTTGCATTGATACATGTCCCCTGGTGCAGGACCCAGGTCCCCAAACACTTTTTAGGACAATAACTTGCATATTAGCCTTTAAAATTAGCACTTTAGATTTCTCCCATAGACTTGAACAGGGTGTTCTGCGGCTTTTCGAATTTGCCGCGAACACCCCAAATTCTTCGTTGTTCGCCGAATAGTCATTAATATATCCCTATGTAATTTTAAAGAGGCTATTACATCTGTACATGACTTTCCTAACACTCCACCCCTAAAATAAAAGTCAGCCAAGCAAATTGTGGGGTAGTGATTATGCTCTTGTTGATGTCATGTGGTCGAGCACTGTACATTGGAGCATGTACAGAAATCAAACGCAGTTCATCATCTATTGTGTTAATCATTACATGGTACACTATTTAGATGTTCCAAAACTACTAGAGTTTTACCGATGGCAGAGAAGTGGGGTAGGAGTGATAATTTGCTGTGTAGATTTTGAAACAGAAGAATCATTTCATCAGCATTTTATATAAAAAAGTAAAGCACAACTGTTATTTCTGTGTAAACAACCAAATAAAGGATGTTAAAACAATAAATCAGCAGGGCGGTAATTGTAACCAAATACTAAGATTCCTATTGCATCAAGCCTTAATAACTGTACTCTTTATATGACAATATATATATATATAGAATAATATACCCTTTACTGTAAATGATATTAAAGCCCAATCAACCTCTTAAAATGTTTTACCCATGGTTCCAGCTCACACCAATATAAGAGATTAGGGATGTCTTACCTGTCATCTCAGGCCTCGTACACACGATAGGTTAACCAGAGGACAACGGTCTGATGGACCGTTTTTATCGGTCAAAACCGAACATGTGTGGGCCCCATAGGTTATTTAACCATCGGTTAAAAAAAAGCCAACTTGCTTTAAAATCAACTGATGGATTCCTAAGCGATGGGAAAAAAACGATTGTTAGCAGGCACGACCATCGGTTAAAAATCCACGCATGCTCAGAATCAGGTCAACGCATGCTTGGAAGAATTGAACTTCGTTTTTTTCAGCACGTCGTCGTGTTTTACGTCACCGCGTTCTGACACGATCGTTTTTTTAACCGATGGTGTGTAGGTGCGACGGACCATCAGTCAGCTTCATCGGTTAACCGATGAAAACTGTCCATCGGTCCGTTCTCATCGGATGGACCGATCGTGTGTACGAGGCTTGAGTGTAAGAATGCCCCATGGCCACTTGCCCTTTCTGCTCTCCACCTCTAACCTGCAGCTAATAGACCATTGTTTGTTGTGCTTTGTGATAACAGTGATTTTGCCATTTTGCTGTAGTGGTCTGACACACCACTCTGTTGAGTCAGGCCAATAGCTTTGCAAGCATCAAGGAACATGCACTTTGCCAATTGCAGCGCTATTGGACTGAATCGGCATGGCATGGTTAAGCACAAAATGTTGCAGTAATAAGCTAAAAAGACCACTGCTCTCTAAAAGTACTCTGCTCTGAAAACACATTTTATTTGGTGGTTTATTCAGAAATAACAGTTGTGCCACACTTGTATAGCTCTGCAATCAGGAGGGAGCCTGGGTTAAGTTTTTGGGATTTAAGATTTCCAAGATCAAGAAACTAAATCACACAAGCAAGTTCTATCAGTTTTGCTTCTGGTTGCTGTTATTGGCTCAAAACACTCTAACTGAACCCACAGGGCCAGATTCAGAAAGATCAGCGGATCTTTCTGCTGGCGTAACGTATGTCATTTACGTTACGCCGCCGCAAGTTTTTCAGGCAAGTGCTTTATTCACAAAGCACTTGCCTGTAAAGTTGCGGCAACGTAGCGTAAATCACGCGGCGGAATTCAAATTCAGCGGGTAGGGAGCGTGTATCATTTAAATGAAGCGCGTCCCCGCGCAAAACGAACTGCGCATGCGCCGTCCGTAAAATATCCCAGTGTGCATTGCTCCAAATGACGTCGCAAGGACGTCATTGGTTTTGACGTGAACGTAATTGACGTCCAGCCCCATTTACGGACGAGTTACGCAAACAACGTAAAATTTTTAAATTGCGACGCGGGAACGACGGCCATACTTAACATTGGATACACCACCTAGGGGGCATGTTTATCTTTACGCCGGCATACCTCTTACGGAAACGGCGTATATTTACTGCGACGGGCAAGCGTATGTTCGTGAATAGGGGTATCTACTCATTTGCATATTCTACGCCAAACTCAATGGAAGCGCCACCTAGCGGCCAGCGTAAATATTGCACCCTAAGATACAACGGGGCAGGCCGTCGTATCTTAGGTAGGTTTAAGTGTATCTCAGTTTGAGAATACACTTAAACATGCGACGGGCTTAGATTGCGAGTTACGTCGGTGTATCTACTGATACGCCGGCATTACTCCTTGTGAATCTGGCCCAGTGTGTCTGGTTCTAGATCTAGATAATAAAAATCACCCCTACTTTGTGTTAATTTAGCAAGAAGAAAATATCCAAAATATACAGACACTAAGGGCCAGATTCTCGTAGAGCGGGCGCAATTTTACGTAACCGGTTTACGTTACACCGCCGCAATTTTTCCGATTTAGTGCCCGATCCACAAAGCACTTACCTGGAAATTTGCGGCGGTGTATCGTAAACAGGTCCGGCGCAAGGCGGCCCAATTCAAATGGGGCGGGTACCATTTAAATTAGGAGCGCTCCCGCGCCGGACGTACTGCGCATGCTCCCGTCGCAAATTTCCCGACGTGCTTTGCGCGAAATTACGACAAGCCGACGTTTTGTGAATCGCGACGTGAAAAAAGAGTTACGCCGGGAAATTTTAAAAATTTAAAAATAATTCAAAAGCGACGCGGGAAAGACAGGCATACTTTAACATGGTGGAGTACTTTTACACCATGTTAAAGGTGCACTATCTTTGCGACGGAAATCTAACACTCGCGACGACGTAACGACGGGAAAAAGCTTTGTGGATCGCCGTAACTCCTAATTTGCATACCCGACGCTGGTTTACGACGCAAACTCCCCCCAGCGGCGGCCGCGGTACTGCATCCTAAGTCCATTACACCTGTCGGATCTTCTGCCTATCTATGCGTAACTGATTCTATGAATCAGTCGCATAGTTAGAAACAGAGATACGACGGCGTATCAGGAGATACGCCGTCGTATCTCTTTTGTGAATCTGGCCCTCAATTTGTATGTGTTAGAAAATACAAAACAATATTCAAATTGACTTTGTACAAAGCTTAAAATTCCTATGCAGCAAAACTTAATGTTCAATGGATGCAAATACATTAATAAAAAAAAAATGAAAAAAATATTGAATATACTCAAAAAGCAGGAGTGACCATGGGCGTGAAATGTACACCCAGTCTTGCCAACGTTTTCATGTCCGAGTGGGAAGACATCAAAGGAGATCTGAATTCCTGTTTTAGAAAAGGTTTATAATGTAGATGACCTCTTCTTCATGTAGGAGGGCACTGAGGGAAGTCTTTATGAGTTTATGAATAACTTGAACAACAACAATACCATTAGATTGGTGGATAAATTTGATTTAAAGGATTAAATGTTTTGGATATCACTATATCCAAGGATGATGAAAGACAGCATCCTAAAGTTTTTTTCAGGGAAACAAATATAAATGACTATTCCCCTATTAATAGTCCCCTCTGGCTAAAAAAATATCCAGGTCAGATGACGAGAGTGAGGAGAAAGTGTACCAGCGATGATGATTTCCTTGAGTAATCACAGATATTAAAACAGATAGATAAGTCTTATGTAGATAAGACTTATTGATAAAACCATACAGCATGTATTGATGATCCTAAAAGAACAGTGGATATTTAATATTGATTCCAGATGTAGCACTTCAATACTAAACATTTATCACAACATGCAGTAATTTTCATTGTTTTGGATTACTTAAATATGAATTAATAACATACATTCAAAGTTTTGTTAACGTTGCCGGCAACTATAATCAGGCATTGTGTCTGGACACACTGGCCACAGCACTGATTAGGGACCTTCTGATATTCTTCTCCCTGGAGAAAACATTAAACATATTAATGGAAGTGGATATTGCATATTACTGGAATACATTTTTTATTTTATTTTTATTATTACAGGAGATGGAAATATGATCAATCACTTCTATAATTTCTTGACATTTGACATGTATTTTCATTTTCTAAAAGCAGAACGCCAACCTGCACTGACAACACTCCACAAAAAGTCAATGCTTCATTGGGTCTGAATGCTGCTTTTGGACCAGCATGGCTTAGCCCTCTACAGTACAACAATGAATAAACCCCCCTTTTTTCAGATTTGTCATGGAAATAGGGCATGTAGATTTGTTCTGTTTAACTACTTCTTGCCCAGCCTTTTGTCAAAGGACGGCTTGGCAAGACCTTTGTCGTTCTAGATGGATGTCAAAGGATGTGTTCCCGGAACAGGCCGCCCTGCGGCGCAATCTGTCACCGTCTGTACCTGCAGACTGAGCAGTGTACTAACCCACTGCTGGTAGCAGGTGATTTCTGTGACCAATCAGAGCATCTGTCCCATGTGATTTGCTGTGGCCAATCACAGCTAATCACTATAATACACACTGAATGAATCAATTTCATTCAGTAAAAATGGTTTCTTATACCAGAGAAAAAAACTTGATCATTTCCCTAGAATAGTACAATGTTACTATGGTAACACTTTATTGCTCTGGTCACAGTGTGTTAAAAAAGAAGATCATATAAAAAAAAAAAAAGAGAGTAATAAAGATTGAAGTGTTTAAAAAGACCATTCTGTGATTCATAATAGATTCACATAGGTTTTTTTTTATTATTATTTGGCTTCTCCAAGTCCACCTTTCCATACTCTGTCTAATTATATTGTGCAGTTGGCCCCAAAACCATACACTATGGAAGTCATGGTTTAATGCATTAATGATGATCAACAGGCAGTTTGGAATAAATAGCTCTATAATGTCAGACTGTAACTGTGTTGTTAACTACTAGCCGACCGCGCACCGTCATTATACGGCGGCAGGTCGGCTCTCCTGGGCGAGAGCCCGTAGCTATACGGCGGCTCTTTGAGCCCCCGACTCCCGTGCGTGTGCCCGGCGGGCTCGATCGCCGCCGGGCACCCGCGATTGCTCGTTACAGAGCGGGGACCGGGAGCTGTGTGTGTAAACACACAGCTCTCGGTCCAGTTAGGGGGGGAAATGCTGATCTTCTGTTCATAGAATGTATGAACAGAGGATCAGTGTTTCCCCTAGTGAGGCCACCCCCCCCACAGTAAGAACACACCCAGGGAACATACTTAACCCCTTCCCCGCCCCCTAGTGTTAACCCCTTCACTGACAGTGGCATTTTTATAGTAATCCAATGCATTTTTATAGCACTGATCGCTATAAAAATGCCAATGGTCCCAAAAATGTGTCAAAAGTGTCCGAAGTGTCTGCCATAATGTCGCAGTACCGAAAAAAAAATCGCTGATCGCCGCCATTACTAGTAAAAAAATATATATTAATAAAAATGCCATAAAAATACCCCCTATTTTGTAAACGCTATGACTTTTGCACAAACCAATCAATAAACGCTTATTGCGATTTTTTTTTACGAAAAATATGTAGAAGAATACGTATCGGCCTAAACTGAGAAAAAAAAATGTTTTTTTATATATTTTTGGGGGATATTTATTACAGCAAAAAGTAAAAAATATTTTTTTTTTTTAAATTGTCATTCTATTTTTGTTAATAGCGCAAAAAATAAAAACCGCAGAGGTGATCAAATACCACCAAAAGAAAGCTCTATTTGTGGGTAAAAAAGGACGCCAATTTTGTTTGGGAGCCACGTCGCACGACCGCGCAATTGTCAGTTAAAGCAGCACAGTCCCGAATCGCAAAAAGTGCTCTGGTCTTTGGGCAGCAATATGGTCCGGGGGTTAAGTGGTTAAACAATATTGTAGGATCCACAGAGGGCCCGGTATCAATAAAATTGGCGATAGATAGATAGATAGATAGATAGATAGATAGATAGATAGATAGATAGATAGATAAATTCCACTTTAACTTACAGTTTTGCAGTCCTGAGCACTCACGTGCTCACATATCTTCTTTTCTGCCAAAGTTAAAAATTGTCCATTTGTCTTCTTACAGTTATAAACTATACAAATGTCGCTAGGTTCAGATAAGGTTTTTCCATCCTATCAAAGACAAAAGTAGCAGTTACACAGAGACCCTAACCAGCTTTGTATTGTTACCACATATGAATTCCTATTTATAGAAATAGTTTATTTCGTGTTGATTTCCAGTGTGAATCCTCATCTGTAAGGTTTCACTGCATTATCAGTTATAGTGTATGTGAAGCCAAAAACTTTTTTCTAGCTTTGGATAGAGTAGCTCCTGTTTTTCTCTGTGTCTCCTGTAATGCTACGTACACACGACCGTTTTTTATGACGTGAAAAATGCTATTTTTTTAAATGCCATTAAAAACGATCATGTGTGGGCTCCAGAGCATTTTTTCTGACGTGAAAAATGGGCATTAAAAACTTAGAACATGCTCTATTTTTTCGTGTCTTTTTTCACGTTGTCGTTTTTCACGTCGTGAAAAACGGTCGTGTGTAGGCTTTAGTGATGTGAAAAAATCGCGCATGCTCAGAAGCAATTTATGAGATGGGAGTGCTCGTTCTGGTAAAACTAGCGTTCATAATCGAGATAACACTTTTGTCACGCTGTAACAGACTGAAAAGCACGAAGACTGAAAAGCGCAAATTGTCTCTCATAATCGTGTGTAGGCAAGGCAGGCTTGACAAGAATCACGTTGAAAAAACTTTGTTTTTTCTAGAGCATTAAAAATGGTTGTGTGTACGTGGCATAAGACCAGAAAGAAAGAGGCGCAGTGCTGCAGCCGAGACATTGCTGAAGCGGTCAGGGCCATCTTTAAGGCAAGGCAAAAGGGGCAGCTGCCCTGGGCCCTGTCATTGTCGTGGGGCCCAAAGCAGCTGCCTCATACTTGCCAACTATCCCCGTTTAAATTCCCTTGTTCCTTGATGTTTTAGTCATGTGCTGTGTCCTGATCTCTCAGTGTGAAGTGCAGTTACTAATGCTGTCCAGTTCTGCCCTATTGTTGTGTACAGATGACTCACCTGTAAACCCAGTGTTTACATGGAAATAACCGTCATTCATTTGTAAATAGCGGGAACATTTATATGTAAATAGCGGTGGGATTAATATGTAAATAGCTGAGGCCAGTGGCATTCATATGTAAATAAAGGCGGCATTCATATGTATATCATGATGTGCTGTAACCTCTAGCAACCAATCAGTGATCAGTATTACTGTACAGTAATCTCTAGCAACCAATCAACACGAAGAAATCATGTGATGTAACCTCTAGAAACCAATCAGTGAGACGTAATGTGTGCCGTAACCTCTAGCAACCAGTAAGTAAGTGGTAATGATATGCTGTAACCTCTGGCAACCAATCGCAATCACTGCCTGATCTGATACAGTAAACTAATTTTAAGTCTAGCTTAAAAGAAACATTTTGCCCAGAGTCCAATTAACATTAAAGACGGCCCGGAGAGTGGTAACAGGAGTCAGGTAAGTGTGCAACTGGTTTTAACAAATGTTTTTTAAAGCAATAAAGCACTATTACATTTTTAGGAGTGGTGCAGCACTGTTTTTCACATATCACATATATAGATGTATACGACTGTTAGAGTGATACTGAATGATTACAGCAACTCTGTCATATATATATACATATATATATATATATATATATATCAGGGCAACCATAATCCCTGTAAAGATGTTTATTATCATCATTTTTGGCCTGTTATGTATCCAGTCATTGTTTTACACAACCTTTAGGCTGGATTCACACCTATGCGAATTGGTTGCGGCTTAAACCGCATCCAATTCGCATAACATTATAAAATACATTGATTTCAATGAGGCTGGTTCACACATGTGCGATGCATTCGCACTGCACATTGCCGAAAAAAACGTGTGTCTTTTCTAGGCATTGCGGTGCGGCTCAGGTGCGAATTCAGGCCCATTATCTTCTATGGGGACGCATCTGATTCGCAGATGTGTTAATTTCTCTTCAGGATTTGTCTCATTCACCTCAATACACATCCCCCCTCCCCCTCCCCTCTCCCAGGTCTCCAAATTCGCATCTAAAATGGAGCTGATCTGCTGAACAGTTCTCTTATCTCTCTGCAGAGATAAGAGAGCTGAAATTCGCACGCACAAGTGTGAATCCGGCCTTACACCTTTGATTGACCATGCCCTTTGGTTTTCAACTTTTGCATGTTTACTGTATTTAAAGCACCAAACAAATAAACATTATGGAATAAAAAACATTATATTTTTTATTGAAAGAGTTAACTAAAAATACCTCTAGGGTTGTAAGTACTCCATTAGCTGTAGTGAACACGCATGAATTCTGGACACAGTTTCCACAGCACTGATTGGGAACAGTCTGGTATACATAACCCTGGTGATACAAAACCATAAATATGAACTTTGCACTGTTGCATAACAATGAATTAATAAAACAACAACATATTAAGAGTCCTCTAGAATTTCAAATAAAAACATTCTAATCAGTTGGTAGCAAAAAGGCAATAATGCTGCGTACACCCGCTCGGAATTTCCGACAACAAATGTTCGATGGGAGCTTGTTGTCGGAAATTCCGACCGTGTGTAGGCTCCATTGGACATTTGCTGTCGTAAATTCTGTCAACAAAAATTTGAGAGCTGGCTCTCAAATTTTCCGACAACAAAATCCGTTTTCGTAAATTCCGATAGTGTGTAGACAATTCTGACGCACAAAATTCCACACATGCTCTGAATCAAGTATGAGACTGAAGCGCTCGGTCTGGTAAAACTAGCGTTCGTAATGGAGATAGCACATTCATCACGCTGTACCGGACTGAAAAGCACATGAATCGTCTCTCATCAAACTTCTACTAACACGACTGGTATTGAACTTCCCTTTAATAGTGGCGTTGTACGTGACCGCGTTCTTGGCGTTCGGAATTTCCGACAACATTTGTGCGACCGTGTGTATGCAAGACAAGTTTGAGCCAACATCCATCTGAAAAAAATCCACGGTTTTGTTGTCGGAATGTCCGATCGTCTGTACGCGGCATTAGAGTTTATTCACACTGGTATCTAATACACCACAATGTGTGAATTTTTGTGTGCTACGGAGCACTATATTAGGGAACCAATTCAAAATAAATGAATTGTGATGCACTTTATCATATGAAAATAAAGTTCTTGCTGTAGTTTTTGTTTCTCTCTCTGATGGTGTTCCCTCAGCAATCTCCCTGTGTTTACTACTTCACGATTGGAGTCCCCTCCTCTGTTTTTGTTTCCCCTGTTCTTTTTCTTGGACACGAGCATTGTCTGGACGGACTGAGGATCCAGCCATGGATGTCTAAGGAGGATTGGTGGAGACCATTTGCGGAGGACTGTCAGTGATACCTATAGTGGATGCACTTAAATATCTGCGTGGAGGTAAGAGTCCCGGGAGCCTAGGGAGGGAGTATTTCACTCGTCTGGCAACACTTTTTATTGGACTGTTTAGAGATCTTATTAGCTCCATCTCTCTGGCAGCTTATTCATAATTTCAATTATCATTGTGTATATACACTTTTTGATCACCACATTTTTTATTTTTATATTTCATCCTTTTCATGGACAATTTATCACGGTTATTGATTTAACCTCAGTGACTTTACCTTGATTTGTGGACATTTGTTTCACTTGTAACACTTGACCTTATTGAGCTCTTCTGCTCTCCTCTTTGTCATCACATATTATTTGCTTATCATGTCTGCGTGTTAGGATGCGCGGAACCCCATTTCACTTCATTTTTATATATTTGTGTGTATTGTAAACACTTTAGGTTTTGCAGCACCTTATTGCTACAATTTGTTTAGGGTTGGATTCATTTAGGGTCCATATTAGCGCAAAAGCACTGTCACTTTATTCACTGTTTATTTACAATTTTACTTTTGCTGCCATTATGGAAGTTTTTTCATTTATGGATAATAGAAATGTGAACCTTGATGATATTTTTAACCCACTCAACAAAACACGTAATATGGACCTTGAAAGTTTAGTCAGGAAGCTGGGCCACCACATGGAGAAGAAAGTGAGTCTGTGGTGGGATATTAATACTTTTGACCGATATATTAGGGAAAATATTGTACCCAGGAGACTCAGGTGGGAACTTCCCCCAAATGACGGCCTGACTGACAAAGAGTCTATGGATGAGTGGTTTGAATTTTTTAACAATAGAAGTGTTGAAGGCCTTAAGTTTCTATTGAAGCGGAAACAACGCAAGGTGCGAATTTTAGATAAACAAATAGAAGAACTTAAATCTAAAATAGAACCACATAAGGAGTCTGAGGACTTCAAGAAATTAACGATACTATTAAACAAAGATCTTACTGCTAAGGATCTTGAAGTGCAGCAACGAAAAATGAAAAAGTATCAACGTGATGTTGGTGACTATAAGTCCGACCTAGTTTTTAAATGGCAACAAAAGGTCGAGCAAGTACAGCCTAATTCAGCCTACTCTACACCAGAGAGGGAGGTTAGAATATTAGAACCAACACCTATGACCAATATGGCCGAATCGCGACTAGAAGAAAGGGGTAGCTACCCTGAAACCAATAGGCCATATCAGGAACCACCACAATATACAAGACCTTATTATGAACAGCCTCATAATAGGAATCAGGGACAACGCACCCCAAAGAAAACGGGTAAAAAAGCCTTCAAGAAACCATATAAGAAACCATTCAATAATGGTCAAAATGGTCATAATTATCAGACCAATCAAAGAGAATATAGAGCACCACCACAACAGTATGATTATCATGGAGGGTATGATAGAACCCCTGTGCATACACACAATAGATTTGAGCCGATTAGACACTACCAAGAGCCTTACCAGGATCAGCGTCAATATCAGGGCTATTATGACCATAATGCACAGAGGTCTTTTTTAGACCGGGAGAGGAGAGATCTCTCTCCTCGACGGCAACCAGAACCTTATCGTTCACCACTGAGAAGAACACAGGAAGACCGGCTAAGCCCCGAACAAAGAGAGGCAATCGAGCGGGAACGCGATTCCAAGCGAAAAAGAGAGTAGTCGGTAGTAATGTGGTGAATCTCAGTGGGAAATCCATTTCTGCAGAAGAATTGGCAGTTCTGGATAAAGGGCTGAAGCATGCCCCCACAAAAAACCTCAACAAATTTGAAACGTACATCGGAATACAGAAATATGTGAGGAAACTCACTATTAAGAAATATATTCTCAATAACCCTTTCACATCGTGTAGTGCACCATCCACTAGGGTGATTGGACCATTGCATAGCACTTTGAGAAACAATTCTGTATATAACCCGCAGATTTCCAACAATCAACATATTGATGTTTTTAAGAAGCTAGTTTTACAAGACCTGGAGTCTCTGAAACTAAAGAAAAGAAGTGACCCGATACATATAAGGAAAGGTATTAAACTACTTACAGAAAGAAGCGATATTGTCATCCGTCCTGCGGATAAGGGCGGAGCAGTCGTAATACAATCAAAGGAACAATATCAGAGCGAACTGAATAGACAATTACAAGACGGCAACACTTATGTGAAGTTATTAGGGAACCCCACTTCGAAATATAAAAAAGAATTGAGATTACTTATAGATCTGGGAAAGAAAAAAGAGATCTTAAATAAGAAAGAAGCCACATTTCTATTACCAGAAACTTGTCGGATACCAGTTATTTACACCATTCCTAAGATTCACAAATCCCGCGAAGACCCACCAGGGAGGCCCATAGTTAATGGGATTGACTCCCTAACGGCAAGGATGGGACAGTATATCGACCATTTTATCCAACCTGCCGTCCAAGCGACACCTGCTTACCTTAAAGATACTAAGCATATACTACAACTACTGGATACAGTGCCAGTCTGTGAAGGAAGAACTCTACTGGCCACAGCAGATGTTACATCCTTGTACACCATTGTACAACACCATGATGCCTGCTTTGCTACCAAGTGGCTTTTACGTAATTTTAGCAGTCTTATCTGCAAACAGAGAAAGTTTCTCATCAAATGCCTCGATTTCTGCCTCAAGTCTAACTACTTCTGGTACGATCAGAGTTACTTTAATCAGGCAATTGGCATTGCCATGGGTGCTAAATTTGCACCTAGTGTGGCGAATGCCTTTATGGCACTATGGGAAGAGTCGGCCATCTACGAAAACACTCCAGTTGAATTATCTCTATATAAAAGGTATATAGACGACCTCATTATCCTGTGGAACGGGAGTAGAGATAGTCTTGAGAACTTCCTGGAGGGACTCAATAGAAACGATAAGAACATCGCCCTAGTGTGGAAAATTGATGAGAAATCTGTAGACTTTCTAGATCTGAACATCAGTATAGAAAATGACAAGCTAATTACTAAGACGTTTTTTAAAAACGTGGATACTAACAGCTATCTCTCGATGGACAGTTGCCATTTTAAACCTTGGCTTTTTAATATCCCCAGGGGACAACTTGTCAGATTGAGAAGGAACTGCACGAAAGAGAGTGATTTTTTACTACAAGCGGACATCATTGGTTCAAGATTCAAGGAAAAAGGATATGAAGAATCATGGGTCAGGGACCAAATAGAGTTGGTGAGGAAACTTGATAGGAATGTGATGCTACAAAATAAACCCAAAAGTAATTTACAACAAGTTGCACCGGTGCTCATCCTAGATTATAATTCTCAGCACAAAGATGTAGCCAAATTGATAAGGAAACACTGGCACATCCTGAAAGGGGATACAGATCTAGGACATATACTTCCAGAGAAACCAAGGATAGTATATAAGAGAGCACCAGCTCTGAGAAACCTTATTGTTCAAACGGTAGTTGAACCACCACCTAAACCCGGATATACGTTCTTCTCGGGAAAAGGTTTTTACCCATGTAAGAACTGTAAGGCATGCCGTAAGTCACAGAGATTCCAAAAGAAACATACTGAGTTTCTAGCTACAAATACAGGAGAAAATCATGTGATTAGGGACTTTATCGGGTGTCACACTGAGGGTGTTGTGTACGTGTTACAATGTAGCTGTAATCTACAATATGTTGGGAGGACAAAGAGGGCCCTTAAGGTACGGATTGGCGAACATATTGAAAATATCATTAAAGGCTTCCCGAAGCATAGTGTCTCAAGACACTTTGACCAGGTCCATAATCGAGACACCACTGAACTCCAATTTTGGGGGGTTGAGAAATACAACCCCTCATGGAGAGGGAGCCATAAGATTCACACAATAAGCCAAAAAGAATCTAAATGGATACATCGTATGCGAACATTAGTACCAGGAGGAATGAATGTTAAATTTGACCTCAACTGTTTCCTGAGTAATTTCTGACTCTTTTTTATTTTGGAGTTAGTTCCTTATGTGTTTACATATCTGTGCTAACTATTATGGCCATTTATACCGTTAATACATCATTGTGTGCATAGACTCTGTTAATCATGCGACAAACTAGGTGTGCGACCTCCATCTATAATAATAATTTTTATAATTTTTATAATTATCAATTTTATTCATTTTTATACATTTTATTATATATATATATATATATATATATATATAATATTTTATATATATTTTTTATACATTTTATTCATATACACTTATTATTCTCTACTTGTCCTCTTTTTCTCTGTATTCATATATACTTATATATTTTTAGCTATATGATACATTGGTGTCTTGGGATACACATTGTTTTTGGATCCCCTATCTATTTTATGATATAGGAATAAGGAGCGTTGCCATGCATTGGTCAGTGGGATGATGCTCCTCTTTTTCCAGTTTTGGGATCATAAGGCTCAGAGTTTCTTTGTATTCTATTTTTTGTATAGTAAATCCATTTTTCATATTTATTTTTATTTTTACCCCTTTGGATTTTACTGGCCCATTACACAACTTTGTTTGTGTATATGAGAGCTGACACTTCAGTTGCTTTCAAGCCGCGGCGTCCTGCAAAGTGACATCTTCTGCTATGCATTGTAACGAATGGGCAGAATGTATGTTACATGTTGGACTCCAACAAAATGGCCGCGGCACTACTTCCTGTTGCTTGGATACATAAACAATACCACAACCGCCAATCGGATTCCCCAGATGAAGACACGTGACACGTGTCGTAACGCGTAGGGATTGGACGGGAGGACGTACACCTGGAGTGACGTATACAGGCGCTTGAAACGCCGCTCGTTTTGAAATTTCTTTGCTGTATTATTTTAGATCGCATGTAAGCGCAGGTTTTTTCCTTTATTAAAATCTCCCTGTGTTTACTACTTCACGATTGGAGTCCCCTCCTCTGTTTTTGTTTCCCCTGTTCTTTTTCTTGGACACGAGCATTGTCTGGACGGACTGAGGATCCAGCCATGGATGTCTAAGGAGGATTGGTGGAGACCATTTGCGGAGGACTGTCAGTGATACCTATAGTGGATGCACTTAAATATCTGCGTGGAGGTAAGAGTCCCGGGAGCCTAGGGAGGGAGTATTTCACTCGTCTGGCAACACTTTTTATTGGACTGTTTAGAGATCTTATTAGCTCCATCTCTCTGGCAGCTTATTCATAATTTCAATTATCATTGTGTATATACACTTTTTGATCACCACATTTTTTATTTTTATATTTCATCCTTTTCATGGACAATTTATCATGGTTATTGATTTAACCTCAGTGACTTTACCTTGATTTGTGGACATTTGTTTCACTTGTAACACTTGACCTTATTGAGCTCTTCTGCTCTCCTCTTTGTCATCACATATTATTTGCTTATCATGTCTGCGTGTTAGGATGCGCGGAACCCCATTTCACTTCATTTTTATATATTTGTGTGTATTGTAAACACTTTAGGTTTTGCAGCACCTTATTGCTACAATTTGTTTAGGGTTGGATTCATTAAGGGTCCATATTAGCGCAAAAGCACTGTCACTTTATTCCCTCAGCACTGTCCTCGCCCTCTGGAGCCCTGGGTGCACTTCCCTGAAAGCTTTCCTGGGCTCCTGGCTCTCTCTCTCTCCCATTCAGCTGAGCATGCTGTCTGGGCTGCAGTTTCCGCGTTACAGTGGGACTGCCAGTCCTTTGGACTATATGTCACACAATCCTTCTTTGCTCCTTTTTATTTTATTTTTCTTCCCTGGCCGATATGAAGGCAGTGGAAGAAACATAGTGTGCCGCTCACTAGTACAGCAGCGCGTGCGAGGAGGAGAGGGAGAGGGGAAATAAGAGCCCGCGGCTGCAGTGGCGTCACTAGGGTTGGTGTCACCTGGTGCAGTAAAACATGGTGTCACCCCCCTCCACCAACTATAGTCGCCCCTCAGTACAGACCCCCGCCACTAAGTATTGACGCCCCTCCGTCAGTGCAAACACCCTACTAATAGAGGTGGTTTGTTCTGGGGGGGTCTGTACTAATGGAGGGGGGTGGTTTGTCTGGGGGGTCTGTACTAATGCATATTAGTGACAGTATACCTACAACTGAAAAAAAAAAAAAAAGAGTATGGAAAACTTCCCCACCATTGTACTAGTTCTGTTTTAGGTGTACAGAGTGAGTGAACTGTAAACACTATTTCACCAACACAAGTGGACAGACTCTACAGTAAAAATATCAGTGATGACCCAGCAGGACTGCACTGGCAGGTAGGCAGTCTGGAACCTTTTGTTATACGCAGTAATGTATTACTGACAGAAAGTACCCCTGCTTCTATAATCCCTGACCTATGCTGGCTATGTGGAAATTAATCAACACATACACAATACTCACTGTACCTATAAAACAAACAGGTGTTTGTGTTTATGTATTGTCACAAAGCAATCAGTGGAGCTGGAGATTCTTTTAACTGTGTTTCTGGATGCCCCTTCTTTCAGGTATTTGCCCTTTTCCTCTGTATTGCTTTTGCTATTATTTAACAGAGTTTTAATTTTCACAAAACTATAACAAACTGTCTGAATTTCTTTGCAACTTACAAGTCCACAGTCCTTTGATGCACTGGTGTAAGTGCACGTCTCTGTCGCTGAAGATGAAAAAAATTGCCCATTTATTTTTTGACAAGTAACAGTGGTGCAACTGTCATCAGATTTCCAATTTTCACTTTCCTAAAAACAAGAAAAAAAAGAGAAAAAGTGATCAATATGAAAGTCTCAGCTAGTTTGGCTTTAGAAATTAAGCCAAAGCACACCTGTCAGTTGCACTTTGAGGGCTGCCGTTTTGTGACCTAAACAGATTCCAAATGTTTCCTAACATATATAAACATTACATTATCATCTTTTCTCCCAGCTGTGGTTTCAATTGACTTTCCAGGTAAAATACAAAATCACAAAGAACCCCAAAGAAGCACTAGTGGACCCACAGAAAGAAGAACAAATTGTTTTTGGAATTATGGTTGGGCACCAATAGATCTCTGGGAAATCTTTCTGCGGTTTGTTCATACATCCTACCAAAAAGTTACAAAAACATTTTTTTCAGGACGGCAGACCTTGCAGGTGGACTGTAAACTTTTGCAGGAGAAGGCGTTTATTAACTTCATATATATTTGATAAATGCTTCCCATCAAGATATTGTAATTACCAACAGATGCAGTTGATTCTAAAGCTGGCCATAGATGTACAAACTTAAATAAGCGACCAGTTTTTCTGCTGGAAAAGTCTGAACACTGTTCACAAAATGCCCTTATTTTTCCATTTCCAATTAGATCTTTCAGTCAATGTATTGTATATTGAATATATATATATAAAACTGTGCATAGTGCTAATCTAAATGTACATATCCTAATTACTACAGTCACACTCTAAAAGCATAAAAAATACAAATGCATAACACATAAATAAATGTAAAAAAACAGTTGCGCTGTGTTTTGTCTAATCAATCAAACAAATAACAATAAAGTGAATAAAACACAATTATAAACTGTGTGTCTCCAATAATCCTCTAATAATTAGGTGAAATCTATTATAAGTTCCATAAAAATATATTCAGTATCCAAAAAGTATCTCTCTACTTCTAAAAAAACTTGTCCTAGAATTCCACAGGAATATTCAATAATCAAGTGACGAGTAAACTCACCACCACCAAGAGGCTATCTGTATATAAATTGTATGCCTCGTACACACAATCGCGATTTCCGACAAGAAAACCACGTTTTTTTTTCAGCAGGAAAACGGCTGAAATTTGTCTTGCATATACACGGTCACACTAATCTTGTCTGAAATTCCAAACGTCAAGAACGTGGTGACGTACAACATGTACGACGAGCCGAGATCAATGAAGTTCAATAGGCAGTTCGGCTGTTCTGCTTGATTCTGAGCATGCACATATTTTTGCGCGTCGTAATTGCATAAAGACGTACGCGATTCCCCATAGTAATTTTTCCTGTCACGAAAATTGAGATCCTGCTCTCAATCTTTTCTTGGCTGGAATTCTGACAGAAAAAGTGTGATGGAACATACACGGTCAGAATTTGCGGCAAAAAGCTCACATCGCACTTTTCTCTTCAGGAATCGCAATCGTGTGTACGAGGCTTAAGGACTAAAATTGCATTTTAGTTTTAGTCCCATTTTAGTCTTCTGCAATTGTTTTAGTCGTATTTAGTCGACTAAATATCCAGTACATTTTAGTCGACTAAAACTAATTTTAGTCATCTAAAATCTAATGGGTGTAATTAAATTGTAATGCATTAGTTAGCATTTGTCAACAATTTCCAAACTCATTATATACTGCTGGAATGAAAAATCTAAAATTGTATTTATGGTATTGAGGTATGAACATGATCAGTGTTAATTTTTAAGTCAAATTTCAATTTTTTAGTCTTAATCTTTTGACTAAAATGGCATTTTAGTTTTAGTCTTTTGACTAAAAAGCCATTTTAGTTTTAGCCGTGTTTTAGTCGACAAAATTAACACTCTTGGAGACACACCATTTATAATTGTGTTTGATTCACAATTTTTTGGGATTGAATAAACACAGCGCAATAGTTTTTTATTTTTATTTATTGTTCATTTTAAACTTCAAAATTTATTTAAAGCAGAACTTCACCCAAAAGGGGAGGTTCCGCTTTTCCACCTCCTCTACTACTTTGGACAGAAGTGCTGGTACTTGGTTTTGATCAAGGAAGAGCTAGCTTGGGTGAGGATAGGACTGGATCCTTGGACAGGTAAGTGTCTTGTTTAACCACTTAACGCCTGCCGCACGCCTATTTACGTCCACAGAATGGCACGTACAGGCAGATGGGCGTATATATACGTCCTTGCCTTCTAGCGGGTGGAGGGTCCGATCGGGTCCCCCCCCCCCCCCCGCTGCGTGCGGTGGGCGGCTTACCTCGGGGAGCGATCCGGGACGACGGCGCGGCTATTCGTTTATAGCCGCTCCGTCGCGATCGCTCCCCGGAGCTGAACAACGGGGAGAGCCGTATGTAAACACGGCTTCCCCGTGCTTCACTGTGGCGGCGTATCGATCGAGTGATCCCTTTTATAGGGAGACTCGATCGATGACGTCAGTCCTACAGCCACACCCCCCTACAGTTGTAAACACACACTAGGTGAACCCTAACTCCTACAGCGCCCCCTGTGGTTAACTCCCAAACTGCAACTGTCATTTTCACAATAAACAATGCAATTTAAATGCATTTTTTGCTGTGAAAATGACAATGGTCCCAAAAATGTGTCAAAATTGTCCGAAGTGTCCGCCATAATGTTGCAGTCACGAAAAAAATCGCTGATCGTCGCCAATAGTAGTAAAAAAATAAATAATTAATAAAAAGGCAATAAAACTATCCCCTATTTTGTAAACACTATACATTTTGCGCAAACCAATCGATAAACACTTATTGCATTTTTTTTTACCAAAAATAGGTAGAAGAATACGTATCTGCCTAAACTGAGGAAAAAAATAATTTATATATGTTTTTGGGGGATATTTATTATAGCAAAAAATATTGCATTTTTTTTTTTTAAATTGTCGCTCTATTTTTGTTTATAGCGCAAAAAATAAAAACCGCAGAGGTGATAAAATACCACCAAAAGAAAGCTCTATTTGTGGGGAAAAAAGGACGCCAGATTTGTTTGGGAGCCAAGTCGCACGACTGCGCAATTGTCTGTTAAAGCGACGCAGTGCCGAATCGCAAAACCTGGCCTGGGCATTTAGCTGCCTAAAGGTCCGGGGCTTAAGTGGTTAAAAATCAGCAGCTAGAGTATTTGTAATTTATTCCTAGGGTGACAACTTTAATTATGGTGGTCAACCAAACTCATGGGTGATCAATTGCACAGTTTCTGGCGATAACTACAAAATTAAAGTGGTTTTAAAGAAAGAAGTTTTTTTTACCCTAATGCATTCTCTGCATTACTGTAAAAAAAACTCGCCCAATCTTGATATACAGTAGCACTGTCCTCAAGAGCAGCATCTCTCTCCGCTCTCTCTCATCAATTGACAGAAAGGCAACAGCAGAAGCCATTGGCTCCTTTTGCTGTCATCACAGTCACAGCCAGTGAGCAGAGAGCTGGAGGCAGGGCCAAGCCACTCCCTGCATGTCAATGGACACACAGTGCGCACCTTGGGATCGAGCAAGTGACTTGCTATGGCGGCACTCAGCAGGAGAACGAGCCAGAAGTGCCAGTGGGGGACCACAGAAGTGGAGGATCAGGGCTGCTCTGTGAAAAATCAGTGCAGATAAGTATGACACGTATGTTATTTTAACAAAAATAGGTCAACAGTCGCTTTAACTGATTGACAGAAATCTTTTTTTATATTGTCTGGATAACCTGAGAACTTGATTACATTTTTGCAAATTCCCTTGCAAAGTGAGCAGCCTTTTTGCATTTATTAAATCAAACCCAATGTGTTACCGTACTTTTAGGAGTATGGTCTTTCCATCTGGAGTTATGTATACACAAGATGTTGGCACACATTTTCCACAGCACTGATCAGAGGGTATTTGATACTGGTAACCCTGGAAGGCAAATATGGTAATGTTAATTACAAAGACATGTCACATAAAAAACTAACATTTTAACCATATACAGCTGAGCAGTTGTATTATGCTAATAAGGAGACGTCTGCTAGTGTGACTATGGTGCACCCAGGTACTGATTTATGATATACTGTATGTAGCTAGCATAGAGCTGATGTTCTAAGTAACCACTCAAGCCGTATCTGTGATCATCAGTTGAGTTTTCATGTTTTTTTTTATCATGTTTGTACTTCTGCATCACTGTAGATATTTTTTCCTAACTGTGATATGTAGTAAACTTGTAACCTTCCAGGTTCATTGGGCCCTTTGCATTAGAAAAATTCCTTGCATTATGCTTAGATAACCCTACATGAAAAAGGGGTTAACAACCTAATTTTATACTCAATAAAACTAATCACAAAGCAATTAAAATACAGTACTTAATAATTCTGTTTTGCTAACCTTGTGTTCCAGGTGCCCCTGTCGGAAATCAAACCCATGTCCTGGGCTTACTAAAGACTAGACATGTGCATTAGTTTTCCTCCGAATGCATTTTCGTCCGAATTTCAGGTATTTTCGTTATCGTTTTTAACAAACGATAACGAAAGCACAGATGACGAAAACCAAAAGATCCGACAAACAAATGCTTTATTTTCGTTTTCGTTGCGGTCGAATGTGCCTAACCTTAACTCTATTAGTCTAATATTATTCTACATAGAGAGAAAAGATTCGACATAGAGAGACATGAAGATTCGACAGTCATGAAGAGTCAATTTTTTTTTTTTTTTTAAAGATTGTCGAATCTTCTTTTTTTTTTAGAACATTCGACAGACACCATAAGCCTTTAATGACAGATTCAACCTTAATTTGGATTTTCGGACGAATGCATTTTTTTTACGAAAAACAAAATAAATAAAAACGAATTTCGGGAGTAACTAAATACATTTATTTTTCGGACGAAAACAAAATTACGAAACAAAATATTTCAGTGTGCACATGTCTACTAAAGACTATAATTAAGCAATATAGCTTGGTCCAGGACCCACCCAATCTCTAACTGAATAATTAAATGAATGGCAGCACATTGATAAGTCAAACCTGTGTTCATCCCTTCTGTAAACATGCTCATTGTGTTGGACTGACAGCAATTTGCTGAGACCATGATTTGCTCAGTGTTGACCTTTCCTCTACTAGTATATGTTTGGCTGTACAGGAGGCAAATTTTAAGACATAATTCAATATACAGTATCTCACAAAAGTGAGTACACCCCTCACATTTTTGTAAATAATTTATTATACCAATGAAGAAATTACACTTTTCTACAATGTAAAGTAGTGAGTGTACAGCTTGTATAACATTGCAAATTTGTCGTCCCCTCAAAATAACTCAACATACAGCCATTATTGTCTGAACTATGGCAAGAAAAGTGAGTACACCCCTAAGTGAAAATGTCCAAATTGGAGCAATTAGCCATTTTCCCTTTCTGATGTCATGTGACTTGTTAGTGTTACAAGGTCTCAGGTGTGAATGGGGAGCAGGTGTGTTAAATTTGGTGTTATCGCTCTCACTCTCTCATACTGGTCACTGGAAGTTCAACATGGAACCTCATGGCAAAGAACTCAGAGGATCTGAAAAAAATAATTGTTGCTCTACATAACGATGGCCTAGGCTATAAGAAGATTACCATGACCCTGAAACTGAGCTGCAGCATGGTGGCCAAGACCATACAGTGGTTTAACAGGACAGGCTCCACTCAGAACAGGCCTCACCATGGTCCACCAAAGAAGTTTAGTGCACATGCTCAGCGTCATATCCAGAAGTTGTCTTTAAGAAATAGACGTATGAGTGCTGCCAACATTGCTGCAGAGGTTGAAGGGGTCAGCCTGTCAGCGCTCAGAACATAGGCCGCACAATGCATTAAATTGGTCTGCATGGCTGTCGTCCCAGAAGGAAGCCTCTTCTAAAGATAATGCACAAGAAAGCCTGCAAACAGTATGCCGAAGACAAGCAGATTAAGGATATGGATTACTGGAACCATGTCCTGTGGTCTGATGAGACCAAGATAAACTTATTTGGTTCAGATGATGTCAAGCGTATGTGGCGGCAACCAGGAGTACAAAGACAAGTGTCTTGCCTACAGTCAAGCATAGTGGTGGGAGTGTCATGGTCTGGTACTGCATGAGTGCTACCACTGGGGAGCTACAGTTCATTGAGGGAACCATGAATGCCAAAATGTACTGTAACATACTGAAGCAGCGCATGATCCCCTCTCTTCAGAGACTGGGCGGCAGGGCAGTATTTTAACATGATAACGACCCCATACACCCCTCCAAGACGACCACTGTTGCTAAAGAAGCTGAGGGTAAAGGTGATAAACTGGCCAAGCATGTCTCCAGACCTAAACCCTATTGAGCATCTGTGGGGCATCCTCAAACAGAAGGTGGAGAAGCGCACGGTCTCTAACATCCACCAGCTCTGTGATCTCGTCATGGAGGAGTGGAAGAGGATGCCAGTGGCAACCTATGAAGCTCTGGTGAACTCCATGCCCAATAGGGTTTAGGCAGTGCTAGAAAATAAAACACACAAAATATTGACACTTTGGGCCCAATTTGGACATTTTCACTTAGGAGTGTACTTACTTTTTTTGCCAGCGGTTTAGACATGAATGGCTGTGTGTTGAGTCATTTTGAGGGGACAGCAAATTTACACTGTTATACAAGCTGTACACTCACTACTTTTTATTGTAGCAAAGTGTAATTTCTTCAGTGTTGTCACATGAAAAGATATAATAAAATATTTACAAAAATGTGAGGGGGTGTACTCACTTTTGTGAGATACTGTATATGCTAGTTCAATGTTAATATATTTAATAATTAAATAAATATATAACTTGATTAAATATTGATTGTTCTAGCGTCCCAAAATTGAGCTTTGAAGCCCAATTCCTGCCAGGTCCTTTTTTGGTAAAGTGGGAAGGGGATTATAAATTCTATCAGATTTTTACTGCTATCATTTATCTGTTTGAGAGGTATCTTTTCATTTTCTCCGTGAACACCAGGGAAGAAAGCAAGGGATTAAGGCAGGGGTGGGCAATTATTTTTTCGATGGGGCCACATGAGAAACTAAAAATATTTTGGAGGGCCGGGCCAAAAGGCTAAACTCAATACTGCATAAAATCAATTGTATTTCTTTATAAAAAGCAGTAAATATCATTGTTGGACAACTGGTACGAGTACTTGTTATAGTTAAACAATGAAAAAGTGAGGTTGCCTTACAAGAAAAAAATATGTATTTATTAAACAAAATTTTCCAAAACAATGAAAATTTTTCACTATTTGTGACTCATATTAGTGAAAATTTCCAATCACATTCACTCAAACACATTTTGAGTTTCATTTACTGTTGGAAAGAGTTCTTTGGCGGAAAAGGAGACATGACGGAGGAAGCCTGAGGAGCCAAGCGGACACAGGAGCCACAGCCGCCGCTACAGAAGAAGAAGGAAGTGACGCGTATGACGGGTACAAGTGACTGCATATGGAGGGCACAAATGCTGCACATGACGGGCACAAGTGGCTGCAAATAGTGGGCACAATGGCTGCGTATGATGGGCACAAGTGACTGCATATGGTGGGCACAATTGCTGCGTATGATGGGCACAAGTGGCTGCAAATAGTGGGCACAATGGCTGCGTATGATGGGCACAAGTAGCTGCATATGATGGGCACACTGGCTGGGTATGAAGGGCACAAGTAGCTGCATATGGTGGGCACACTGCCTGCGTACGATGGGCACAAGTGACTGCATATGATGGGCACACTGGCTGGGTATGACGGGCACAAGTGGCTGCAAATAGTGGGCACAATGGCTGCGTATGACAGGCACAAGTAGCTGCATATGGTGGGCACACTGGCTGCGTATGATGGGCACAAGTGACTGCATATGGTGGGCACACTGGCTGGGTATGACGGGCACAAGTAGCTGCATATGGTGGGCACACTGGCTGCGTATGACGGGCACAAGTAGCAGCATATGGTGGGCACACTGGCTGCGTTTGATGGGCACAAGTGACTGCATATGGTGGGCACACTGGCTGCGTATGATGGGCACAAGTAGCTGCATATGGTGGGCACACTGGCTGGGTATGACGGGCACAAGTAGCTGCATATGGTGGGCACACTGGCTGCGTATGATGGGCACAAGTAGCAGCACATGGTGGGCACACTGGCTGCGTATGATGGGCACAAGTGACTGCATATGGTGGGCACACTGGCTGGGTATGACGGGCACAAGTGACTGCATATGGTGGGCACAATTGCTGCGTATGATGGGCACAAGTGGCTGCAAATAATGGGCACAATGGCTGCGTATGATGGGCACAAGTAGCTGCATATGGTGGGCACACTGGCTGGGTATGAAGGGCACAAGTAGCTGCATATGGTGGGCACACTGCCTGCGTACGATGGGCACAAGTGACTGCATATGATGGGCACACTGGCTGGGTATGACGGGCACAAGTGGCTGCAAATAGTGGGCACAATGGCTGCGTATGACAGGCACAAGTAGCTGCATATGGTGGGCACACTGGCTGCGTATGATGGGCACAAGTGACTGCATATGGTGGGCACACTGGCTGGGTATGACGGGCACAAGTAGCTGCATATGGTGGGCACACTGGCTGCGTATGACGGGCACAAGTAGCAGCATATGGTGGGCACACTGGCTGCGTTTGATGGGCACAAGTGACTGCATATGGTGGGCACACTGGCTGCGTATGACGGGCACAAGTAGCTGCATATGGTGGGCACACTGGCTGGGTATGATGGGCACAAGTAGCTGCATATGGTGGGCACACTGGCTGCGTATGATGGGCACAAGTAGCAGCATATGGTGGGCACACTGGCTGCGTATGATGGGCACAAGTGACTGCATATGTTGGGCACACTGGCTGGGTATGACGGGCACAAGTAGCTGCATATGGTGGGCACACTGGCTGCGTATGACGGGCACAAGTGACTGTATATGGTGGGCACAACTGCTGCGTATGATGGGCACAAGTGACTGCATATGGTGGGCACAACTGCTGCGTATGACGGACACAAGAGACTGCATATGGTGGGCACAACTGCTGCGTATGACGGGCACTTCAGCAGAGCAGGCTAGGGTGCGGGGGTCTCGACCTCGGGAATAAGCAGGCTACTGTGTGTTTACACGGGGCTGGAGGCGGTGCTGCCGATTCTCATTACATCTGTATGTCTTTCCCTCCGCCCCCCCCCCCGCTCTTTAACGCTCTCTGTATCATATCTGTATGTCTCTTTCATTATATCTGTATGTCTCTTTCATTATATCTGTATGTCTCTCTCATTACATCTGTATGTCTCTTTCATTATATCTGTATGTCTCTTTCATTACATCTGTATGTTACATAGTTACATAGTTACATAGTTACATAGTTAGTCAGGTTGAAAAAAGACACAAGTCCATCCAGTTCAACCACAAAAAAAAAAAAAAAAAAAAAAAAAAAACACAGTAAAATCCTATACACCCAACTCCATTCCCACAGTTGATCCAGAGGAAGGCAAAAAACCCCAGCAGAGCATGATCCAATTTGCTACAGCAGGGGAAAAAATTCCTTCCTGATCCCCCGAGAGGCAATCGGATTTACCCTGGATCAACTTTACCTACAAATCTTAATACTCAAGTTATATTCTGTACATTTAGGAAAGAATCCAGGCCTTTCTTAAAGCAATCTACTGAGCTTTAAGAAAGGCCTGTCTCTTTCATTACATCTGTATGTCTCTTTCATTATATCTGTATGTCTCTTTCATTATATATGTATGTCTCTCTCATTACAACTGTATGTCTCTTTATCTCCCGCTGCTCCCTATCTCAGAATGCTGCCGCTCTGTGTATGTTTCCTCGAGGGTCACATGTCTCTTTGATTATATCTGTATGTGTGTTTCTCCTCCGCCCCCCCCCCCTCCACTCTGTGTATGGTTATCATCTGTGTCTCAGTAACGCCCCCCCCCCCCGCCGCTCTGTGTATGCCTCCTCGTCACTTCCGTGACAAATTCTGATGGATTCACTGAAGGGTAGTGTCGTGAATGCCCTGGAACGCATTGCATTTTGCGTTGGAATGCATTGCGCATGCGCATTTCGCCGCCACGTGACTTTCGCAGCATTCTGAGATAGGCAGCAGAATATGACACTGCAACGTAACTAGCGCTCCGCCCGGGGGCCGGATTAAAAGGTCCGCCGGGCCGTAGTTTGCCCAGGTCTGGATTAAGGTGTGAAACCTCCTATTTACAGTGTCCTGTGTAGTGTCTGCAAAGGTTCTTATTTTTTCAGGTCAGCATGCACTGGGAAACAAAGCAATCACTCTACAAACACAGAGGGCCAGATTCACAGAGGAGATACGACGGCGTATCTCCTGATACACTGTCGTATCTCCTGTCCTAACTATGCGGCTGATTCATAGAATCAGTTCCGCATAGATAGCCCTAAGATCCGACAGATGTAATTGACTTACACTGTCGGATCTTAGGATGCAAAACTTCGGCAGCCGCTGGGGGGAGTTTGCGTCGTATTCCAGCGTCGGGTATGCAAATGAGGATTTACAGCGATCCACAAAGGTTTTTCCCATCGTTACGTTGTCGCTAGTAATTTTTTCCCGTCGCAAATTTACACCTGCTTTAACATGGCTTAACTTTAGTCAAGCCATGTTAAAGTATGGCCGCCGTTCCCGGGTCAAATTTTAAAAAAAAAATGTTTTTGCGTAAGACGTCCGGGAATACGAATGGACGCTACGCACGTCGCCGTTCTAAAAAATTACGTCACATCGCGCAAAGCACGGCGGGAATTTCAAAACTGAGCATGCGCAGTACGTCCGGCGCGGGAGCGCGCCTAATTTAAATGGTACCCGCCCCATTTGAATTGGGCGGGCTTGCGCCGGACGTGTTTACGATACACCGCCGCAAGTTTACAGGTAAGTGCTTTGTGGATCGGGCACTTACACTGAAAACTTGCGGCGGTGTAACGTAAATGGGTTACGTTACACGGCCGCAATTCTACGTCTATACTGCTAATCTTCGTACATATTTAGGAAGGTACTGTATATTCAATTTACTTGTTTAAACCCTTGTTTTTATATTTCATTAGTTGCTTCCTGGTTTCTGGTCTAGGCCAAAATGATGTCATACATCCCCGAAGTCTTAATATAATTTTTTTTTCTTTCATCTAGAGGAAGGTTTTTCTTAGCCAAGTATAGATACAAAACGATCACTGGCGCTCAATGGGAAATAACTAATATCCCATGAAATACTTAAACCCTTCGTGTGGGCTGAGAACAGTCCGTGCTGCAGAGATCCAGATACCCTGAAGTACCACAAATACACCAATACACCAAAAAGGAAAACTCTGCGCTCCTGAAAGTTCACCAATTATAAATCTACTTCATGTTTGTGAAGAAAGAAACATACATTGAGACTCTAATTTTCGGAAGATCCAGTCCTTTATATGATCAAAGAAGAGAAAAGTTTCCACAATGTACACAGTTTGATGTAAAAAGTATGAAAAAGTATGAAAAAAAACTTTCCAAATCAGACCAACACACTCTTCAGACTTCAAATGGTTAAAGCTTGCGGTTTTGGTTTGTGTGCTGTCTAGCATGACATCATTACTGCAAGTGGTGAACACAGTACATTACCCAGCCTGATGTGACCATCGATCGATTCTTGGCTGATGTAACAGTGTCCAGGATCCTAGGCTCTCTCCTATGTGGGTCTGGAAGCTTCACAGACCCGATAGATGTGATTGCTGGAGACACAGCGTGGATCAGCCAATCAGGAAGGACGCTCTCCCTGGGTAAACGTGCAGGCGTTTAGCCAAGTATACCCTCCTGCCTGCATGCCTGAGCTAAGAGCAGATGGATTACAGGAAGTAAATGCCACATGAACTATCCCCCCTTACTCAAAATGGCCTCAGCTAGAAATGCTAGGGTGGAGTGTTTTTCAAAGTGATTTCTCAGCAAAATAAAGCATAAAGACACGGATAGATGGATGGATGAGCCCACGTTTAATATTAACCGACCGCCTCACGTAGATATATGTGGGCAGAATGGCACGGGAAGGCAAAGCAACATATATATATAACGTTGCTTTAAACCTGCCTTCTAGCGGGCACGCGCAAGGCCGCCGCGGTCTCCATGACCATGACTCGATGTCCCCCGGTGTTCCGTGATCGGGTCACGGAACAGCAGAAGGGGGGATGTCCTTGTAAACAATCATCTCCCTATTGTTCCTAGTGACACAGCACTGATTGTCTGCTCCCTCTCACCGGGAGCAGCGATCAGTGTTGTGTCACAATAAGCCTAGCCCCCTAAAAGTTAGAAGCACTCCCTAGGACACACTTAACCCTTTCAGCGCCCCCTACTGGTTAACCCCTTCACTGCCAGTCACATTTACACAGTAATCAGTGCATTTTTATAGCACGGAATGGCTGTATAAATGTGAATGATCCCAAAATAGCATCAAAAGTGTCTGATGTGTCTGCCATAATGTCGCAGTCATGATAAAAATTGCAGATTGCCACCATAACAAGTAAAAAAATTAAAATAATAAAATGCCATAAAACTACCCCCTATTTTGTAGATGCTATAACTTTTGCACAAACCAATCAATATACGCATATTGCGATATTTTTTACCAACAATATGTAGAAGACTACGTATCGACCTAAACTGAAAAAAAATTAGCTTTTAAAAAAAAAAATGGGATAGTTTTTATAGCAAAAAGTACAAAATATTGCTTTTTTTCAAAATGTTCACTCTATTTTTGTTTATAGTGCAAAAAATTTAAATCGCAGAGGTGATCAAATACCGCCAAAAGAAAGCTCTATTTGTGGGGAAAAAAGGACGTCAATTTTGTTTGGGAGCCACGTAGCACCACCACGCAATTGCCAGTTAAAGCAACGCAGTGCCAAATCGCAAAAAGTGGCCCGGTCATTTGGCAGCCAAATGGTCCAGGGCTGAAGTGGTTAAAAATTAATTAAATAGTGTTTTCAGTTTGTGGTTCTCAGATACAGTTAGGTTCCGCTTTAAGGTGCATAAAGACAATGAGGTTCAGTTTTGGACAGAGAAGAGAACTGGTTTGCAAAAGACATGAACAAGTCAATCTACATTGTACTGGAAAACTATCCCTTTAAAGGGGTGTAGGTCTTCAACTTCGCCTGTCACTCAGATCAAATTTAATTTAACAATTTTAAACCCAGTGATTTGACAACAATTTCACACCTTAAGGCTGGTACAAACAGGCCAAATATTGGCCGATAATGGCCGGTTCAACAGAAACAGTTGGTTCATTCGGCCAGTGTGTACAGCAGCCTGTCCGGATTCTGTCGAACGAGCATAATGGAAAACCTTTTAACCACTTGCTTACTGGGCACATATACCCCCCTCCTGCCCAGGTGAAATTTCAGCTTCCGGCACTGCGTCGCTTTAACTGACAATTGCGCAGTCGTGCGACGTGGCTCTCAAACAAAATTGAAGTCCTTTTTTCCCCACAAATAGAGCTTTCTTTTGGTGGTATTTGATCACCTCTGCGGTTTTTATTTTTTGCGCTATAAACAAAAAAAGAGCGACAATTTTGAAAAAAAAATCTATATTTTTTACTTGTTGCTATAATAAATAGCCCATTTTTAAAAATAGGCCGATACGTATTCTTCTACATATTTTTGGTAAAAAAAAAAAAAAATCGCAATAAGCGACTGGTTTGCGCAAAAGTTATAGCGCCTTCAAAATAGGGGACAGAATTTTTATTTTTTTTTATTATTATTTTTTTTACTAGTAATGGCCGCGATCTGCGATTTTTATTGGGACTGCAACATTATGGCGGACACATGGGACACTTTTGACACATTTTTGGCACCATTCGCATTTATACTTCGATCAATGCTATAAATATGCACTAATTACTGTATATATGTGACTGGCAGGGAAGGGGTTAACACTAGGGGGCGAGGAAGGGGTTAAATGTGTACCCTGCATAGTGTTTCTAACTGTGGAGGAAGGGGACTAACGGGGGGAGGTGACCGATCTGTATCCCTATGTACAAGGGACACAGCATCGGTCTCCTCTTTCCCTGACAGGACGTGGATCTGTGTGTTTACACACACAGATCCACGTCCTTGTCTGTGTAACCGCCAATCGCGGGTGCCTGGCGGACATCGCGGCCGCCAGGCACGTGCATCGACATCTCAGTAATGCGGTGGGCACGCGTGCGCCGCCACCAGCGGCGCTCGCACGGCCCCCAGTGGCTGGAGGCCGTATATAGACGGCCTCCCGGCAATTGGGATCCACACTGCGGCCGTACAAAGTCATACAGCCGGCAGCAAGTGGTTAATAGACACTCACCTGTCCAGGGATCCAGTGCTGTTGTCACCCGAACCAGTTTATTCACCGGTCTTTGGTCCCCGAGGTCAGCATGTTAACTGTGGGCAGCTGGCTGTGACTTCTTAAGCCTTCACAGCCGGCTGCCCACTGTGCATGCACAAGCCGCGCTGCGCCCTGTGAGTGGTCCCATATAAAAATGATATATCACCTAGGTGATCTGGGTGGATGAAGGGGTGGGTACCTGTCAAAAACATGTAACTGCCCCCCACAAAAAAATGTCATTCCCAAAAGATGAAAAGGAATGGGGGGGAGGAGGAGAAAGAACGAAACTTCCCGTTTTGGGTGAAGTTACACTTTCAATGTGTTCAGTGTATGTTAAAAAAAAAGAAAAACAACTACAAATACACAGAGACAGCGTTTATGTGTTTTTGCTGTGACAAGCTTTTGGAAGGTTCACCCACATTGGGAATTGTTGAGGCTAAGCGAAAGCCTACTGCATGGGAAAGATTGACAGACAGTAACAAGACAATACAACTTTCACAACTTGGATGGTTCCCATAAAATTAATCTACGTTGGCACTAACAGAACAGGTTTTTTTGTCTTTAAATTGCTGCAGGTTAAAACGTAATCAGCTTTACTTCTAATCAGTCTAAAACTTACGATGATTTTTGCAGCCAATTATATCTTGGGAAAGTATAACTGGTTGTTGAGCCAAAGTCATCTGGGTAGCGCTGTTAAAGCAGTACTAAACCTAAAACCAAAAATGTAATATATTGCAGCTTACCAATTATTAGATGTGGTGGCTGCATTTTTTTTTCCCTCTGTTTTCACCTTGTGATCTGCCCAGTAATACACATTCTGTATTAGCCCCCCCTTATACACGGGGCAGACTCCAGCTGCAATCCATTTGCCCAGCAGGGGATTTGTCAGCTGATCCCCCCCGAGCAGGTGGATGACAGGTTTGTGTTCGCTTCACTTATGCAGAGCAGACACGGACATGTTCTCTAGAGGTGGTTGAATATACACGGTCTGCCAATCCATTGATGATGCTCTAGAGGCCGCAGACGAAGGAGAACCTTGTCTTCTAGTACTGTTGGACCTTATCGCAGCTTTTGATACGGTTGACCACAAACTATTGCTAATTCGGCTAGCTGAAGTAGCCAAGATCGCGGAATGTGACTTACCCTGGTTCTCCTCCTTTTTGGAAAACTGATCACAAGTAGTGAAACTGGGACCATTCACTTCTGAAAAACGCACGGTGTCATGCGGAGTCCCTCAAGGATCACCTCTATCGCCGGTGCTGTTTAATATCTATCTTCGCCCTCTTTTTGAAATTATCAGCAGCCAAAAGCTGCTCTACCATTCCTATGCGGATGACACACAATTGTATTTTCGTATTTGCAACAAAAAGGATCACCATCTCAATCTAGAGCAATGTCTCTCTTTGATAGAGAACTGTATGACAAAGAGTTATCTTAAACTTAACGGCTCAAAAACAGAACTTCTGCTGTTTCACGCCAATCGGAAGAATCAACTGGCAACAACCTGGACACCTCCGCCCTCCCTAGGAAAAATCATCACACCTAGCACTAAAGTCAAAAGTCTCGGGGTCTTCTTTGACACCTACATAACAATGGATGCACAAATAGGGTCAGTAGTCAGCGGATCACACCATCTGCTACGCTTATTACGCAGACTAATCCCATTTATTCCTAAAGAAGACATAGCAGTCGTGGTGGGAACAATTGTTAACTCCAGGCTGGACTATGCAAATGCCCTCTATCTCAGACTCCCAAAGTACCAAATCACTCGCCTGCAGGTTGTTCAGAACACGGCCGCGCGTCTGGTGACTGGAAAAAAACATGGGAATCAATCTCCCCATCACTGAGAAGCCTTCACTGGCTACCAGTGAAAGACAGAATCACTTTCAAAGCACTCTGTCTAACGCATAAATGTATTTGGGGTAATGCCCCCCAATACCTATGCGTCAAAATAAAAGTCTACAACCCCAATCGCGCTCTGCGATCCTCCAACCAAAATTTACTCCAAATCCCCAAAACCAGATACAAGTCCAAAGGAGAATGAAGATTTGCTGTCCAAGGCCCTCGACTTTGGAACACTTTGCCAACCTCCATTCGGTTGGAGGAGAACCACATGGCCTTTAGGAGAAAGATCAAAACCCACCTCTTCTGAGCTCAAGGGAGAAGTGGTCAAACAAGCGCCCAGAGGCGATTCAGTTCGCATGTGCAGCGCTATATACGTTTTTCACTCACTCACTCATTTACACCCAATTGCCATCTGAGCCGCTGAATGGAAGGGGAACAGATCTCCATCAGCTTGAATGTAGGCTGCAGCGGCGCTTTGCGGGTGGTTTTAACCCTTTTTCAGCCACTAGCGGGGGTTAAAAGCACCCTGCTAGCAGCTGAAAATCGCTGCAAAAAAAACGGTAAAGTGATGCTTTACTGCCGACGCCCCCAGCCCCTTAGGTGGGAAAGTAGCCTAGGTCTACTACATTCATTCCCCTCCAAAGAAATCCCTGAAGAAGCCGAAAAGGTGAAACAAGGCGGGTTGTGCATCTCCTCATATATGTGAAATATTGTCTGTCATGGTTATCCATGACTGCCTATTACATTTGTCTATAGAGGATTTACTATACTTGGGGGGGGGGGGGGTGTATAATCTATTAGATTGTATAACTCTTGTTTTTTTTATAATATCTCTATTTTTTGGTATAGACACAATTTTAATCATTTATAATAAAATGAAATTTTAATATCACGTTGTAAGATTGATTATTTTAGGAGGAGGTTTCAGCACTTAAAAAGTCCCGATATTTTGTGTTTTCTTGTGGTGGATGAATGAATTAAAGTTGATCATTGTAAGCAACCTGTCAGTGTTAAATGGTTTGTCTCATCCCTGTAAACTGATATACGTGGAAGAGAGCTTGTTCTTTTAGAAAACAACAAACCTACTGGCCAGATTACCAGCTAAAAATAGAAGAAAGAAAGCCTAAAAAATTAAAACTAACAGCCATTACAACTAAGAATTGGTAAGCTGCAATATAATAAATGTTTGCTTTTGGGTTTATTACTGCTTTAACCTTTTCTTAAACAGAATGGCAATTAAGTGGGGTGAGAGGTTTTTCAGTTTAAGGTGGAGAGGCAGCATTTTTACAATTAATTAATTAGAAGAATCATTAGGATTGTAAGATGCACTGGACATTCTAAAAGACTGTAAACTGTTACATAGATGGACTCATTTGTTTATATACTTTTGGGATTGTTTTAATGTAATATATGGACTCATCTAACATTATATTTCTGGATATAAAGCTTTTTACCTTTAGGTAGCACTTGGTATGTTAGGAGGCTTCTGAATGGTTGACTGTGGGCGCCAAATTGCTCAACCTCCCACCTCGCTTCCTCCTGGATAGAACAACCCACCACTGCTATAGCTAAACATCCAACATCCTAGTTCCATATCCCTCTGTACTATTCTACTAATTGTGTGGGTGTATTGTCCTTAGATGCATGACATATATGCTCATAGCAAAAGAATGCTGCATGCAGGCATGTTCCTACAGCTATGTAATGTCACACATCTGTGACATCTGGACTTAGACTTTTTTTTTTTTTAATGTCACAATGTAGAGAATACGATTTCCTATCATCTGTGCACAGTCTTGCCACACAGGGTTAATCCAGCGCTGAGCAATCCTCTTTTTATTGTTCAGTGAAATAAAACAGACTTCCAGATAAAGACCAAAGTCCTTGCTTGAGTGACAGGCTATTTACATATCTTGTGCACTAGCTTGCAGACATGCACAGCTTCTTGTCTATGTATATTCTAATGGCTGTTTACACTGAACTGTGGATCACCCCATATTTTGAAAACATTTAATCAAAACACAGGAAAGACAGCCAATCCTGGGAGAGCTGGATGGGAGAGGAGAGGAGGAGAGGGGAGGGGGATGTGAATTGTGCACTTTACAGAAGCTGTGCATGCCTGCATGATGATAGGAAATCTTGGGCCAAATCCTCAAAAGAGATACGCAGGCGGAACTGCTGTTCAGCCTGCGTATCCCTGTGCCTATTTTTGGAACTGATCCACAGAAGGATTTTTCCAAAGATAGGCATAAGATCTGACATCTGTAAGACACTGTCAGATCTTAAGATGCAGTACCGCATCCGCCGCTTGGGTGCATTTCGAGTCGAAATGCCGCTTTGCGTATGCAAATGAGTACTTAGGCAGATCCACAAAGCTTTTTAGCTTTGTGTTTTCTGCGTAAGTTACGTTTTGCATGCGTAAAATTAGGGATGCTTTTACAAGGTGTAAACTGTTTACACCTTGTAAAAACATACCTTTTTTTCGATCGCCGCAATTTTTTTTAAATTTCAAATTCAATTTTTCGCCGCGTAACTTTTTTTTTACCCGACGCAACTTTATTGTCCCGTCGCAATCCACAAAGCCCGACGTAACGTAATTTCGCGCGCTGCCCATCGGGAAAAATGACGTCACACGCATGCGCAGAACGTCCGGCGCGGGAGCGCGCCTCATTTAAATTGTCATCGCCCCCTGGATGAGAAGACCGCCTTGCGACGGAGGCACTTAAGTTAGGCCCCGTACACACCATAGAATCCATCCGCTGAAAAATCTCAGCGGATCGGTTTCAGCGGATAGATTCTATGGTGTGTACATTCCTGCGGATATTTATCCGCGGAAATTTCCCGATTCCAGCAGATAAAAATTTGTAGACATGTCTACAAATCTATCTGCTTGAATCGATCCCAACGGATTGATCCGCTGGTCTGTACAGACTCACCGGATCAATCCGTCCGAAGGGATCCCCCGCATGCGTCGTAATGATTAGACGCATGCTTGGAATTCCTTATATGACAGCGTCGCGCTCGTCGCCGCATCATCATCGCGCCGACCGCGCGACACGTCATCGCGAGGGGATTTCGGCACGGTTTTCGATCCTATGGTGAGTACACTCCATCGGATCCAAATCCGCTGAAATCCTCGAGAGGATTTATCCGCGGAAACGGTCCGTTGGACCGTATCCGCGGATAAATCCTCTCGTGTGTACTAGGCCTTACACAGCCGAAAATTTCTAGGTAAGTGCTTTGTGGATCGGGCACTTAGGTAGAAATTTTCCGCCAGTGTAACTTAACTGCCAAAAGTTAAGTTAGGCAGGTTTTTTGTGGATTTGCCCCCCAATTCTCTACATTGTGACATAAAAAAAAAAATCTTTTTGGGGTGTTTACATCCACTTTAATGCTGCCCCACCCGGGAAGGCTAGTGTTTTTTTGGGTCCGACTCTGCGATCATGTGTGCTATAAAAAGGGACAAGAGCTGGACCCAGGGGGACTCACACACAAAGAGATAAAGAAATATATGTGAATTGCTCACTGCCATTGCAGGAGTCTGGATTGCCAGTGCCATGCCGAGTTCAGAGATTGTTGGGACTTGCAGTCCTCTCTGAAGATACCATCCATGGATTCTGCTAAGAATGGACTCTTATTATTGTATTCTTCAATAAAGCTTTGAAACTTTGCCTGGTCTAAAGTTACTAAAGGAGTGTAATGCAAGTAACGGGCCCAAGTAGTCTACAACTGGTGTCACTAAACACATTGTTCTATGAAGACATCAGTGTGAGAGCCAACACAGTGTGAAGTGCAAGCATGTGGTTACAAAGGGTAAGGAAGGTTTCTCTATCAGACGGTCATAAGCATGTACATATGGCAGGAGGAGTTGTTGTTGGCACTCTCTCTATGAGCAGGTCTGTCTCTCTTAGTAATAGTAGCAGATCAGCACCGCAGAGGTCCCCAAACTTTACAGAAGAGTTAAGAGAAGTACACACATGAAGTCGGAGCTAGGTGCACAGCAGGGCTTCCTACGGTTATTGGGAGTGAGGTAGCGGTGATACGCTGGAGAGGTAGAGAAGGCATAGACTCAGCGTGTCCCTCCTAAATGCAACAGTGACCATAGTGGTATATAATTAAATTGAGAAAGTTTATTAGAGACCCTTTGTCTGTTCAAGGTACCCTGTGTGTGGGAAAGTGACCTGTATTCAGTGTCCAACATAGCCCAGAAGAACCCACCCCATGGGAAGGCCTTTCATGTAGCTCTCATTGATGCCCATTGAGGAGGGGAACATAGAGTAGGGTGACCAGGCATCCCCAGTTTCAGGGGACAGTCCCCAGATTGAGGACACTGTCCCCTGATCAAGTCTGTCCCCGGATTGGATTTGGACAGGGGCTGGGGCAAATTCAAAGACAGTCAGTGCAGAATTAAAATATTCTGAATTACACACCCCTGCTCCACCGCACCTACTAGCTTAGGTGTGTGTATTTGTTTCATTATCTGTACCCCTTTCTGATGATCATGTGCTGGTCGGAGCGAAGGACCATTTCTTTGGTTTCGGGCACATGCCCATTTAGCTCCGCTCGCATTTTCTTCTGCCTTGGTTCAAGTCCCGGCCAGCCGCCTGCCTGTTTTATCTCCTTGCCTTTCCTGGTGGAGTGATCTTCCTCCGCTCCCCACCGAGTAGTAGCCAGGGCCCGGAGAGTGAGACTTAAGAGGCTGTGAGGCGGGCAGGGGGCGGTGGCAGTAATGGGCATAGAGAGGCAGCTGGGCTTAGGTGACGGTGTCCAGCAACAGGAACAGAGGGGAATCCAATCGTGGGGCTGCCAGTGCCTTCAAGGCTTCAATACAGGAGTGCTTTGGGGGTGTATGCAAATATTCTACATTGCACTGTGTCTGTCTCTCTGGCATCATGGATGGTATCATAACTCACAGGCAGCAGGCACTCTATTGTGGCTCTGGCACAGTGTGTCACATAACATGTCTGCTGGGTGCTGATTTTGGTAACTTATTGGTCATATGTATCAGCACCCAGTAGCTATGTTAAGTGGCACACTGTGACAGAGCCAGCCAGAGCCATGATAGAGTGCCTGCTACCTGTGAGTTGTCATAATGCTGATGATGTTGACCAGTTGCAGAACGCCTGATAGCAGATTTACTACTACGGCTGCGCTGCGCAGGATCACATATATACGTAATCCGGCATTTCTGGGTATGGGAGCCAATCAACGGCTCGGGCAGACTTGATGTCCACCGGTACCCACTGATCGTTATGTTCAAAGACAGAACCATGGTCTGCCTATGTAAACAAGGCAGATTGCGGTTCTGTCAGTATGGAAGACATTGATCCTGTGTTCCTGCAAAGCAGGTACATGGATCTATGCCGTCCCTTAGTAAAAGCACCTCCCCACACTTTTAACACTGTGATTGCCCTAGATGTTATCCCCTTCCCAGCCAGTGTCATTAGTACAGTGACAGTGAATTATTTTAGCACTGATCACTGTGCTAGTGTCACTGGTTCCCACAAAGTGTCATTAGTGTCCGATTTGTCCACCGCAATATCGCAGTCCCGCTATGAGTCACTGGTCGCTGCCATTACTAGTAAAAAAAAAATGTCCCCGGATTTCTTAAAAAAAAATCTGGTCACCTTAACATAGAGGACACAATGACCATCCCATCAATTTACCCTCCTACACAGAACTAATAAACTGTCTGGACAGAGTCTTGTTTGTTTCCATTTATGCTTTGGGAGTTACTATTGATTTTTAGATTTGCCAATTTGGTTATGACTTGGATTGTCTCCTGATATTCAAGCAAAAGACATGTGTTGCAAAAAAAACAGCAGGAAGTACCAAGGCAAGAAAATGAAATAAATAGCATGTGTACATTAAAATTACCCCAGGTTGTCAGAACTGATGGTTCGACATTGCAGTACATACAGTAATTATTTAAAGTAAAGATTTATAATGACTTGTTGGCGACAAGCTCTAATGCAGGAAAAAATACAGTACAAACCGAAATAACTTACAATTCCACAGTCTGACTGAGATTGAAGTTCACAGATTTTCACGTGTTCTACAGCATTGAGATTCCCCATTGAGATCATGCAGGTGTAGTATATACATTTGTCATCAGGTGAGGGAATTGTCTGTTTTTCCTTGAAGTCAAAATCAATGAACATGTTAGAAATATTAAAAGACAGTTTGCGTAGTAAAGTACATTTTCCTTTATCGCCATGCATGGATGAGAGCATACAGTATATATATACAGTTGTGTTCAAAATTATTCAACCCCCCAATGCTGTAAAGGGTTTTAGGGAATTTAGTGTACATTTGGAATTGTATTCAGAATGAAATCCTACAAGGACTTCTTAAAGAACCATATGCAACTAAAATGACATCAATCGGTTTTGTAATACAGTAGTAAATATTTATTTTGTGAATTCTTCATTTACACAATTATTCAACCCCTTAAAGACTACCACTCTGAAGAACAGAGGCTCATTGAAGTGTTTTCAATCAGGTATTGAAAACACCTGTGGATGTCAGGGAGCAGCAATAAAGCCTAATAAGCATTAATTAGGCAGCTTTAAAATGACTGTGATACTCAGCTCATTCTAGACATTTACTGGTATGGTTACAAACATGGTGAGGTCAAGAGAATGGTCCAGGAAGACAAGAGAAGAGGTGATTACTCTTCACAGGAAGGGCAATGGCTATAAGAAGATTGCAAAGATGTTAAACATACCAAAAGACACCATAGGAAGCATCATTCACAAATTCAAGGCAAAGGGCACTGTTGAAACGCTACCTGGTCGTGGCAGAAAGAAGATGCTGACTTCGACTGCTGTGCACTACCTGAAGCGTAGAGTGGAGAAAAGTCCCCGTGTGACTGCTGAGGAACTGAGAAAATATTTGTCAGATGTGGGTACTGAAGTTTCTGCTCAGACAATACGGCGCACACTGCGTAATGAAGGCCTCCATGCCAGAACTCCCAGGCGCACCCCCTTGCTGTCTCTAAAGAATAAGAAGAGTCGACTGCAGTATGCCAAAAGTCATGTGGGCAAACCACAGAAGTTTTGGGATTGTGTTCTGTGGACTGATGAAACTGTTTGGGCCCATGGATCAACGCTATGTTTGGAGGAGGAAGAACAAGGCCTATGATGAAAAGAACACCTTGCCCACTGTGAAGCATGGCTGGGGTTCAATCATGCTTTGTGGCTGTTTTGCTTCTGCAGGTACAGGGAAGCTTCAGCGTGTGCAAGGTACCATGAATTCTCTTCAGTACCAGGAGATATTGGATGACAATGTGATGCAGTCCGTCACAAACCTGAGGCTTGGGAGACGTTGGACCTTTCAACAGGACAATGATCCCAAGCATACCTCCAAGTCCACTAGAGCATGGTTGCAGATTAAAGGCTGGAACATTTTGGAGTGGCCATCGCAGTCACCAGACTTAAATCCGATTGAGAACCTCTGGTGGGACTTAAAGAAAGCAGTTGCAGTGCGCAAGCCTAAGAATGTGACTGAACTGGAGGCTTTTGCCTATGACGAATGGGCGAAGATACCCGTAGATCGCTGCAAGACACTTGTGTCAAGCTATGCTTCACGTTTAAAAGCTGTTCTAACTGTAAAAGGATGTTGTACTAAGTACTAAGATTGAATGTCACTTGGGGGTTGAATAAAACTGATAATGATGTGAGCACAGAAAAGACATTTGTGGTTATTTCATTATAAATGTTATGTTATATTTGTCTGACCTACACGTGCCTCTTTGATTTAATTGTAAGCAGGATGACTAAATGATCAAAATCAATGTCAAACTGGGCAAAACAATCAATTTTAGTGGGGGGTTGAATAATTTTGAACACAACTGTATATTAGAGAGCCATCAATGTTATTTTGATGAAAACATATTACAAAGAAATAATCCCAAGAAAAGATGTAACTACCTTAATAAATAAATTATGACATAGAATTGTTATTACTCCAAACATTATTTTTAGTTCCCAACACTGGTAATTTTTTGGCCTCCTGAAGGTTAAAAAAAATGATATTGCTGCAATACTCCTCTTCTCTCCAGCGCTCCCACCCGCAGTACCTCAGGATATTTCAGGCTAGGTTGTTAGCACCCTCCCTCAGATAAGAACACGTCATGATACAAACAATCATATACATTTACTGTATACAGTATACTCATTGAAAAGTCTGCAATCAATCCCTTAACCGGTTAACGACCGCCCACTGTATATATACGTCCTGTTTTTAAAGATGGATATCTCGGTAACGGCAGCAGCTGCTGCCACAACCGAGATATCCATCTTTAGTGTGAGCGGTTCTGTAAACGATAACGGCGGTCTCCACGGCGGGTTCACCGCGAGATCGCCGCTATCGGTGGCGGGAGAGGGGCCCCCCTCTCCCGCCCCTCTCCCTCCGCCATGTAATTACCGGAGCCGTCGGTAGCGACGGAGGCGATCGGGTCCTGCTGCCTACTGTGTGAGGATGCGAGTGAGGGCAAGATGGCCCCCACCCGTCCTCATAGCATTGCTGGGCGGAAGTGACGTCAAAACGTCAGTCCCGCCCAGCGTCTTAAAGAGACATTTTTTTTGTTGTCATTTTTTTAAATGACAACATTTCCATTTTTTTTTATTTTTTTTTGCATTTAAGTCTAAATATGAGATCTGAGGTCTTTTTGACACCAGATCTCATATTTGAGAGGACCTGTCATGCTTTTTTCTATTACAAGGGATGTTTGTAATTTCATGTAATAGGAATAAAAGTGATACATTTTTTTATTTTTATTTCAGTGTAAAAAATTATAAAATCAATAAAAATAAATAAGAAAACATTTTTTTTTTTTAAAGTGCCCCATCCCGATATGAAAACGGTGTTCAAACCACACAAGTAAGGTATTGCCGCGATTGAGAGCAATAATTCTAGCCCTAGACCTTCTCTGTAGCTCAAAAAATGCAACCTTGCAAAATGCTAAATTTTTTAAATGTCGCCTATCGAGATTTTTAAGGGTAAAAGTTTGACGCCATGCCACGAGCGAGTGCAATTTTTAAGCGTGACATGTTGGGTATCATTTTACTCGGCGTAACATTATCTTTCACAATATATTAAAAAAAATGGGCCAAAATCTTATTTTTTAATTCAAAAAAGTGATTTTTTTCCAAAAAAAGTGCGCTTGTAAGACCGCTGCGCAAATACGGTGTGACAAAAAGTATTGCATTGACCGCCATTTTATTCTCTAGGGTGTTAGAAAAAAATATATATAATGTTTGGGGGTTTTAAGTAATTTTCTAGCAAAAAAAAATGTTTTAGTCTTGTAAACGCTGAATCTGAAAAACACCTTCTGTCCTTAAGTGGTTAATTATTTAATTGAATTAACCATTCAATTACTATTCTTTGCTCTAAAACACCACAATATACAATTGCATGTATTCATTTTATAGAGAGAAGAGTCAACAGGAAAAATCATTCTCCTACATCAATTGAATGCAGTCCCCACATGGCACCTTAAAGTGGATGTAAACACACTCTCCTCCTTTCTAAACTACTGCCAAAGTGGTTATCTATAAGGATATTCATGCCTCCTTCATGTAGACTCGAAAAACTGCAGATTCTGTGGGTGGGTCTGTTGTCCGAGCTCAGTGGGTGGAGTTGTGATGTCAGTAGACTCCCCACCCACCTCTACACTTCCCTTGTCAACATGCATTTTCTCCTGTGTATTTCTTACACTGAACTTCTGCTATAACCACTATCATCCAGTCAAAACCCAGAAAAGTCACCACATGACTTCAGCATGCCCAATCATGCTGAGGTGTGGAGCAGCCAATCCTGGCAGAGCTGGAGAAGAAAGGAGGAAGGAAGTGATTTGAAGTACACAGAATGCCACTCTCAGGCTCCTGCATGAGATATGTAAATCACCTGTCACTCAAAGCAAGGAGGAAGAACAGACACCTATTTCTCTGTGTCAATTTTTATCTCACTGAAAAAAGATAAGAGCAGCACTCAGAGCTGGATTAACTCTTTGTGGCAAGACTGGGCACAGATTAAATGAAATCCTATACTGTACAAGGTGCAAGCCTTAAATTAAAAAAAAAAAAAAAAAACTTGGGATATAATAAATAATCAATTAGAACTTAAAGTGATACTATAGGTTCGATATATATATATTTTTAAATAACAAACATGTCATACTTACTTTCACTGTGCAGTTCGTTTTGCACAGAGTGGCCCTGATCATCCTCCTCTGGGGCCCCACTGCGGCTCTCTCGGCTCCTCCCCACATCAGATACAGTACCTGTCGCCAAGAATGTGTTTCCAGCATGACGGCATTGCGCTGATTCTCGGCGATAGGGTGCCGACATCTCACACTCGCTGGAATAGAAAAAGCACATTCCAGCGAGCGCGACAGAAGCAATGGGGATCCGACTTGGATTCCCGCCAATTCTAGATGCGGCATTTGGTATGAATCATGAGGGTAACTCCACGCCAATTTTTAAATAAAAAAACGACATGGGTTCCCCCTCAGGAGCATACCAGGTCCTTAGGTCTGGTATGGATTGTAAGGAGAACCCCTACGCCGAAAAAAACGGCATGGAAGTTCCCCCACAATCCATGCCAGACCCATATCCAAGCACGCCGCCCGGCCAGTCAGGAAAGGAGTGGGGACGAGCGAGCACCCCCCCCCTGAGCCGTAACCAGGCCGCTTGCCATCAACATGGGTGGGGTGGGTGCTCTGGGGCAGGGGGGCGTCCTGCAGCCCCCCCACCCCAAAGCACACTGTCCCCATGTTGATAGAGACAGGGCCTCTTCCCAACAACCCTGGTCGTTGGTTGTCAGGGTCTGCGGGTGGGGGGCTTATCGGAATCTGGGAGCCCCCTTTAATAAGGGGGCCCCCAGATACCGGCCCCCCACCCTAGGTGAATGAGTATGGGGCTCCGCGCTCCCCAGTTATTCTCCCGCTCGCTCTCCGGTGCCTTCTTCGGGGCTGGCCGCCGCTATCTTCTTTGAAGCTCACTTACTAGCAGGGGCCAGCCCGGCCTTCTTTGCCGCCTTCTGCCTTTTCTTTTCTTCCGATGTTGACTCGACGCTCCCTCCCGCCGTAATGCCAGGTGTGTGGTGCGCGGCGATTTATATAGGCCTCTTATGACGTCACAGTCCAGCTCCCGGTCCTGTCAGGGGAAGAAATGCCTGACCGTCTGCCTCACCGATCTGTCATTTCCCAAAGTCAGTCTCACCCCCCCATTCAGTTAGAACACACACAGGGAACATAATGAACCCCTTCCTCGCCCCCTAGTGTTAACCCGTTCACTGCCAGTGGCATTCTTATAGTAATCAATGCATTTTTATAGCACTGATCGCTATAAAAATTCCAATGGTCCCAAAAATGCGTCAAAAGTGTCCGAAGTGTCCGCCATAAGGTCGCAGTACCGATAAAAATCGCTGATCGCCGCCATTACTAGTAAAACTTTTTTTTTTATAAAAATGCCATAAAACTATGCCCTATTTTGTAGACGCTATAACTTTTGCGCAAACCAATCAATAAACGCTTATTGCGTTTTTTTTTTAGAAAAATTTGTAGAAGAATACGTTTTTTTTTATAAATTTTGGGGATATTTATTACAGCAAAAAGTTAAAAATATTATTATTTTTTTTCAAAATTGTCGCTCTATTTTTGTTTATAGCACAAAAAATAAAAACCGCAGAGGTGATCAAATACCACCAAAAGAAAGCTATATTTGTGGGAAAAAAAGGACGCCAATTTTGTTTGGAAGCCAAGTCGCAGGACTGCGCAACTGTCAGTTAAAGTGACGCAGTGACGAATCGCAAAAAGTGGCCCGGTCATTGACCAGCAATATGGTCCGGGGCTGAAGTGGTTAAAAACCATAACAGCACAAATAAAACTTTTAGCAGCACAAATGTAGCAAGACCAGTTTGTATCATTTGGCTGTTCTAGGGGACTGAATGACCTTTGGTGACCTTTAACCACCGCGCACCGTCGATATACGTCCACAAGGTGGCTCTGCTGGGCGAGAGCACGTAATATGACGTCCTCTCTCCCAGCCGCCACTAGACTCCCGACTCCCGTGCGTGTGCCCGGCGGGCGCGATCGCCGCCGGGCACACGCGATCGCTCGTTACAGAGCGGGGACCGGGAGCTGTGTGTGTCCTGTCAGCAGGGGAAATGCTGATCTTCGGTTCATACAATGTATGAACCGAGGATCAGTGTTTCCCCTAGTGAGGCCACCCCCCCCCCCCACAGTAAGAACACACCCAGGCATACTTAACCCCTTCCCCACCCCCTAGTGTTAACCCCTTCACTGCCAGTGGCATTTTTATAGTAATCCAATGCATTTTTATAGCACTGATCGCTATAAAAATGCCAATGGTCCCAAAAATGTGTCAAAAGTGTCCGAAGTGTCCGCCATAATGTCGCAATACCGGAAAAAAAAATCGCTGATCGCCGCCATTACTAGTAAAAAAAATATAATATTTTTACGAAAAATATGTAGAAGAAAACGTATCGGCCTAAACTGAGGAAAAAAAATGTTTTTTTATATATTTTTGGGGGATATTTATTATAGCAAAATGTAAAAAATATTATTTTTTTTCAAAATTGGCTCTCTATTTTTGTTTAATAGCGCAAAAACTAAAAACCGCAGAGGTGATCAAATACCACCAAATACCACCAAAAGTAAGCTCTATTTGTGGGAAAAAAAGGACGCCAATTTTGTTTGGGAGCCACGTCGCACGACCGCGCAATTGTCAGTTAAAGCGACGCAGTCCCGAATCGCAAAAAGTACTCTGGTCTTTGGGCAGCAATATGGTCCGGGGGGTAAGTGGTTAATAAATCATTAATAACGCAAAAATATAAAAGATAGAACATAAGTTTAAAACAGCACAAACACGGTAATAACCAACAGGTCTGGGTTTTGTGTCATGTGGCTGTTGTAGAAGGGCTAGATGATGTCATAGTCGGGAAACAACAATTGCTAATATCTTAAAAATAAAAGAAGCACACATTTTATTTTTTACGGCAAAAGGTTAAAGCCCGTATTGCTTGTCACAAATATTCTATTAGGGATAATTCGGTAAAATTGCCTTTAGCACGACACTTTGGGAAAGAGGACATACAGTTTCTCAACCTAAATACATGGTAATTGATGGAGTTGCCCACAATAAACATGGAGGTAACAGGGAATTGGCTTTAAGAAAATAGAAGTACAATGAATCTAGCTATTTGTGCTTAAGATAGTTAAACTAAGGTTGTGATCTGTATTTATTTCTTTAATTGGTAATTGTAACATTTTGTCATGTTTGTTATTTCAGCAAAGAAGTTCTAATTGATTATGTATTATATCCCTATTTGACATTAAGGTGCCATGTCGGGACTACATTCAATTGATGTGGGAGATTGATTTCTCCTGTCTTCTCTCTATAAAATGAATACATGCAATTGTATATTGTGGTATTTTTGAGCAAAGGAAAGTAATTAAATGGTTAATTCAATTAAACAATAAAGAGATCGATTCCTGACTTTTGAATGAGTATATAAATGTATATGATTATTTGTACTGTGGCATATGTTCTTATCTGAGGAAGGGCGCTAAAAACCTAGCCTGAAACTGTCGTTGAGCACACTATGCATTGTTTGTAACTTTTTAAAATTTTTAAATCCATTTTAAGTGCATAAATCCTTTGTGTGTGTATATATATAAAAAGTCTACACACCCCTGTTAAAATGTCAGGTTTCTGTGATGTAAAACAAATGAGACAAAGATAAATCATTGCAGAATTTTTTCCACCTTTAACCACTTAAGGACCGCCGCACGACAATATACGTCGGCAGAATGGCACGGCTGGGCACATGGACGTATATATACGTCCACTTTAAGAGTCCAGACCGGTCCGAAGCTCTGTGACCGTGGCCCGCGGGTGTCCCGCGATCGGGTCACAGGAGCTGAAGAACAGGGAGAGGTGTGTGTAAACAAACCTTCCCCGTTCTTCTCTGTTGCAATGTCAGTGATCGAATGTTCCCTGATATAGGGAACGACGATCACTGATGTCACACGTCCAGCCCCTTCCCCTACAGTTAGGCCTTGTACACACGACGAACATGTCCGCTGAAACTGGTCCGTGGACCAGTTTCCGCTGACATTTTCGACCATGTGTAGGGCCTAGCGGACAGTTTTCTGGCCTAGCGGACAGGTTTCCAGCGGACAAAAGTTTCTTAGCATGCTAAGAAACTTGTCCGCTGGAAAGATGTCCGTCGGACATGTCCGATGGTTAGTACGACTCATCGGACATGTCCGCTGGTTATGACGTATAACCAGCGGTCCGAAATCCTGCGAATGCGTCGAATTGATTTGACGCATGCGTGGAAGCATTGAACTTGCGTGTTTGAGAACGTCGGTGTCTTCTACGTCACCGCGTTCTCTGTCCGCAGGGATTTTGGTCTGATGGTGTGTACACACATCAGACCAAAAGCTCCCAGCAGACATGTCCGATGAAAACGGTCCGCGGACCGTTTTCATCGGACATGTCTGCTCGTGTGCACAAGGCCTTAGAAACACACATGAGGTCACACTTAACCCCTACAGTGCCCCCTAGTGGTTAACAATTTCACTGCCATTGTCTTTTTCACAGTAATCAGTGCATTTTTATAGCACCTTTCGCTGTGAAAATGACAATGGTCCCAAAAATGTGTCAAAAGTGTCCGATATGTCCGCCATAATGTCGCTATCCCCTATTTTGTAAACACTTTAAATTTTGTGCAAACCAATCGATAAACGCTTATTGCAATTTTTTTACCAAAAATAGGTAGAAGAAGAATACGTTTCAGCCTAAACTGAGGGAAAAACATGTATATATTTTTTGGGGATATTTATTATAGCAAAAAGTAAAAAATATTGCATTTTTTTCAAAATTGTCGCTCTATTTTTGTTTATAGCGCAAAAAATAAAAACCGCAGAGGTGATCAATTACCACAAAAAGAAAGCTCTAAGAAATTTTGTTTGGGAGCCACGTCGCACGACCGCGCAATTGTCAATTAAAGCCTGCGCCCGCCGTGTAGAGCTGACTGCGCAGGCGCCATATAGAGCCGACTCGCAGGTCGGCTATTTACGGAAAACTGGTGACGCGCCTTGTGCACCATGGGAAGTTTTTCACCAGACGTCAATCATCTAACCCAGCGATAGGAAGGCCCAGTCCCGCGGGAATCAGACACCGGAAGTCGGGGGGAAAATAACAATATAACGGTATGTACGGCGGAAAAAAAAATACCTGCATACTGTACATGTCGTTAGTATGCTGGATGTAATGTTAGATAATTGTTTTAAGGTGAACCTCCACTTTAACCTGCATATTGGTCTGGGTCTTAACCGGTTAATGTGACCTATAAACTGTACAACTCAATTGAAAAACAAACTGAAATATTTTAGGTGGAGGGAAGTAAAAATAAAAAATAAATAATAATATGGTTTTGTAAGTGTGCACACCCTTAAACCAATACTTTGTTGAAGCACGTTTTGATTTTATTACAGCACTCTTTTTGAGTATGTGTCTATCAGCATCGCACATCTTGACTTGGCAATATTTGCCCACTCTTCTTTGCAAAACACTCCAATCCTGTCAGATTGCGAGGGCATCTCCTGTGCACAGCCCTCTTCAGATCACCCCACAGATTCTCACTCAGATTCAGGTCTGGGCTCTGGCTGAGCCATTCCAAAACTTTAATCTTCCTCTAGTGAAGCCATTCCTTTGTTGATTTAGATGTATGCTTTGGGCCATTGCCATGCTAAAAGATTAAGTTCCTCTTCATGTTCCAATTTCTAGCAGAAGCCTGAATGTTTTGTGCCAATATTGACTGGTATTTGGAACTGTTCATCATTCCCTCTACCTTGACTAAGGCCCCTCCCGCCGAAGAAAAACAGCCCCAAAGCATGATGCTGCCACCACAATGCTTCACATTGGGTATGGTGTTCCTTTGGTGATGTGCAGTGTTGTTTTTGCGCCAAATATATCCTTTGGAATTATGACCAGAATTGTCAACCTTGGCTTCATCAGACCTTACCACATTTTCCCACATGCTTTTGGGAGACTTCATGTGTGTTTTTGCAAAATTTGGCTGGGCTTGGATGTTTTTCTTCGTAAGTTTTACCAATCTACCCCATAGCCCAGACATATGAAGAATACGGGAGATTGTTGTCACATATACTACACAGCCAGTGCTTGCCAGATATTCCTGCAGGTCCTTTAATGTTGTTTTAGGCCTCTTGGCAGATTACCAGACCAGTTTTCTTCTCATCAATTTTGGAGGGACGTCCAGTTCTTGGTAAAGTCACTGTTGTGACAAATTTTCTCCACTTGATGATGACTGTCTTCACTGTGTTCCATGGTATATCTAAAGGCTTGAAGATTCTTTTGTACCCTTCTCCTGACTGATACCTAGATGTACTTATTCATTACGACCATGTAAAACTAGCTTGTTGACTATCATATGACATGTTGATACTATTACTATGCTTGTTGATCCTCTACTGCATAACAAACTATATGCTTGCCTCCTGAAAAATAATTTTAGACCCTTACTAGGCTGGAACCTCTAAAACACATTTTCTTATGTATACAAGGCTCAAACTCTAGGTTTAAAGGGGTTGTAAAAGTATTTTTTTCCAAAATAGCTTCCTTTACCTTCGTGCAGTCCTCCTTCACTTACCTCATCCTTCAATTTTGCTTTTAAATGTCCTTATTTCTTCTGAGAAATCCTCACTTCCTGTTCTTCTGTCTGTAACTCCACACAGTAAGGCTTTCTCCCTGGTGTGGAGTGTCATGCTTGACCCCTCCCCTGGAATACAGGAGAGTCAGGACACCCACTAACACACAGCTCATTTCTCTATCTGCAACGTAGAGAGTGTCCTGACTCTCCTGTATTCCAGGGGAGGGGGCGAGCATGACACTCCACACCAGGGAGAAAGCCTTGCATTACTGTGTGGAGTTACAGACAGAAGAACAGGAAGTGAGGATTTCTCAGAAGAAATAAGGACATTTAAAAGCAAAAGCGAAGGATGAGGTAAGTGAAGGAGGACTGCACTAAGGTAAAGGAAGCTATTTAGATAAAAAAAAAAATATTTGAAGACCTATCATCACATGAATTGCATGTTCTATTTCTTCAGTAAACCCAGTAAGTCCTGACTGATTCAAGTGGCAAGTACAATTCTTTCAACCTCCATTCAATCCAAATTTGCTCTATACCATCTAGGGAAGCTCTTCCACTTCCAGCCTCTCAAACAAATGATTGTGGGTGATAGATTGTTCTAAACTACATAGTAATAGCTAGCGATAGATAGTTCTAGACTCTACTAATCCACACAGAGCTCATTCTCAGGATTTCACCAATTGGGCTAACAGCTGCTCAGTTTTCTTGCGCTACATCCACACATAAATGTTTCCAGAATTGATGTGGCCTTTTGCAGTAAAGAGGTATGGAATAGAGTGATTACTCCCATGGACCTTCCCAGTGAATTTACATATAAGGCTGGCCATACATTATACAATTTTCTTATTCAATTTCCTTTAGATTTACCTTCTACTATGTAGTGCAAGGCCTGCTTGATTGCATACAAATTGAAAGTGTTTAGGTTTGACCTCATATTTCTATGGTTTTGGTAAGTCTAAAGGAAAATTGTACAAGAACATTGTATAATGTATGGCCAGCCTAACTAATGATCATACAATGCACATATAACCCTCATACACAAGACTGGAAAGGACATGCTACTGTATTCACCATATGGGCCAATATATATGGCCTATATGGCTTTACTATAGAATCAAATGTTTAAAGGATCACTAAAGGACATTTTTTTTTTAGCTAAATAGCTTCCTTTACCTTACTGCAGTACTGGTTTCATGTCCTTATTGTTCGTTTTTGCTTTGAAGTTGCTGTAATTCTGCTGTGATCTCCACACTTCCTGCTTGTCTGGCTCCTTATATCCACAGTACTGGGAGCTTTTGACGGTGGTCTAAGCTGTCATTACTGTGTGTCTAAAACTTAACAGAACCAATCAGATTCATTTTAAAAACAAAACACTGCCCTGGATTTGTTTGTTTTTGTTCTGTGTGTCTCTCTAGTTCACAGGAACATGAAACCAGTTTAAAAGTGAAACTAACCTGCAGGCACATTATATGATTGATTTGTATCTATTTGTAATCATTTTTAAAAGGAATCAGTTAACTATTATGTCTCTATACCCTGTAAACAGTAATTTCAGCAAAAACATTTTTTTCCTTTAGTGACCCTTTAACCACTTGCTTACTGGGCACATAAACCCCCTTCGTTCCCAGGCGAAATCTCAGCGTCCGGCACTGCGTCGCTTTAACTGACAATTGCGCGGTCGTGCGACGTGGCTCCCAAACAAAATTGGCGTCCTTTTTTCCCCACAAATAGAGCTTTCTTTTGGTGGTATTTGATCACCTCTGCGGTTTTTATTTTTTGCGCTATAAACAAAAAAAGAGCAACAATTTAAAAAAAATATATATTTTTTTTACTTGTTGCTATAATAAATATCCCAATTTTTTTTTAAAAAACTATTTTTTTTCTCAGTTAAGGCCGATACGTATTTTTCGACGTATTTTTGTAAAAAAAAAAAAAAAATCACAATAAGCGACTGGTTTGCGCAAAAGTTATAGCGCCTACAAAATGGGGAACAGAATTATGATTTTTTTTATTATTTTTTTTTTTACTAGTAATGGCGGCGATCTGCGATTTTTATTGGGACTGGGATATTGCGGCGGACGTATCGGACACTTTTGACACAAATTTGGCGCCATTCACATTTATACGGCGATCAGTGATATAAAAATGCACTAATTACTGTATAAATGTGACTGGCAGTGAAGGGGTTAACACTAGGGGGTGAGGAAGGGGTTAACTGTGTAGCCTGGGTGTGTTATAACTGTGTGGGGGGAGGGGGGTGACTGGGGGAGGGGACCGATGCTGTGTCCCTATGTACAAGGGACACAGATCGGTCTCCTCTCCTCTCACAGCACGTGGAGCTCTGTGTTTACACACAGAGCTCCACGTTCCTGCTGTCACCTACCGTGTCACCGACGATCGCGTGTACCCGGCGGACATCGCGGCCGCCAGGTACACGCATCGGGTCTTCGGCGATGCGTCGGGACAGTTTTTACCCGCCGCGCGCCACCCAGTGGCGCGCGCGGGTAATGCACATAAAGGCCGTTTTTAAACGGCCACTTGGCACTTGAGAGCCGCGCTGCGGACGTATTTCGTCTATAGCGCGGATCTCAAGTGGTTAACCAAAATGTTGCCCACTAAGCTAGCAAACGTTATATATTTTTAGTAGCTACAGACCAAATGGGTTTCATGTCCCATAAGGCCACTGATAGTAAAGTACATGTAAAAAGAATACAGAAAATACAATTTATATATACTGTAGAATATAATAATTGTAAATCCTAATCACCTTCATTTATTTTTAAAATATATATTTTTTACCTTTTTATGATAATTTTTTTAGACAACCATGTGACTGCACAGCCCCCCTTTATATCTCTTTCTCATAGTCTGGGTATTCCAGTTTAGCAAACAAACAAAGCGGCCAGATGGGCTAGCACTTTCTGCAAGCAAGTAGAACTAGGATCAGTGGCCACAGGGAAGTAGCAGGAGAAATCACATGCTGTTCACTCACATTGCACTACTTTGTCAAGGGACTGACAGTTCCTGCCTGTAATGGGCCTTTGCTGAACAAGTAACATCCTGTGAGGCCGCGTACACACGGTCAAACATGTTCGCTGAAACTGGTCCGCGGACCAGTTTCCGCGGACATGTCCGACCGTGTGTACGGCCTAGCGGACAGGTTTCCAGCGGACAAAAGTTTCTTAGCAAGCTAAGAAACTTGTCCGCTGGAAACATGTCCGTCGGACATGTCCGATGGTTAGTACACCTAATCCGACATGTCCGCTGGTTATGACGTTTAACCAGCGTCCCAAAATCCCGCGCATGCGTCGAATTGTTTCGACGCATGCGTGGAAGCATTGCACTTCCGTGTTTGAGAACGTCGGTGTCTTCTACGTCACCACATTCTCTGTCCGCGGGGATTTTGGTCTGATGGTGTGTACACACATCAGACCAAAAGCTCCCAGGAGACATGTCCGATGAAAACGGTCTGCGGACCGTTTTCATCGGACATGTCTCCTCGTGTGTACGGGGCCTTAGCTCCCACAGGAGTGAGCAGCAGGTGTTGTGCACTGGAAACCAGTTAGTGCAGGAGGAAGGAAGAAGAGGACTTTTGATAGATAGGGAGGAAGTTGTCCCCTTGTTCATAGTTCTGGCCATTTTTTAAGTTGGGCATCCCAAAATTCCCATCCCTATCCAAGTTATCAACCCCTAACAAAACATTTAAAACAGGCCAAGGACTGTTTTCTGCATTGGAATGTATGAAGGAAATGTTGTGTGACTGACTGTGCAGCTGTGGGGATCCAGGACATTGGCGACTCCTACTGTGGTAGAGCTACACGGATTCATCAATAATTTATGAAAATTTAATTTTTTAACCAACAGGTGCATTCATAGTCCTTTGTGTTTTTTTAATTGACTATGATAATGATGACATGTAAAATAATTGGCATTTGCACATTGCTAACTATAGTAAAGATCAGTAGGTTAAAATATCTACTTGCAGCTCCATTTTGTCTTTGAATTTTGGATATAATATCTCTTTATCTTTCCAGCACTAGGATACATATAGACATTATTTCCAAGGGTTGCTGCAAAAAAATAACTATTATTATATATTCACTGGTGACTTACCATCAGGAGAATGACAGTTCCATTTGCAAAAATAACCACACACTGAGTTTGTTTGCATCTTCCACAACACTGACCTGGATCTTTCACAAACTCCTGACCCTGTTAGCAGGACAATACATTGGTCAATGTTATATAATCTCTGGAAACTAGCATTATTACAGATGAAATTTAAAGTGTATGTAAATTCAAGTTTACAAGTCCTTAGATGCCATGGCTGCATTTGTTTAATTTTTTTCAGTTTTCAGACTTTTCTTCCTTTATTTTTTCCTTGTGATCCATCCAGTAAGGTCTCACTCCCATTGGTGTAAAAATTCGTACACCTGTACAGGGGTCATCTTCAGCCACCTGGAATGCAGAGGTGTTCTATACATCATGCGTGTGGAGTGTGGAGGTTCATACAAGTCTGTGCAATCGGCTGCTTATCATCAATTTCAACAGGCTGCCTGCACACCCTTGCACGGAACACCTGTGCAACCTGGGCAACTGAAGATGGCCCTACCCATGGGCATTGCAGATCAGTATGCCCATCTATATGAGGCTTAACAATTCTTATCCCACAATGCTCACAAATGTATTGAAGAGCAGCGTCAAAGGACAAACGTATGTTAGGACAACAGAACACTTCCCTCTTTCCTTATCTCCATAACATAGAGGGTGGGGGGGGGGGGGTACTCTGTGTTACTATACTTGAAAAAAACAAATGCAGCCACCTAAAGTCTAGAAAGTTGCAATGAATTAAAGTTTTGTTCTTGGGTGTAGATACAGTTTTATTCCTTTAGTAATTAAACATAACATTTATTTAGATGTAGTCATGTGCAGTTTTCATACATTTAGGCTAGGTTCACACTAGAATGCTATTTAGGAAACCCAGTTTCAGGGTGTCACTGGGTTCAAAACGCACTGCAGCTGCAATTTGCAGCAGGTGTCAATGTTAACGACAGCCCAAATGCTGGTCCCTGCACTAGATCACATGGTTCAAATGTGCCATGCGATCCGGTTGCTGTTTGTGTGATGCAGTGCGATTTGAGCCCATTAAAAATCAATAGGTTCAAATTGCACCGCACTAAATCACATATGAATAATACATTACCACGCTGCGCATTCCTGTGCGATTCAAAGTGTGAACCGAGCCTTAGATACCACTTGTCATTGAACCAAAAATGTCACGTACCAAACCCCACACAACTGACACATTTAAAATAGGCATACAAAGGAGCCTGCACATACCTTTATGTATCTTATAGGCTTGGTTCACACCTATACGCATTGGATGTAGGTTTCTCCGCATCCAATTCGCATAGCAGGAGAATGGATCCAGTTCACATATCTCTGGTGCCGCTACGGAGCGCACTGTGCGTCTTTGGCTCCGTTTCATCCCTGAACCTGAGATTGGGGACGCACAGCGTTCCAGTCTGAACCAAGCCTTAGAGTGCCCAGATATCACCTAAATCTAGGGCAAAACCCCAGAATTCTTCAGTTCAATGCTTTAAATCTTAACATAGAGGACACAATGACCATCCCATCACTTTACCTTCCTACACAGAACTAATAAACTGTCTGGACAGAGTCTTGTTTGTTTCCATTTATGCTTTGGGAATTACTATAGATTTTTAGATTTGCCACTTTGGTTATGACTTGGATTGTCTCCTGATATTCAAGCAAAAGACATGTGTTGCAAAAAAAGTACCAAGGCAAGAAAAAGAAATAAATAGCATGTGTACATTAAAATTACCCCAGGTTGTCAGAACTGATGGTTCGACATTGCAGTACTTGCAGTAATTATTTAAAGTCAAGATTTATAATGACTTGTTGGCTACAAGCTCTAATCCAGGAAAAAATACAGTACAATTCATAATAACTTACAATTCCACAGTCTGACTGAGATTGATGCTCACATCTTTCCTTTTCTTTTACAGCATTGAGATTCCCCATTGAGATCATGCAGGTGTAGGATATACATTTGTCATCAGGTGAGAGAATTGTCTGTTCTTCCTTGAAGTCAAAATCAATGAACATGTTAGAAATATTAAAAGACAGTTTGTGTAGTAAAGTACATTTTCCTTTATTGACACGCATGAATGAGAGCATACAGTATATATATATTAGAGAGCCATCAATGTAATTTTGATGAAAACATATTACAAATAAATAATCCCAAGAAAAGATGTAACTACCTTAATAAATAAATTATGACATAGAATTGTTATTACTCCAAACATTATTTTTAGTTCCCAACACTGGTAATTTTTTGGCCTCCTGAAGGTTAAAAAAACTGATATTGCTGCAATACTCCTCTTCTCTCCAGCACTCCCACCCGCAGTACCTCAGGATATTTCATGCTAGGTTGTTAGCACCCTCCCTCAGATAAGAACACATCATGATACAAACAATCATATACATTTACTGTATACAGTATACTCATTGAAAAGTCTGCAATCAATCCCTTAATTATTTAATTGAATTAACCATTCAATTACTATTCTTTGCTCAAAAACACCACAATATACAATTGCATGTATTAATTTTATAGAGAGAAGAGTCAACAGGAGAAATCATTCTCCTACATCAATTGAATGCAGTTCCCACATGGCACCTTAAAGTGGATGTAAACACACTCTTATTCTTTCTAAACTACTGCCAAAGTGGTTATCTATAAGGATATTCATGCCTCCTTCATGTAGACTCGAAAAACTGCAGATTCTGTGGGTGGGTCTGTTGTCCGAGCTCAGTGGGTGGAGTTGTGATGTCAGTAGACTCCCCACCCACCTTTACACTTCCCTTGTCAACATGCATTTTCTCCTGTGTATTTCTTACACTGAACTTCTGCTATAATCACTATCATCCAGTCAAAACCCAGAAAAGTCACCACATGACTTCAGCATGCCCAATCATGCTGAGGTGTGGAGCAGCCAATCCTGGCAGAGCTGGAGAAGAAAGGAGGAAGGAAGTGATCTGAAGTACACAGAATGCCACTCTCAGGCTCCTGCATGAGATATGTAAATCACCTGTCACTCAAAGCAAGGAGGAAGAACAATTTCTCTGTGTCAATTTTTATCTCACTGAAAAAAGATAAGAGCAGCGCTCAGAGCTGGATTAACTCTTTGTGGCAAGACTGGGCACAGATTACATGAAATCCTATACTGTACAAGGTGCAAGCCTTAATTAAAAAAAAGAAAAAAAAACTTTAATGTCAAAGGGGGATATAATAAATAATCAATTAGAACTTAAAGTGATACTATAGGTTCGATATATATATTTTTTTAAATAACAAACATGTCATACTTACTTCCACTGTGCAGTTTGTTTTGCACAGAGTGGCCCCGATCATCCTCCTCTGGGGCCCCACTGCGGCTCTCTCAGCTCCTCCACACATCAGATACAGTATCTGTCGCCGGGAATGTGTTTCCAGCACGACGGCATCGCGCTGATTCTCGGCGATAGGGTGCCAACATCTCACACTCGCTGGAATAGAAAAAGCACATTCCAGCGAGCTCGACAAAAGCAATGGGGATCCGACTTGGATTCCCGCCAATTCTAGATGCGGCATTTGGTATGAATCATGAGGGTAACTCCACGCCAATTTTTAAATAAAAAAACGGCATGGGTTACCCCTCAGGAGCATACCAGGTCCTTAGGTCTGGTATGGATTGTAAGGAGAACCCCTACGCCGAAAAAACGGCATGGGAGTTCCCCCATAATCCATACCAGACTTATATCCAAGCACGCCGCCCTGCCGGTCAGGAAAGGAGTGGGGACGAGCGAGCGCCCCCCCCCCTGAGCCGTAACCAGGCCGCATGCCCTCAACATGGGTGGGGTGGGTGCTCTGGGGCAGGGGGGCGTCCTGCAGCCCCCCCACCCCAAAGCCCCCTGTCCCCATGTTGATAGAGATAGGGCCTCTTCCCAACAACCCTGGTCGTTGGTTGTCAGGATCTGCGGGCGGGGGGCTTATCGGAATCTGGGAGCCCCCTTTAATAAGAGGGCCCCAGATACCGGCCCCCCACCCTAGGTGAATGAGTATGGGGCTCGGTGCTCCCCGGTTATTCTCCCGCTCGCTCTCTTCCGAGAGGCTTCCGACGGTCGCATCCATCGCGTCACGATTTTCCGAAAGAAGCCGAACGTCGGTGTGCAGGCGCAGTATAGAGCCGCACCGACGTTCGGCTTCTTTCGGCTACGAGTGACGCGATGGATGCGACCGTCGGAAGCCTCTCGGAAGACTGTCAATCAAGAAGGAACGCCCGCTCCCGAAGACCCATACCCGGAAACGACAGAGAAGATGCATCTCGAAAACGGTAAGTACAGCTCATATTTTAAAACAACTAGCCGATTACCCTAGACAAAACGAGCATGCATCTAAGGGGAAAAGAGAAAAAAAAAACTAATTGGGTGAACTCCCGCTTTAAGGTGCCATGTCGGGACTACATTCAATTGATGTGGGAGATTGATTTCTCCTGTCTTCTCTCTGTAAAATGAATACCGTATTTATCGCGGTATAACGCTCTTCCGCGTATACCGCGCACCCCTAAAGTGACCCCGAATCCTGTGGAATTTTTTTTTTTTTGTACTTACAGTTTTGGTGTCTTGCGCGGCGTCCATCGGTGGCCTCGTCGGGTCCGGCGTCCTTCTGCGGCTTCGGGTGTCCTCTTCGGCGGCTTCGGGTGTCCTTCTGCGGCTTCGGGTGTCCTTCTGCGGCTTCGGGTGTCCTTCTGCGGGTCCGGTGTCCTCTTCGGCGGGTCCGGTGTCCTTCTGCGGCATCCTCGCGGCGTTCTCGCTCGTTTCCCGCGCCGAGTTTTGAATACTGCGCCGACATATACCGAGCTTAGTACACTCAGGTATAGTCGGGCAGTCTCGGCAACTTCCGCGCTCACGTCCTGGACGTACAGGACGTCAGCGCGGGTAGCCGAGCATTGCCGACAATACACGAGTGTACTGCGCTCTGACACTCGTGTATTGTCGGCAATGCTCGGCTACCCGCGCTGACGTCCTGTACGTCCAGGACGTGAGCGCGGAAGTTGCCGAGACTGCTCGACTATACCCGAGTGTACTGCGCTCGGTATATGTCGGTGCAGTATTCAAAACTCGGCGCGGGAAAGCGGGTATCGGCTGATTTTCAGGGCAAAAAAGTGCACGGTATACGCCGATAAATACGGTACATGCAATTGTATATTGTGGTATTTTTTAACAAAGGAAAGTAATTAAATGGTTAATTCAATTAAACAATAAAGAGATTGATTCCTGACTTTTGAATGAGAATATAAATGTATATGATTATTTGTACTGTGGCATATGTTCTTATCTGAGGAAGGGCGCTAAAAACCTAGCCTGAAACTGTCATTGAGCACACTATGCATTGTTTGTTACTTTTTTAAATTTTTAAATCCATTTTAAAGCGGAGTTCCGGCCACAATTTCACTTTTTATATATAAATACCCCTGTAATACACAAGCTTAATGTATTCTAGTAAAGTTAGTCTGTAAACTAAGGTCCGTTTTGTTAGGTTGTTACAGCATTTAGACACTTTATAAAATAGAAATTGACTGGGGCCATCTTAAGTGTGGGCATCACAAAGCCAGACTGTATGACTTCCTGGATTTCAGCCTTGCAGAGATCTCGCACATTCTCAGTGCTGCACAAGCAGTGTATTAGGTTTCAGATCAGGTTTCAGCACCTGTACTGTCCAAGTCACATGATTCTTCGAGACTGGGGAGTGCACAGACTCCTGGAAAGTTACACCCACTACATTCCCAGGAGGCTGTGCGGTGTAGGTTAGGAAGCTTAAGCCCCTAGGTGCAGGAAGTGGGAAGATTAACTATTCTGCCTAGCAACAACACTTTGAAGGCATCTAAAAAAAAATTTTTTTTTCTTAAAGGACTAATGACATTTTTTTTAAAACTACTGATGTAATGTTATATTTATGGGTGGAACTCCACTTTAAGTGCAGAAATCCTTTGTGTGTGTATGTATATAAAAAGTTTACACACCCCTGTTAAAATGTCAGGTTTCTGTGATGTAAAACAAATGGGACAAAGATAAATCATTGCAGAACTTTTTCCACCTTTAACCACTTAAGGACCGCTGCACGACAATATACGTCGGGAGAATGGCGCGGCTGGGCACATGGACGTATATATACGTCCCCTTTAAGAGTCCAGACCCGGTCCAAAGCTCCGTGACCGTGGCCCGCGGGACCCGCGGACCCGATCGCCGCGGGTGTCCCGTGAACGGGTCACAGGAGCTGAAGAACAGGGAGAGGTGTGTGTAAACAAACCTTCCCCGTTCTTCTCTGTTGCAATGTCAGTGATCGTATGTTCCCTGATATAGGGAACGACGATCACTGATGTCACACGTCCAGCCCCTTCCCCTACAGTTAGAAACACACATGAGGTCACACTTAACCCCTGCAGTGCCCCCTAGTGGTTAACAATTTCACTGCCATTTCTTTTTAACAGTAAGCAGTGCATTTTTATAGCACCTTTTGCTGTGAAAATGACAATGGTCCCAAAAATGTGTCAAAAGTGTCCGATATGTCTGCCATAATGTCGCAGTCACTAAAAAAAAAAATGCTGATCGCTGCCATTAGTAGTAAAAAAAAAAATATTAATAAAAATGCCATAAAACTATCCCCTATTTTGTAAACGCTTTAAATTTTGTGCAAACCAATCGATAAATGCTTATTACAATTTCTTTTACCAAAAATAGGTAGAAGAAGAATACGTTTCAGCCTAAACTGAGGGAAAAAAAATTATATATTTTTTGGAGATATTTATTATAGCAAAAGTAAAAAATATTGCATTTTTTTTAAAATTGTCGCTCTATTTTTGTTTATAGCGCAAAAAATAAAAACCGCAGAGGTGATCAATTACCACAAAAAGAAAGCTCTATTTGTGGGAAAAAAGGACGTCAATTTTGTTTGGGAGCCACGTCGCACGACCGCGCAATTGTCAATTAAAGCCTGCGCCCGCCGTGTAGAGCTGACTGCGCAGGCGCCATATAGAGCCGACTCGCAGGTCGGCTATTTACGGAAAACTGGTGACGCGCCTTGTGCGCCATGGGAAGTTTTTCACCAGACGTCAATCATCTAACCCAGGGATAGGAATGCCCAGTCCCGCGGGAATCAGACCCCGGAAGCCAGGGGGAAAATAACAATATAACGGTATGTACAGCGAAAAAAAAAATACCTGCATACTGTATTTGTCGTTAGTATGCTGGATGTAATGTTAGATAATTGTTTTAGGGTGAACCTCCACTTTAACCTGCATATTGGTCTGGGTCTTAACCAGTTAATGTGACCTATAAACTGTACAACTCAATTGAAAAACAAACTGAAATATTTTAGGTGGAGGGAAGTAAAAATAAAAAATAAATAATAATATGGTTTTGTAAGTGTGCACACCCTTAAACCAATACTTTGTTGAAGCACGTTTTGATTTTATTACAGCACTCAGTCTTTTTGAGTATGTGTCCATCAGCATGGCGCATCTTGACTTGGCAATATTTGCCCACTCTTCTTTGCAAAACACTTCAATCCTGTCAGATTGCGAGGGCATCTCCTGTGCACAGCCCTCTTCAGATCACCCCACAGATTCTCACTCAGATTCAGGTCTGGGCTCTGGCTGAGCCATTCCAAAACTTTAATCTTCTTCTAGTGAAGCCATTCCTTTGTTGATTTAGATGTATGCTTTTGGCCATTGCCATGCTAAAAGATTAAGGGCCTGATCCTCAAAAGGGATACGCCGGCGTATCTACTGATACGCCGTCGTATCCCTGTTTCTATCTATGGAACTGATCCACAGAATCAGTTTCACATAGATAGGCAGAAGATCCGACATGTGTAAGGGACTTACACTATCGGATCTTAGGATGCAGTACCGCAGCCGCCGCTGGGGGCATTTCTCATCGAAATGCCGCTTCGGGTATGCAAATTAGCACTTACGGAGATTCACAAAGCTTTTACGCTTCGTTTTTTCTCCGTAAGTATTAGTTTGCTGTCGCAAAATTAGGGCTGCTTTTACAAGGCCTAAACTGTTTACACCTTGTAAAAGTAGACCCTTCTACCCCGCGTCGCTGTCTTTTTTTTTTATTTTATTTTTTTTTCCCGCCGCAACTCGTTTTTTTTTTTTTACGCCCGTCGCGATTCTCAAAACCCGGCGCAACGTAAAACCGCACAAAGCACGTCGGGAAAATGACGTCGGGAGCATGCGCAGTACGTCCGGCGCGGGAGCGCGCCTAATTTAAATGGGACTCGCCCCATTAAATTAGGAACACCTTGCGCCAAACGGATTTAAGTTACACCGCTCAAAATTTCTAGGTAAGTGCTTTGTGGATCGGGCACTTAGGTAGAGATTTTGCGGCGGTGTAACTTAAATGGCAAAAGTTACGTTGCGCCGGGTTTTTGTGGATTAGGCCCCAAGTTCCTCTTCATGTTCCAATTTCTAGCAGAAGCCTGAATGTTTTGTGCCAATATTGACTGGTATTTGGAACTGTTCATCATTCCCTCTACCTTGACTAAGGCCCCTCCCGCTGAAGAAAAACAGCCCCAAAGCATGATGCTGCCACCACAATGCTTCACATTGGGTATGGTGTTCCTTTGGTGATGTGCAGTGTTGTTTTTGCGCCAAATATATCCTTTGGAATTATGGCCAGAATTGTCAACCTTGGCTTCATCAGACCTTAACACATATTCCCACATGCTTTTGGGAGACATCATGTGTGTTTTTGCAAAATTTGGCTGGGCTTGGATGTTTTTCTTCGTAAGTTTTACCAATCTACCCCATAGCCCAGACGTATGAAGAATACAGGAGATTGTTGTCACATATACTACACAGCCAGTGCTTGCCAGATATTCCTGCAGCTCCTTTAATGTTGTTTTAGGCCTCTTGGCAGATTACCAGACCCGTTTTCTTCTCATCAATTTTGGAGGGACGTCCAGTTCTTGGTAAAGTCACTGTTGTGACATATTTTCTCCACTTGATGATGACTGTCTTCACTGTGTTTCATGGTATATCTAAAGCCTTGAAGATTCTTTTGTACCCTTCTCCTGACTGATACCTGGATGTACTTATTCATTACGACCATGTAAAACTAGCTTGTTGACTATCATATGACTTGTTGATACTATTACTATGCTTGTTGATCCTCTACTGCAGGGATATGCAATTAGCGGACCTCCAGATGTTGCCAAACTACAATTCCCATCATGCCTCTGCCTTTGGGTGTCATGCTTGATGCTGTCAGAGTCTCGCTATGCCTCATGGGACCTGTAGTTTGGCAACAGCTGGAGGTCCGCTAATTGCATATCCCTGCTCTACTGCATAACAAACTATATGCTTGCCTCCTGAAAAATAATTTTAGACCCTTACTATGCTGGAACCTCTAAAACACATTTTCTTATGTATACAAGGCTTAAACTCTAGGTTTAAAGGGGTTGTAAAAGTATTATTTTTCCTAAATAGCTTCCTTTACCTTAGTGCAGTCCTCCTTCACTTACCTCATCCTTTGATTTTGCTTTTAAATGTCCTTATTTCTTCTGAGAAATCCTCACTTCCTGTTCTTCTGTCTGTAACTCCACACAGTAATGCAAGGCTTTCTCCTGGAATACAGGAGAGTCAGGACACCCACTAACACACAGCTCATTTCTCTATCTGCAATGTAGAGAGCGTCCTGACTCTCCTGTATTCCAGGGGAGGGGGCGAGCATGACACTCCACACTAGGGAAAAAGCCTTGCATTACTGTGTGGAGTTACAGACAGAAGAACAGGAAGTGAGGATTTCTCAGAAGAAATAAGGACATTTAAAAGCAAAAGCGAAGGATGAGGTAAGTGAAGGAGGACTGCACTAAGGTAAAGGAAGCTATTTAGGAAAAAAAAAAATATTTGAAGACCTATCATCACATGAATTGCATGTTCCATTTCTTCAGTAAACCCAGTAAGTCCTGACTGATTCAAGTGGCAAGTACAATTCTTTCAACCTCCATTCAATCCTAATTTGCTCTATACCATCTAGGGAAGCTCTTCCACTTCCAGCCTCTCAAACAAATGATTGTGGGTGATAGATTGTTCTAAACTAGATAGTAATAGCTAGCGATAGATAGTTCTAGACTCTAGTAATCCACACAGAGCTCATTCTCAGGATTTCACCAATTGGGCTAACAGCTGCTCAGTTTTCTTGCGCTACATCCACACATAAATGTTTCCAGAATTGATGTGGCCTTTTGCAGTAGAGAGGTATGGAATAGAGTGATTACTCCCATGGACCTTCCCAGTGAATTTACATATAAGGCTGGCCATACATTATACAGTTTTCTTATTCAATTTCCTTTAGATTTACCTTCTACTATGTAGTGCAAGGCCTGCTTGATTGCATACAAATTGAAAGTGTTTAGGTTTGACCTCATATTTCTATGGTTTTGGTAAATCTAAAGGAAAATTGTACAAGAACATTGTATAATGTATGGCCAGCCTAACTAATGATCATACAATGCACATATAATCCTCATACACAAGACTGGAAAGGACATGCTACTGTATTCACCATATGGGCCAATATATATGGCCTATATGGCTTTACTATAGATTCAAAAGGTTTAACCATAATGTTTCCCACTAAGCTAGCAAATGGATTTTTAGTAGCTACAGACCAAATGGGGTTCATGTCCCATAAGGCCACTGATAGTAAAGTACATGTAAATAGAATACAGAAAATACAATTTAAATATACTGTAGAATATAATAATTGTAAATCCTAATCACCTTCATTTATTTTTAAAATATATATTTTTTACCTTTTTATGATAATTTTTTTAGACAACCATGTGACTGCACAGCCCCCCTTTACATCTCTTTCTCATATTCCAGTTTAGCAAACAAAGCGGCCAGGTGGGCTAGCATTTTCTGCAAGCAAGTAGAGCTAGGATCAGTGGCCACAGGGAAGTAGCAGGAGAAATCACATGCTGTTCACTCACATTGCACTACTTTGTCAAGGGACTGACAGTTCCTGCCTGTAATGGGCCTTTGCTGAACAAGTAACATCCTGTTAGTTCCCACAGGAGTGAGCAGCAGGTGTTGTGCACTGGAAACCAAGTTAGTGCAGGAGGAAAGAAGAAGAGGACTTTTGGTAGATAGGGAGGAAGTTGTCCCCTTGTTCATAGTTCTGGCCATTTTTTAAGTTGGGAATCCCAAAATTCCCATCCCTATCCAAGTTATCAACCCCTGAGGCCTTGTACAGCCTTGTACAGACGAGCGGACCGTTTTCATCGGACATGTCCGCTCGGAGATTTTGGTCTGATGGTTGTACACACCATCAAACCAAAATCCCCGCAGACAGAGAACGCGGTGACGTAGACGACACCGACCTTCTATATCGCGCGAGTTCAATGCTTCCACGCATGCGTCGAATCAATTTGACGAATGCCCGGGATTTCGGTCCGCTGGTTAGACGTACTAACCAGCGGACATGTCCGACGGACAGCTTTCAAGCGGACATGTTTCTTAGCATGCTAAGAAACATTTGTCCGCTGGAAACCTGTCCGCTAGGCAGGAAAATTGTCCCGTCGGCCCAACACACGACCAAACATGTCTGCGGAAACTGGTCCGGCGGACCAGTTTCAGCGGACATGTTCGGTCGTGTGTACGAGGCCTAACAAAACATTTAAAACAGGCCAAGGGCTGTTTTCTGCATTGGAATGTATGAAGGAAATGTTGTGTAATTGACTGTGCAGCTGTGGGGATCCAGGACATTGGCGACTCCTACTGTGGTAGAGCTACACGGGATTCATCAATAATTTATGAAAATTACATTTTTTAACCAACAGGTGCATTCATAGTCCTTTGTGTTTTTTTAATTGACTATGATAATGATGACATGTAAAATAATTGGCATTTGCACATTGCTAACTATAGTAAAGATCAGTAGGTTAAAATATCTACTTGCAGCTCCATTTTGTCTTTGAATTTTGGATATAATATCTCTTTATCTTTCCAGCACTAGGATACATATAGACATTATTTCTAGGGGTCACTGCAAAAAAATAACTATTATTATATATTCACTGGTGACTTACCATCAGGAGAATGACAGTTCCATTTGCAGAAATAACCACACACTGAGTTTGTTTGCATCTTCCACAACACTGACCTGGATCTTTCACAAACTCCTGACCCTGTTAGCAGGACAATACATTGGTCAATGTTATATAATCTCTGGAAACTAGCATTATTACAGATGAAATTTAAAGTGTATATAAATTCAAGTTTACAAGTCCTTAGATGCCATGGCTGCATTTGTTTAATGTTTTTCTTCCTTTATTTTTTCCTTGTGATCCATCCAGTAAGGTCTCACTCCCATTGGTGTAAAAATCCGTACACCTGTACAGGGGTCATCTTCAGCCACCTGGAATGCAGAGGTGTTCTATACATCATGCGTGTGGAGTGTGGAGATTCATACAAGTCTGTGCAATCGGCTGCTTATCATCAATTTCAACAGGCTGCCTGCACACCCTTGCACGGAACACCTGTGCAACCTGGGCAACTGAAGATGGCCCTACCCATGGGCATTGCAGATCAGTATGCCCATCTATATGAGGCTTAACACAATTCTTATCCCACAATGCTCACAAATGAATTGAAGAGAAGTGTCAAAAGACAAACGTATGTTAGGACAACAGAACACTTCCTGATACTGCTGGACCTAAGCGCGGCTTTTGACACTGTAGACCACGGACTACTACTGGCTAGGCTAGCTGAAGTAGCCGGAGTCGCTGAATGTGTTTTACCCTGGTTCTCCTCCTTCTTGGAAAACCGATCACAAATAGTGAAACTGGGGTCTTTCACTTCTGAAAAACGTACGGTGTCATGCGGAGTCCCTCAGGGATCTCCCTTATCGCCCGTATTGTTTAATATCTATCTTCGCCCTCTCTTTGAAATCATCAGTAACCAGAAGTTACTTTACCACTCCTATGCAGATGACACACAACTGTATTTCCGCATCTGCAACAAAAAGGATAATTCTCTTGGACTAGAGAAATGCCTCACTCTAATAGATAACTGGATGACAAACAGTTATCTTAAACTCAATGGTTCGAAAACAGAACTTCTCCTGTTTCACGCTAACCGGAAAAATCACCCCGCGTCAACATGGACTCCCCCACCCATTCTGGGTAAAACTATCACCCCTAGCACCAAAGTCAAAAGTCTCGGAGTCATTTTCGATACCTACATGACAATGGATGCACAAATAGGGTCAGTAGTCAGCGGATCCCACCATCTGCTGCGCCTACTACGCAGACTCACGCCCTTTATCCCGAAAGAGGACATTGCAGTCGTGGTGTGGGAACAATCATCAATTCCAGACTCGACTACGCAAATGCCCTCTATCTAGGACTCCCCAAATACCAAATCACTCGTCTGCAAGTCGTTCAAAATACGGCTGCTCGACTAGTGACTGGGAAAAAACCATGGGAATCAATCTCACCTTCACTGAGATCCCTTCATTGATTGCCAGTAAAAGACAGAATCACTTTCAAGGCACTCTGCCTAATACATAAATGTATTCAAGGCAACGCCCCCCAATATCTATGCGAAAAAATAAAAGCCCATAACCCCAATCGCATTCTGCGATCCACCAATCAAAACCTCCTCCAGATACCCAAGGCCAGATACAAGTCCAAAGGAGATCGAAGATTTGCAGTCCAGGGACCTCGCCTGTGGAATGCACTACCAACCACCATCCGACTGGAGTCGGACCACTTGGCCTTCAGGATAAAGATTAAAACCCATCTCTTCTGAGGTCAAGGGGTTCCTTACCCATGAAATGGATACAGCGCCCAGATGCGATTCAGTTTGCATGTGTTGCGCTTTACAAGTCTCTCTCTCTCTCTTCCCTCTTTCCTTATCTTCATAACATAGAGGGTGGGGGGGGGGGGTACTTTGTGTTACTATACTTGAAGAAAACAAATGCAGCCACCTAAAGTCTAGAAAGTTGCAATGAATCAAAGTTTTGTTCTTGGGTGTAGATACAGTTTTATTACTTTAGTAATTAAACATAACATTTATTTAGATGTAGTCATGTGCAATTTTCATACATTTAGGCTAGGTTCACACTAGAATGCTATTCAGGAAACCCAGTTTCAGGGTGTCACTGAGTTCAAAACGCACTGCAGCTGCAATTTACAGCGGGTGTCAATGTTAACGACACCCCAAATGCTGGTCCCTGCACTAGATCACATGGTACAATTGTACCATGCGATCCGGTTGCTGTTTGTGTGATGCAGTGCGATTTGAGCCCATTCAAAATCAATAGACTCAAATTGCACCGCACTAAATCACATATGAATAATACATTACCACGCTGCGCATTCCTGAGGAAGACGTGAATTAGAACTAATTAGGGTTAACTAAAGCTGGCCATAAACAGGAACCAGCCAAGATTCAAACCATGTATGGACAGGCTGAATGTACCCAAGTTGATTGATTGATCAACTTGTGTACAACGGGCCTGACAAATTGTACATGTGTAATATTTGCCAGCGGCTGTTATAGCTGCCAGCAATAATCATGTGTTCTCCCAGTGGGAGAACACAATGGCTTGGTGAGAGGGATTACCCTGTGGTTGCATGGAAGAAATATGTCTATGAAAAAATGACAGGCTTGCTGGAACTGACATTATGTACAGATACAAAATACAAATAGTGCAGCACTAAAATGTATAAAAACACATAAAACCAATGGCACCTATCAGTGTTTATCAGTGCTGCCTATCAATGCCCATCAGTGCCACCTATCAGTGCTCATCAGTGTTGACTATCAGTGCTGCATTTCATTGCCCATCAGTGCTGACAATTAGTGCCCATCAGTGCTGACAATCAGTGCCACTAAATGCTGCCAATTAGGGCCCATCATTGCTGCCTATCAGTGCCACCAAGCAGTGCCTATCAGTGTTAAAATGCAGCAGCTTAAGATATGCTACATCCACAATGAGATGCACGGCATGTGCAAAAATAAACACAAATGAACACTGAACAAGAGGATCACAGTCAAATAATGTGTTTCAGATACTTCAAATATGCTCCAGGTTTGACTCAAAAGAAGGTCAGGTGCAGTATGCTTTAAAACTGAATTGCAGAATGGTACAGTATATAGGATGCAAATCAATGCAGTTCAGAAACACTTGTACAGTATAAACTGGGGGAGGAGAAGTAACATAAGAATCTGATTCAGTTGTACTGAATTGCTCTTGTGCTAGCACAAGACTCTTGGAGGGGACAACAGAGTGACAGAGAGATGAGCCCATTAGTCTGCTGCTTCTCCTTTTGCTGTTCAGTAACAGGTTGGGAGTGGGGAGGAGACCTGTGAGTGTATCTGTAGCAGAGAGAAATCAGGTCTCTTGACCTGCCAGACAGGGCTGTAGTGTGTAGTAGAGCAGTGTAATAGTGTTGCTCACGAATATTCGCATTGCGAATATTCGACTCGAATATAGCATATTCGAGAAATCGCGCTATATTTCGAAATTCGCGGTGAATATTCGCAATTCCGAATATTCGATTTTTTACAATTTTTTTTTTGAATCAGATCACATCCTAGATATCTCCATCGACGTCTAAAAGCATTGCTGGTATAATTAGAGACCCTGGGCCGAGTAGCTGAAGCGTTCATTGAATTTTCCAGAAAGATCGCAATGCGATTATTCGGCAAACGCAATATCGCGCGATTATTTTCCTCGCCCCGATCTTCCGCATCAGAGCGATTTTTACAGTTTCATTTTTAAAACAGATCACATCCTAGTGATCTCCATAGACGTCTGAAAGCATTGCTGGTATGATTAGAGCCATTGGGCCGAGTAGCTGAAGCGATCATTTTATATTGCCGAATATTCGCAATGCGAATATTCGGCAATAGGAATATTGCGCGATTATTTGCTCCGCCCTTTTGCATCAGAGCCAATCAGAGTTCTCCTTCCACACTCGTCACAGGTTAGCAACCAATAGGAACCTGCCTGCATGGACATTATATAAGCTCACTCCCAGCACCATTTCATTGCAGATTCAGAAGCTTGCTATAGAGTGTGGAGGCTGTTTCTGTGTTCCTGGTTTCCTGGTTTCCTGTGTCTTTGTTCTTGATTGATTTAGATCATCACCAGCATTGCTATTTAGTGATTCCAGTGGATCTTTTCCAGTATATCAACTGCTTTTTTCAAAGCAATAGACCCAAGAGCTTTTTTCAAAGCTACGTTTTGTGCTGTTTTGTGCTGTTTTTTTCATTTGTGTTACTGTTTGATCCTGCAATCCTCCCTGTTCAGTTATATTTGCAAGAGATTTCAGAACACATATTGATCTGAGCTTTATAAAAGAGCTTTTCTAAAAGCTAAGTTTTGTTCATCTTGTGTTACTGTCAGATCTTGCAGGTTCACTGTTCAGTGATATTTGATAGGCATCTCAGTTCAAATTTTGTTTAGTTTTCCCTAAAGAGCTTTTATAAAAGCTAAGTTTTGTGTTCAGTTTAGTTAAATTTTGTGTAGTAAGTGTACACACTGTTAGTGTACATTTATTTCATCTAGCTTAGCTTAGTGTGTGTTTAGTTTCTGTGTTTAAAAAAAAAAAAAAAAAAAAGTTAGTGTTTGTTTAGTGCTTTTTTTTTTTTTCTTTAATTTTGTAGTCCTTGTCTGGTGTACTACTTTTCTTATAGTTTAGTAGCTGTCTGTGTACGTCTTTGTCTGCGTGCCTGTCTTGTAAAAAAAACACAAAAACACATTTTGTTCACATTTTCCCCCCCAATAAAGTTTAACCCCCCCACACACATATCAGCAATTATGAGCGGCATCCGTGGCCGTGGCAGTAGGGGTAGGGGAGTTACTCCCAGTGCTGGATCGCTGCCAGCACGGGGTACCTCTCGTGCCCCTACTAGTGGTAGAGGATCGGGTGCAAGGGGAGTACGCCTGATCCGGGAGTTCTTCCCATCGGGCAGCCGCCCGATATTGCCATCTCAGGCTCAAGTAGTGGTGGACTACATGGGGCACAGCAGTGCCACTGAGTCGTCGGTCCCGACTCACAGTAGTACCACCATTACACCGTTGCCTGTACTACCCCCCCCCAGCCCCCAAGAGTCCAGCATCTTACTGTTCGACAGCGACAGTGATAGGGATCTCTTGGGGGAGGCCATGCATCAGGCAGACCTCCAGCTCTGTCCTGATGGTCAGGACCTTTTTGAAGGGATGGATGAGGAGGATGGGATACCTGCTGGCAGTATCCCAGAGACATCCCTTCAAACTGGTGCTGCTGTTTTGGTGCAGGAAACAGCAGCACCTAGTCAGACCCAGGCGTGGGTGAGGGGACAGCGGAGCCAGGCTAGAGGCTCCATGTCACGTGGTTCCCTCAGACCAACACATCTCAGCCCTTGGTCTGACATCTCTGGGGGCGAAGAGGGTGACCCATCATGGTTGCCATCTGACGCGTCGGCTCACTACGTCAGTGACGACGGGGAAGGTAGGCACCCTGGTGAAACGGTGCGCCAGGTCACCACCAGGGAGACCATCGTCAGGGTCTCCACTGGTGATGGCAGCAGGAGGTGTCAGGAGGAGGAGCAGCAGCAGCAGCAGCAGCAGCAGGCAGCTCCACCTGTGCGCACCGAATCCCAGCAGGTGCAAGTAAGCGTCACCCCATCTGACAGGAGGGCGGTGCTGAAGTCACCTGTCTGGAATTTCTTTACCCTGGTGGCAGACAACCCTACCGTGGCCATCTGCCGGATTTGTAAAGTGAGGGTGAAGAGAGGGAAGTGTTTGGCTCGGGTGGGTACCACAGCCCTGAACCAGCACCTCAGGATAAACCACTGGGCGTTGTATGAGGAGATGAAGCGTGGTGGTGGTAGCAGCGCCACCACCACAAGTGAGCAGGGTACAGCAGCCCCTGCCACATCTTCATCTGTTTCCAGCAGGTCATGCCCCCCCGCTCCCTCTAGTAGAGGTACTGGTACCGGCAGCCAGACCTCTACTTCCACAGCACCCTCCACGTCTGTGTCCCGCACTGCCGTCCGGCGCCAGGCGTCGATTTCAGACGCCTTTGACCGCACCACTCCCTTCCCCCCTGGAGACCGACGTGTGCGTTCCCTCAATGGGCTCCTGGCAAGGGTTATTGCCCAACATCTGCTGCCCTTCAACATAGTTGACAGCAACCCCTTCAGGCAGATGTTGGAGCAGGCCCAACCCCAATGGCGTGTCCCCAGCCGCCATTTCTTTGCCAGGACTGGTGTCCCTGCCCTACACCAGCACATTGTTCAGAATGTAACCCTGTCGCTGGATCACGCTGTCAGCGACAGGGTTCATCTGACAATGGATGGCTGGACCAGCAGGCATGGGCAGGGACGCTACATCAGCTTCACGGCCCATTGGGTTTCCCTCCGAGGCGTCGGTGAGGGATCGTCGGCAACCGATCTTGTGGTGCCGCCCCGGGGTGTCCAGGGGAGAACTGCTGGTCTCCCTCAAGCCACTGTCTCCGCAGCTGCTGAGCCTCCCAGCAAGCGCCCCCGTAGCTACTCAAGTGTGGGGCACGTGCGCTGTCAGGCCGTGCTCCAGCTTGTTAGTTTAGGGGACCGGAGACACACTGCAGAAGAAGTGCTGAAAGCACTTCAAGCTCAGGTCCAGAAGTGGCTGACACCCCGAAGGCTCCAGCCAGGTATGGTTGTCTGCGATAACGGCAGCAACCTACTCGCCGCCCTCCATGCTGGCAGTCTGACGCACGTGCCCTGTCTGGCACATGTCCTCAACCTGGTGGTGCAGAAGTTCCTGCGCACTTATCCAGGGTTGAGTGACATTGTGGCAAAGGCGCGTAGGATTGCCAGCCACTTCAGGCGCTCCCCAACCGCTACCGCGTCCCTGTCCAAATTGCAGCGGAAGTACAATCTGCCCCTTCACAGGCTGATTGTGGACAGTGTGACGCGGTGGAACTCCACCCTCCACATGCTGAAGAGGTTGTGGGAGCAGCAAAGGGCGGTGAGGGAGTACCTGATGGAACTAGGCACTCAGAGGGCTTCACCACAACTCCCTTTCATCGCCTGTGCGCAGTGGGGGCAGATAAACCAGGTCTGCCAAGTGTTGTCCTCCTTCGAGCAGGCGACCAAGATGGTCAGCAGTGAGCAAATTGGCCTCAATAGCGTGCTGCCAATACTGTTCATGCTGGAGAGGACACTAGATCGCCTGCTCGAGGCTGGGGAGAGTGCCTTGGTGGAGCAGGAGGAGTCAGCAATGCTCCACCGAGACCAGGGCCAGGACCAGGAGGAGGAGGAGGAGGAGGAGGATGATGATGAAGAGGAGGAGGAGGTGGTTGCTGGTGTCGTCCCGGAGTCAGGGCCTGGTCAGGAGGGAGAGCCGGTGTTGGGGGCACCGATAGTCCGGGGGTTGGGCATGTCTGAGTTTGACCAGCAGCGCCTCAGGGAAGAAGAGTCGCACCTCATTCACCTGGCCAGCATTGAGGAGTCACAGCGGGCTGTGCTCTTCCCCATGGCTGCCCACATGCTCAGATGCCTCAGGAGGGACCCCCGGGTTAAGACCATCAAGACGAGGGATGATTTCTGGATGGCCACCCTTTTGGATCCCAGGTGCAAGGGGAAACTGGAGCAGTTCATCCCAGCCAGCCGGAGGCAGCACCGGATGGAGGAACTGCAGGCAGCCATTGTCAGACGGTTGGAGCAGGCAACTCCCCGGCCTCCAGTTGTCCCCCCTCATCTCACCCAGCAGGTGGCTGCACCCAGCTGCAGCCGAGCAGGGGACCTAATGGAAGAGATGAGGATGTTCTTCCAAACCGAGCGACCCAGTACCACCACCAGCAGCAGCAGCAGCAGTCACCACCAGCGGCTGGCCCACATGGTGGCAGACTACATGGCGTCCGTCGGTGCTTCTGACAGTATGAGCACCGACGACCCCATGGAGTACTGGGTTGCCAGATTGGACACCTGCCGCGAGCTCGCTCAGTATGCGCTGGAGTTATTGTCTTGCCCCCCCTCCAGCGTACTATCTGAGCGGACATTCAGCGCGGCAGGTGGGGTGGTCACGGACAAGAGGACCCGTCTGTCCACAGAGTCCGTGGACAGACTCACATTCATAAAGATGAATGAGTCCTGGATCGGCGGTGACTTTCTGGCACCCGTCGTCGGTTCAGGGCGCTGAAGGGTCCCTTGCCATGCATTCCCTGATGAAGCCCCGGACCTGATGTATTTACAGTGCTGAATATAACTATTTCAACATCAGAGAAAATCAATGTTAATATTTGGTACAGTAGGCTTTCTTTGCAATTACAGCGGTCAAAAATTTCTTTTATTTTTACACCAGCTTTGCACACACTGGAGGAGGGATTTTGGCCCACTCCTCCACACAGATCTTCTCTACATCAGTCATGTTTCTGGGCTATCGCTGAGAAACACGGAGTTTGAGCTCCCTCCAAAGATTCTCTATTGGGTTTAGGTCTGGAGACTGGCTAGGCCACGCCAGAACCTTGATATGCTCCTTACAGAGCCAATCCTTGGTTATCCTGGCTGTGTGCTTTGGGTCATTCTCATGTTGGAAGACCCAGCCTCGACCCATCTTCAAAGCTCTAACTCAGGGAAGGAGGTTGTTGCCCAAAATCTTGCAATACATGGCCCCGGTCATCCTCTCCTTAATACAGTGCAGTCACCCTGTCCCATGTGCAGAAAAACACCACCAAAGCATGATGCTACCACCCCCATGCTTCACATTAGGGATGGCGTTCTTGGCATGGTACTCATCATTATTCTTCCTCCGAACACGGTTAGTGAAATTATGATCAAAAAATTATATTATAGTCTCATCTGACCACATGATTTTCTCCCATGACTCCTTTGGATCAGTCAAGACAATTATGTCAGCAGTTATTTCACACCCTATATACTCTTATTAAGACTGCTGTACATCATGGCAACTCCTGCCCATGTGATATGACTCTGTATCAACTACTACTGTTAATACTACTACTGATGCTTCTGCTGCTGCTGCCGCCCAGTCAATACACCTATGTCAGCAGTTATTTCACACTCTATATACTCTTATTAAGACTGCTGTACATCATGGCAACTCCTGCCCATGTGATATGACTCTGTATCAACTACTACTGTTAATACTACTACTGCTGCTTCTGCTGCTGCTGCCGCCCAGTCAATACACCTATGTCAGCAGTTATTTCACACTCTATATACTCTTATTAAGACTGCTGTACATCATGGCAACTCCTGCCCATGTGATATGACTCTGTATCAACTACTACTGTTAATACTACTACTGCTGCTTCTGCTGCTGCTGCTGCCGCCCAGTCAATACACCTATGTCAGCAGTTATTTCACACTCTATATACTCTTATTAAGACTGCTGTACATCATGGCAACTCCTGCCCATGTAATATGACTCTGTATCAACTACTACTGTTAATACTACTACTGATGCTTCTGCTGCTGCTGCCGCCCAGTCAATACACCTATGTCAGCAGTTATTTCACACTCTATATACTCTTATTAAGACTGCTGTACATCATGGCAACTCCTGCCCATGTGATATGACTCTGTATCAACTACTACTGTTAATACTACTACTGCTGCTTCTGCTGCTGCTGCCGCCCAGTCAATACACCTATGTCAGCAGTTATTTCACACTCTATATACTCTTATTAAGACTGCTGTACATCATGGCAACTCCTGCCCATGTGATATGACTCTGTATCAACTACTACTGTTAATACTACTACTGATGCTTCTGCTGCTGCTGCCGCCCAGTCAATACACCTATGTCAGCAGTTATTTCACACTCTATATACTCTTATTAAGACTGCTGTACATCATGGCAACTCCTGCCCATGTGATATGACTCTGTATCAACTACTACTGTTAATACTACTACTGCTGCTTCTGCTGCTGCTGCTGCCGCCCAGTCAATACACCTATGTCAGCAGTTATTTCACACTCTATATACTCTTATTAAGACTGCTGTACATCATGGCAACTCCTGCCCATGTGATATGACTCTGTATCAACTACTACTGTTAATACTACTACTGCTGCTTCTGCTGCTGCTGCCGCCCAGTCAATACACCTATGTCAGCAGTTATTTCACACTCTATATACTCTTATTAAGACTGCTGTACATCATGGCAACTCCTGCCCATGTGATATGACTCTGTATCAACTACTACTGTTAATACTACTACTGCTGCTTCTGCTGTTGCTGCTGCCGCCCAGTCAATACACCTATGTCAGCAGTTGTTTCACACTCTATATACTCTTATTCCTACTGCTGTTCATCATGGCAACTCCTGCCCAAGTGATATGACTCTGTATCAACTACTACTGCTAATACTACTACTGCTGCTGCTGCTGCTGCTGCTGCTCAGTCAAGACAACTATGTCAAAAGTAATTTCCCACTCTATATACTCCTATTACCACTGCTGTTCATCATGGCACCTCCTGCCCAAGTGATATGACTCTGTATCTACTACTACTACTACTACTGCTGCTGCTGCTGCTCTGTCAAGACACCTATGTAAAAAGTTAATTCCCACTCTATATATACTCCTATTACCACTGCTGTTCACTGATACCACTGATAGTTAATTTATCCCTTAACTACCCCCATTTGTGAGGGTCGGGGTTTTCCTTTAAAGTCCCATGCAAATCAATGGAAAATGTATGTTCCCACATAACTTCTGTACGCCTGGAGATATTTCAATAATACCCGCTATACATATTACTTATATGCCAAATAAAAATATATAACAGTTAAATTAACCCTTACCAACACCCTTATATAAAAGATGGGTATATTTATATTACTATGATTTTCCTCCCCAAAAGGTTAAGATAGGAAGACCGGGCAACGCCGGGTATTCAGCTAGTAATAGTATAAAATGTTTTCGGTTATTATTAAGCTAGATGTGTTGATGTTGATGTTGATGTGTTAGATGTGAAGTTAGATGTGAAGTTAGATGTGTTTAAAAAACTAACAATTTCAATAAGAAATGAAACCTTTGCAAAATATAACATTTTTTATTAAAAAAAAAAAAAAAAAATTAGGACATTAACTTCTGAAGCTCTGTCACCTCATCCATGTTTTTCGCCAGTTGTTGCACCAGTTGTTGATTTTGGCGCATCAAAAACAGTATCTGCTGCTCATTTGCCATTACTCTCTTCGTGAGGTTTTTCATGGCAGCTTGCTTCACCTCTAGCTTTTTTAGAACTGTTAGGATATAAGAAAAAAACATTTGGATTTCAAAGACCGTTACGAAAGATTATTTTCAGCCATAAAAATAATAAAGTCTGACTTAAGAGACTCTATGAAAGAGGATCTGGCAGAGGCAATTCTCTTCCTTAGAACTCTACATTGCATTTATTTGCATTTGCTAAGCCTAGAACTACATTTCAAGATTAATATAAACCATTTCTAGGTTTTTCATATTTTTTTTTTTGGGTTCATTATAGATAAGCTTTGTTTTGGTTCTAAAACAGCCAAATAATGTGGTCTGTATTTTTGAACTGTTAAAGATCATGTTCCTGATGTTTAAGCCTGCTGCTACTATCCAGTCACTTGATTGTTTTCATTGTGTTTGTCTTTTGCTTAAACTGTGCAATACAGTAGACTGTTGGCTTCCCAGCCAGTAGTCCTGTGGTAGTTTGCGTTTCTTTCCCTCAAGGAATCTATAAAATACATTCGCATATTAATACAGAGGAGTCGGAGTCGGGGAGTCGGGGAGTCGGAGTCTGAAGTACATAAAACTGAGGAGTCGGAGTCGAAAAATTTATCTACCGACTCCACAGCCCTGCTTTAAATGCTGTCCATTTTTAGAGCTACATTTTATTGTTGAAATTTTATTAATATATGTGCACATATTTACCCTCCTGATTGACGGTATAATTAACCGTCTCATCCTGCTCCTCTTCCTCGTCACCCACTACTCCACCAGAAGTTTCGGGGGGGGGGTGCAGCTCCTCCTCTTGCTCCTCCACAGGAACTGGGGGTGGTGATGTGGATGGCCCTGGCTGCTCCTCCTCATCCCTCTCCTCCTCTTCCACATCCTCCTCCTGCTCCTCCTCTGCGGCCTGTCGCCTTGTGCGCTTGGGGCGCACAGTTGGTAGCGGAGCTCCTATAATAACACAATGTTCATATATTATAAAAATGTTTTCTAATGACGTATGCAAATTCTGTGTACTCTACTGTATTGTATATGAATACAAATTAATTTATATAGACAGTTAACCAATGGGACAATGTTATATTAAAGGGTCTTGTGGGCACTACAGGGGACTGAGCGTGAGCTGGGCTGCCACCATGGTAAAATGAGCTGTTTTTGTCTCCTTTGTTTTGTTCAGACGATCTCATGTTAAAAAAAAGTACTTGATGGAGTACACAGGATTACTATAACAACCCCACGCCTAACACAGGAATTTAGTGGGAATCTATATATATAAAACTCAACGTGTGTGTGCATGTATGTATGTATGTTCCACCATCACGTCCAAACGGCTAAAGATATTTACATGAAACTTGGCACACAGGTTACTTATATGTCAGCCACAAATATAGGATTGGTGGTTTAACCCATACCCACCCCCATTTGCCTTGGTCAGGGTTTTTCTTTAAAGTCCCATTCAACTCTATGGGAAATACATGTTATTTCATAACAGCTGTAGATATTTCGATAACACTTGGTCACATGTTATCTATACGTCCACTTAAAGTATAGGATCGTTAATTTATCCCTTAACTAACCCCATTGGTGAGGGTCGGGCTTTTTGTTTAAAGTCCCATGCAAAGCAATGGGAAAAGTATGTTCCCACATAACTTCTGTGTTCCTGTCTGCTGTCCCATGTTTTTTTCCAACAGTACTATGAATACCTTGGCTGGTGGTGATATATGTTACAACAACATGGCGTCTTGGTTAACAACATCTGACCTTACATTAATTACATATGACCTTCCATAACTGTCCCCAAGGGACCCGGGCTGGCTCAACGCGATTGCCACTGCGCTGACAAGCCATTCACCTCTGCAGCTAGGGGTTCGGATCCCGCTCTCGGCTACATGTGAATTGAGTTTGGTGGTCTCAGCTCGGCCCCCGGTGGGTGTGCTATGCGAGGTAAGCCTGCGCTTAGTATGCCCACCTCCCTCCCACAAAAACCACCACACTTACACACGCACTCGCAATTGGGTTAACATGCACGCACTCTGACCATGCGGTCTCTAAAAAGAGAGGCGAAGGACTAACGGGGCTGGTTGAGCGGGCAAATCCTCTCACTCCCTTATAGGGAGTCCCTCTGCCCCGTGGGGCTTCGAAGCGGAGCAGGTAGGACGGTCTGTGTGGGAGGACCCCCTCACACCCGCCATTGCCACCCGGGGCATGGAGAAAGGTGGCAGATTACCTCTGGGGGAGGCCTGCCTACTCCCAACTCCTGCAGTCCGGCTCCTCTCTCGAGTACACGCACAAAATACACTTTAGGGAAAAAAAAACATAACTGTGACCAATAACTTACCAGGATGATATTTATTCCGGATACGCCTGACCCGGTTCATCTGGCGCCTCTTCAGGTCGGACCACTTTTTGAGGATCGCCATGCGAGTGTGTTCTTCGCCAAGTTCCTCAATCAGGGAGCTTATAACTCCCTGTTTTTCTTGCTGCCTCCGCAGCTCATCGTATCCTGTTTCCAGGAACTTCTGCAAGATGAAGAACAAAGTATATTGTAATACTTTTGTTGACAGCCTTATGGATATATGACATAAATGTATGCTATTCAACAATTGGAAGCATTCTCGCCTTATTAATCAATGACAGGGGTAACATGACAGATTTTATATACTGCCATTTCCGTCGCCACCTTTTTTAGATAAATATAGCAGCCATTATCATTTGCATAATTATGAATATATACTAACTTTTAAACTAGACTAAAATGCAGTTGAAGATAATGAAATAACAGTGGTCAAAATACTTACACAAATCAGCAACTTTTCCTCAGATACAGTGAAATTACTTCCAACCATCTTGCTCTGCGATTGCGTTGCGATCATAAAGTTGGAAACTGGCAAGGGTCCAGGAAATGGTCGCGTGTTGTTCGCGTGTTGATTGCGCTGCTTGGACCGAGATGGGTCCATATGGCTTCGGCTGTATGGACCACAGTAACTCTTTTCCCTGTCAGGAGCCTAACGCCCCGGGGGGTCAGAGACGGGACCTTTTCGGAGGACCACTGACGTATGCAACCGTCGCAGTTTTTTGTGATGTCACTCTTTAGGTGTGTGCAAATTTTTCCTTGCACCGGGTGGAGTTTTTGGGTTGTGTTTTGCACGCCACAGGCTTTTCAACAGAAAATAACCAGCTGGAGGCAGAATGGTTGCAAAAACACTACGGGTTTGTTACCTAACTCTGGGTTTCAAGACCAGTCCACCTCCAGCTGTTGCAAAACTACTACTCCCATCAGCCACGGTCTGTCAGTGCATGCTAAGAATTTTACTTTTGCTGCATCTAGGGTGCCACAGTTTAGAGACCCGTGCATAAAGGCCTGAAAAATGTGGGCCTGCAGAACTTACAATACTAGAAGTGCCAGCATTCCCAGGCATGCTGGAAGTTGTAGTTCTGCAACATCTAAAGGGCAATATGTATTCGAACGTCCTTGGGCCTTGAGGACACTGAAGTCAGGACGTTCGCATACGTCCTATGTCCAAAAAAATTTTAAATTCATTATGCTAAATAACAAGGAAAAGTGCCTAAATACACATTTGCCAACCAGGGTGTCTGCAGCTGTCCAGGCATGCTGGGACTTGTAGTTTTGTAAAAGCAGGAGACACATTTTTGGTTAAATACTAATATCTGATCATATATACTAACTTTTAAACTAGACTTAAATGCAGTTGAAGATGATGAAATAACAGTGGTCAAAATACTTACACAAATCAGCAACTTTTCCTCAGACTTTGAGAAATTGCTTCCCACCATGTTGCTGTAATATTGGGAAACTGGCAAGGCTCCAGGAAATGGTCGCGTGTTGTTCGCGCAATTGCGCATGCGCGATCGAAAAATCGCAATCGCAATATGTATTTTGGTTAAAATATCATACATATTCGATTTCAGAGTGCTGCTACAGCAGTTTTCGAAATATCTGCAATAAATTTCGCATTCGCATGTTGCGATATTTCGATAAAATATCAGGAATATTCTGAGCCAATCAGAGCGCTCCTCCAGCATATCTCGAAATTGCGCAATAAATATCGCATTCGCATGTTGCGATATTTCGATAAAATATCAGGAATATTCTGAGCCAATCAGAGCGCTCCTCCAGCATATCTCGAAATTGCGCAATAAATATCGCAATCGCATGTTGCGATATTTCGATAAAATATCACGAATATTCTGAGCCAATCAGAGCGCTCCTCCAGCATATCTCGAAATTGCGCAATAAATATCGCATTCGCATGTTGCGATATTTCGATAAAATATCACGAATATTCTGAGCCAATCAGAGCGCTCCTCCAGCATATCTCGAAATTGCGCAATAAATATCGCATTCGCATGTTGCGATATTTCGATAAAATATCACGAATATTCTAAGCCAATCAGAGCGCTCCTACCGCAGTTATTAAAAAATCGCAATTATTTTCGCATTCGCAATAGCGAAAAATCGCATTCAATTAATTTCGATAAAATATCACGAATATTCGAATTTAGCGAATATATCTCGAATATTCGAATATATATTCGAGATATATCGCGAAATCGAATATGGCATATTCTGCTCAACACTACAGTGTAAATATCAGAATAGGACAGACAGAAAAACAAATCATCTAGCAGTTTCCAGGTTATTTCTGTGTATTTAGCTGTTTGCCTGGAGTGCAGTTTTAAGGTGCTTTAAAGTGGTTCTAAAGCCTAAACTACTTTAGTACATTCCTTGCATTAAGGTAAAAAATGTTTAGACATCAGTTTTGGCCCCTCTCCCCCCTCTATTTTTTTTACCAACCCAAGCCCTGATTCAGCACTGTGCACATCTGCAGCTCTTCTCTCCACTCACTTCTTTGTCCCACTGGCTTTGCTGAGGTGCCAGGAGCCAATGGCTCCCGCTGCTGTCAATCAAAGCCAGTGATGAGGGTGCTCCAAGTCCCACTGTCTGTGTCAATGGATGCAGCAGCGAGGCTCGGGTGCAAGCATGCACAAATGCCCTCATGTGAAGCAGCTACACATGGGGATTCTGGACAGAGTGGATGGGCCAGGAGTGTCCATGGGGGACCCAAAATGAGGAGGTTCAGTGGTTCCACCCAAAAGGGGAAGCTCAGCTTGTTTGCCCCCACTCCCCCCCCCCACACTGCCACATTTGCCACTTTTTCAGGGAGAGAGGGGAGCGGGTACCTGGTTTTGACAGGTACCTGCTCCCACTCCTGGGTAAGATCGCCTATCGGCAATCTACGTTCATTTCCAGCCCCTTCCTCCCCCCGCTGCTTTCTGGTACACGCACAAGTCCCAGAAGATGGCGGAACCACTAAGAAAGCTCAGCGTGATTCGCACATGCGCAGAAGGAAACTTAGCCAATTAACAAATCGGTTCAGGGTGCCAACATTGTGGGATCCCTGGACACTGGTAAGTGCAGGGCCGGATTTCTGACAAGGCCACCGAGGCCTGGTCTTTGGGGGGCAGTGGGTGCAGGGGTGGCAACAAGGGGGTGAAAAAATCCTTTCGTCCCGGCCGGTATTGAGAAAAGCATCCGCCCCTTGTCTCGTCACATATGGCTACCCATCACAGTTTGCTCCAGAAGTGACGTTCTGCTGAAAGATTTTGCACTGGGCATGCGCGACACCGCCATATGCGTTCCAACACTTTTACGACAAAACAGCAAACTAAAACCGTAATGGGTAGCCGAATGTGACGAATCTTCGCCATCTTGCTACACTCCGCACTACTCCACCCTAAGTATACAGTGAGAAGGGGACAAGTGGACATCTTTGTAAACCCCCCGGAGTTTTGCAATTTACACTTAATTACAGTAAATTGAGGTTCTATAGTGAAATACAGTACTTAGAACTCCATCTGACTGTTTACATGTTTAAAAGCAGCGGCAAGCCTGCTGATCTCACAGGTTTGCTAATCTGACAGAAGTCCGCTGCTTTTAAAATTCAACATGTAAACAGTTAGACGGATTTCTAAGTACTGTATTTCACTGTAGAATTTGGTGGTGGGGATTTTTAATGTAATTCATTTTTTTTATTTATTTTTTAACCTAATTTCTATCACATTAGGTTAAGAAGCCCCCTATGTGATGGTGTGTGTGGGTGTGTGTGTGGGGGGGGGCAGCATTGAATGACCCGGCCTTGGGGCGGCAAAGGGAGCAAATCTGGGCCTGGGTAGGTGTCCTTATAATAAACGTCACTTAATTTTTTCTTCCAGACTGGAGCTCCTCCTATATTATTTTAAAAAACAGTTATTGACTAAATATAAATAATGTGAAGGACAAAATACGACCAAGCAAAGTTCAAATTCAACTTTTTTAACTCACAGGTCCACAGTCTGCACTGCTGCTATAGTCACAGATGTCTCTTTCAATATTGGTGACGTAGAAACCATTTACTTGAGTACAAAGATATTTTGTACAGTAGTTATCATCAGCAATATCATTTCCATCCTAAAAAAAAAAAAAAAGAAGAATAGAATGCATTTCTTTCGTCCTATATTATACTGAATTCAGTGTATATAAGTAACAATAGTACACTACCTAAATATCTCTAAAAGTCATAGGATCACTTAACAATACAAATATAATAATCTACAAGCCATATACAACTGCAAAAAAAACTTATATTGTGCAGACCAACAAGTTCACATATAATTTGAAATGTTAACAATATACATTTATTGTAAATGGCTATTTACTGTAGCAGACATGGTGGCATTTCCAGCTTCTGTGCCAATCAGGACGTCCTCAATAGATGCAATGGGTGAGTAAGCATAGCCAGTGTAGGACAGAGAGCAAACACATATCAGAAAAAATGGAAAAAAAAACTGACAAAAAGAAAAAACAAACAACACTGGTAGAATGTCAAATGAACATTCATATGAAAAATCTTTTCCGTATATTTGATAATGCCGACAAAGACTTGATGAAGGTTGTTCAAAATTACTTTAACCAGTTCTCTAGAGTATTTTTTCCTTCTTGTATATGTATATCATCTAAGGCATCATGTACACTAGCAGCTTCTGGCAGCTCCTAAACTTGAGTTTAGGAGCTTTTAGATTTTTTTTGGCAAAGCTCCTAAACTCAACTCCATAAAAGGCTAAGGGAAGATTTACTAAAACTGGAGTGCAAAATCTGGTGCAGCTCTGCATAGAAACCAATCAGCTTTCAGATTTTATTATCAAAGCCTAATTCAACAAGTTGAAGTTAGCAGTTGATTGGCTACCATGCACAGCTGCACCAGATTCTGAGTGCTCCCATTTTAGTAAATCTCCCTCTATGTGTTCATGTACACATAGGATTTTAGTAGAGTTTAGTAGCGAGGAGGACAAGAAGGAAGAGCGCCGCGGTATAGGAACTGGTAGATTAGGATGATCTGCCTAGCAACAGGCATTTCTGGTAAACATTTTTTTTTTTCAATTTTTTTTTTATGTATTTTAGGGAAGCCAATTTATGTGATTTTATTTTTTAGGGTGGACCTCCACTTTAATGACAAATGTGTAAGGGATCTTTACTTAGTTTCACCTCTTCTCTCCCACCAAAGATGCAGCAATCAAATTAAAAATTGTCTGTCCCTGATAATTCGAGGCAAAGGGGTAAAGAGAAGCTGATCTATACTCTTAACCACTTCAGCCCCAGAGGATTAGGCTGACAAATGGCTGGGCCACTTTTTGCGGTTTCGGCACTGCGTCGCTTTAACTGACAACTGCGCGGTCGTGCGGCGTGGCTTCCAAACAAAATTTACGTCCTTTTTTTCCCACAAATTGAGCTTTCTTTTGGTGATATTTGATCACCTCTGCGGTTTGAATTTTTTGTGCTATAAACAAAAATATAGCGACAATTAAAAAAAAAAAAAAGCTATATTTTTTACATTTTGCTATATTAAATATCCCCAAAAAACATATATAAAAACTATTTTTTTTCCTCAGTTAATGCCGATACGTATTCTTCTACCTATTTTTGGTAAAAAAAAATTGCAATAAGCTTTTATTGATTGGTTTGGGCAAAAGTTAAAGGATCTACAAAATAGGGGATAGTTTTATGGCGGTTTTATGGCATTTTTATTAATGTATATATTTTTACTAGTAATGGCGGCGATCAGCTATTTTTATCATGACTGCGACATTATGGCAGACACATTGGACACTTTTGATGCTATTTTGGGACCATTGTCATTTATACAGTGATCAGTGCTATAAAAACGCACTGATTACTGTGTAAATGACACTGGCAGGGAAGGGGTTAACCACTAGGGGGCAAGGAAGGGGTTAAGTGTGATTCTAACTGTGTGGGGGCTGGGCTACCAGTGACAACATTAATCACTGGTCCTGATGACAGGGAGCACAAGATCAGTGTCCTGTCACAAGGCAGAACAGGGAGATACACAGGCAACCCCCCCATTCTGTCGCTCCGTGACACGATCACAGGGCACTGGTGGACATCGAGTTCATGGGTGCCATCGAGTCCGCAGCCATGCCATTCTGCTGACATAAAAGTGCGTGAGCCGGTCGGCAAGCGGTTAAGGAAAGAAAGAAATCATCATGGTCCAAGTAGTAAGATATGTAAGCTCTAGCGAACAGGGCCCTCTGATTCCTCTTGTATTGGAACTGTACTGTTTGCCCTAATATTATAAAGTGATGCGCAATCTGCTAGCGCTATATAAATCCTGTATAATAGTAATAATAATTTACTGAGCATTAGAGAAGCTCATTAGTACTGGAGAAACATGCTTTGTAATAATGAATTTGTGACGTGTGCACTTTCTTATTCTAACACATTATTGAAAGAAAACTGATCTTATATATAAGAATAGTTGCTTATAGGGGGTTATTTACCAAAGGCAAATCCACTTTTCACTACAAGTGCAAACTACAAGTGTAAAGTGCACTTGGCAGTGCAGTCGCTGTAGATGCAAGGCAAATAAAAAACAGCATTTTAGCTTGCACATGATTGGATGATAAAATCAGCAGAGCTTCCCCTCATTTTAGATCTACCCCTCAGATTTACAGTGACTGCACTTCCAAGTGCACTTTCAGTGCAATTTCAAGTGCACTTTGCACTTGTAGTGCAAAGTGGATTTGCCTTTAGTAAATAAGCCCCAAAGTGGAATGTGGAAAATTCCAAGGGGTATGAATACTTTTTCAAGGCACTGTATTTTTTATGTTTACTTTGAAAAATTAAAGGGTCACTAAAAGGAAAAAAAAAAATGTTGCCTAAAATAATGTCTGCAAGGTAGACAGACAGAATAGTGTAATGATTCTGTTAAAAAAATAGTAAATACCTATCAAATTCTTTCATCTATATCACCTCCGGTGTTCTAGTTTCTGTTTTGCATCGCTCGTTCATGTTAGAACTACATTCTCCAGTATGAATTGCGGCACGAACAGTAATTCACACCTCCTTGAAGTCTCTAACACGTAGAGAGCGTCCTGCCAAACAGATGTAGTTCCCAGGAGGGGGCGAGCATGTTACTGACCACCGCAGTAAAGCCTCCCATCACGGTGGTCAGTAAAATCAGACAAGCAGGAAGTGAACAGAACAGAGAAGAAATAGAGCAACTTCTGAGCAAAAACAAACAAACAATGAGGAAGTGAAAAGAGGAATGTCTGCAGGTAAAAGATGCTTATTATGAAAAAAATTATTTTTCTTTACAACCCCTTTAAGTTTTCTTAGCTTAATAGATGGGGTAAAATTTGTGTTCAAATTTAATACTCTGATATCTTCACTCATCTTGATTGGCTGTCCTGGAATGATGTAACTCCCTTGTGTACACTCAGAGGCGGCTCTTTAATTAAGCAAATTAGGCGGTCGCCTAAGGCATGGGTGCTCAACCTGTGGCTCTCCAGCTGTTGCGGAACTACAATTCCCATGAGGCATTGCAAGCCGCTGACAGGTACAAGCATGTCTCCCAAAGGCTGAGGCATTATGGGAATTGTAGTTTTGCTGGAGAGCCACAGGTTGAGCACCCATGGCCTAAGGCCTCGCACTCACAGGGGCCTCCCAGCCACCTAACTTGCCCAATGCATTACCCCAGGTTTGAGGCACAGGGGACCTTAACGCTGCTGTGCTTAGGCAGCGGTATGAGCCCTGACTCAGGAGCAGGGGCCGCCAGTGAATATCGATGAAACCCCCCCTTGTGACGTCAATGACCCAGCACGCCCTCAGTCAATGTGGTCACAAGGGGCGGGTTCACCTGGTGACATCACCGGGTGGCCCCACCCCTTAGTTATTAAAGATCAGCATCTGGGGGCTGCCTTGCTAAAGGCGGCTTCCAGATTCCGATAATCCCTCTGCCCATAGACCCCCACAACCACTGGCCAGGGTTGTGGAGAAGAGGCTCTTGTCCTTGAATTATTTTTCCCATCATGGGCGTGAGTAGGGCCCCATGTCAAGTTTTGCCTAAGGACTCACAAAGTCCAGAGCAGCCTCTGTGTACACTAAGGTGACCACGTGTCCTGGGCAATCCTGCATTTTGCAGGTCTGTCCCGGGCACCTGCAAGGCAAATAAATCTGATTCCCCCAAAAAAGGCCACCACATCACTGTTTTACTCACTGACAGTACTTGCCCTGGCCGGGAATGCCTGGAGGAGCACAATCCCCACCCCCTGCTTGTGATTGGAGAAATCATAAATCCTGCCTCTTGTGTCCAATCACTGTGTTGTGATTCGTTACAGCACAAGCTGATTATTGGGAAGGGGGGTGTCCCTGAATGGTAGTTTGGAAATATGGTCACCATAGTGTACACACAGACGTTAATTTCTCCTCCCACCCAAGGCATGCCAACATACACCAAAATGCAATTACAAAGCTCAGTGTACAATCTAAAGAAACTTGTTAGCAGACAGGTAAGAAGAATTTATTGCAGAAGAGACACACTGGGTTTTATTTACTAAAGCTGGGAAGTGCCAAATCAGGCTTTTACTTCTGCATAGAAACCAATCAGCATCTAACCTCAGCTTGTTCAGTTAGGCTTGGTAATAAAACCTGAAAGCTGATCGGTGTCTATGCAGAAGTGAGCCTGATTTTGCACTATCCAGCTTTAGTAAATATACCCCACTGAGTCTCTTCTGCAATAAAAGCCTCCCTGCTAGATTTTTTTTAAAACAGTGATGATCATATTTAATTTCCTTTTCTTCAAATGTTGGTGTGTTCCCCCAAACAATGGCTTGATTTAGGAAGGTATGCATACATTTATTTTAATAACAACCTATGTGAATGTAGATATTACTTACTGATAAAACCACCTTCTCTCCGGTGGACAAAGTAACCACACAGCCATTCTGAACACATTCTCCACAGCACTGTCCTGGAATAGTCTCATATTTTGTACCCTGGAGGGAAAAGGCATTTTTAATCAGGGAAACAAACTCATTTTTTCCAAAATTACATGAATAAACTTTTTATTGTACTTAAAGTGTACAGTATATATAGCTAAATGTTTTTCCTAGTTTTGGATGGAGAGGAGAAGAGTTGGAATTCCAGTGATGTTTTTACTGCTATCCAAGGCTCTATTAGAGAGATTTACCTTCACTTACTGTCCTGTTAAAGGGGTTGTAAAGCTTCATGTTTTTTTCACCTTAATGAATCCTATGCATTAAGGTGAAAAAACATCCGCTACTTTCCGGCCCTCCGAGCCCCCGTTTACTTACCTGAGCCCTCGAAAGTCCCACATTGATAACGTGCTTGCTTCTTGGCTCTTCTCGGCCCACTCTTAGTTGAATAAATTGATAACAGCGCAGCCATTGGCTTGCGCTGCTGTCAATTAACTCCAATGACGCGGGGGGCGGGGCCAAGTCCTGTAGTCAGCGACTATGGACCCCACAAGGACTCAGGAGCACACCCGCAAGGTAGCCCCCTTGGGAGAGCGCTTCCCAGTGGGGTTACCAGAAGCGGGGAGGAGCTGAGACAGCCACGAGGGACCCCAGAAGATGTGGAACGGGGCCACTCTGTGCAAAATTAGCTGCACAGTGGAGGCAAGTATAACATGTTTGTTATTTTTTTTAAAACAAACCCATACAACCCCTTTAACAATGTTTTACCAAATAGAAAGAAAAGGGAACCCTCAAAACAGCAACATAGACAAAAATGTTTGTCTTTAGCAAAGTAGGAGAGAGAAAAGAACCCCTGCCAGATTTTTAGTGCTATCTATGTTTCTGCTGCAGATGTTTCCTACATCTGTGAAACCGTTAGCAGGACATATAGTAAGTATACATTTCTCTAACAGAGCCCCGGATAGTAGTACGAACCAAACACAAGTTATACTCCTTATCCACTGTATCCTAAACTAGAAACAAAAACAGCTTGACATATATTTTAATATGCAGTTTAGATAAAAGTAACCTTTTGCATAGGCAGGAAACATGTTATACCTTCTTACAAGTCAAAAGAAAAAATAACAAAGTAGTTAACAGTGTGGTTTACATTTAGTTGCAATTGTATTCAACAAAAATAGTATTTTAGTACTCAATGTAAAATCATATCTTTGGGGTCCACTGAGGCACAGAAAATCAGTTTAAACCCAAAAACAAACATTTACTATATTACAACTTAACAGTTCTGGGATGTAAAGGTTGCATACATTTTTTTTCCTTTCTTTTCTTCAGCCCTGGTTCACATTGGTACGTTTTGATTTGACATCAAATCGCATGTCAAATCGGCGGCATTTGCTGGAAATGGCACCAGGACGGCATTTGCAGTGCTGCACTGATTTCAAAAAGTAGTTTCTGTACTACTTTTTGCGATTTCGGGCTGCGATTTACATTGACATCTGTGCAGATGCACAGATGCACAGATGTCTCCGAAATCACGGCCAAAATCAGGACTGACAAGTGTGAGTGAAATGTTCAGCTGAACTTGCACGTCTTCATTCCCACAGCTCAGTGAGAACCTGGGCTTATATGCCTTAAAAAATGACTGCACTACTGTCAAAGCATATAATAGCTGCTGACACTACAATCTGACAAATTGTTCAAGTGGTAAATTCAAAAAGTGCAGCACTGAACATAAACCATATTGCATGTGCAAAACAAGCATGAAAATGCAATTTGCAAGTATACAAATCGATGTGAGCTCAAATATATGAGGTATTGTTACCATATACCAATAATAATAAAGTGCATAGTGCTACAACCATTAAAAATAAATATTTAAAAGTCCACATTTAAAAATTAGAACTGAGAGTGTAAGCCAGCCACTGTACATTCAAACAATTTGAAGTAAGGAAGATTGAAAGTAAAATTCCATTCAACATGCATTCCAGTAAGCAGAGCTTTTTTTTCTCAGAATATAGGTGCAGGAACTCAACCACGACCCGTTCATATTTTACAAACTGTTGGAGGGTCTTAACCACTTAAGCCCCGGACCAATATGCAGCCTAAAGACCCAAGGTGTTTTTACAGTTCGGTACTGCATCGCTTTAACAGACAATTGCGCGGTCGTGCGACGTGGCTCCCAAACAAAATTGGCGTCCTTTTTTCCCCACAAATAGAGCTTTCTTTTGGTGGTATTTGATCACATCTGCGGTTTTTAGTTTTTGCGCTATAAACAAAAATAGAGCGACAATTTTGAAAAAAATGCAATATTTTTTACTTTTTGCTATAATAAATATCCCCCAAAAACATATATAAAAACATTTTTTTCCCTCAGTTTAGGCCGATACGTATTCTTCTACATATTTTTAGTAAAAAAAATCACAATAAGCGTTTATCGATTGGTTTGCGCAAAATTTATAGCGTTTACAAAATAGGGGATAGTTTTATTGCATTTTTATTAATTTTTTTTTTTACTACTAATGGCGGCGATCAGCAATTTTTTTCGTGACTGCGACATTATGGCGGACACTTCGGACAATTTTGACACATTTTTGGGACCATTGTCATTTTCACAGCAAAAAATGCATTTAAATTGCATTCTTTATTGTGAAAATGACAGTTGCAGTTTGGGAGTTAACCACAGGTGGCGCTGTAGGAGTTAGGGTGCACCTAGTATGTGTTTACAACTGTAGGGGGGTGTGGCTGTAGGAATGACGTCATCGATCGTGTCTTCCCTATAAAGGGAATGACGCGATCGATGCGCCGACACAGTGAAGCACGGCGAAGCCGTGTTTACACACGGCTCTCCCCGTTCTTCAGCTCCGGGGAGCGATCGCGACGGAGCGGCTATAAACAAATAGCCGCGCCGTGGTCCCGGATCGCTCCCCGAGCGGACCCGACCTCCGCATGTAGCGGGGGGGGTCCCGATCGGACCCCCCACCCCCTAATAGGCGAGGACGTACATGTACGCCCATGTGCCTGTACGTGCCATATTGTGGACGTATATGTACATGCGGGGGTCGGGAACTGGTTAAAGGGGTATTAAATACCAGGATTGCATTACATACAGAATGCAGAGTTCAGGGGGTTACACGCAGAGTGCAGAGCTGTCACTTGTAAACACAGAAACCAGACTTCTGTGTTTACAAGAAATTGTGGTGAGCAGGCACCAAAGGGTCTGAGCCAGAGGTGGTCGAACTGAGTTCCCCCAAGTTCCCCCTGAAAAAAAGCCCTGCCAGTAAGAGTATTCACTCTAATGCATTCCAGTAAGAGTATTTACTCTCCCCTCTGGGTGTCAGATGCACAGTCCCGGGTGACTCCTTCAGTGGACAATGGTTAACCCTTTATCCATACTGAGTGGATTTTTTCTTTCAACCTTCCTTACTTCGAATTGTTTGAATGCACAGTGGCTGCCTTACAGTCTCAGTTCTAGTTGTCATACGTGGACTTTTCAATATTGATTTTTAATGCTTGTTTGTAGCACTATGCACTTTATTATTATTGGTATATGGTAATGTAACACCCTGCTCCTGTTGAGTAGGCGCTATTTTGTAAATTTAGTTATCTGAGCTGTAGTTTAGCTCAAAATGTTATGCCAAATTATGGGTCTCTGTTCCAGCTCGGCTGTGTTGCGCATCTTTGGGAGTTCGGACGTCTCCACTTGGCCTACAGCCGACGCCACACAGCCGCGGCCCGCCGCCATCTTGAGGCCTGCAGTGTCTCCTGTATGCTCCGCACTCGAGTGCTGTGAGCGGCGAAACCCATCCTCTACATGGAGCAACATTAACGCACCGGACTGCGAAAATCGGCACCTGCGAGAGGCCGCAGGGGGACCTTCAACGCCCAACTCCACAACCCCAAGGCTCGAGGCCTACGGAGCTCCCCTTTGAGGTACAGTGCCACCCCTCGCGACTTTGAGACCCTATGCGCTAAAGGCCCTCATGAGCCTCAAATGATCTCTACCATCTATAAAATATTGCATGAGGCAGTCCCCATGGCGGTGAATACCCAACTCTCCATGAGAAAGTGGTCTTAGATCCTATGGCATGACATCTCCTTGTTGGATTGGAAGAGCATCTGGAAGCACTCTTCCAAGATCTCTCGATGTGTGGCCCATACAAAGTCCTGATGCACTGGTATAGGACCCCAGATATTTTACATGCCCGCAACAGTCTCAAAACAATGCTGGAGATGTAATAGTGCTGTGGGCTCTCACTTCCACATCTTTTGGGAATGTCCCCCTGTTCACCAATTTTGGCTTTGAGTCCAGAAGTTGTTAGAACATTTGGTGGGTATTCCCGTCCCTCTGACACCCATGCATTGTTTGTTAGGTCTCCCTTTTCCTGGTATTTCTAAGGCCCTGCGCCGACTGATGTATGTTATTTTACTAGACTGTGGTTGTCCACCTCACCCCAAACAATTCCACAATTTCTCACTTCTGTATCTGACATACGCAGAATGGAGCAACTGATGGCTACAGTGGAGGGTACGGAACAGAAATTTTCTGAAACGTGGTCAGCGTGGGATGATTCAGTATATGGGTCTGAAGGAAATGAACCGAATTAGTTAACATCAATTGCCTACGTATTCCCTTGAATGTGTACGCAATTCATTTCTCTTTATGTGCAGATCTTAATGTGAGGTTTTACAGTTTATGTTGCCTCTATGACCCCTGGACAAGTGGCTGTTTCAAATTTATTTAAATTTTTTCGGTGTTTTACTTATTTTCTTATTGATTTATTTTCTCTCGTCTTTTTTAATGGGATTGGCTTTCTTCCTCCCACTCAGAGCAATTGTTTATTCACATCGCCATTCCTATACTTGTACAAATTATGTGTGCTTAGTAGTTCACTAAGACAGTGTATACCTGCATTTCTTCAAACTGTTAATGATTCATATGTATTCTCTTTTGTATGATTTGCAAAAACGTATAAATAAACAAAAAATAAAAAATTCCATAGGCCCACTCCCCCTCCGTCTTCCACATTACGAAGATATCATGTCTGAGCCTAGCCAAAGAATTCAGCTAAAGATAATAAAGTAGGCTTGATCATAAGGAGCAGAAAAAAGCCAGCGTAAGGGCTATAGGAAGTGTTTGATATAGATACAAAAACAGTGGGTAAAATATCCATCTTATACACTGCCATTCTCCCTAACCAAGAATGTTTCGCTGTGGCCCTAGACTTCAACCTACTACTCAGAGTTCAACAAGGACAAGTTCAATTAATAGACTTTATCCTCTGATGGAGCAATATTCACTCCTAAATATTTAACTGTGATTCCCGTTGAAATGGAAATGTAGCCTCCAACATTTCTTCTTCGGTTAGCTGTAAAGTAGTATTAAGACACCAATATTTTGTGGCATTCACTTTAAAGTAACTGTGGAGGCCTAATTGTTCCAATTCATGGAGAATGCCCAGAAAGGCTACTCTTGGGTCAGATACATACAGTATAGGAGTAAGGCATCAGCAAAAATACTTAGTTTATGTGAACTGCTACCCACCTGTACCCCCTGGATAGAAATATTAGATCATAAAACAACCGCCAGGTGTTCCAAGGCCAAAAAATAAAAGGTATGATGACAGCGGGGCACCTACTTATTCCAAAAATGCTACCTTGAACCTCCAATCCAGGCTATCAAAAGCCATCTCCACATCTGGATAAAAGCACAGTGGGCTTTTAAACTTTCGGGCATGATGTATCAAGAGGCCTGTCGTTATAATATATATCACTTGCTTTCCTGTTGGGAACAAATCCCATCTTTTTTTTTTGGGGGGGGGCGGGCACACTTTTACACAGAGGAAAGCTTGTATGATCATTTGGCAATTGTGGGTTGATGGAAAGCCAAGCTTGGAGGGTCTTGTCAACAAAGAGGTTGAGAGAATGTAGAAATAAAAGGGAATTTTTTTAAAGCTGAAATATAATGTATGCATACATCATCCTTTTATTTGTTTTCAAGAAAACCCTCTTTTGAGACCTAGTGATATCATCACTGGGTATTGCTGCTGGTCCTTGATAAGTAATAAGATTGTTTTTTTTGGAATCGGGCCAGCAGGTTCCTATATACGTTATTGCACTATGCCTCTGATCATATTTAAAAGGCTCTCCCAAGCAGTGGGTGGCTCCTTGAAGGGTTTTATCAAAATGTTGACCACTCACGGGTGGCCTCAAGTCACTGCACTGCTTTTTTTTGAGAGTTACATGAAAGAACACATTGCCAGCATCCTTTTAGACTTCTACCCGCTGGCCACTTGGTGCTGCAAATTTTAGCCAATTGTGGACCAATGCACAGCGAAAGTCAAGATCTGCCCTTCTGCTGAGAAGCAGACTTGATGAAAAACGTATTTTGGCTGTATACACATGACTACACAGTGCTTTCACCCTTGACATCTCAGTCTTCACCCCTGTCCTTTCATATTATGCTCAGGAACAACAGTACAATAGGTGACATCAGCCCTAAAGATCACACCCACAAATGATGAAGAGAAAACATGATTGATGGCAGAGAAAGTGAACAGCTGTGAGAGGCAGGCCAAAGAAAGTACGAATCAAGAGGATCGATGATGTTCAGTTGGGAAATTAAGGTAAGCTTGGGGTTGTATTGTAAGGTCAAAGCTAGAATCTGATGAAAGGCAGGACCCACCAATAAGAACAAAGCTTTGAATGCCCTTCCAACCAACTATCAGTTGGTTCTTTAAAAACAGGCACGTCCTCTACTGGAATAGTAAACCAGTATCCAGAGGAAGTGTACCACTGCCTCACAAAACCGATAAAAGACTAACATTTAGGGGGCAGAACAAACATTCTCCTAATGTAAATGCACTGGCATGTGCAAAAGGGAAAATTTCGTTTCGTTTCGTTTAGTTTTAATTCGTTATTTAATTAATTTCGTTAAGTTAGGTTCGTTACATGTGTTAAATTCGTTTTCGGAACTCGTTCGTTTTCGACCGAATTTCGAAAAATCCGGTCGAATTCGAAAATTCTCTCTTCGAATATAATTTCGAAATTCGATCGGAATTCGAAAAAAAAAAAAAAAAAAATTCGAATTCCAAATCGAAAACCCGTGGACGAAATTCGATCGGAATTCCAAAAAAAAAAAAAAAAAAAAAAATGTTTTTTCGAATTCCAAATCGAAAACCCGCGGACGAAATTCGATCGGAATTCGAAAAAAAATTCGAATTCCGATCGAATTTCGTCCGCGGGTTTTCGATACGGAATCGAAAACGTTCGTTCGGATTCGGTAAATTCATTAATATTGCAATTCGGGAATTCGTATGCATCCGAATGTCCGAATAATGAAAAATTCGTCCGAATTTCGATTCGGAACGAAACGAAATGCACATGCCTAAAATGCAGCATTGTGTCTAGAACAAGCTCTGCCCCTCCCATGAGAAGTGAATCTGATGGAGAGCTTAATCAGCTAGATACACTTAAATACTACACAGGCAAAAAATACACTTCAATAAATTGCTTTTGTTGCTTTATAAAATTACCTAAACAAAGATCGAAAAATCACAACTTAAATAACAAAGGAAAAAAAATAAGAAGAAAAAAACGGACAATTAAAAAAAAAACACAATCTACACTTGATTCAAATGATAAAATATTAACACTGCAATTCTACTTACCAGGCCACATGTGGTATTGCAGATAATGGCTTGGCAATTAATTTCATACAGTAGTGTTGAGCTGCTAACCATAGAAGTACAATTGCACTCTTTGCAGCTATTTGGAGCAGTATATATTGGAGAGCCCGGCTATAAATGAAAGGCAAGAAGAACATTAAAAATAAAATGCTAAATATATCTTTCACAAGTGACATTTAACCCCCTATAATGGTAGAACCACCAGTGCGTCAATTATCAATTCATGTGCAGATAAAATAAGTAAATAATTCACATGACTGGATAATTGAAGTGAATCCTTAAGCCTCGTACACACGCACGGTTTTCTCAGCCAGAAACAGCAAGAAAACTGCTGGCAGAGCTTTCTTGCCGAGTATACCGTGCGTGTGTACGCGGCTTTGAGGTTTTTCGTCAAGAAAACTGCCCAGAATTTCAACGAGAAAATAGAGAACCTGCTCTCTATTTTCTCATTGTGATTCTCGCCAGTGTTTTCCTGCCGAGAAACCCGAGCGGGTGTATACTTACCTGTCTTCATGGAAACCCACGCATGCTTGAAATGACTTTGATGCATGTGCGTTAGTTTCCAAGGCATAGGTAGGGTGAAGCAAGATGGCGGCGACGGCATTGAATGTGACAAGCGCATGCTCATCATAGTCAATGTCGTAACCGCGTTCGTGCCATTCATTCATGCCATTCAAAAGAATGGCGGTTCTTTTGAATCATATGTGTGTACACTCAGCCGGCAAGAAAATCTTGCCAGGAATCTCGTCAGGAAAAACAACGTTCTTTCCTGCCGAGAAACCTGGGCCAGGTGTGCAGGGCTTTTACACAATTTATTGTATGAACATTCTCAAAACCTTAAATAAATAAGCTTCATAGCCTAGACATTCCTATTCTGTAGTTTTATAGTCATATACTGCATCTGCAGTGTGCAATCATCTAAGGCAGTAGTCTCCAAATGTGGCCCATGGGCCGGTTGTGACCCTTTTTTTGCCTTTGTACTGCCCTTGGATCACTATTTCTCCCACTGTCAACAAGGTTGAGGCACCATTCCTTCCACTGAAACCAATTGACACCCACAATGGGGCACTATTTCAACCACTGACACCAATAAATAGGCACTATTCATCCCACCAATACCAATGATAGGGCATTATCCCTCCTTCTTCTAACCACATGTGCTTTGTAATTTTTTTACTCCAACTGATCACCGGGTCTGAGAAATTGTTTACTCCCATTGACACTGAGGCAGTTTCTACTTCCACCAGCCACAGTCTGGCCCCCACTAAATTCTGACAGACAGAAAACTGGCCCTTTGCTTAGAAAATTTGGAGACCCCTAATCTAGGTGACACTTCCTCTGACTACAGAGATTTGGAGTGAGACTGGATGGTACCACTACTGTACAGCTGTTCTCTGGAAGGCTTTTTGGCAAGGGTCTGTAGTGCATGCATCTGCTTTATTCAATCTGTGGAACTGTGCTTCCTAAACCTTTCTTACCTTTCTTAGTCATTAACCCCCGCTTATCAGATCCTTCATCAGAGGCCGCTCTGACATATGGAAACCAAAGCCTATGTTTGCTATCAACATGTCCACCTCCGCACAGAGTCAAAGTGCATACCAGGGTAAGTGGTAAGTTAGTATTAAGGAAAAAGCAGCTACAAGCAATATTGATGACAAGTCCTTTACCTCCAACTTGCATTTTTTGTGAATAACTTCCCTTTTAGGTAGGGTCTCAGCATTCCCCAATTTTCTTGGGGTGGCTGGATTGCGGTCAGTGGGTGTAGAAAATATTATGGCGTGACTGGGAGGAATAGTAGCCCATCTTTGGTATTAGTATGAGGAATAGTGCCCCATCGTTGGTTTCAGCAGAAAGAACAGTATGTCATCGTTGGTGTAAGTGCAAAGAATAGTGCCCCATCAGTGGTGTCAATGGGAACAATTATGCCCTATTGTTAATGCCAGTGGAACGCATAGTGCCCCACCACTGATATTAGTGGGAGAAATTGTTACCCATTGTTGGTGTCAGTGGGAGGAATACTTCCCCATTATTGGTGTCAGTAAGAGGAATATAAGTGTGAGGAATAGTGCCTCATTACTGGTGTCAGTGGAAGGAATCATGCCCCACTGTTGGTGTCAGAGGGAGGAATATCAGTTGAAAATGGTATATAGATCCAAAAATGTCACTGCCCACATTCCTATATGTATTATCAAAAAGGATACATGTTTCCCATGGGGGTTTGAAGGGTAGTAACCATAACTTCTATGTAACAAATATAAAAAAGCTTTATTTCATGAATCAATAGTCTGGCTATTACAGTCATTTGTAAGTACAGCATGTTGTACCAAAAAAGACATTAATCTGGTATCTAATTGCAAGCTTACAATATTGTCTATGATTGATTTCTAGACCCAGGATCTGTCATGTACCCCTGTAGAAGAGGACAAAGGAACTACTTTGAAACATGTTGGGTGTAAATATATATGCTCCTTCGGGGATCGTGGTGTAATATACTGTATGTATTTTGTGATTATGTAATGCTCCCTAGTGGAGAGTGCTTATGCATATCTTTTTACATGTGGTGCTATGTATACAAAAAGACACCAGCCGTGATGGTTTTAAGTCTTGTTTTTATTTATTTATGACATACAGTTTGTTACATTTTTTTACATAGAAGTTATGGTTACTGCCCTTCAATGTCCCATGGGAAAAATGTATCCTTTTTGCTTTAGAGGGAGGAAAAGTGCGCCAGGGGCCAGATAAATTAAAGCAAAAGAGCTGCATTTGGCCCTAGTTTGGGGACCACTGACCAAAGCTATGCACATAGATTAGAGATGGGCCAAATACCCCCCAGTTCAGTTTGCGCAAGAACTTTCAAACATTGCAAAAGTTCAAACCCCGAACGACAAACCCCATTGAAGTCTATGGGACCCAAACAGGAAAAATCTAAAGTGCCAACTTTGAAGGTTTTTATGCAAGTTATTGCCCATAAAAAGGGTATGGGGGCCTGGGTACTGCCATGGGGGACATGCACCAAAGCAAAAAATAAAACTTTTAAAAAATATTGTTTTTAAAGAAGTAGTGATTTTAATGATGCTTAAAGTGAAAAAATAAAAATGAAAAATTCCTTTAAATATAGTGCCTGGGGGGGGGGGGGCTGTAGTCTGCCTGTAAAGTTGCACATCTGTACAGTGTATAGAACCTGCTGCAGCAAAACTGACATTTATAAAAATAAAGGACATTTAATTAGATTTTCCCTGCAAGCTTTCTTTATTTTGTAAACGGCTTGGGGAGCCAGTCTGTATGATAAGGCCACAATTTTGTCTCTGTGGCAGACTTTGGGTAAACATAACAAAGTTTTGCACCACAGTAAGCAAGCCTTATGTGAAGAAGCCAAATTATAGTACACTCAGGCCAATATTAACAATTTATTTTTAGATAAAGTCTTGTGTCTCCTCCGCAGACTTTGGATAAAAGTAACAGGTGTGGAAAAATTGTTGGTGGTGGCTTCACACCGCAATCCTATAGAGGTACTCTTGATGAAAGCAAGAATTGGCCTTGCTGTAGAAAATAGAAATTTGATTCACCTGTTAAAGTAGGTGTGGAAAAATTGGTCCTTGGGTGTTAATTGAGCCCATGAAGCCTATACCTAAAAAAATACTTCAAGATAAAATCAACACCCACAAAGCAAGGCAGCCTAAACAGTCTTGTAGAGATTCCATATCCCAATAACTCTTAATAAGCCACATCGGCATCAGGGGCTTGATAGCGGCTGCTAATCCAAGACTGATTTATTTTGACAAATGCCAGCCGGTCAACAGAGTCTGTGGACAGACTCCCTCTTTGATCTGTCATAAAACCTCTGGCAGCACTCAATGCCTTCTCAGAAAGCACGCTGGATGCAGGGCAGCACAGCAGCTCAATTGCATACTGGGCAAGTTCTGGTCAGTGGTTTATTCTCATGACCCAGAAACCCAGTGGATCGTCTACTGGAAAGCTCTCCATGTCCGTTTTTGACATTTATAATCTTCCACCATATAATGCAGACGCTGCTGATGGAATCTTAAGGCTGACAGCCCTGAGCGCCAAGGACTAAAGCAATTCTGAAATGCATCACTGAGGTGACCCCCCTCTCCACTGCTCCTCTTTTGACAAACAGAAGCCTCAAAACAAGCTTTTCCATGAGAAGGCAACCTACCGGAGTCTGAAAAGTCATTACATAAACTCTTCTTTAAGGTGTCCTTAAGATATTTCATCCTGTGCTCCCTCTGCGAGGGCAGGATGAGTTTCAAGACTTTCCCCTTGTAACAGTGATCAATGAGGGTTGCCAACCAATAATGATCCTTATTCTTGATGCCACAAATTCTTGGGTCTTTTCGCAGGCTTTGAAGAATAAGGGAGCCCATGCACCGCAAGTTTGCAGAGGCATGAGAAGCAGAGGCCTCTGGGTCAGTAAGGATTATAGTATCTGGAACTGCCCCAAGGTTTCTGGGGACTGAAAACCATCTCTTAAGTAGTGTTGAGCGGAATATGCCATATTCGATTTTGCGATATATCACAAATATATAGCCGAATATTCGTGAAATATTCGCTAAAATCGAATATTCGTGATATTTTATCCCAAAAATTTTTTTGCGAAATTTCGCTAATGCGAATGCGAAACTGATTGCGAAATTTCGCTAATGCGAATGCGAAATTGATTGCGAAATTTTGAAACATTCAATTTCACCTGCCCTTTGGAAAAAGTGTGGTTTTACGTAATGGACCCTGCAACTAACAAGGTATTAATAAAATAAATACATTATTATATAGATTTGAGGGTTTACTTTGACCAATTTGTATATTGATTAGTTTAATAAATATTGAATAACCATAGATTTGGAAAATACAAGTAAACCGTTTACGTTGACATCTCTTAAATGTCTTTATGTTAAACAGTTATTATTCTCATTAAAGAGGTGAAATGCAAATGATGATGACACGGGACAAAAGATGGAAAATTCTTTGAAGATGTGATACACTGGAAAAACGCACAGAAACACTCCACTCTCTCCTATGACAACTGTGGTAGGAGAACTCTGATTGGCTCTGATGCAAAAGAAGGGCGGAGAAAGTATTCGCGAATATTCGGAAATCGAATATTCGCGATTGCGAATATTCGGCAACATAAAAGGATCGCCTCAGCTTAGCTACTCGGCCCAGGGTCTCTAATCATACCAGCAATGCTTTTAGACATCGATGGAGATCACTAGGATGTGATCTGTTTTAAAAATAAAATTGAAAAAATACGAATATTCGGAATAGCGAATATTGGCCGCGAAATTCGAGTTATTCGCGAATATTCGAATATGCCATATTCGTAACGAATATTCGCAATGCGAATATTCGTGAGCAACACTACTCTTAAGGTTTGATGTTTGTCTTCCTCTGCTTCTATGCCTCCAAAACTGCCAAAATCCTCCTCCTCCTCATCACCACTCTCCTCTTGTGTGTTCTATGGTGTCGCAAGAATGGTGTCTGCATAAAGTGGGCTTTGAGAAGAAGGGAAGTTCTCCTCTTCCTTCCGCTGCTCTGCCTCGAGTGCCCGATCCTAAAGGCTATGCAGAGTATGCTCCAGCAGGAACACAGGAGGGATTGTGTCACTGATGCATGCATTGTCTTGGCTCACCATCCTCCTTAAATAGTGACAGTACAGTGCATGCACCCTTTACCAGCAGCCATTGGCATTGGGAAATGTTCTTGCCGAAGGACAAACAGAATGTTAGTGCCATTATCGTACACCACCATTCCTGGCTCAAGCTTCCATGTCGTGAACCACCTCTGGGCCTGCTTTCTGGACCACGTGTCAGCAGTAAGGTGGCCTTGCCCAACAATGCCAAAAAATTGCCTTCCATGTGATAGTACAAAGCTGGAATGGCCTTACGTGCAAAGAAATAGTGACTGGGAACTTGCCATTGTGGTTCAGCATATTCTGTAAATTCACAGAAGGGGGGAATCCACCTGACGGAAAGGCAGAGGTTGTAAAGCCAGCAATTTGGACAAGCTGGAATTTAGGTGCTGGCATGTGGGTGACAGGGAGTGTAATTTGAATTTTTTGCTGCAGCCGCTGGGGCAGAGAAATTTGCCTGCTATAATCTACAGCTGGTGGTGTGCTGCTGGCAAACGTGTTGCAAGGACCTGTGACACCCTTTTCTATACCATCATCCCTGTCAGTGGAGGCTGCTAAGAGATTGTGAAATATATCAGGGGTAGACAATAAAAGGTGAGGAGTGAGCAGGAGAAGAATTGTGACCCTTGTGTGTGGCTTTCAGGTGCTCTTGCCAATGGGCTGAGTGGTGGGAGGTTAAATGCAAATTGCAACAGTGTGATCGGCTGCACATGTGCTAAAAAAGGCCCACACAGCTGAGCTGTGGGAAGTAGGCTGGGAGATAGCAGCTCCACGATCTGATGAAATAGGGTGGCTGCTCTCTACTCTTCCATGATAGCTGCCTCTGGAGGTCATCCTGCCTCGATGGGATTGTTTCTCTCTCTCTCACACTCCTCATCTGCTCTATACGACATCCAACTAGCATCATCATCATCCCCTCCATCCTCATCATCACTGGAGCCAACTTGGCAATACGCCGCAGCTAGGGGAACATGAATGCCAATTTGTTGCTTATCAGTGTTCTCCCCTCTTTGTAGGCTTATGTTACTCCCTTTCCTTACCTCAGAGCCAACATCAGAATCAATTAATGTCTGTGCATCCTTAAGAAGCAAGTGGCTAATGCTGTGTTCAAATAATTCAGCTGACTCCTCCATGCATGATGTTGGGGCTATGGCAGGAGTAGCTGTGGATTAGGAGGCAGAATAAGCCACTCTGGCAGCTGCGGTGAAATGTGCACTAGTGTCAGTTTGGGTCATAGAGGATAGCTTGTGGAGAGAAGCAAAAAAGCTCATCTTCCTTGGGCACATTCAGAAAATTGAAAGAAATAGAGCTAAAGGGGCCTGCGAATGCACCTTCTGGACATTGGTGAGTAAATGGGTACTCCATTACAATCCAACCATCCTTGTTATTTAACCCCCCTCTGGGCAAGTGGTTTGCAGGTCAATGCAGAGGGCTTGTCACGTCCCTGGTGGTAGAGCCTGATGTGCTGAGGACAGCCTCTCTTACAGCTCTTACTCCGAGCCCCTGGTAGAGCAGACAGGAAGCGCAAGAGTGCAGAGTCGCACAAGTGCCTGGCAGGATCGCTGATGATGTCGCTGGGCTGGAACCTCTGAAGAAACCACAGGAGGACAACGGTGCAGGAGACGCTCAGGAGCAGCTGTCAGCAGATAGCAGAAATGGCTTTGTGCAGGAGCACCACAGGCGGGAGGGCAGAGGAAGCTGCGGATGGATGGGTGCACAACAGGACTGAGAAGGACTGAGAAAGCAGATGCTGGCAGGCCGGGTCATACACTAGCGGGCACATCAGGAACCTAAGCGAAGGCAGGAGCGGAGTCAAGGTGCAGGCCGGGTCGGTATTGGGCTGGCAGCGAGGTAGCAGGAGCGGCTGGCAGGAGCAAGGTCAAACAAGCCGGGTCAGATACAGGTAGAAGGCAGGAGCGTCAGAGACAAGCCGGGTCGGGTAACGGGAACAGGAATCGGATACCAGAATCAGGATACACAAAACGCTGTAGAACGGACAGCACCTGAGTCCGGGAAGTGGTCCAGTTTAAATGGCCTGTCTGGCGCCAAACGATAATGGTGTTCACGCCGCAGCGCGTGCACAGGCGCGTGCAAGCGCATGCGCGCTAACGGCGCTCTCCCAGGAACAGGAGTCACTGGCCGCCTTCTACGGCCGCCAACTTGGACGTTGGCATGCCCTTCCTGACATTGCCCCCTCCTAACGGGCAGCCTCCGGATGCCCAATCTGGCCACTTTGTTGGGGTGAGCGTTCTTGAAGGCTTGGACGAGCTCTTGGGCATGAATATTGCATTCCGGTTCCCAGGAATTGTCCTCCGGTCCGTATCCCCTCCACTTAATTAGGTACTGAACCTGATTCCTCCTTTTCCTGCAATCTAATACCGCTTCCACTTCAAACTCCTCCTCGCCATCTACCAACACGGGTTCAGGGGGACCAACATCTCGATCAGGGAACAGATCAGGAATGGCAGGTTTTAGCAGGGTTACATGAAATGAGTCCGGTAGCTTAAGTTTGTATGCAACATTACTGATCCGTTTCTTCACGGGGAATGGCCCCACAAACTTAGGTCCCAGTTTATTCGAGGGGCAGGTGAGTTTTAAATTTGTGGTTGCCAACCAAACTTGGTCGCCTGGGTTTAGGCACCTCGCCACCCCCCCCACATTCTGGAGTGTAGTTTGAGGGGTATTTCAATTATCGTTTGACAAGCCTTTTATCATTCTTTGTTTGTGAGTAGTTTTCATTATCTTGTTATTTCATTAAAATTTGTCAAACGGTAGTACACGAGGCTGGTGCGCCTTTCTTTCTCCCTTTTTGCCTTAGGATTAGTTCCCCCCTTCTCTTTCTGTCAAAGACTTCTTTGTTGTAAGCCTGGGTCTTGGCCATTGTTTCCTGTAACCAATTTGTTGTTGGTAATAAAGAAGTTCACTGTTTCAACGACAGCAGGTACAGAGCATTCTGGAACTGAGTTAAACAGAAAAGACGGATGAAAAACGTAATTTGCGAAGAAACGCGATTGCTTGGTGGCTAAATGGGCAGAATTGTTGTAGGAGCATTCGGCCAGAGGAAGTAAGTGAACTAAAATTGTTCTAGTGTCTGATTGGTCCTTTCCGTCTGTCCATTCGTCTGCGGTGGTAGGCTGAGGAAAATGAAAGTTTAATCCCCAGAGACTCGCATAACGGCCTCCAGAACCTGGAGGTGAACTGGACCCCTCTGTCGGAAACTATGTTTGCCGGAGCTCCGTGAAGCCTTATGATCTCTTTGATGAAGATTTGTGCAGTCTCTTGTGCAGAGGGAGTGCCCTTTATGGGTAGAAAATGGGCCATCTTGGACAGGCGGTCGACGACCACAAAAATAGTATTACAACCCTCGGATGGCGGCAACACCACGATAAAGTCTATGCAAATCATCTGCCAAGGTCTACTCGGGACCGTAAGTGGCTTTAGTAGACCCCAGGCCTTGGACCTGCTGTTTTTGTTGCGAATACAAGTGATACATGATTCCACATACTTCTTACAGTCCTTCTCCATTCCGGTCCACCAAAATGTTCGTTGCATTAGTTTGGACGTTTTATTAATGCCAAAATGCCATGCAAGCATCTGATCATGGCACAAACCCAAGGTGGGGATTCACAGACTTTCTGGTACAAAGATCTTGTCTCCGTACCAAAGTAGCCCATCTATTGCTAATAGGGTGGTCCTGGGCGGCGAATGATTACCTACAGAAGCTTGCCTAATTCGGGTGATCACGTCTCCTTGTAATACAGTAGGTGTTTGTGATATTGTGTTTTTAGCACGACAGCATCGCGCTGATTCTCGGCGACATGGTGCCGAGATCTCGCACTCACTGGAATAGTGACAGCACATCCCAGCAAGCGCGTCATAGAAGCGACGGGAGATCCGACTTGGATTCCCGCCAATTCTACACATGTGCGGCGTTTGTTATGAATCCTGAGGGGGAAGTCCCCGCCGGATTTTAAATAAAAATCCGGCATGGGTTCCCCCTCAGGAGCATACCGGGCCCTTAGGTCTGTTATGGGTTGTAAGGAGAGCCCCCCTACGCTGAAAAAAACGGCGTAGGAGGTCCCCCTACAATCCATACCAGACCCGTATCCAAAGCACGCTACCCGGCCGGCCAGGAAGGGAGTGGGGACGAGCGAGCGCCCCCCCCCCCTGAGCCGTACCAGGCTGCATGCCCTCAACATGGGGGGGTTGGGTGCTCTGGGGCAGGGGGGCGCACTGCGGCCCCCCCACCTCAGAGCACCCTGTCCCCATGTTGATGAGGACAGGGTCCCTTCCCGACAACCCTGGCCGTTGGTTGTCGGGGTATGCGGGCGGGAGGCGTATCGGAATCTGGGAGCCCCCTTTAATAAGGGGGCCCCCAGATACCGGCCCCCCACCCTAAGTGAATGGATATTGGGTACATCGTACCCCTAACCATTCACCTGTAGGAAAAATGTCAAAGTTAATAAACACACCACACAAGGGTTTTTAAAATAATTTATTTTTCTGCTCCGGAGGCTCCCCCTGTCTTCTTTATTAGCTCTTTTACCAGGGGGAGCTTCTTCTTTGACGTCTTCGGGTGGGTGGGGGCCGCCGTCTGGTTCTCTTCCACCGCCGGGGGGGTCGCTTTTAAAAAAGCCCCCACCCCCCGGCGGGTTTCCTCCGGCGTCTTCGGCGGGGGGGCTTCTTCTTCCGCTATCCCGACGGGTCTTCTCCGCTATCCGGGGGGTTTTCTCAACTCTCCGGGGGTCTCCTTCTATGTTCGCCACTCTCCGCTGTTGACTCGGCGCACCCCGGTTCTTCCTCTCGCTGTCCGGTGCCTTCTTCTTCCATGCTGTACGTCTTCTTCTCCTTCCGTGCTGTGAGTTCTTCTTCCGTGCTGTGACGTCATGTTCTTCACTTCTCTTCTTCTCCCGATGTTGACACGTCGCCTTTCCTCGCTGCAATGACGGGTGCGCGGCTTGCATCGGATTTATATAGACCTCACAATCCCATCATGCTCTGGTACCTACCCATGTGATACCTACCCACGTGGGTAGGTATCACATGGGTAGGTACAGAGCATGATGGGACTGTGAGGCCTATATAGGTCCGATGCAAGCCGCGCATCCGTCATTTCAGCGAGAAGAGCCGGCGTGTCAACATCTGGAGAAGAGAAGAAGATGACGTCACAGCCCGGAAGAAGAAGAATACGTCACAGCACGGAAGAAGAAGATAGACGTTCAGCGCTGAAGGAGAAGGCACCGGACAGCTGGAGGAAGAACCGGGGTGCGCCGAGTCAACAGCGGAGAGCGGCGAACATAGCAGAAGACCCCCGGAGAGTGAAGAAGACCCCCCGGATAGCCGAAGAAGACCCCCCCCGGATAGCGGAAGAAGAAGCACACCACCCCCCGCCGAAGACGTCGGAGGAAACCCGCCGAGGAGTGGGCGCTTTTATAAAAGCGACCCCCCCCCGGCGGTGGAAGAGAACCGGACGGCGGCGAAGAGCGCCCCCCACCCGAAGACGTCAAAGAAGAAGCCCCCCCTGGTAAACAGAGCTAAAGAAGACAGGGGGCGGCCTCCGGAGCAGACTAATAAATTATTTTAAAAACTCTTGTGTTGTGTTTATTGACTTTAACATTTTTCCTCCAGGTGAATGGGTAGGGGTACGATGTACCCCATATCCATTCACTTAGGGTGGGGGGCCTGTATCTGAGGGCCCCCTTATTAAAGGGGGCTCCCAGATTCCGATAAGCCTCCCGCCCGCATACCCCGACAACCAACGGCCAGGGTTGCCAGGGGGCCCTGTCCTCATCAACATGGGGACAGGGTGCTCTGGGGTGGGGGGGCCCCGCAGTGCGCCCCCCTGCCCCAGAGCACCCAACCCCCCCATGTTGAGGGCATGCAGCCTGGTACAGCTCAGGAGGGGGGGGCGCTCGCTCGTCCCCACTCCTTTCCTGGCCGGCCGGGTAGCGTGCTTTGGATACGGGTCTGGTATGGATTGTAGGGGGACCCCCTACGCCGTTTTTTCGGCATAGGGGGGGGCTCTCCTTACAACCCATAACAGACCTAAGGGCCCGGTATGCTCCTGAGGGGGGAACCCATGCCGGATTTTTATTTAAAATCCGGCGGGGACTTCCCCCTCAGGATTCATAACAAACGCAGCACACGTGTAGAATTGGCGGGAATCCAAGTCGGATCTCCCGTCGCTTCTATGACGGCTTTGTCTCTATCGCGGCAAGCCAGCTCGGCGCTGGCTCCCGCGATGGGGCTCGTAGGTGCTCAATCTCGCCGAGGAAGGGAGCGAGATTGACACAATATCGCGTGCACCTACTGTAGAAGGAAGTTGCTGGATGACAGGATGGTATCTGGCGGAGAGGTTTCTTGAGACTTGCTGAACATGCGGGCCAACGCATCTGGTTTTATGTTCTTTGATCCTGGCCTGTATGCTAAATGGAAGGTAAATCTAGAAAAGAAAAGTGCCCATCTGGCCTGCCGGGGTTTCAGTCTCTTTGCGGTCCTCAAATATTCTAGATTCTTGTGGTCCGTATAGATTAAGATTGGGTGTGCAGCCCCTTCTAATAGATACCTCCATTCTTCTAGTGCAGCTTTGATCTCTAGGAGTTTGCGATCCCCGACATCATAATTATTTTCAGCACTGGACAGTTTGCGAGAAAATAAGGCGGCAGGGTGCAACAGAGCCTTGGGTCCCTGCCTCTGAGAAAGTATAGCTCCAACCGCCGTTTCCGATGCGTCCACCTCTAAGACATATGGCTGGGCCGAATCAGAGTGTTTCAGGACAGATGCAGAGGTAAATAGCTTTTTCAGAGTCTCGAAAGCAGTCTGAGCCTCAGGAGACCAATGGAATCTGACACCTTGTTTGGTGAGTTGGGTGATGGGGGAGATGATTGCCGAGAATCCTCTGATAAATTTTCTGTAAAAGTTTGCAAAACCTACGAAACGTTGGACGCCTTTCTTATCACTGGGAGCTGGCCAGTCCACGATAGCTGCGACTTTTTGAGGATCCATCTTGATACCCTCAGTGGATATAATCAGGCCCAGGAATTGGATGCTCTGGCGTTCGAATTCGCACTTCTCGGGTTTGGCGTAGAGTCCATGTTGCCGAAGGCGACCCAGCACATTTCTGACATGTCTGCGATGGTTGTCTAAGGAGGAATAAAAAATTAATATATCATCAAGGTCTACAACATCAAATAAGTCCAGGAAATCTCGGAAGACATTGTTAATAAAGTGCTGGAAAATAGGGCGGGGGCATTGCAAAGTCCGAAGGGCATCACAAGGTACTCGAAGTGCCCAAACCGTGTACGGAAGTCGGTCTTCCATTCATGCCCCTCCCGTATACGGATTAAATTATAGGCACCCCGAAGGTCCAGCTTAGTAAATATGGTGGCAGCGCATAGTCTCTGAAAAAGTTCAGGCACTAGTGGCAGAGGATAACGGTTCTTAACTGTAATCTTATTCAGTTCACGATAATCCACACATGACGTAAAGAGTGGTCCTTCTTTTCCACAAAGAAGATTCCTGCCCCAGCCGGGGATGTGGAAGGGCGGATGAACCCCTTCTTCAGGTTTTCTTCAATATAGTCCTTAAGGGCTACAAGTTCGCATTCAGATAGGGGAAAGATTCGGCCAAAGGGGACTTCGACTCCCGGAAGGAGTTTGATTGGACAATCGTAGGGCCGATGAGGAGGGAGAGTTTCTGCCCCTTTCTTGCTGAACACATCCAGGAAATCGTGGTAAACTGCGGGTACCGATTGACAAGCCTCAGAGTCTGTATCAAGGCATAATAAGGAGGGCCGGTCACAAGGAATTGGTAAGCAGTGCTGAAGGCAGTAGGGAGAAAGAAACTCAATTTCATCTGTGGTCCAGTTGATGCTGGGATTATGGGCTTTCAGCCAGGGCATGCCGAGAATAATCGGGAACAAAGGAGAGGTGATGGTATCTAATCGTAGTAATTCTCTGTGATCCTTAGCGATGGTGGTTAGTAGAGGAATAGTCTCGTGCGTAACTGCCCCGGACTTAATATTGGACCCATCGGCCAGATAGATGGAAAGTCTATGTGTTTTAGGTTGAAGTGGGATACAATGTTTCGCAGCAAAGGATAGATCCACAAAGCAGCTGCAGGCCCCGGAATTAATTATAGCCGGAGTTTGGATGGGCCCTTCTTGCAGCTGTAATGAAATGGAGAGAGCAAAGTGAGCAGAATTGCTGGGCATGTTCACAGTTGCAGAAGGCGAAGTAACTGAGAGGCACTTACGGGGTTTGACGGGACAGGACCTCACATAATGGCCTGACCCTCCGCAGTACAGGCAAAGATTCTGCTGGCGACGACGTTGGCATTCTTCAATGGTGAGAGAAGGGTGGAGTAGGCCGATCTGCATTGGCTCTGGTGCACCAGACGCGGCCGGAACAGGGGCCGGCGGAGCAGGGGTAGCATCCATACTGGGCGTGACTGGCCCGCAGCCCTCTCTGACCTCCGTTCTCTCAACCGACGGTCAATTTGGATGGATAAGTCAATCAGAGCCTCCAAGGTAGGAGGCATCCCCACTCGGGCAAGTTCGTCCTTGAGGGACTCAGAGAGGCCCATGCGGAATTGGTAGCGTAATGCGGCATCATTCCAATTGGTGTCAAAACCCCATCGTCTGAATTCAGAGACATAATCCTCCACTGCTCTGCGACCTTGCTGAAGTGAGCTAAGGGCCGCTTCAGCAAAAGCGGCTTGCTGGGGATCCTCGTACAACTGGGCCATGGTAGCAAAGAATGAAGCCAGGTCTGCTAAACACACTGACTTCTGCTCGAGGAGACGATGGGCCCAGGATTGTGGTTCCCTTGCAATAGGAAAATCACAAAGCCGACCTCCGTGGCCTCCAGCGAGAAGGTGCGAGGCTGCAGTGCAAAGTACAATTCACATGCGTTTTTGAAGGATCTAAACTTGCTGCGATCTCCAAGGAATTTTTCTGGAGTCGGGACCCTGGGTTCGGGTGGAAGCATGACAACTGCCGGAGCGGAAGCAGCCCCCTGCTGTGGCGGCGGAGGCTGGTGCAGGTCCCTGGGCAGCAGAAGACAGGGTCTGTATTCATCCTTCCAGCTGGGTATAGCCTGCTTGTAGATCCTTCACTGCCCGTGCCAGGTCAGCCAGATGCTGGCACAGTTCCTCCATGGGAGAGGGTCCTCGCACAGACTCAATTTCTCCTAGTCCAGTGGCTTCATCAAAAACAAAACAGCATTTTTAGAACCATTCTTTTTTACCTGCTGCTCTGCCCAGAAAGACCTGCGATCATCCCTGAGGCCGCCCACTCCGTTCTCCGTCCCCCAGTGACAGGCGGGATCATCCCTTGGCTGGCCACACCCACTCACGAGTCCCGACCAGTGACTGTGAAGGAGGCGGCCCAGCTCTTCGGCTTTAGAGCCCTGAGCCGCCGAACAACTCTGCCGCTGTGGGAGCCGGGGGAGGGATCTATCAGCAGGCCTGGACCCGGCGTCATCCATCACCAGGCAGTAACTGGACTGGCTGCGCCCGGCCCGGGCCACATCCAGTCAGCAGCTGACAGGCACTGCGGCGCATTAGCACACCGGAGCGGGACACCGGGCGCCGGCAACTCCGGACAATAAAGTATAAAAAAAAAAAAAAAGGTAATTTTTCCGCCCCATCCCAGGCTGCGGACCTGCCCGCCCCAAGCGGCCGCTTGGTCCGCCTGGTGGTTGCGCCGGCCCTGCCTGAGAGTTAACTGGCATAAGTCACTCTAATTTCCTATTGGCTCTTGGGCTATTTCTCTGGCCACCCGGGACAACAACCGCAGTGAGTACAATTGTTTACTTACTTGGGGGTGATGTTATCCTGTAATGTCAAATTATATGATGAATTGCACTTAATTCCTGTACTGCCAGAAGTTAAAATTAGGCTAAAGGTGTGGAAAAATGTGCTTTCATCTTTCATTGGGTGCATAAATCTGATTGAAATGAAAGGTCTAACAAAGCTTTCCAACCTCTTTCGAAATCCACCCTCCTGGAGACCCAAATTATTTTTTAAACTGCTTTACCAACTATTAATTTCCTTTTTTTGAGGATCCCAAGCCCTATGTTACAAACGCAACACCACCATTGCAGGGTGGACTGGCCATGCCAGTAGTTTATAGCTACTCCGTTGCTCACCACCTACTGGTGGCTGGTGCCACATTTGAGCAACGCCTCCACCACGTTAGAGGTGACTGTACTAGACTCTTTGGAAGCCCTTCAACATCTCCTTCTGTGGTGTTAGAGCTTCATATTCGCTCACTTGCCTCATTGAGATTACTCTCATAGCCTGGTCGATGGGGTTTAAATAGGAAGTGCAGGACTCTGCTGACCTTTCTCTTTACACACCATTGTGGAACAACCTCACCCTGCCTTCTCTCCACATAATCCTAGACCCCCATGGTTGTGCTAATATCATAGGCTACATAGGTTAAATCCTGCTCTGATCCCCACCTGCTGCAGATGTGGCCACCCAGACAGAGACTTTTTTCTAAGTTTTTGGAACTTCTCCCTTATTTCTCGGTTCTAGACAGAGGTAGTGGATGTAATTAATGCAGTTGCAGAGACCTGCCCTAAACTCAAGCTGAAATCTTGCCTACTATGCATTGGAAAAAAGCAACTCTTCCTTCTCTAGTCTTTTAAAAATGTCTGATTAATTCAAATCTCCCTCTGTACCTGGATACATATGAAAACAGGGGCAGTAAGTAAAAGTTTAATCTATGGGCAAAATTGTTGGAAGAACCATCCACCACAAGCCCCTGAATATGTTTCGCTGCCTCACTTGGAGGCTAATTAAGGCCCATTTTCATCTGTCATGGCTACCCAAGGTCTCTAATACGAGGTAATACTCTGCCTCATGGATACTGGCATTGTGAACTGGTGCATGAGCCATCACATTAGATTCTGTTGACTGTTAGTTGTATTGTGAACCTACCAGTGACCTCCCCTGCATGGGTTGGTGCTCTGGAGCTTTAAGCTCTTTATCTGCAGTATATAAAAGCCAATAAAAAAGATTTATAAAAAATAAATAAAAACAGTAGTGACCTGGACAGGCTAGATCAGATGAACATCTTTGCATGTCTATTGGCACAGTAGAGAGATACATACAAATATTTCTAATCAAATACTGGTTAAAAACCTACCTGGTATTCAATGCCATCCTTCACACAAACTCCTTTTGGTACTGTGGGGAAATAAAAAATAAATAAAAAAATGACTACAGAAATAGTTAGATCGTTCTGCAGCAGATTGCCTACTTTTTTTACCATTTCTTCTCTCAATAAATTATGAAAACTAATTTATAGCTCTGCACAGAAGCAGACAACTCTAAAAATAAAAAAAAATCTAGACAACGCTAACAGGTGCTTTAAAGACCCCTCTGATCTCCTGCCACAACTTATCTCACATATAAAATTATTGTTTTGCAGTGGAAATCTCCATATTTCTCTCATGACAGGTTTTCGTTAAAATTGCAGTAATATTGGGGTTAAAAATGCAATGACTTAATTATATAGTAAAACCTTGGTTTGCGAGCATAATTCGTTCCAATAACATGCTTGTAATCCAAAGCACTTGTATATCAAAGCATTTTTTTTACAGGGTATAAAAGAGAAGAGATGCACCTCTAAGTGTAGCAATAAGTTGCTAAATGTTGTACCTTCATTAAATGTAACCAAATTGCTACACTTAGGCCTCGTACACACGATAGGTTAACCAGAGGACAACGGTCTGACGGACCGTTTTCATTGGTCAAAACCGATCGTGTGTGGGCCCCATAGGTTATTTAACCTTCGGTTAAAAAAAAGCAAACTTGCTTTAAAATTTAACCGATTGATTGCTAACCGATAGGTCAAAACCGATCGTTAGTATGCAAAATCATTGGTTAAAAACCCGCGCATGCTCAGAATCAAGTCGACGCATGCTTGGAAGCATTGAACTTCATTTTTTTCAGCACGTTGTTGTGTTTTACGTCACCGCGTTCTCACATGATCGGTTTTTTAACTGATGGTGTGTAGGCACGACGGACCATCAGGCCGCGTACACACGATCAGTCCCTCTGATGAGAACTGATTGTCTGATGTGCCTATACACCATCAGTTAAAAAACCGATCGAGTCCAACACGGTGACGTAAAACACAACGACGTGCTGAGAAAAATGAAGTTCAATGCTTCCAAGCATGCGTCGACTTGATTCTGAGCATGCGCATGTTTTTAACCAATGCTTTTGCATACTAACCGTCGGTTTTGACCTATCGGTTAGGCGTCCATCGGTTAAATTTTAAAGCAAGTTCTAACATTTTTGACCGAAGGATAACTGACCGATGGGGCCCACACACCATTGGTTTGGACCGATGAAACGGTCCTTCAGACCGTTTCCATCGGTTTTGACCGACCGTGTGTACGCGGCCTGAGTCAGCTTCATCGGTTAACCTAAGACAACGGTCCTTCAAACCGTTGTCCTCTGGTTAACCTATTGTGTGTACGAGGCCTAAGAGGCTCCTCTCTTCTTTTTTTTATACTCAGTTGTGACATGACGCTACTCTTATATCAAGACATCACTTGTATATCAAGGAAACATTTATTAAAACATTTTGCTTGTCTTGCAAAAGCTCTCAAACCAAGTTACTCTCAAACCAAGGTTTTACTATATGTTTTATTTCCCATATTAATTGGGCAAAAACATATGGGTGCATCAAACTTTCTTAGCAGAAATCTTTAGAAATCCTTTGTGGTTTTTCTATGCTGCCTGTGCCCATTCCTTTGCTAGATCCTCCATTCTAAGTAACAGAGCTGGAGAGTGGAGCCACACTGCTCCTTTAAGCCAGACTCCAGCCCAAACTTAGTGTTTTTTATTTGTAAATACAGTATAATGAAAAAGACTTCCTGTGTTAGGAAAGGATTAGACATTACATTATAGTGATCGAAAATGGGAATGGTTGAGTAATGTGGCAAAACACTGTGGGCAAAGCTGACACCACTATGTCCACAAAAATGCTGTGAGTTGTCAGCCCACAGCAGAGCGCAGGATCAGAGTGCATTTATCTAAAAGGTATACTATTTTAAAACTTACCACAAGTTGTTTTGGGACAGCAGCCTTCAATGGTTACTTCTGGCCGAAAACCAGGTTGACAGAAAACTTGGGGTAGTGAGCATGAGCCTGGAACGCATGCTGACAAAACATAATACTGTTATGTGAATTTACAATATACTGTATATGTAAATTGCTGCATAAATTGTCAGTGCTATATAAATACCAATAATAAAAATGATTAAAACATTTCTTATATCTTTTCTTCTTCGATATAACTTTCAGATTACTCATACATTTAGTAATTACATATGCTGATTTGGTATAAGAAGCAAAGTAACAAAACATCAGCATGTGTTTTGTTACAATTTTTTTTGTTCATATTATAACTGTATTTTTCAGACTGAGTAATTATTGTAGTGTTTACAATATAGCCAAGTCCCCCCATCCTATTTTGAGGCCCTGTGGATGTTTTTATGATTGATATATATATATATATATATATATATATATATATTGTCGGAACATTTGGGGTTAAAAGAATACATATAAAATTGCATATTGTATTATGAGCAGGAGACAGCTAAATAAACAAGTATATATGAATAGAGTTGAGCGAACCCAAACTGTAAAGTTCGGGTTCGGTACAGACTTTGGGTTTTTCCCGAACCCGAACCCGATTGCTGAAATTGCTGAAAGTTCGGGTCCGGGTTCGGAGTTCGGGAAAAAAAAATGCGCGGAAGTCCCCTCAAATTCAATAACCAGACCCTTTAGGTCTGGTATGGATATTAAGGGGAACCCCGCCGTCAATTTAAAAAAAATGACGTGGGGTTCCCCCTAAATATTCATAACCTGACCCTTCAGGTCTGGTGTGGATTTAAAGGGGAACTCCACCCCAAATGTAAAAAAAAAAATGGCGTGGAGTTCCCCCTAAAATCCACACCAGACCCCTTATCCGAGCACGTTGACCTGGCCGGCCGCAGAAAAGAGGGGGGGACAGAGTGCGGCCCCCCCCTCTCCTGAACCGCACCAGGTCACATGCTCTCAACATTGGGAGGGTGCTTTGGGGTGCCCCCCAAAGCACCTTGTCCCTATGTTGATGGGGACAAGGGTCTCATCCCCACAACCCTTGCCTGGTGGTTGTGGGGGTATGCGGGCAGGGGGCTTATCAGAATCTGGAAGACCCCTTTAACAAAGGGGACCCCCAGATCCTGACCCTTGTCTGGGCTGTCCCAGTGACGTAGCAGAGTGTGCGTCAGAGGGGGACGGGGTCACGTGACGCGTGGCCGCCTCCCCTATAAAAGAAACGCCAAAGCATCGGCGCATCATTCGCTGAGCTGTGCTCTGAATGGATGGATGTTCTCATCGCTGGACCAATCGCTGGACACATCACCCGGCGCTGGATAGACAACGATGGAGCAGCGAGCAGCACCGATCGTCTATTTTCACCGCTGGATTTTTATTCGGTTTAATTAATAAAGTAATTTGCTCTACGGTGTGTGTTTTTTTTCTGAAACTAACTTTTTACACTTCCTTAACTTTTTACACTTCCCCTGTGTGAAATACCATTTCACACAGGGGGGGGGTCAGGATCTGGGGGTCCCCTGTGTTAAAGGGGTCTTCCAGATTCTGATAAGCCCCCTGCCCGCATACCCCCACAACCACCGGGCAAGGGTTGTGGGGATGAGACCCTTGTCCCCATCAACATGGGGACAAGGTGCTTTGGGGGGCACCCCAAAGCACCCTCCCAATGTTGAGGGCATGTGGCCTGGTGCGGTTCAGGAGAGGGGGGGGCCGCACTCTGTCCCCCCCTCTTTTCTGCGGCCGGCCAGGTCAAAGTGCTCGGATAAGGGATCTGGTGTGGATTTTAGGGGGAACTCCACGCCATTTTTTTTTAAATTTGGGGTGGAGTTCCCCTTAAAATCCACACCAGACCTGAAGGGTCTGGTTATGGATATTTAGGGGGAACCCCACGTCATTTTTTTTTAAATTGACGGCGGGGTTCCCCTTAATATCCATACCAGACCTAAAGGGTCTGGTTATTGAATTTGGGGGGACCTCTGCGCATTTTTTTTTTTTTTACTAAAAGTCCGTGTCCCATTGACTTCAATGGGGTTCGGAGTTCGGGTTCGGGTCCGAACCCGAACATCCAGGTGTCCGCTCAACTCTATATATGAACAGTAAGCTGTGCCATATATTGACCAATGCTTGATAAAAATACAAAGTGCTAAGTACTTCACCACACTAAATTATGCTCAATAATGATGAAACATTCAGGTAAGTTCTGAAGACCCATACAAGCTGGCATTTAAAAGGTGGAAAGAAATAGTACAACTGGAACAGAGTGTTATTTGGTCAGATAAATTTCGGTTTTGAATTTGATTTTGTTTGTTATTTTACACAAGGCCAAAGCCTGGTGTACCTTCAAGAAAAAGTTTAACATGTGGATAATATTTTGTTGAATAGCATAATGTTTTAAAAGCATATCCCAAAGTTCAGATATGTTCTTAACCAGTTGAGGGAGGCGGATGTTTAAAATTTCATTTCAGGAAGACCACTGGTGTCGCTCCAAGGTTCATCTCCTGAGGCCTAAGGTTTGCAGCCTAAGGCCTAGGTTCAGGTAGGGCGGCTTTACGTTGTGCGGGCGTCACGTGACGAGTGACGATACATGTGGGGGAGTAGCCTACAGTGACGGACCATCGGATGTCTATCCCGAGTGAGGAGTCCACTTAAACTGAGCGGCAATATACCCTGTCTATAACATGAGCAAGGACACGTGAGTGCACTAAGTGCAGCCTTTATCCACATCTATATGGTACAATATTGCGCTATGTTTCCCTTTCCTCCTCTTTTGCATGTGACTGAATGAAACTGGAAACATCTGATCGCTTGCTGGAGGTTGTTGTAACCTGATCACATTGAAGTGAGATCTTGGCATTTAGGTGAAGGATCACTGCAGACTGGCTGATTCAATCATCAGGACTTTTTCATGATCTACTCACATATATTAAGAGTTTCTTCACCAGGTTTTTTTGCTTGATTGTATATGTACGATTCACATTGCACATGAGTTAATATGAGCGCATCAGTATTTATTCACTTATTTACGCTACGCCGCCGCTACTTAGAGAGGCAAGTGCTGTATTCATAAAGCACTTGCGTCCTAAGTTACGGCGGCGTATCGTAAATCGGCCGGCGTAAGCGTGTGTAATTCAAAGTAGGCAGGTCGTGGGCGTGTTGTATTTAAATTAAGCGTGACCCCATGTGGATGCATGGCCGAACGAACGGCGCATGCGCGCGCATGCTCAGTATCACGTCGTATTTACGCCCAAAGATACCCCGGCTCAATGCCTGTGATGTAAAAGTAACCTACGCACAGCCCCATTCATGTACGACTTATGTAAACAACGTAAAAAGATACGCTTGTTCCGACGTCCATACCTTGCATGGGCTGCGCCACCTAGAGACCTGCTATATCTTTACGCCGACGTATGTCTTATGTAAACGGTGTAACTAATTGCGACGGGCATACGTACGTTTGTGAATCGGCGTATCTTGCTCATTTACATATTTGACGCGGAAATCAATGGAAGCGCCACCTAGCGGCCAGCGTAAATATGCACCCCAAGATACGACAGCGTAGGAGACTTACGCCACTCGATTCTTGGCCAAATCTATGCGTAACTGATTCTATGAATCAGGCGCATAGATACGACGGTGGCCATTCGGACTTACGACGGCGTATCTGGAGATACGCCGTCGTAAGTCTTTGTGAATCTGGGCCTAAGTCTCCCCACAAGAAGAAAATGGAGACTGTGATGAGGTCAAAAGTATATGCCAATATCAGTGAATTGAGGACATGTTTGGGTATGGTATAAAATATTCAATTGTATGCTTGTCATCCTAGGTTCCAACTATGAATGCTGAAAGGTAATGTATAAGAAGAGATTTTAAAGATCAAGAGAATGTAAATGTAATGATATGACATTGTGATTTTTCTCTCCTAACTTACAGATCTTCAAATCTTATACTCATTCAGCGTTAATGTTGATCCTGCCATTCATGGTAGAATACTATCATCATTAGATCATTGAATAGGGTAAAACTCCTGCGCTGTCTGTGAATGGGGAAGGGGAAGGGGAAGTGAGGTGACGGGAGCACTGCTGCAAACACTGGGAAGGTCTACCTTAATAGACAAAAAATTATAAAATAAACAAGTGGAAGTGTCTGCGCTGTCAAAATTAACGCACAAAGGCTATCAGTGAATGAGAAAAGGGGCACATAAAACTGGGCAACCCAAAATATAAACAAGTGAAGTGTTACAACATGGTAGCAATAAATGAACAGTCTCTATACGTAAAAATGTGGCACACATAAAGTCCAGAGCAGAGAGATCCAAAGCAAAGAACCACACGATAAAAAAGAAAAAAGTCTGATGCAACTGCTGAATAAAAGAGAGGAGAGTCCAATGATGAAAGACCCCGCAATTAAATCTTGTGAGATAGGCAAGCCGCACACCTGGAAGTATCACACACACCACTAGTGATCCCAGCAGCTCACCTCACAGCTGACATGTATGGCCTGATCGAGAGAGTTTGCATACGAGGGTCTGGTCTTGTAACAAATGCTGCTCTTAAAGTCGCAGTCCCAGGCAGCACATGCAAGGAAATAACATACGGCAAAAATGGTGTAATACTGATATAACAAAAAGTTAAACACGCAGCCAGCACTGGATGCACTCACATGAAGTGAAGAAATAAGTGGCTTATCTCCACGAGCAGCGAGCTCGTCTGTGTCTGGAGGTGCTAGGTGACTGCCAAAGGTTTTCGTGGCACTCCTATGAAATACAAATCTCCTGGTTCAGAAGACTTTTTGTTATATCAGTATTACACCATTTTTGCTGTATGTTATTTCCTTGCTGCCTGGGACTGCGACTTTAAGAGCAGCATGCCAGCTGTGAGGTGAGCTGCTGGGATCACTAGTGGTGTGTGTGATACTTCAAGGTGTGCGGCTTGCCTATCTCACAAGATTTAATTGCGGGGTCTTTCATCATTGGACTCTCCTCTCTTTTATTCAGCAGTTGCATCAGACTTTTTTCTTTTTTATCGTGTGGTTCTTTGCTTTGGATCTCTCTGCTCTGGACTTTATGTGTGCCACATTTTTACGTATAGAGACTGTTCATTTATTGCTACCATGTTGTAACACTTCACTTGTTTATATTTTGGGTTGCCCAATTTTATGTGCCCCTTTTCTCATTCACTGATAGCCTTTGTGCGTTAATTTTGACAGCGCAGACACTTCCACTTGTTTATTTTATCATTAGATCATTGATGATTTTAGTTAATTAAAATATAGTTAACCAATCGCTATATCATATATACAGCATAGTTAGAAAATGTAAATATTAATTAAGAATATGTATTCATACTGTCTATTTATTCAAAAAGAAAATGATTGATAATCCAGACCAGTTTGTTGATTGGTAAAGGTGAAGTGATCTACCAAAAAGACACAGCGATTGTTTGGATGATGTTAATCCTTGGCGTCTAGTTCCAGAGGGAACCTGGGGGATATTCAGATAGAGATACGATGGCGTATCTCCTGATACGCCGTCGTATCTCTGAGATCTGACGGTCGGATCTATGCGCCTGATTCATAGAATCAGGTTCCGCATAGATCTCCCTTAGATCAGACAGGTGTAAGTGACTTACACCGTTGGATCTTAGGCTGCAATCTCCCGCTGGCCGCTAGGTGGCGCTTCCATTTGTATACGCGGCTAATATGCAAATGAGGAGATCCGCCGATTCAGAAAAGAACGCCCGCCCGTCGCTTTTTTTTACGTCGTTTGCGTTCTGCTTTTTCCGGCGGATAGTTACCCCTGCTATATGCGGCGTATCCTATGTTAAGTATGGCCATCGTTCCCGCGCCGAGTTTTGAATTTTTACGTTGTTTGCGTAAGTCGTTCGCGAATATGGATGGACGTAATTTACATTCACGCCGAAACCAATTACGTCCTAGCGACGTCATTTGGAGCAATGCACGCTGGAAAATTTAGCCGGTGGCGCATGCGCATTTAAATCGGCGCGGGGACGCGCCTGATTTAAATACTACACTCCCCCTAGCCGCAGAATTTGAATTCCGCCGGGGGATTTACGATCCGCCGGCGCAAGTTTGGAGGTAAGTGCTTTCTGAATACAGCACTAGCCTCTCAAACTTGCGCCGGCGGATCGTAAATCAGATAGATTACGCGAATCTAAAGATCCGCTAATCTATCTGAATCTACCCCCCTGTCACCAAACCACACTTCAGACCAGATCAGACGAAGTTAACTACCAAAAGACAATGTGATTCTCAGGATGATGTTAATCCGTGATGCCCAGTTCCGGATGGAACCTGTCACCCCATCGAATCCTTCATCAGGAGTCATGAAGCAATATGCTGCAGGATTTGTATTGCCGGAAAGAAAGATTTGTTGCAGAAGTCCCTTGTTTGCTTGAATCCCAGAATACAGCTTGTAAGGCCCCATGCACACGAGACGCTGCTAAACTCGAGTTCAGAGGCATTTGGGCCCTTTTTTTAACTGCCCCTGAACACATTTAATGTTATCCTATGTGTCCATGCACACAATCACGTTTTTGGGCGTTTTAAAGCAGTTGGGTTTATGTCCGTTTTTTCAGACGCAAAATTTTGGGTTCAGAAGCGTTTTATTTTTGCGTTTTAAACTTTGGGAGGGTCTACAATGTCTTTGAGATAAGCGATGACAGCCGCAAACGCGGTAAAACGCCACTAATCGCGGCAAAACGCTGCGCAATTCACGGCAAAACGGGCGTTTTAAATGCCGGTTTTTGCCTTTGAAAACGTGAGTTTAGAGGTGTTTGTAATTGCTTCTTGAGTGCATGTGGCTTAACACTACAAGAGCGGATTCACTGAAGAGTTTCTTCAATTGCTGGTTTACCAGCTTTGTTTTTATTACATTTGAAAAAGGTGGGGGGGGGGGGGACACCACCACTGCAACAGTTCATTTTTGTTTTTATAAAGACTTGAATTCATCAAGGAAGATCCAAGTCATACAAGAACATTCTTTATCATATGGATGAAGAGATGAACATTCTTCAAGTATAAAGAAAAATAATAATGTGGCCATATCTTTTAAACAACTGTGATAGTTCTTCGGACCCGTTTCCCTAATATGTTCATGGTTGATCGCCAAAATATTAGGGGGAAACGTGGGGGGGATTTGTCAGAACATTTGGGGTTAAAAGAATATACTGTATATGTAAATTGCTGCATACATTTTGCTTTTTGCTTTTAAACTCACCACTGTAATGCAAGGCTTTCTCCCTGGTGTGGAGAAAGCCTCTTGAGGGGGTGAGCAGGAGTGTCAGGACTAGGGATGAGCCGAACATACCCGCGTTCGGTTCGCACCAGAACGTTCGAACAGACCGACCGTTCGCGCGAACATTTAGAGCCCCATTGAAGTCTATGGGACTCGAACGTTCGAATTCAAAAGTGCTAATTTTAAAGCCCAATATTCAAGTTATTGTTGGAAAACGTCTTTGAGAACCCGGGTCTTGCTCCAGGGAACATGTATCAATGGAAAAAAAAGTTTTAAAAACTGTAGTTTTTTCTGGAGCAGTGATTTTATTGATGCTTAAAGTGAAAAAAAATCAAAAATTCCTTTAAAAATCGTACCTGCTGGGTGTCTATAGTAGTGGCACGTGTTTAGAAATGTCCCTGCACAACATGAGATTACTCTCAGAAAAAAAGTAATTTAATACTGCTTGCGGCTTTAATGTAATGTTTGGTCCCTGCAATATGGATAAAAATCATTAAAAAAAATAGCATGAGTTTCCCCGCCACCACTCCCCCCAGGCCATTACAAGATCCAGTGCCGATGCTGACCTCCCTGGGGCCCTAAGCAAAATGACATGGCACATTAAAAATGAGAATGGGGGGGGGGGGGCGCTGACGACAGTGACATGTCACATTAAAGAAAGTTGAGAAGCGGGGGGAGGGGGTGTTCTGCTGTCGTAAATGACTCAGGCCAGCCAGCGAGTTTAGAAGCGGGGTGAGGGTGCGAAAATGACTTCTCACCAGGCGGGGCCTCTAGTAATTTGGGGGGCCCTCTGCAGCTTTGCGTGGCCCTAAGCGGCTTGCATAGTGCGCCTATAGGGAGGATCGGCCCTGACAAGACCCTTTGGCCCTATATACTTTGAACAGCAGTATACAGGCAGTGCAAACAAGACAAGCACTGTAGGTTTGTTACGTAGAATCTGAACCATGTCATACTTTGCTGCTGCATATTGCACAATTTCCTAAAGAGACCCTCAACAAACTACATGACACTTGTGCCTGGTGATGAGGCCATTGATGTTCCAGTGGTGGCCCGTGAGCCTGTGGCCATACAGGCTTGGCCCCCCAAAGTGCACGTGCTGTGTGGCAACAATATGTCGATTATTTTAGGGGTGGTGGGGGGCCATTACAATGCCAGATCTTGACTCAATAAATTATTTTTTTGGGAAAGAAAAATTCTAGAAAAAAGGGGGGTTGCCATCCGGGGCCCCCTTTGAACACATTCTGTGAAGAACTCCTGTTCTCTGAAGGCCTCCATTATTTCTGCAAGTCAAAATTTAGCAAAAAAAACTAATGTCAGTCAAGCCTTAGCTTTCTCCCCATATCTAACCCACAAACTCATCCACTGATCATAAAGTCCAAAAATCAAGTTTCGTATCGTCGTATTGCACGATCGTTTTTCCGACGTTTTCTACCCACTGTGAACGACGTTCTCATTCACGCAATATCCCTTTATACACTGCGCATGTGAGAAGCTCCGCACGTTTCCCCGCCCATGACGATCGCTCTAGTGATTGCCACGCCCCTTTTTAGTCGGTCAATGCAAGACGGTGAAGAGTCTGAAGACATGATGGAGGAGAGACAGCAAGCTGCAACCAGGCAGGAGAGAGGCCAGGCACACACCAGGAGGAGCAGGAGGTACAAAGCCACCAACATGAGCTTCGACGAGATGGTTGAGATGGTGGCTATTCTTAAAAAGGAGGACTACGATGGCAAAAAAAGGGCCTTACAAGAACCCCAATAAACTCAAGGCCCAGATCATGGATAAGGTACGGAGGACTATCCATGCAAAATTCAGGGTGCAGAGGTCCAGGGAGCAGTTGCGCAAGAGATGGTCTGATTTGAAAATCCGAGAGCTGGAGCAGCTGGAGAGAATTCGAAGTGTCCTCAGAAGACGTAAGTAATTTTCATGTGGACTGTGAATATTTGTTTTTATTATTTTGCGGCATGTGCTTTTTATTGCAGGTTGTGTATATATACAGTTCAAGAATAGATGTCTCAAGGTTCATGTTTGTGGGCATAATAATTGGTTGGTCATTCTATTTAAGATCTTTTTATGTGAGACCAATTTTTTATTTAATGTAGATGTGTTAACTAGATTTAAATAATCCAACTTAAGTCAATATACAGTAAAAGGAGAGTATGCTCAGCACAGCAGTTGATTACACATATGGACTCAGTAGCACAATGGTTGGCATGGCGGATCCGCCCTATAGGTTCACTATGCAAGCCGCTTAGGGCCCCGCAAAGCTGCGAAGGGCCCCCCAAATAACTAGAGGCCCCGCCTGGTAAGAAGTCATTTTTGCCCCCTCACCCCGCTTCTCAACTCGCTGGCTGCATGGGAGAAGAGGCAAGAAGTCAGCACCCCTTGCTTCTCAATTTAATGTAAGATGTCATTTCCGACAGCAGAACACCCCCTCCCCCCACTTCTCAACTTTCTTTAATGTGACATGTCACTGTCGTCAGCGCCCCCCGCTTCTCATTTTTAATGTGCCATGTCATTTTGCTTCGGGCCCCTGGGAGGTCAGGATCGGCACCGAGTGTTGGTCACAAGAACAACCTAGTTAGGGTGTCACACAGAGGTGATCCAGTGTATACTTGTTGTTTTTCCATGTAGGAAATTTGGCCAAAGATAGAGAAATGCAGCAGCTTTGGTAATGGATAAAATCCTGTGTTAAGCTTAGAAGGATTGTAAAAACAGACAATTGTACCACACTTTTTAAAAAGAATGATTGATATTCCTCTTTCAGGCCTCTAATCTTTTTGATTCATCTATCCCTTTTTTTACAATCTCATAGGCCGCAATCAAGCTGCAGCAGTGGAGCCGACCAACCCCACACAGAGCCAAGCCCCACCCTCGCCGGATGTGCAGGAAGTGCAAAATGCCACCACATCAGGTCAGTGTCATACAGCACAGCTTCAGGTAATACATGTAGGCCTGCATAATTTTAATACATGTTTTTTTTCCAAATTTCAGGAGATGTTCGAGCTGTTGGGGGCGGATTAGACACCTACAGTGCCCAGGTGCTAATTGGGGAGATCATGTCCTGCAGGGCAGAAATAGAGGACACAAACCTCGCCCTCGAGAAGATCATAAAGAACAACCGAAAGGTGGGCCAAAACCCCAAGAATCTGATTGATGTGCTGGGGAGGGTTTAAAAAAATAAATAAAAATAGATGTAGACAAGTATTTAAAAGCAAAAATATATTTCTTGACAAAAAATTAAAAAAAATAAACAAATTCTATTAAGATATTTTTTGAAAAAATGAAAATGACACATTTTAAGTGTGATACAATAAATATATTAGACGCCCCTGTTAAACAGGGGCAGAAAAATTGGGCCTTAGGCACAACACAACACTGCAACCCCTTCACAGATTGGCCAAACATGGGAATCAATCTCACCTTTGTTGAGAACCCTTCACTGGCTGCCAGTAAAAGACAAAATTGCTTTCAAAGCACTCTGTCTGACACATAAGTGCATCCATGGGAAGGCTCCGCAATATCTTTGCGACAAGATAGAACCCCACAATTCCAATCGCCTTTTGCCATCCACTGGCCAAAACCTGGTCAAGGTACCCAAAGCCAGATACAAGTCCAAAGGAGAAAGAAGGTTTGCATCCCAAGGTCCAAGACTATGGAACGCTTTACCAACCAGCATTCGGTTGGAGGAAAACCACCTGGCCTTCAGAAGACAGATTAAAACTCTGCTCTTTTGATGTCAAGAGACAGTAACATTCAAGCGCCCAGAAGCGATTCAGTTCGCATGTGCCGCGCTATATACGTTTTTTCATTCATTCATTCATTCATTCACAGATACTGTAATTGGAGCGCAGCAAAGAGCCACATGCAAAGTATTGCATTAAAAATTGTTATTAGATGTCCCTGTTAAACAGGGGCAGAAAAATTGGGCCTTAGGCACTGGTGGCAGAGCCCAGAAACAAAAACTTTCTTACTAGCTATCAGCAAGATCAGTGAGGAGGAAAAGGATATTCAGCCAGCAGCATAACAGGACAGTCACTCAGCATCAGCATAGGCAGTCTCCAAGGGATCTGTCATTTAAAAAAAAAAGATTCAGTTACATCTGCATCAGGTGCTTGGTAGCTGGTGTTGATCCAAGCCTGATTCATTTTTATGAAAGTCAGTCGATCGACAGAGTCAGTGGAGAGGCGCACCCTGTGATTGGTCACAAAGCCTCCAGCAGCACTGAATGTGCGTTCTGAAAGAACGCTGGATGCAGGGCAAGCCAGTAGCTCAATTGCGTACTGTGCAAGTTCTGGCCAGTGATCCATCCTCAACACCCAGTAAGCCAGAGGATTTTCGGTGGGGAAGGTGTCCAAGTCTGATCTTGCCCCTAGGTATTCACGCACCATGTAAACCAAACGCTGGCGATGGTTGCTGGAACCGGTCATACCTTGGGGCTGCGGACTAAAAAATTGTCTGAACGCATCGGTCAGATGGCCACCTTCTCCACCGCTCCTTCTGTGACTCACCGAAGCCTCAGCAACACGTTGTCCAGGAACAGGATTTGGTAATCCCCCAGGTTCTGGGAACGCGTTGCACAGACCCTTCTGCAAGGCCTCCCGAAGATGTTTCATCTTCTGCTCACTCTGCGATGGCAAGATAAGCTCCGCAACCTTACTCTTGTAACGTGGATCAAGGAGAGTTGCCAGCCAGTAATGATCCCTCTCCTTGATACCACGGACACGAGAATCCTTACGCAGGCTTTGCAGGATCAGGGAGGCCATGCAGCGTAGGTTTCCTGAGGCATTCGGGGCACAGTCCTCTGGGTCACTGCGGACGACAGGATGCACAGCCATCTCATCCCAGCCACGTAAAAGTCCACGGGTTCCTTGGGACTGTAAGTGATCCCTTGAAGACTGCTGCTGCTGAGTGCTAGGCTCCACCTCCATGCTGCTGATACAATTCTCCTCCTCCTCCTCCTCCACCGCGTCCTCGTCCTCCTCATCCTCTTCCTGTGTGGTAATGATGAGAAGTGTTGGAAGAGAGTAGCAGTGTGTGAAGAAGTGAGCAGTGTTGGAAGGGGGTGAAGGTGTGAACAGTTTTGAAAGAGTGTTGCAGGGGGTGCCAGTATGAACAGTTTTGAAAGAGGGTTGCAGGGGTGGTCCAAAGTGAACAGTGTTGGAACAAGTGACAGAGACACTTGTCAATGCAGGGCAAAGTAACTTTTTCTTTAACCACTTAAGGACCACTGCATGACTATATACGTCCTTATTTTGAAGAGGGATATATCTGTAACGGCAGCAGCTGCTGCCACAATCGAGGTATCAATCTCTTCCGGCGGCGGTACTTTAAACGATAATGGTGGTCTATGCGGCAGATTCGCTGTGAGATCACCGTTATCGGTGGCAGGAGAGGTCCCCCCTCCCGCTGCTCACCCGCTCCCTTCGCCACTTATCGGAGCCATCGGCAGCGGTGGAGGCAATCGGGTTCTTCCTCGTGCTGGGCATGGATACGAGTGAAGGCAAGATGGCTCCCACCCATATTCATACCATAGCATGGCAGAAGTGACGTCAAAACGTCACTTCCACCCATACGTCTTAAAGGACCAATTTAGATTTTAAAAAGCGCCCCGTCCGGACGAGCTTGCGCACAGAAGCGAACGCATACTTTAGTAGCGCCCGCATATGAAAACGGTGTTCAAACCACGCATGTGAGGTATCACGTGATCGCTAGAGCGAGGGCAATAATTCTAGCCCTAGACCTCCTCTGTAACTTAAAACATGCAACCTGTAGAATTTTTTAAACGTCGCCTATGGAGATTTTTAAGGGTAAAAGTTTGACGCCATTCCACGAGCGGGTGCAATTTTGAAGCGTGACATGTTGGGTATCAATTTACTCGGCGTAACATTATCTTTCACAATATAAAAAAAACTGGGCTAACTTTACTGCTGTCTTCTTTTTTGATTAAAAAAATTGAATTTCTTATAAAAAAAAAGTGCGTTTGTAAGACTCCTACGCAATTACGGTGTGACAAAAAGTATTGCAGTGACCGCCATTTTATTCTCGAGGGTGTTAGAAAAAAAATGTATAATGTTTGGGGGTTCTAAGTAATTTTTTAGCAAAAAAAATAGTTTTTAACGTGTAAACACAGAGGGGCAGATCCACATAGAAATAGATGGGCGCAGCGTATGTGAGATACGCTACGCCGCTGTAACTTACTTTTGGCCGGTTCGAATCCCCAAAGAATTTGCGCCGTAAGTTACGGCGGCGTAGTCTATCTCTGGCGGCGGAATTCAAATCGGCGATTAGGGGGCGTGTTTCATTTAAATGAAGCGTGTCCCCGCGCCGAATGAACTGCGCATGCTAAATTTCCCGCCGTGCATTGCGCTAAATGACATCGCAACGACGTCATTTTTTTTGTAACATAGACGTGAATTACATCCATCCCGATTCACGGACGACTTACGCAAAAAAAACTAATTCTAAATAAACGCGGGAACGACGGCCATACTTAACATGGCAGGTCTAACTATACGCGACGAAATACCAGCTTTAACTATACGCCGGAAAAAGCCGACTAGAGACGACGTAAAGGAAGAATGCTCTGGACGCTCGTACGTTCGTGGATCGTCGGAAATAGCTAATTTGCATACTCGACGCGGAAAACGACACGAACGCCACCCAGCGGACGTCGAAGAATTGCATCTTAGATCCGAAGGCATACGAAGACGTACACCTGTCGGATCTAACCCAGATGCTGTCGTATCTTGGTTTGAGGATTCAAACCAAAGATACGACGCGGGTAATTTGAAAGTACGCCGGCGTATCAGTAGTTAAGTGGTTAAGTGGTTAAAGGATGACTACAGGTTTGCTACTTCTGACTACAGCACAATGTGCACTTGGGTGTACATGACATTCTCCTGATCAGGGATGGACTGGCCATTGGGACTACAGGGAGTTTCCCGGTGGGCCGATGGCTCAGTGGGCCAGCTTCAGTGACAGCGGACCGCCGCCCCCCCTCCGCTCATTTGTCTCTCCCTTCCCGCAGCGCTTACCTCCTCTCCCTCCCCACAGCACTCACCTGTGAGGACAAAGAAGCAGGGGGAGGACCAGAGGAGCAGGGGGGCGACAGAGGAGCATGGGGGAGGGGACAGACAGCTGACTCAACAGCTATGGCCTGGGAGTTTCTCACTTCTGCCTAATCTTGTCCCATAAAGGGGGGGCACCGAACTGATTCTTTGCCCCGGGTGAAATAATGTCTAGCTTCCCCACTGGTACTGCCTATAAGAATACCAGTACCAGCCGTTCTACTCTAATAAAGTAGAATGGCTAGTGGCTAGTGGAGGGGGAGAGGGGGCTTGGGTGGCTGGGGGGGGGGGGGGGGGCGGGAGTTGTCTGGCTGCCATGGGAGAGACCTGTCAAAGTGGGCCAGTCTGGATGAAGTCCAGGGCCAAATTTTTGTCCCAGTCCAGCCCTGCTCCTGATCATTACACTCTGTACATTATATACCTGACTCCTACACTTGACTGTCTATACTGCAATTACATATTCCTGACCAAAGTGTTCAGTATATCAGCAGTTGCTGGTTACTAGGTAGTCCCTGACCTTTTTAATGATGTCTCCAGAAAATAAAAAAAATGTCTGTACCCATACACTGTTTTACAGGTTTGTTAAACCTTATAATAATGTTGCAGGCCTGAACATCCAGCACTAAACTTGTGGTGATGGACAGGCGGCCTGCTACATGTAACACATTTTTTTCTTAATGACTTCAAGACTACCCCCCCCCCCCCAATTATGCATGCATATCTTGGTGCATCTTATTTCAAATATTATTGCACTGCAATCAAACACAAAGCTTACTGCATTGCAATCACGAAACATATCTCCAAATATACTTACCACATGTATAGGTAGGACAGCAGGAACCTTTAGAAGGCGGCACTCCTACAAGAGTACTGTTTGGTGTACTGCATGATCCAGAAGCAGGCGGGCAAACGTATGGCACGCGATTTATGCTGCCATCCATATTACATGTTTTTGTCTGGCACTTTGCTACCCATGTATCTCCAGGCTGCAAAATATGAAAACAAAATTCAGAAGATAAATTAACTTGTTTTTTTTGTTAATGTTACATATACATAGATCTGAAGTTCAAATTATTTGCTGAGGTTGCACAAGTGTTATCTTTCTTTCTTTCTAGATAAGAATTTCTAGTTTTTCCAGTTTCACTAGGTTTTGTAATTCTCAGATCAGGATCTGGAGTCCAAAGGCTTCAAAGAGTATTGGGTTTTATGAAGTCTTTAAACAAGTGTTCGTGTCTTGCCATAGGCCAGCAGGGTATGGGTGCAGGTGTGCACAGCCCTCATAATAAAGGACCTGGCCATACTGCAGGGCTGCTGTTGGGAGACAGGTCTGCTAGGTAGGCATGTGCATTTCGTTTCGTTCCGAATCGAAATTCGGACGAATTTTTCATTATTCGGACATTCGGATGCATCCGAATTCCCGAATTGCAATATTAATGAATTTACCGAATCCGAACGAACGTTTTCGATTCCGAATCGAAAACCCGCGGACGAAATTCGATCGGAATTCGAATTTTTTTTTCTTTTTTTTTCTTTCGAATTCTGATCGGGTTTTCGATTTGGAATTCGAAAAAAAAATTTTTTTTATTTTTTTTTTGGAATTCCGATCGAATTTCGTCCGCGGGTTTTCGATTTGAAATTCAAATTTTTTTTTTTTTTTTTTTTTCGAATTCCGATCGAATTTCGAAATTATATTCGAAGAGAAAATTTTCGAATTCGACCTAATTTTTCGAAATTCGGTCGAAAACGAACGAGTTCCGAAAACGAATTTAACACATGTAACGAACCTAACTTAACTAAATTAATTAAATAACGAATTAAAACGAAACGAAACAAAATTTTCCCTTTTGCACATGCCTACTGCTAGGTTGAGAGGGATAGGTGTGTGCCACCGAAAAGCCAGAAGGTCTCAGGCTAGGTAACATGAGGGCTTCAGATGGCTGCCAAGAGATTCCCCTATGGCTAGTGCAGCAGGGAGCTGTGGAGTGATATCCAGACGATGCATGCAAGAGGTTCATGGACTGCATTTGAGTACAGTATGTACTGTGAATTGGTCCAGGAAAGCAACCTATAGGTCTGAAGTTGATGGTGGAATCCCCTGCATAGGCAACTGATTAGTTTGTTGAATTTATTTATTTTGTATAAATAAAATGGGCCACCAGGCCCTTAAACAGGCATCTAGACTTGCATAGACTTCTGAAATTGCTCATCACCTTTAATTTAATTTGGGTACAATTTAGCATGACTGAGTACTTGTCATTTAAAAAGTGAGAGCACTGAAAGCTGAATATTGGTCTGGGCAGGAAGGGGGTGAAAGTGCCCAGTATTTGAGTTGGTAAATAATACCAGAAGTGCATAAAATATAGTGGGCAGGGTTGATTAATGCTATACACACAGAATGCAGGGCTCAGGAGTTCATTATGCACAGAATGCAGGGTTCAGGAGTGTGCTACACACATAATGCACTAAACTGAGTAGTCATTAATGCAGAAGTGAAGCAGCCATCTTTAACCACTTCCAAACCGCTGTACGTCTTTATACGGCCTAACTTTAAAGATGGATATCTCGGTAACGGCAACAGCGGTTCTGTTAACGATAACGGCGGTCTCCGCGGCGGATTCGCCGCGAGATCGCCATTATCGGCGGTGGGAGAGGCCCCCCCCCTCCTGCCGCTCTCCCGCGCCCTCCCCCACTTACCGGAGCCGTCGGTAGCGGCGGAGGAGATCGGGTGCGTTCGGCTGCTGACTGGGGACGAGAATGAAGGAAAAATCTCCTTCGCCCGTCCCCATAGCTCTGCTGGGCGGAAGTGACGTCAAAACGTCAGTCCCGCCCAGCCTCTTAAAGAAACTTTTTTTTTTTTTTTTCATTTGAAAAAATGACAGTTTCAATTTTTTTTTTTTTTTTTTGCATTTTAGTCTAAATATGAGATCTGAGGTCTTTTTGACCCCAGATCTCATATTTAAGAGGACCTGTCATGCTTTTTTCTATTACAAGGGATGTTTACATTCCTTGTAATAGGAATAAAAGTGATCATTTTTTTTTTCCAGTGTAAAATATAATAAAATAAATAAAAATAAATAAGAAAAAAAAAAACAATTTTTTAAAGCGCCCCGTCCCGGACGAGCTCGTGCGCAGAAGCGAACGCATACGCGAGTAGCGCCCGCATATGAAAACGGTGTTCAAACGACACAAGTGAGGTATCGCCGCGATCGTTAGAGCGAGAGCAATAATTATAGCCCTAGACCTACTCTGTAACCCAAAAAATGCAACCTATAGAATTTTTTAAACGTCGCCGTACGAGATTTTTAAGGGTAAAAGTTTGACGCCATGCCACGAGCGGGTGCAATTTGTAAGTGTGACATGTTGGGTACCATTTTACTCGGCGTAACATTATCTTTCATAATATATAAAAAAATTGGGCCAAATTTATTGCCGTCTTATTTTTTTATTCAAAAAAGTGTTTTTTTCCAAAAAAAGTGTTTTTTTTCAAAAAAAAAGTGCGCTTGTAGGACCGCTGCGCAAATATGGTGTGACAAAAAGTATTGCAATGATCGCCATTTTATTCTCTAGGGTATTAGAAAAAAATAAATATATAATGTTTGTGGGTTTTAAGTAATTTTCTAGCAAAAAAAACTGTTTTAGTCTTGTAAACACCAAATCTGAAAAACACCCAAAGTAGAGAAGTGGTTAAAGAGACCACTTTGCAATGCCTATCTATATAGTTCCTGCAGTGCAGGGGGCAGCCATTCTGGCTGGGTCTGATTTGATCATGGGATTTGATTTGATGATTGGAGTAATTGGCTAATGTAACAAGATAAGGGAAGGAGGAAAAGTGGTGTCTGGCCAGAGTTTGCTGGAGTTATCTGATGCTGTGATGTCTAGAAGAACCGTGCTAATCAGAGACTGCTGTTGCCATCAAACTGTGTATTGCTACATGTGAGGGGACCTGGATCCTGGGAGCATGTGTCCAGACTCCAGAGACACAAAAGAGGGTGCCCTGGGTCTGGTAAGAGACTAACAACATACAAGTTAATATGTTGTCTTCTGGGAACTGTTGTGATTTCTTCAAGGGTCCCAAATTTGCTAGTAGGGATGAGCCGAACACCCCCCGGTTCGGTTTGCAGCAGAACATGAGAATGGACCGAAAGTTTGCGTGAACATTTGAACACCGTTAAAGTCTATGGTAACCGAAAGTGAGAAATCAAAAGTGCTAATTTTAAAGGCTAATATGCAAGTTATTGTCATAAAAAGTGTTTGGGGACCCGGGTCCTGCCCCAGGGGACATGTATCAATGCAAAAAAACGTTTTAGTGGGAGCAGTGATGTTAACCACTTAAGGACCGCCTCCTGCACATATACGTCGGCAGAATGGCACGGCTGGGCACAAGCACGTACAGGTACGTCCTCTTTAAGTGCCCAGCCGTGGGCCTGAAGCTCCGTGACCGCGGGACCCGCAGACCCAATCGCTGCTGGAGTCCTGCGATCGGTCTCCGGAGCTGAAGAACGGGGAGAGCTGTGTGTAAACACAGCTTCCCCGTTCTTCACTGTGGCGCCGTCATCGATCGTGTGTTCCCTTTTATAGGGAACCACAATCAATGATGTCACATCTACAGCCACACCCCCCTACAGTTAGAAACAAAGGATGAGGTCATACATAACCCCTTCAGCGCCCCCTTGTGGTTAACTCCTAAACTACAATTGTCATTTTCACAGTAAACAATGCATTTTAAATGCATTTGTTGCTGTGAAAATGACAATGGTTCCAAAAATGTGTCAAAATTGTCCGAAGTGTCCGTCATAATGTCACGAAAAAAAATCGCTGATCACCACCATTGGTAGTAAAAAAAAAAAAATTATAAAAATGCAATAAAGCTATCCCCTATTTTGTAAACGCTATAAATTTTGCGCAAACCAACCGATAAACGCTTATTGCAATTTTTTTTATACCAAAAATAGGTAGAAGAATACGTATCGGCCTAAACTGAGGAAATTTTATTTTTTTTAGATATTTTTGGGGGATATTTATTATAGCAACATGTAAAAAATATTGTTTTTTTTCAAAATTGTCGCTCGATTTTTGTTTAAATCGCAAAAAAATAAATGCCGCAGAGGTGATCAAATACCACCAAAAGAAAGCTCTTTTTGTGGGAAAAAAAGGACGCCAATTTTGTTTGGGAGCCACGTCGCACGACCGCGCAATTGTCAGTTAAAGCGACGCAGTGCCGAATCGCAAAAACTGGCCGGGTCCTTTAGCTGCCTAAAGGTCCGGGTTTTAAGTGGTTAATATTGCTTAAAGTTAAAAAATAAAAGTGAAATATTCCTTTAAATATCGTACCTGGGGGTGTCTATAGTATGCCTGTAAAGTGGCGCATGTTTCCCATGTTTATAACAGTCCCTGCACAAAATGACATTTCTAAAGAAATAAAAGTCATTTAAAACTGCTTGCGGCTTTAAAGGGTCACTAAAGGAATTTTTTTTTTTAGCTGAAATGATTGTTTACAGGGCATAGAGACATAATAGTTAACTGATTCCTTTTAAAAATGATTAAAAAATAGATAAAAAACAATCATATAATGTGCCTGCAGTGTAGTTTCGTTTTTGTTGTTGTTTCCTGGTTCTCTGATGTACAGAGAGCCACTAGAGGGCAGTCAGCCAATAGAGAGCAGTGATACTTTGTCTAAAACTCCTCAGCACCAATCCAGTTTCGTTTTACACACAATAATCACATTAGTGACCACCGTGAGAAATCTCCCAGCACTGTGGTTATCAGGAAACAGGCAACCAGGAAGTGTCCAGAACAGAGAGGATTTACAGCAACATCAAAGCAAAAACGAACAATGAGGACATGAAACCAGGACTGCAGTAAGGTAAAGGAAGCTATTTAGCTAAAAAAAAAAATTCCTTTAGTGACCCTTTAATGTAATGTTGAGTCCTGGCAATATAGATTAAAATTGAGAAAAATGTCATGGGTACCCCCCCCCCCCCCCAAGACCATTACTAGGCCCTTTGGGTCTTGTATGGATATTAAGGGTAACCCCACACCCAAAAAAAAAGAAAAGGCATGGGGCCCCCAGGCCCTATATACTCTGAACAGCAGTATACAGGCAATCCCTGGGTTACACACAAGATAGGGACTGTAGATTTGTTCTTAAATTGAATCTGTTTGTAATTTGGAACAGGTAGATTTTGTAAGTGTAGCTCCAGCCAAAACATCTATTTTTAAGCTTTTTGGATAACATAGGGAAAGGTTATCACCCCTGTAACATTTGTTTTGCTGTCTGTGCCCGTTCAGAAGATTTCACCTCACTTTCTGTCCCATTGACAATTGGATTTAGAAAATTTGGGGATTTTAGGGAAACAAGGATTGGTCAGAAAGCATCAGTGGGGACACTTTTTTCCTCATATTAACTCTTACAGGCTCGCAGGAATACTATCTGGATAAAGGGGGCCTTGAGAGGTAAGGAAGCCGTGACTGACATGTTTCGCGTTCTAATGCTTTTTTAAAGTCTTTCAAAGACTTTGAAAAAGCGTTACAACGCGAAACATGTCAGTCACGGCTCCTCACAAGCCCATCTGATTGCCACTGATGATTTAGTCCTGTCCGTGGTTCTTCACCAGTTCCCTTCCTGTGATTGCTGCTATTGACGTTCATGTTTACATCCTCCGATTGGCAGAATCGCGGCTCCACGTTGACGTCATCAGAGTGTGCCCGGTCTTCCATTCGCTGGTCCTCTGGCGACGCTGCGCGCGTGTGTTGTAGGTTACCCCCCGCCATAGCGCGGCTACATTACTGGCTCCTGGTGGAAGTTTGCCTGCCCCGCTATAGAGTGGCTATGTTACTGGCTCTTGGTGGAAGTTTACCCGCCAGCTATTGCGGTCCTTATTACATCTGGGATCCTCACACCACGCTGTTTCCATCCTTTGCTGCAGGCCATCCATTACAACAGGTACTTTTGAGCCACTGCACTTGTTTTCTCCATCTGTGTCTTGACGATCACTGCACTAAAGGAATGGCAGAACTATCTGGGTGATTCAGGATCTGATGTTAACCTTTTCATCACAGGACTTCTCAGTGGCACTCTTATTGGATCAGTCATTATACTATTATTATACCATATATATTTTTAATGATTATTTTAACCACTTAAGGACCGCCTCCTGCAGATATACGTCGGCAGAATGGCACGGCTGGGCACAAGCACGTACGTGTACGTCCTCTTTAAGTGCCCAGCCGTGGGTCGCGGGCATGCACCCACGGCGCGCGCCCGTGACCCGGTCTGAAGCTCCGTGACCGTGGCCGCGGGACCCGCGGACCCGATCGCCGCCGGAGTTCCATGATTGGTCCCCGGAGCTGAAGAATGGGGAGAGCTATGTGTAAACACTGAATAGACACATGAGGAGAAGAGGTACTGCTCAGGAATCTTTTTTGCCATACCAAGTTTCCCTTTGAAGCTGCCTGCTATCAGAAGTATTTGATGAGTCCATTATCCAGCTCATATCTTCAGGATCCTGGAATGTCATTCCAAAGCCTTGTCTGACTTCTGGCGACATATGTCCCCACAAGTCCACCACTTCTGGTAAGCTGATATTCACACTGGTGGAGGTGCTTCATCACTTTAAGGAAGACAGCAATATATTCTGCAATGATTCATTTTTTCACCGGGTGCAACTATCCTCTTTATGGACTAATTTGCATTTTCAACATTTCTTGAGATCACTATTATTATTATTTTATTTTCATGCATTATAGCTTTATTACTTTCACTATTACACATGACAGCTCTACACTGTCAGTTGGAGGAGCTCCAGTTTGTAAAAAAATATATATATAAATATATAAAAGTCAGCAGCTACAAATACTGTAGCTGCTGACTTTTAATATAAGGACACTTACCTATCCAGGGATAGCGTGATGTCGGCACCTCAAGCCGATTCATCAATCAGCTTCGGGTGCAGGCGTCGGCATTGTAAGGGAAACTGGCCGTGAAGCCTTTAGGATTTACGGACAGTTTCCTTCTGCGCATTCGTGAGTTGCGCTGCATTGTCTGAATGATTCAGCCATCTTCTGAGACCTGTGTGTGTCCCAGAAGGCAGTAGAAGGAAGGAGGGGGCAGAAGAGCAGGTATCTGTCAAAACCAGGTACCCGCGCCACCAACAAAAGAGCCAAATGTTGCGAGGGGGGTGCAAACAAGCAAAGCTTCCCCTTTTGGGCGGAGCTCCACTTAAAGGATGCCAGCTGATGTAGGCATCACCGGCCCCATTCACTTGCATAAACCAAAAAGTGAAGTTACCCCCTTTTTTAAACCAGGCTCTTTGAGTTGGTATGTATTTTAAAGGGGTACTTCCCCAGTGACATCATTGCCCATATATGTGATGGCTGCATTCATTTTCTTTTTTAGTATTTCTTTCTTCTAGTTTTGTCTGGTAATCCAGCCAGTAAGTCTGTTGTTTTTCAACGTTAAAAGTTCTCTTGCAGTTACAGGGATGAGACAGACCATTTAACACTGCCAGGGGTGCTTGCAATGACCAAAAGGACAAACCTGTGTGTTGTAACTGATTGTAAAGTATTATCTGGAGTTCAGCTTCATTTTGTTAGGTCCTGTTCAGACCTGGGCATAGCAGATACGGGGGCAGAAATTCGCTTTTTTTCTTACTGCGTTTCTGCAAACACATGAAAAACGTGCTAAAACATGCGACACGCTTGAGGTACCATTATTTCCTGATAGCTCTTCAAATGTGAAAAATGTGCAAAAATGCACAATGCAAAATGCACTTGGCTCATGTCCAGAATATGGTACACGCGTTTCTTTAGTGCGTTTTTAGAGAGGAGGGAGGTCCATTCTAATGAATGCAAAAAAGCATCAAAATCGTGACACGGTAGCATCACTCAAGTGTGAACGGGGCCTTACTGAATTTCAATCTGCTAGTACATCTAACACTCTCCTCCCCCCAGACTGACAATGCTGCTGTCCTTCATTCAAAGTGCTGCCTATATAATACAGGTGTGTTACTGGCCAGATCACCAGGCGAAAACAGAAGGAAAGAACTTAAAAAATACTAATACATTTAGTATAAATGTTCTTTTTGAGCCTTTCTTCTATTTTTATCTGATGATCCAGCCAACTAGTCTGTTGTTTTTCAAAAGCACAAGCTCGCCAGCAGAATCCATTCGTTTACATGAATGAGACAAACCATTTAACACTTTCATGGGAGGTTAAAATGATCGGCATTTATTTATTCATGTAAAACCTTTTTCCGAAAGTAAAAAACTGTTTGCTGTAACGAATTATAAAATGTAAGCTTCAATTAGTTACAGTAGGTATTTAAATCTGCTAATAAATGTAATACTACCCGACCTTCCCCCCACCCAGACTGAAAATGCCATCTGCTGTATCTGCTGTGCCTCCAGCGCTCGTTCATCCAGAGTAATGTCTCACTAATACCTATGGTGTGTTAAAGGCCAGATCTCCAGGTGAAAAGAGTGAAACGAGAGGAGAAAAAGCCAAGGAAATGAAAACTACAATGTAATATATTATGGGTTTTGGGTTTAATACTGCTTTAGGTGCCAAAACCTTCATGTTTAACTGTTTGTGCCAATAAAGTAGTATTATGGAAATGACTCGGCTATGTCATAGCAATTATCCTAACAGTAAGGAGTTAAACCTACCTGATAATTCTTCCCATCATCATCAATGCAATCTAAAAACAAAAACAGGAAAATAATAAAACACAGCAGCTCTTATAGATATAAAATGATATATGCTATAATGAAAATATCAAATCTTTGGAGGTGTGGCAAAGTTAAGATGTCCTTATCATTTACTCACATGGTGCTCCAGTCCGGAGTCTTTCTTTTATAGTTTACATGCGATGGGTCCAACTTTGAGTGTCCACCTCATTTCCTTCTTGACATGGGGTTGATTTACTAAAACTGGTGAGTGCGAAATCTGGTGCAGCTGTGCATGGTAGCCAATCAGCTTCTAACTTCAGCTTGTTCAATTAAACTTTGACAAATATCTAGAAGCTGATTGGTTTCTATGCAGAGCTGCACCAGATTTTGCACTCTCCAGTTTTAGTAAATCCACCCCATGGACACTTCATATTGGCTGTCCAGCAGTGGGATCCTCTCAGGCCCCGTACACACCGCCGAGGAACTCGACGTGCCAAACACATCGAGTTCCTCGGCCAGTTCAGCCCTGAAGCCGCCGAGGAGCTCGGCAGGCCAAGAGCTCCCATAGAACAACGAGGAAATAGAGAACATGTTCTCTATTTCCTCGCCGAGGTCCCTCTCCGGCTTCCTCGGCCGAAAGTGTACACACGGCCGGGTTTCTCGGCAGAATTTAGCCAGAAACTCGGTCGGAAGCTGAATTCTGCCGAGGAAACTGGTCGTGTGTACGGGGCCTCAGGATTACCCCCCCCCCCCCCCAATTTCCTTTGCATAGGATTATATATTCAAAGTGAACACGTCTTTACACGATTTACTATCATTTACCATGCAAAGTTAACTGCCATTACACCTTTGATAAATCAACTTCCATGTGTTCACTTTAGAAAGAGAAAGGAGTTGTAAAGGCAAAAGTTTTTTTTATCGTAATGCATTCTATGCATTACGATAAAAAGTTCTGTGTGCAGCAGCCTCGACATCACCCTCTAATTACTTACCTGAGCCCCTTCTCTCTCCAGCGATGTCCATGAATGTGTAAGCCGTTCGGGACACTCCGCGATTGTCAAAGTAAGTCAGCCAATCAGGGGAGAAAGGGGGCGGACCAGGTTGGGGCTCCATGTCTGAATGGATACACAGAGCTCTGACTCAGCTTGGGTGCCCCCATAGAAAGCTGCTGGCTGAGGGGACACTCGATAGGAGGGAGGGGCCAGGAGCAGCAAAGAGGGATCATGTACTTGTATTAGTATTCTATTCTCATCGTATTACTTTCTTTCCCTGGTGTTCCTGCTAGTCCTCTTGCTTTCCTAGTAAAAACTGACCACACTAAGCAGAAGAGCCACCGTGTTCAGTTCTAAAGCTATACTGGGAACTCAGTACAGCCATTCACTGGGAAGCTCAATGTACTGCTGCTTCTCCTTCCCCCAGCTGTTATGCAGCTGAGAACAGAGGGATTGTGATCATTTATGAAAGGGAATAAAAGGTTTATATATATTTGTTGTATATCTATACAAAAATGTTTTGCTTTCATTTCTATTTTAAACTGAATGGATTGTTTTACAAAGTGATCCTTTACAATCACTTTAAGCTATGATTATCCCAATACTTTTTTTTTCTCTTGCATATGGTTGGCAATTCAAAGTAAATACAGCCACTCTGGCTAATTTATACCATCCCCTTTGTGTTCTAATCCTGTGTCCCCCTGTGTGTGTGATTTAGAAAACAAATGCTGTTTATACTTCATTTTAGAGCGCCACTCACGTGACCAGCTGGCAGCAGGAGGGGCGGGGGCTGGCACTGTCACAACCTGACAGGGAGGGAGGGGGGGGGGGCAGAGAGGAGAACTGCGGATGACAGAGGTATGTAAACTGACCACAGTGTCAGGGCTCAGCAGCCACAATGAACCATGGTCAGTTTACAGAGGGGTGGGTAGAAACTGGCAGGATCACCAAGTATTTCAGGTGATACATCACATGTAGGTCTGTTTTATTATTATTATAGTAGCAAATTCCTTTTTTTCCCCCTTCATTGGTAAAACAAATATATACAATATACTGTATTGTCTGCAGGGCCGATCCTAGGGTCACAGGCGCCTGGGTGCAGAAATTTTTCTGGCGCCCCCACATGGGCAGTGTCCTTTTACTAACTCCTCCCCTTTACATCTCATTATACATCACATCTGTAGATGGACTAGGCACAGGAATGGGCAGGGGCTGTGTATCCTATGCAATCTATCATGCCATAAAACATCTAGAGCAGGGGCAGCCCAGAGCACGTATAAAGGGATGCTGGGAATGCCATCCCCCAGTACACAGCACACTGAACACTGTGACTCACCTAGATTCTCTCTCTGTGCAGCCTGAGATAGAGATGGGAGTGGGAGGCATTCCAACTGGAGTTGGTGCAGGATCCAAGACTCCTAGTGTTAGGAATTCATTTCTGCACATCAGCACTCAGCAGCCACTGAAAACTAGAACTCTCATGTCAGGGAGAGGAGCGGCCCCTCCCCCGAGCACTGCCAGGCTGGACGGGCTGCCCTATGCTCACACATCAGTTTTGGACGGACACACACCTATGCCTAGAACACTAGTTCTGGATGGACACAAACAAGGAGAGAAGGAGGGAGGGGAGAACTCTGGCACTTCGGCGCCCCCACCTCTGCAGGCGCCTGGGTGCAATGCACCCTGCCTAGGATCGGCCCTGATTGTCTGCATTAATACCCTGGCTGATGTATACATTTGCCAAAGGATATGAACATAATTTTTTTTTTTTTTTTTAAGTAATACAGCCTAAATACCATCAACTAAAGCCCAGTGCAAAAATATATCATAAATATATTATAAAAAATTATCAAATATAAAGTGTATAAAAACTCTGTGAAGTACAGCAATTAGTGCTGCAATTCAATTCCACAATTGCAAAGTTCCCTGTTAAACTAAGCCGCAATAGGCAGTACATATGCGTTCAATATTCAGTAGAACAGTTAAAAAATGAAGTGGTAAGAATAGGAAAAAGGACATATTGAAACATGAATTTATCTATTGGATGCCTTCTCGCATTCAAGAGGTTTGAATACTGACCTGGATTAGAATTGTTTTATTAGTCAGTTGTAACTTTTTAGTAATTTATGTGTATATTTTGATCAGATTTGATGAGAGTAAAGTATTTAAAACTTCCCTTTACCTATGTGAGTTGGGTAGCTAGAAATAAAATGAGAGAGTGAGTATCAGAGCTTTCTTATTATCATAACATATTGTTATTTGACGTGGAAGATTGGGTTGTGGGTTCCAATTTAATATTGCAGTTATTTATGAATATGTGATAGTCCCTTACAATAAATTGAGTATATAGGTATAGGATTGGATCAGGGTTCTCCATTAATATTGGGGTGGTTGGGGATTCCACTTTGTTCCGTACAGCTGTTCATTTTTAATGTTCTTACATTTTGTTGCTATTGGGATTCACCTTACCTAGTGTGATTGTGTGGTAATTTGATTTCCTTCAGGAAGGTAGGTGTCTCTGTCCTCTGCCACACGCTGGTTCTTTCCTATGACCCGCTAGATCACTACAGGACTCAGCAATCATTTATGGGTCAGAGCAAGAAACCAGCATGTGTTGGGAGGGCAAAGGCATCCAATAATCCAGATGGTGTTGAATGTCAAACAGGCTTTCAAAGGCTGTAGCATTGTAATGGAGAAAAGGTAGATGAAATGAGCCACCAGAGAGGATAGTATATGCTGTCTTCTATTGGTGTTAACCCTTTAGAGTTAGTGTTATTTTGTATCTTATGGAAATTCTGCCTTAACAGATCGGAGTCTTTCATCAGCACCTTTTTTGTCACCTTCATTTTTTGAAGATGGAAGTTTAAAATGACAGGAGTAAAAAAAAAAACTTACATAGACAGTATAGATTAAAGCAGCAGTTTTTGTTATCATATATTGCTGTTGGGTTGTTACAGGTGACTTCTGGTTGGCCGGGACACTTGAACGCTGTCAAATTTACCATCCCAGGGCCTGGACAATAAATCCCTGTACATGGAGGGGGTATCTAAAATTAGGAGAAAAAAAGCTGCAATTAAAGAATGCAAATGTTTTTACAGTTATATACACTCATAACACACATGCTATTCTTGAAACCTAAACTAATGCCCTGTACACACGATCGGTTCGTCTGATAAAAACGGTCCGATGGACCGTTTTCATCAGACGAACTGATCGTGTGTGGGCCCCATCATTTTTTTTCCCCATCGGTGAAAAAACGTAGGGCCTGATCCATTCTATCTATGGAACTGATCCACAGAATCAGTTTCAAATAGATAGGCAGAAGATCCGACATGTGTAAGGGACTTACACTGTCGGATCTTAGGATGCAGTACCGCAGCCGCCGCTGGGGGCATTTCTCGTCGAAATCCAGCGTCGGGTATGCAAATTAGCACTTACGGAGATCCACAAAGCTTTTACGCTTCGTTTTTTCTCCGTATGTATTAGTTTGCCGACGCAAAATTAGGGCTGCTTTTACAAGGTGTAAAGTTAGTACACCTTGTAAAAGTATACCCTTCTATCCCGCGTCGCTGTCATTTTTTTTTTAAAAAGAAAAAAATTCCCGCCGCAACTCTTTTTTTTTTTTACGCCCGTCGCGATTCTCAAAACCCGGCGCAACGTAAAACCGCGCAAAGCACGTCGGGAAAATAACGTCGGGAGCATGCGCAGTACGTCCGGCGCGGGAGCGCGCCTAATTTAAATGGGACTCGCCCCATTAGATTAGCAACGCCTTGCGCCGGACGGATTTAAGTTACACCGCTCAAAATTCCTAGGTAAGTGCTTTGTGGATCGGGCACTTAGGTAGAGATTTTGCGGCGGTGTAACTTAAACGGGAAAAATTAAGTTACGCCGGATTTTTGTGGATCAGGCCCTTAGAACCTGTTTTAAAATTATCTGATGGTTAAAAAAAATTATAGAAAAAAACGATCGTCTGTGGGCAAGTCCATCGGTTAAAAATCCATGCATGCTCAGAATCAAGTCGACACATGCTCGGAAGCATTGAACTTAATTTTTCTCAGCACGGCGTAGTGTTTTACGTCACCGCGTTCTGATACAAAGGGATTTTTAACTGATGGTGTGTAGGCAAGACTGATAAAAGTCAGCTTCATCGGATATCTGTTGAAAAAATCCATCGGTCCGTTTTCATCGGATGAACCGATCGTGTGTACGTGGCATAAGAAACAAAGGAAATAAACCAAAAGCAAATAAAATAAATCAATCAATAACACATACAGTATGTAAAGAAAATTATACAGCAGTTGTCTTTAACATATAAATTACCCAGTAGGAATGAACTTAGTGTGACTAGGCTCGAAGGCTCTGTTCACATCTTGGCGTATCGGGCGACAATCGTGGTAAAACTGCGCAAACAGAATCGCGGGATGCCTGTCACCCAAAATAAGTTCTTGACAGGCGTCCCGCGATTCTGTTTGCGCAATTTTAGTGCGATTGTCACTCGACAAATTGTGTGAAAATCACAGCCACTCTTGGGATGCTACTGCCAGTGACAGGGAACGCATGGGGGTCCCGCGTTTTGCCGCTATTTTGGAACGCAGAGATGCGAACAAAGCCTAAAGAAGCTGCACAAGTCTCTATTTACAACACAGTCTTAGCAGAAAAAAAGCTATAAATATGTGTGTCTATAATTACTTTCATGAAATAAAATCCACTCCTCACTGGTGTAATGCATTGTTGAAACAACTAATCGACATTATCGAATATAATCAATTATTAAAATAGTTGTCATAAGCGATTAGTTGGCCAGCCGATTGGTTGGCCTACATACAGATTGCATTATCTGTTGACTTTTCAGGAAATGCAGTGCAGTATACTGTACATACAGCTCAGTACACCATCTATACATGTCGGTAGAGTCCTGAGAACTGGTGAATGTAAAATTGGTAGAATGTAAAACTAAAAGCAGACGTTTTTTTTTAACCATAATGCATTAAAGTGATTGTAAAGTTTTATTTTTTTTATATACGGTATATAACAAACATATTATACTCACCTTCTCTGTGTATTGGTTTTGCACAGGGCAGTCCAGATCGTCCTCTTCTCCTCCTCTTCTCGTGTCCCTCTTCGCTGCTCCTGGCCCCTCCCTCCTGTCGAGTCCCCCCACAGCAAGCAGCTTGCTATGGAGGCACCCACCCAAGCTGAATCTCTGTGTATCCATTCAGACACAGAGCTGTGGTTTGGCCCTGCCCACTCTCTCTCCTGATTGGCTAACTTACTTTGATTGACAGCAGCAGAGCATTAAGAAAAAAATAACTTCTGTCTTTACAACCCCTTTAAGATAAAAAAAAATATTCTGTGACCAGCCCCAGCACCCCCCCCCCCCATCACCAGCCCCCTGTATACTTACCTGATCCTGATCTCGAACAAGCTGTACTCTTCCCCTCCTCACAGGAGCCAGACACCTGATGCTGTCAATCACAGCCTGTGAGGAGAGGGTAGTGAATTTGCTGTCATCTTTTGTGAGCACTGGGATTAGCAGCATTGGATTGGGGTGAGTAGCATTGGTATAGGTACCCTATAGAGAAGAATGATGTGGCACGGGTAGTATGCCACAGAAAACAGTGAAATGGCCACACTATGCTGACAGTGGGAGGAGATTGAAGGGGCATAGCTAAATAGAACCTGAGCCTACTTACTGTACACATATGCCACAATCTTTGTACTAGCATAATATGGATTCATTATTGTACCAGAAGCCAGAAACCCACAGAAACAAATAAATCTCAGAACGATCATTTTTGTGTATATTTGTTTTGGGGTAGAATGGTGAAGGATTAGAACCCCTACCAGGCTCTTACTACTATCCCAGGATATTTCCCCTCACGTGCCCTTCTGATGACATTGTTTCACCAAACAAGTAGTGATAGGCACCCACCAACAGCAACACAGACATAAGTAAAACATTATTTTGTTAGTAGAGTTGGGGTAGACATGTACCCCTGTCCATTTTGACCTCAGTCTCTTTTTTGCAGAATTTCCCCCTTACATGCGGTCTGGTAAAACTGTTGTCAGAAGGTCAGTAAGTGAGGGAAAATCGCCTTAAACAGAGCTGCATATAGCATTAAAAATATGACAGGAATTCTAATCCTTCCCAATCTAAACCTAGAGAAATTTTTGGGCTTGACACACACTTTAAAAAAGCTGAAATGGGGCGTGGCTTGGCGTGCAACGAGGATGGCAGCACACTGAAGGAGCTCCTCAGCACACACTGCTGTTCATAGCCCTTCACCCGACCACCAGCTCTCAGATGCCGGGCAGAAAGCTTTACTCGACTCCCTACTCTCACCCGCGCCGCAATTCAGTGTCCTCCTCGGCGAAAAACATAGCGGACATCTTTAAAACTATTCCCCCACAGCCCACAGCGGCACAAAAATGCCCCAGATGGCTCTGGGACACCAGGAGGAGGAATGTAGTGAGGATTCTCAATCAGCTCCTGAGGACTCAGGCAGGGGTAAGTCCAGATCGGATCACCCCTCAACATTTGCCAAAATGTCAGTGATTGCAGCGGACATCAAAGCTACCTTCTCAGCTGCCATCACTGAGCTGAAGACGAGTATGCTTGTGCTCAATAGGAAGGTGGCAGCGACATAAAATGCAGGAAAGCACAGGGACAAGGCCTTCCATAGATTGGAGAGGGCCACAATAACTCAGTTGCAGCACTTCACAGATACTGTATGAACATACATATTGAAGACCTTGACAATAGGGGCAAAAGGTGCAACATCAGGGTGAGGGGGATCCCAGAATCTGTAGAGCCTGAACAGATTGTCCCAGCACTCCGGTGACTTTGTACAGCCTTTGCCCGCCTGTGCTCATAATGCATCGATTGACTTCTCATCAGCTCATGCAGGGCTCTAATAATAACAACCTCATGTTTTCCCCTCTTAACCTCAGATAGGACCCAGACTACACTGCAGAGCTCATGTTCATGACACCCATAACTGCAGGTTATTTCTGTTGTGAGACTTCTTGCTCCTTCTATTGATCTGCACTGGACGTGGCATGCTTCCAGTTATGAAGACAGTGCAAAGTACTGTTGCCAGGCTCATGAGGTGTCTCTGAGACGGACCGGCTCACTTGGCCGGTGCTCCCGGTTCTTGGCAGAAACACATTCCGCACACCCTGAGTGGACTGTCCATCTCACTAATGTTATGTTTTCTTTGTTTTAATGCGCCTTCCTACTTTTCTTAGGTACGCTAATGGACGACCCACACATACTTAGGTCCTATCATTATTATTAGAGAGAGTTTACATGTATGAGTCACAGAAGAGGATGCTCATATCATTTTCTGTTTAGACTTTTTACTATGTTTGCCTAGATTTATAGCATACACCATGGTCGGGTGTATAATAGTTCAGAATTTTCGGTTACAGCCCTTACGGCTGTGTGTGCAGCAGTTAGGATGATCCTTTAAGTTCACCTGTTAGATTGAAATTTACAGAAATTTAACAGGTGTGCTGACACCTGATTGTTGTCGCCTCCCTTTTACCCCAAGGAGTGTCCCTTGTCCCTCAGCTGAGACAAGGGGTACACTACAACACTACGTTGGTAAGTGCCTTCCTGATGGAGGACTGCTAGTGCGCCACTCTCTTGCAACTATACTCTATTTCCTTTATTCTTTCTCTTTCTTTATCCCCTTCCTTTTCTGTCCCCTATAAGGTGTTCGATTTCAGTGTTACAGGATTGTTGTCTTAGATCTTTGATATAGATATTAACTTGCATTTCATAGTTCTGTTTTTGTAGTTCGAACCTCCGAGCGTCTCCTCCTGACCTCTCACCATGGCCAATTTATCCCTGGGGTGATGCCCTTCAGTGATTTACCACAATATCAGGGGCCTAAACATACCTGAACGTCGCTCTACCCTTTTGAGGGAGCTTAAAAAAGGTAAGCATTATTGTGTATTCCTCCAGGAGACCCATTTTAAAACACATCACATACCAAAGCTTACAAACTCATACTTTACAAGGGCGTTTCATGCCACGATTGACGACTCCAGGTCCAAAGGGGTTACAATGCTGATCAGCAGAGAAGCTCCATTTGAGTTGTTTGAACAAGTGTGTGACCCAGAGGGCAGGTTTGTGTTTTTGAAGGGGTCATATGGGGGCACCCCAATAACCCTGGCAAATGTATACTTTCCAAATAGAGCTCACGTCACGTTTTGTCAACACATTGTCAGAGAACTCCAGGGATTCGCTGCAGGATAAAGGGAGTAGCCGCTCCAGGTGGGAACCCAGATGAATATCCTCCGCTGCAGATAACTCAGGTGCAGGCAATGCACTTAGCAAAGCAGGAACAAAAATTGTCTCTGTACAGCCGCACTCTGAACAAATTGTAGCCTTTATTAAAAGAAGGGCAGCACTACAAGTCACAGCAAAAAAAAAAAAACCTGACTGCTAATGCGTTTCGCACTGAAACTAGTGCTTAGTCATAGCTAAAAAAATATAACAAATGATATCAAATATATACACAACCTTACTGAGACCATAAAACTGAAGACCCAAGAGAACAGATGGTGTCTAATTATCTAATTAGTTAACAAAATAATAAGTGGGTGGGAGTGTCTTGTGAAAAAAACCTCTAATAAAAGAGAGAAAATGTGTGTTTGGTGATTAAGGCCCCTTTCACAAGTGCGGACCGTATGTCCGCTTTTTCATCCATCCGTTTGCGGATGAAAAAGGGACATACATTGGTCCCAATGAGATTGCGGGTGTCAGCGGATGAACATCCGCTGACACCCGTATTCGTCCGCCTCTGCAAAGATCCGATTTTGCAGATGGAAGAAAACCCTATTTTTTCTTTTGTCTGCAGAGCCGATCGGATGAACACGGACATATGGTCCGTGTTCATCCGATCCCCCCATAGGGGAGAGCGGAGAAAAGACAAGGCGCTCCCTGCACAGTGTGCGGGGACCGCCCTGTCATCCGCCAGCTCAGCGGGGATCAACGGAGCGATCCCCGCTGAGCAAGCGGAGCATACGGAGGCGGATCATTACTGATCCGCCCCCTGTGAAAGGGGCCTTACACGTATATACCTTCATGTGCATACAAGGATTACAGTATATAGAAAATATCTCTATAAAAAGTTTATAGATGGTGAATGTTATACAGATGTAAAAACAACAAAACAAAACAAAACAAAAAGACAGCTCCAGTACGTTCACAGGCAATCTGCAGGCAGTCTCCATTGACTTCCTGGATGTTAGGTTGTCTGGTTTGAACGGTGTGGTGGAAACAAGCCTTGGTGTGGTGGAAACAAGTGGTTCTCAAACATCTAGTGCCGTGACCCCTTGATAACATTTCCCAAGTTGTGGGGACCCCTAACAGTACAATTATTTTTGTAGCGTGGGTTGTGAGCACCCAAGGCAAGTAATTTGCGCCCCTAACCCACGGACATTTAGACATTTTCCTCTCCCTTACATGTATTCTCCATTTGTATTCCTTCTCTTACTCCTTGGGGGGGTGGGGGTGTGGAGTCAGTGGCAATGCTTAAGGGAGTTCTGATCAGCCAACTTAGGTTCTCTTGATTAAGGTCATCTGCTGATCTGAGAACTGTAGTGGGGAGTTTTAATTGCAACTATATCACAGGTAGTGTTACTCACTGTGTCTCCGACTTTGTGGTGTCTCATATCAGTGACAACTATGCTGAAATCATCAGATAGGGTCTCCTCCAGCCCCTCCCATTTCGCATTTCTCACCAGTCACCTGACCTCTAGTCTCTGCCCCCCAGCCATGCCATGAACTGAATGGGAGGCTGCGAAGAGGCTGAGTGGGCAGCCACATGCTCCAGGGACAGCCCTGCCGGGCAGCTGCAGGTATGCTGCGAGAGAGTGGTGCGTGCTTCAGGAACAGCCCAGGATTCGGTGACCCCTGGGAAATCATCATTCGACCCCCAGGTTGAGAATCACTGCTTTATAGCAAACCCAGAGCCGGCCCTACCATGGGACCCAGTGGTCCCAGGCAGCATTTTAAGAGCGGCGGCAGCCATCCCGGCTATCTCCCGAGATCATCGTGAAAATGACATGTAAAATAACTGAAGAGACCAGCAGATGTCGGGGTGGGTGGGACCCAGCAGCAGCTATCAGACACCAGCCAATGGAATAGGTTCTGGGCGGGCCACTATGTGTATGTGGCCCCACCCCCTTCCTTAAGCAGGACAATCATTGGCTGGTGTTCGATTGCTGCTGGGTCCTGCCCACCCCAAATCACCGCTGAATTTTGAATGCTGATTAACTCTCTCTGCACTGCCTATGCCGTGCTGCTGACACTCTGAAATTCCATGTTACAACAGGCAGACATTTGGGCGCTGCAATCTTGAACACTGAGAGGAAGCATGAAGACATACTTGTTACAGTGTTTCTGACAGTCTAGATGTGGAATCCAGGCAGAGATGTAGTGAGGAGGGCAGACAGACCAGTGTCAGTCTGCTAGTTCATAGTCTCCTCTGTGCTCTGTTTTGTTAAAGTGGTTGTAAACCCACTTTTTTTACTTTTACCTACAGGTAAGCCTATAATAAGGCTTACCTGTAGGTAAGGAGAATATCTCCTAAACCTGCACGGTTTAGGAGATATTCCCCTCGCAATGCGCCACATGCGCAGGGGGGATCTACGGCAAAAGGACCGGCAGCCGCCGGACCTTGCCGAATTTAAATCTCCCGCGCGCACGCGCGGGAGTGACGTCATCGCCGCTCCAGCCAATCACAGCGCTGGAGCGGCGATACCCGGAAGACACGCCAGGCAAGAGGACATCTCGCTCGGCGTGGACCAGGTAAGTTCTACACACCTCGTTCCGAGGTAAGTATTTCATAATGAGCTAATATGCGGTGCCTTGCAGGAGAAAAAAAAAATAAAAAATTTTGATGAGGGTTTACAACCGCTTTAAGTGACTGTGTAATCAGACACCTTGAGGCTGCAAACATCTGGGACTGGGAGCCTCTGAAGCAATCAAAGGACAGTGTCATACCTTGTAATCGGCTGCAGTTCCTGACCATCTGATTACACAACACGAGGTTGGTCGGGAGAAGGGGGGGCTGCTTCTAGTTCACAGGGTCTGCCCAGCTTCTTGTACCTGGCTGCGGTAGTGCACTAATATGGTTGCTGGCTTTAATAAAGGTAGGATGCAAGTGCAGGAGCTCCTTCTACATTTTCCATTTTTTTTTTATTATGTCCCTATGCCCACCATGGTCCCTAATAGAAGGTCTGTACTGAGATGGGTCTGGAGGGGTGGTTTGTGCTAAGGGGAGTTTAGGATTGTGGGGGGGGGATCTGTACTGAGTGGGGATTTGGGAGGGATGGTCTTGAGGGGAGATTTGTACCGAAAGGAAGGGGTGTGGTTGTTGTCAGCATTCCCATGCGGTGCGATTTTGGAGTCCATTCATTTTAAATGGGCTTTAATTCACACCAGAACACAGAAAAAACTTTTTGGTAGTGTGTTTGCAATCTGCTTTACAGGTGGCGTAAAGCACCCACAGAAGATCACAAGGGTAGCGCTTTCCAGCAGTATCAAAAATGCTCACAGAAGAATAAATACAATTGTAAAAAAATAAAACATTTAAATTCTAAAACATGATTAACAAAAAATGAAGGGCCGTTCACACATACTTTAATATCTGAAGAGCTGTCAGCATTTGGATTGCTCTTCAGAGAGCTTTTAACAGGTGGTGCGGAGGCATATTGCCTCCTCACTGCCTGTTTTAATCCCACACTAGCACGATGCAATCATATGCTTTGCATGCTGTTGCAGGACACTTGCAGAGCAGCACTGTTCACTTGACTTTTTCGACAAGGATATCATTTCTGCTATGGCTGTGAAGCACAGCATCGAATGTCGTGGCATGTGTATACCCCTAGCCACTTGCTCCACTGCTAAAGGGGGTAGCAGTTTTGCAGGCAGTAAAAACAGTGGGCCAGATTCAAGAAGCTATTGCTCCCGCGCAACCATAGGTTGCGCGGCGCAATAGCTGTTTTGCTCCCGCGTAGCGAATGCCCCTGATTCAGGAACATCGCTACGTGGACTGCAGCCTAGGATATGACAGGCATAAGCCTCCTTATGCCTTCATATCTCAGGCTGCATTCTTGCGTTGTCCGCTAGGGGGCGGGGCCATTGTGATCGGCGTATAGTATGCAAATTGCATACTACCGCCGATTCACAAAAGTTGCGCGGGCCCTGCGCACGCAAGGTACGGAGTTTCCGTACGGCGACTTTAGCGCAAGGTTGCTCCTGCTATAGCAGGGGCAGCCAATGCTAAAGTATAGCCGCCCTTCCCGCTCGTGAAATTTAAATTTCACGTCGTTTACGTAAGTGATTCGTGAATGGCGCTGGACGCCATTCACGTTCACTTAGAAGCAAATGACGTCCTTGCGACGTCATTTGCCGCAATGCACGTCGGGAAAGTTTCCCGACGGAGCATGCGCTGTTCGCTCGGCGCGGGAGCGCGCCTAATTTAAATGATTCCCGCCCCCGGCGGGATCATTTACATTAGGCGCCCTTACGCCGGGCTATTTAGCATAGCGCCCGCGCAATTTACGGAGCTACTGCTCCGTGAATCGCGGGCATATTAAAATATTTGCGTGGGCGCAGAGCAAAAATCGTTGCCCTTTGCCCACGCAAATATTGCGCGGATCTACCTGAATCTGGCCCACTGTGTGTAAATGAGCCCTAAGGACTTCTTCATCCATGTATTCTGGCCTTGTGAATGAGTAAATTGTTTACACAGCTGAAGCTGCCTGTTAGGGACACAGTGGTTGTATGAACACAACCACAGGTCCAAATTTGACAGGTGTGCAATTGTAGGGGAGTGGTCACAATTTGCAGCCATACACCTACACTCACACACCTGTCACCCATAGTGTAACATTTGCTGCCTGCACACAGCTCCAGGTGGCTCCAGCCACATAAACAAACCACTGATTCACATTGTACAAGCCACAGTACCCCTTTGAATGAGCCCCAATACCTCATTCACACATAAAGCTTTATTCTCAATACACTTTCTTAGCTTTTAGATTTAGTAGGAATTCTGTTGTTTGTGTCAGGCAGACTGTACGGGACCCCGTGATTTCTAACAGCAGCCCTGGTTACATGAAGGTGTCACACACAGTTTCACTAAGGGTCAATATCAGCTCAGTGTGAAACTTCCTCTCCTCTGTCAGTGCCAATTAGTGTTTCCAATCAGTGCCACCTAATATCAGTGCCAACCAATGCCACCTATCAGTGCCAGTGTTTCCAATCAGTGCCACCTACCAGTGCCGCCAATCAATGCCCATGAGTGCCACCTATCAGTGCTGCCAATTAGTGCCAATCAGTGCCACTAAATGCTGCCAAACAGTGCTACCTGTTAGTGCCAATGCCGCCTGTCAGTGCCAATCATTGCTGCCAATCTGCCAAACTGAGTGCACGGATGGGGCAATGAACTCAGCAGCCAGGCACATTGTCCATGGGGAGCCGGCCTGGTGGGGCACCACTTATATTGATTGGTTTGTGTAAAAGTGATAGCATCTACAAAATAGGGAATCGATTTATGGCATTTTTAATCAGATTTTCTGATAAATTAAATTTTAGTTATGATATAAAATAATGAATGTGTAGGCCTTTTGGGCGTGATTTTTTATTTATTTTTTGGGGGGGGGCAGCATTTCATTCCTGGGCCCAGGCAGCACAATGTCTTGGGCCAGCCCTGAGCAAACCCACGGCACGAAATGCCCTCTTGAGAGCCGATTCTGGCCATCCGAGCCATACTATTCGTGGGGTCCCATATGGACAATTCCTTCGGCTCAAACGGCTGTGTAGCAGCGGCTAATCTCATGTCACAGCGGTTTAGTGTTACCGGAGTTACCCTCCCAAGGCCATCAACAGGGCACGTATTGCTGCTGATGCCACCCCTAGAGAAGCACTGTTGGGTGACCCAGTTGCTAGACACAACCGTGATCTCACGATGTCATTCAACAATGCTCTGGTCTTTTCCACCCCCTTTAGCCTAGAGTACAATAAGATCAGACACACTGTAACTAAATACCTACCCATTCTTTTAAATTACCCCATTTACCAAGACATCTTGTCCAAAGGTATTAAATCAGTGTCACGAAGAGCTCCTACCTTGGGGGGTCGATTGTCTCCCAGTTTATTCCAAAGCAGGACCCAGAACTCCAATTGGCTTAATTTTAAGAATACATTTAAATGCGGCTCAAAAAACTGCAATTACTGCAAACACATTAAAACGGGCCAGCTAGTTCATTCCGGGTCTACCAACAAATCTTTCGATATCCAACATTTCATTAATTGTAACACCAAGTACATTGTCTATGTCATCAAATGTGATTCATGCCACCTGAGACCTCCAATATGTGGGGCGGACCATCCGCAGATTGAGAGATAGATTGTATGATCATCTCTACGACAGACAAAAACAAAAACACAAATGTGGCTAGACATTGGAATGACATACATTCCAAGGATACCTCCAGTCTCTCCATCCAGGACATTGAGAAGATCCATACTCCTATTTGAGGGGGGGGACAGGTTCAGGATTCTGTGCAGGCGAGAGGTTTACTGGATATTCATGTTACATACTAGAATACCGGTGGGATGAATTTCGAATGGGATGTTTCCCATGATTATGATTAATTCCCTTTGTCTTTCCTTCTTTGTTATTTCCCCGCCTTTCTCCCTGCCTGCACAGTGTCCTGACCTACACACACACACACACACATATATATATATATATATATATATATATATATATATATATCCTTTTATACATATGATGTAATGTCTGTCTATTGTGCTTGTCATCTCTATTCACATGATGCCTGCACAGTATCCTGACATACCTATATATATATATATATATATATATATATGTATCCTTTCACGTATATATTTCCTGTTTGACAGGTTTGTTGTAATGTCTATTGTGCACATTACTTCTATTCATATGATGTATCTATACACACGATCTTTCTGCACAGTATCCTGACATATATATACCCGGCGTTGCCCGGTCTTCCTATCTTAACCTTTTGGGGAGGAAAATCATAGTAATATAAATATACCCATCTTTTATATAAGGGTGTAGGTAAGGGTTAATTTAACTGTCATATATTTTTATTTGGCATATAAGTAATATGTGTACCAGGTATTATTGAAATATCTCCAGGCGTACAGAAGTTATGTGGGAACATACATTTCCCATTGATTTGCATGGGACTTTAAACAAAAACCCCGACCCTCACAAATGGGGGTAGTTAAGGGATAAATTAACTATCCTATAGTTTAAGTGGACATATAAGTAACATGTGACCAAGTGTTATCGAAATATCTACAGCCGTTTGGAAGTTATGAAGTAACATGTATTTCCCATAGATTTGAATAGGACTTTAAAGGAAAACCCCGACCATGGCAAATGGGGGTGGGTAAGGGTTAAACCACCTATCCTATGTTTGTTGCTGACATATAAGTAACATGTGTGCCAAGTTTCATGTTAATATCTTTAGCCGTTTGGACGTGATGCTGGAACATACATACATACACACACACACGTTGAGTTTTATATATATAGATATATATATATATATATATATATATATATACCGTATTTATTGCGGTATAACGCGCTCCCGCGTATACCGCGCACCCCTAAAGTTGCCCCGAATCCTGTGGAAAAAAAGTTTTTTTTGTACTTACAGTTTTGGTGTCTTGCGCGGGGTCCGGCGTCCGTCTGCGGCTTCGGGTGTCCTCTTCGTCGGGTCCGGCGTCCTTCTGCGGCTTCAGGTGTCCTCTTCGTCGGGTCCGGCGTCCTGCTGCGGCGTCCTCGCGTCCTCCCCGCTCGTTTCCCGCGCCGAGTTTGAATACTGCGCCGACATATACCGAGCGCAGTACACTCGTGTATCGTCGGGCAGACTCGGCAACTCTCGCGCTGATGTCCTGTACGCTCAGGACGTCAGCGCGAGAGGCGCCGAGACTGCCCGAAGATACACGATTGTACTGCGCTCGGTATATGCCGGCGCAGTATTCAAACTCGTGGCGGGAAAGCTGGTATCGGCGTATACAGCGCACCCACGATTTTGCCCTGATTTTCAGGGCAAAATAGTGTGCAGTATACGCAGATAAATACGGTATATATATATATATATATATATATATATCTCCTTTTATACATATCTCCTGCTTGACAGGTTGATGTAATGTCTGTCTATTGTGCATGTCATCTGAGATATATATATAAATATATATATATATATATATATATATATATATATATATATATATATATATATATATATCCTTTCACGTATATATTTCCTGTTTGATAGGTTTGTTGTAATGTTTGCCTATTGTGCACATTACTTCTATCCATATGATGTGTCTGTACACACGATCCGAGAATTGTTGTTCTCTTACCTGGATGTCTGCTCTGCTTTGAGCTATACACCCGCTCTGGAGGAGGTACCTCGTATATGTTAGGCCCCGTACACACGAGGGGACATGTCCGATGAAAACGGTCCACGGACCGTTTTCATCGGACATGTCCGCTCGGAGATTTCTGTCTGATGGTTGTACACACCATCAGACAGAAATCCGCACGGACACGATACGCGGTGACGTGGCCACGCCGTCGCCGCGACGATGACGCGCGACGTGCGCGGCCCTGGAAGGTCAATGTTTCCACGCATGCGTCGAATTACTTCGACGCATGCGAGGGCTTTCGGCTGAGCGGACATGTCCGGTGAGTCTGTACAGACGACGGACAGGCTTCCAGCGGACATGTTTCTTAGCATGCTAAGAAACATTTGTCCGCTGGAAACCTGTCCGATCCGCCGGAAAATTGTCCGGTCGGCCGTACAGACGACCGAACATGTCCGCTGAAACTGGTCTGCGGACCAGTTTCAGCGGACATGTTCGGTCGTGTGTACGGGGCCTTAGTCTATCATAGAAACACTTTCTTGGTTTTTGTGCATATGCACATTTATATACATTCATTCTAACAGGTTATTCCTCCTAAGTGGTGATGTGGAGCTCCTCTTTCTTTACATCTACCATCCAATATATTATGGAGAGTTCCACTCACTTTCTGTCTAGTGAAGCATAGTCAACAGGAAAAGAGGGGAGGTAAATCTCTCTAATGGAGGCCCTGTAGTAAAAACTTGACAGCAACTAAAACTAAAAAAAATTAAAAGGTAGTCAAACAAAATGAATACATTTCACAAGAGTTTGTTTTAAAAAATATATAGAAAAAGTTTAATTCACCATCCTTAGATGGAGCTGTTTAAAACAATGAATTGATCACAATTAATTGCAAATTACAGTTTGTTACTATTTCTTTAGTCCAGGGTGTGTAGATCCTGGTGGGATATCGTAGAAGAGGCCTACACGTTTCGTGGGTAACCCTGCTTCATCAGGGCCTATGGAGCTGTCACACAGAGAAATCATAATAAATAGATAGTAATACATAAATAGATAGAGCAATATTCAGAAAATCATTTTTTAAACATACAGTAATAGTTTTGTTCCTACAATGATCATGCATCAACGATAGAAATAACACAAATGAAAACTGCATCCCGTGCGATGCACAGAATGCATGATAAAAATGGCGTAAACCATTCACAATATTTCAAGCGTATTGAATCATTTGTTATAATCAAACATGTACAACTACAGAAAGTTTCGCATGATGCCCAGCTGTGTTTCATATTTTCAAGAATTCATTTAGAAAAAATATGAATAAATGAATAAATAGAATGGTTGCGTAGATAGAATATATATCAGATTTACCTTATAAGGTATGCAACTGGTATAGCCGTCCAGGGGGAAACAAAAGAGCCTGGGGAGCCCATGGGGATGGCCTCACCAGTCCGAACCGGAGAGCAGGGGAAAACTGAAATCCCTATATGTGATGATAATTGGGTAGTGATTACTAAAGTTAGCACAGAAAAAAAAAAAAAACTCTTACCAGGTCTAGGAGAAGAACAAAGACAATGCAAAAGTATGCACTGTAGACCGGAGGATTTCAGGAATACCCTGAGATGCGGTCGTGATTCTTAAAGTATAAGGCCCCGTACACACCATAGAATCCATCCGCTGAAAAATCCCAGCAAATGGGTTTCAGCGGATAGATCCTATGGTGTGTACACTCCAGCGGATCTGTTTCCGCGGATATATCTCCCCTGGGATGGATTCCAGCAGATCGAATATTTGCTGACATGCCAAACAAATCCATCCGCTGGAATCCATCCCAACGGATGGATCCGCTGGTCTGTATAGACTCACTGGATCCATCCGTCCGAAGGGATCCCCCGCATGCGTCGTAATGATTCGACGCATGCGTGGAATTCCTTATATGACAGCGTCGCGCACGTCTCCGCGTCATAATCGTGGCGACGGCGCGACACGTCATCGCCAGAGGATTTCGGCGCGGATTTCAATGCGATGGTGAGTACACTCCATCGCATAGAAATCCTCGAGAGGATTTATGCGTGGAAACGGTCCGCTGGACCGTATTCGCGGATGAATTCTCTCGTGTTGAAGCAGAATGACAAGGGAGATTTAAATGGATTCAAATGTGTGCATTTTAAGATGCACTGATAGAAGCATACATAAGTAGAGTGGAGGAGAGCGGGGGGAAGGAGAAGGAGGGGAGAGAAGTATTTTCTCACCTGTCTATACCCATTTGTTTGATCCCAACAGCTCCGCCAGTGCAGAGAAATGAACTGGAGTGAGAGTGAAGATGTGTACTGAATATAAAGGGCTTGAGTGTTCCTAAATCGTCCGGTCGGACACATGGGAGGCTGAGGTTGGCCCCATCGACCCGGATCGTGGATCCAGTACTGGATCCGGAGGGATGGGAGCAAGCTCATCTGTCCACTGACAAGCCATGGGAACACACACGCTGAAACTCAGCGTGTGTGAACAGATCCCAGGCTCTGCTGCCTCATTCCTGTAAGCCTGCCTCGTTGATGCATGATCATTGTAGAAACAAAACTATTACTGTATGTTTGAAAACTGATTTTTCTGAATATTGCTCTATCTATTTATTTATTACTATCTAATATCTATTCATTATGATTTCCCTGTGTGACAGCTCAATAGGCCCTGATGAAGCGGGGTTACCCACGAAACGTGTAGGCCTCTTCTACGTTATCCCACCAGGATCTACACACCCTGGACTAAAGAAATAGTAACAAACTGTAATTTGCAATTAATTGTGATCAATTTATTGTTTTAAACAGCTCCATCTAAGGATGGTAAATTAAACTTTTTCTATATATTTTTTAAAACAAATTCTTGTGAAATGTATTCATTCTGTTTGACTGCATCTTGGCACACTCAAAGCCCCACTCCATACACTACCTTTTACATTTTTATACGTTGCAGGGGCGGTGCCTCCATGGAGTAATAATTATCTCATGTGTCCCCCCACCCCACATGTGATAAAACAAAAAAAAAAAGTTTTGATTGAACATATACTTTAAATGCACTACTGGAATACTTTGTGTTTACAGATTCAGAGCAGGAACTCTATCACCTTGCTCATACAGTTTCATTTAGTAAGTGGAAGTCACAAAGCTGCCAGGTTCCTTTATTTCAGGAAAACCCACAATGGTCTGAAAAATATGTCATGGTTGTACCTTGTAGAAAATGTTTATTTGCCAAATATTTTAGATGAACACTATAAAAAAAAGATGTAATCAGTATACAAATATGTAAAAGAAAAAAAAAAACAGCTTTCCTTTAAAACGCACAAATGAGAAGTAAGAATTAAATGTAATTACTATAATACGTTAGTATAATTCCCTGTGTTTTTTTTTTTTTTCACTTTTTTTGTCTAAAGAAGACCATAAGAAATGGCTAGTAACGTGCTGTAGACACTGGGGGTTATTTACGAAAGGCACATCCACTTGAAATTGCACTGAAAATGCACTTGGAAGTGTAGTCGCTGTAAATCTTTGGAGTAGATCTGAAATGAGGGGAGGCTCTGCTGATATTATCATCCAATTATGTGCCAGCTAAAATGCTGTCTTTTATGTTCCTTGCATGTCCCGCTTCGGATCTACAGCGATTGAATTTCCAAGTGCACTTGTAGGGCAAAGTGGACTTTCCTTTAGTAAATAACCCCCACTGTGTCAGTTATGAATTATGTGGTATAACCTGCTAATGTACAGATTACAACTTTGGCTTATTTTAGAAGACATGTTAACATAACCCAGATTCAAACCTGCGTTCTGAGGTAATATGTATTCTAGGATGTGGTACTGTTACACATCATGGGATGTACCACAACCAGAGCTTTTTTTTTCTCAGAAAATAGGTGAAGGAACTCAACCACGACCCCGTTCAGATTTCACAAACAGTAGAAGGGTCTTAAAGGGGCATTAAATACCAGGATTGCATTACATACAGAGTGCAGTGTTCAGGGGGTTACACACAGAGTGCAGAGCTTTTGCTTGTAAACACAGAAACCATACTTCTGTGTTTACAAGTGATTGTGGTGAGCAGGCACCAAAGGGTCTGAGCCAGACGTGGTGGAACTGAGTTCCCTCAAGTTCCCCCTGAAAAAAAGCCCTGACCACAACCCATAGAAGTCTCAATCCAGGCCTAGTGTTGGTAGTCCCCGATTATGGCATTAAACCTTTTTTATATTTTTTTATTGTTGAAGGAAGTACTTGTATTATCAATTCCCAAGCACAGCCCCTTCTTTCCAAATGTACTTCTCAAAATATACTGAGTCTTATTCACTGTTTAAAATAATTTTGCAGTAATTTGTGATTTTTATGTTTTTGAAGATTTGGAACAGGTTTTTTATCATATTTTCTGTCTAAATCCTATACTTGCATCTGCATTTATCAACAAAATAATCAGTGACCAAAACTATTAGGGAGGTACTCACCGTTTCTGGCGTGTAAAAAGATGTTTCAGTTGGTTCGCGTCCTGTTGCTGTTAGGTTAAAAAAAAGAAAAGCATAATCACTAAGCTGGACAATACTTTTAATATTTTTTTTTTTTATTCTGATAGTGGCCGTGATGCTTTGCTTTGTGACAAAATTACCTCATTATGTCGCGTCTGGCAGTGTTGCTTGCCAAATGTGGCCATTGAAATCAATTGCACTATGTGTCAACTGATTGGCACGTAGATGTGACACAGTGTTGCAATGCAATATTCCCCTTGGCAATGGAGGAAAAAAAATAGACATTCAGGAGGTGCCAGTATTAGCTCCTGAATGCCTATGAACTAGCTCTAATCCACCCCTGAAAAGCGATACACCACAGATTGCATTTCAGAGGTGTGTTTAAAATAGGGTTGCCACCTCCTCCCTTTAAACCGGTACACATATGAATTACACAGGTTCTGAGGCTAATTTAATGCAGATAAGGCACCAAGTAGGGTGACCACGTGTCCTGGATTGCCCGGGACAGTCACGCATTTTGCAGGTCTGTCCCAGGCACATTTAGGACAATACAGTGTGCCAGAATTAAACTGACACAGCCACCCCCCGGGCCAAGCTGATGCCCCCAAAAAAGCCCACCACATCATTGTTTTACTCACTGACAGTACTAGTCCTGGCCGGGAATGCCTGGAGAAGCACAATCCTGCCCCCTGCTTGTCATTGGAGAAATTATAAATCCCGCCTCTTGTGTCCAATCGCTGTGATTCGTTACAGCACAAGCTGATTTTTGGGAAGAGAGGGTGTCCCTAAATGGTAGTTTGGAAATGTGGTCACCCTAGCACCAAGTGAGTTTAATTACCACCTTAATCAGCCACAGAACCTGTGTGATTGATGTGTGTTCAGGTTAAAAGGGATGAGGTGGCAACCAAAGTTTAGAACCACAAAACGTGTGAACAAGGCCTGACATTTTAGATTTCCAAGCACTTTCGGTCTCTGTGACAAAAGTCACTTTTACTAATAGAAGATCAATCAACCAAGTGGGGACACATACAGGAATAAAATCTAAACAGCAGGTAAAAGAAAACAAGCCAATCAGCTTCAAACTTTATTATGTTCAATTAAGGTTTGACAAAAAAAATCCTGAAAATGTATTGGTTTATATTCAGAGCTGCACTCTCCACTTTTAGTAAATCAACCCCACAGTCTGCTGCTTCTGTTAGCTTTTCCTAGTAAACTCTGCAGGGCCGCCATCAGGGGGGTACAGGCAGTACACCTGTAAGGGGCCCGGAGGTCCCCAGGGGCCCCGATGGCAACTCCCTTTAAAAAAAAAATATATATATATATATTTTTTTTTAGGGGTCCTGAGGTCCCCAGGGGTGCGGAGCCCCCCAGGGCCCCAGATGCCAACCCCCTTTTTTTATTATTTTTTTATAAAAAATATATATATTTTTTTCAATATATTTTTATTTTATTTTGTATTAAAGGGCCAATATATATATATATATATATATATATATATATATATATATATATATATATATATATATATAATTTTAGAGGTCCGGAGGTCCCCAGGGGCCCAGTGGCCCCCATTGCCCCAGATGGCAAACCCCTGTTTTTTATTTATTTTTTATAAAAATATATATATTTTTTTAATATATTTGTATTTTATTTTTTATTAAAGGGCCATTTTTTTTCCTTCTATCTGCTACCAGCAACTGTCACAGTGTTCTACATATAAAGGACAGTACCGCCCCACAAAATCATGAATGAGGTTGGACACCACCCTAGCCTCATGGGTAACCATGCCAAATGCTGTTTTGATTGTCACGGGTATCAGCGGGTATTCTAGAGTGTCCCAGTATATACATACCATCCGCAAGGTCCCAGCAATGGGACCTATTTAACCAGCTACCCTGGTGAAGACAAATGTTGCCATACTACCTGAATCTAACAGTGGTCTGGCGTGGAATTGGTTTACCTAAATGTCAGACCCAGACTGTCCCTTTGTGAGGCCCACGTGTACAGCACAGAACGTCTGGATGTAGCAAGACATTCTCTTTACAACTTCACTCTTCATGGGCTCTTCTTGAAGGGTACATTGAGCCTAGATATGGCCCTAGGAGTGACACCACCAGCTAAGCACATTCTTGTTCCTTCATGCAAGAGCGGAGCTTTGGAAAACTGGGAAGGTCACTTCCTGGCTCTCCCGAGTGCTGGTTCCTGGAATATTGAGTGGTTTAAAGTGGTTCTAATGGCAGATTTTTACCTTAATGCATTCTATGCATCCCATGCTGGATCTACATGCACGTTTGCATTTGCACATGAGCGGGGGGGGGGGGGGGGGGAGGGATGCTTTTTTATTTAATGTTATTTATTTAAGATACATTTATATGACTCCCTGGTGATAGCTTGGCCAGTGATAGGCACTCTTTATGGAGAGATCAGAGATTAGGTCCCTGATCCCTCCTCTGCCCTCCAAGGCAGCTGATTAAACCTCCTCCCTGGCCAGTACCCACCGGGTGGACTAAGAATTGAAACCGGCACTAAGTTTGGGGAAACAGAATTTTTTTCTGGATTTGCCAAACCTCCTGTGAAGCAAACACTGACCAATTAGCTCAAACCCACTGCTAAACACATAGCACAGCAGTCTGAGACTTCAGCGCTCTCTGCATAGTCTGTACATCAAAAACACTCCTGCTTCCTAAGCAGTGATGTCCATGCACCACAGACTCAGACCACTTCCCTGTGCATTGTGAGGTTTTCAAGCTCTCCAGCAAGCTGTTAGAACTAAGGAATTTTAACCCTTGCTGCAGCACATTAGTTTTGTTCAATAACATAAAAATGTCCTCATTAATTACTAAACATGCAGTCTAACTGCATTTAGGTAATAATACATAAAACTTTAGCTGGGCTTAAATTTCATTAAAACAATAACCTTACTTTTAGTTATAGTAGATGGTGGTGTAGATTTAGTAGTAATTCTTGTAGTGGTTTTTGTTGTTCCAGTAGTTGTAGATGGTGGTGTAGTGGGTGATGTTGTTGTTCCAGTAGTTGTAGATGGTGTGGTAGTTGTAGTAGTTGATGTTGTTGTTCCACTAGTTGTAGATGGTGGTGTAGATGTTGATGTTGTTGTTCCAGTAGTTGTAGATGGTGGTGTAGTGGTTTTTGTTGTTCCAGTAGTTGTAGATGGTGGTGTAGTGGTTGATGTTGTTGTTCCAGTAGTTGTAGATGGTGGTGTAGTGGTTATTGTTGTTGTTCCAGTAGTTGTAGATGGTGGTGTAGTGGTTGATGTTGTTGTTCCAGTAGTTGTAGATGGTGGTGTAGTGGTTGATGTTGTTGTTCCAGTAGTTGTAGATGGTGTGGTAGTTGTAGTAGTTGATGTTGTTGTTCCACTAGTTGTAGATGATGGTGTAGAGGTTGATGTTGTTGTTCCAGTGGTTGTAGATGGTGGTGTAGTGGTTTTTGTTGTTCCAGTGGTTGTAGATGGTGGTGTAGTGGTTTTTGTTGTTCCAGTAGTTGTAGATGGTGGTGTAGTGGTTGATGTTGTTGTTCCTGTGGTTGTAGATGGTGGTGTAGTGGTTGATGTTGTTGTTCCAGTAGTTGTAGATGGTGTGGCAGTTGTAGTAGTTGATGTTGTTGTTCCACTAGTTGTAGATGGTGGTGTAGAGGTTGATGTTGTTGTTCCAGTGGTTGTAGATGGTGGTGTAGTGGTTTTTGTTGTTCCAGTAGTTGTAGATGGTGGTGTAGTGGTTGATGTTGTTGTTCCAGTAGGTGTAGATGGTGGTGTAGTGGTTGATGTTGTTGTTCCAGTAGTTGTAGATGGTGTGGTGGTAGTTGTAGTAGTTGATGTTGTTGTTCCACTAGTTGTAGATGGTGGTGTAGAGGTTGATGTTGTTGTTCCAGTGGTTGTAGATGGTGGTGTAGTGGTTTTTGTTGTTCCAGTGGTTGTAGATGGTGGTGTAGTGGTTTTTGTTGTTCCAGTAGTTGTAGATGGTGGTGTAGTGGTTGATGTTGTTGTTCCAGTGGTTGATGTTGTTGTTCCAGTAGTTGTAGATGGTGGTGTAGTGGTTGATGATGTTGTTCCAGTGGTTGTAGATGGTGGTGTAGTGGTTGATGCTGTTGTTCCACTAGTTGTAGATGGTGGTGTAGAGGTTGATGTTGTTGTTCCAGTGGTTGTAGATGGTGGTGTAGTGGCTGATGTTGTTGTTCCAGTAGTTGTAGATGGTGGTGTAGTGGCTGATGTTGTTGTTACAGTAATTGTAGATGGTGGTGTAGTGGTTGCTGTTGTTGTTCCAGTAGTTGTAGATGGTGGTGTAGTGGTTGTTCCAGTAGTTGTAGATGGTGGGGTAGTTGTTGTGGTTGATGTTGTTGTTCCAGTAATAGTAGATGGTGGTGTAGTTGCAGTGGTTGTTGTTCCAGTAGTTGAAGATGGTGGTGTAGTTGTAGTGGTTGATGTTGTTGTTCCAGTAATTGTAGATGGTGGTGTAGTTGCAGTGGTTGTTGTTCCAGAAGTTGTAGATGGTGGTGTAGTCGTTGATGTTATTGTTCCAGTAGTTGAAGATGGTGGTGTAGCTGTAGTGGTCAATGTTGTTCCAGTAGTTGTAGATGGTGTGATAGTTGTAGTGGTTGATATTGTTGTTCCAGTAGTTGTAGATGGTGGTGTGGTTGTAGTGGTTGATGTTTTTGTTCCAGTGGTTGTAGATGGTGGTGTAGTGGTTAATGTGGTTGTTCCAGTAGTTGTAGAGGGTGTGGTAGTTGTAGTAGTTGATGTTGTTGTTCCACTAGTTGTAGATGGTGGTGTAGAGGTTGATGTTGTTGTTCCAGTGGTTGTAGATGGTGGTGTAGTGGTTTTTGTTGTTCCAGTGGTTGTAGATGGTGGTGTAGTGGTTTTTGTTGTTCCAGTAGTTGTAGATGGTGGTGTAGTGGTTGATGTTGTTGTTCCAGTGGTTGATGTTGTTGTTCCAGTAGTTGTAGATGGTGGTGTAGTGGTTGATGTTGTTGTTCCAGTGGTTGTAGATGGTGGTGTAGTGGTTGATGTTGTTGTTCCACTAGTTGTAGATGGTGGTGTAGAGGTTGATGTTGTTGTTCCAGTGGTTGTAGATGGTGGTGTAGTGGCTGATGTTGTTGTTCCAGTAGTTGTAGATGGTGGTGTAGTGGCTGATGTTGTTGTTACAGTAATTGTAGATGGTGGTGTAGTGGTTGCTGTTGTTGTTCCAGTAGTTGTAGATGGTGGTGTAGTGGTTGTTCCAGTAGTTGTAGATGGTGGGGTAGTTGTTGTGGTTGATGTTGTTGTTCCAGTAATAGTAGATGGTGGTGTAGTTGCAGTGGTTGTTGTTCCAGTAGTTGAAGATGGTGGTGTAGTTGTAGTGGTTGTTGTTGTTGTTCCAGTAGTTGTAGATGGTGGTGTAGTTGTAGTGGTTGTTGTTCCAGAAGTTGTAGATGGTGGGGTAGTTGTTGTGGTTGATGTTGTTGTTCCAGTAATTGTAGATGGTGGTGTAGTTGCAGTGGTTGTTGTTCCAGAAGTTGTAGATGGTGGTGTAGTCGTTGATGTTATTGTTCCAGTAGTTGAAGATGGTGGTGTAGCTGTAGTGGTCAATGTTGTTCCAGTAGTTGTAGATGGTGTGATAGTTGTAGTGGTTGATATTGTTGTTCCAGTAGTTGTAGATGGTGGTGTGGTTGTAGTGGTTGATGTTTTTGTTCCAGTGGTTGTAGATGGTGGTGTAGTGGTTAATGTGGTTGTTCCAGTAGTTGTAGATGGTGGTGTAATGGTTGATGTTGTTGTTCCAGTAGTTGTAGAGGGTGTGGTAGTTGTAGTAGTTGATGTTGTTGTTCCAGTAGTTGTAGATGGTGGTGTAGTGGTTGATGTTGTTGTTCCAGTAGTTGTAGATGGTAGTGTAGTGGTTGATGTTGTTGTTCCAGTAGCTGTAGATGGTGTGGTAGTTGTAGTAGTTGATGTTGTTGATCCACTAGTTGTAGATGGTGGTGTAGAGGTTGATGTTGTTTTTCCAGTGGTTGTAGATGGCGGTGTAGTTGCTGTGGTTGCTGTTGTTGTTACAGAAGTTGTAGATAGTGGGGTAGTTGTAGTGGTTATTGTTCCAGTAGTTGAAGATGGTGGTGTAGCTGTAGTGGTAAATGTTGTTCCAGTAGTTGTAGATGGTGTGGTAGTTGTAGTGGTTGATGTTGTTGTTTCAGTAGTTATAGATGGTGGTGTGGTTGATGTTGTTGTTCCAGTGGTTGTAGATGGTGGTGTAGTGGTTGTTCCAGTAGTTGTAGATGGTGGGGTAGTTGTTGTGGTTGATGTTGTTGTTCCAGTAGTTGTAGATGGTGTGATAGTTGTAGTGGTTGATATTGTTGTTCCAGTAGTTGTAGATGGTGGTGTGGTTGTAGTGGTTGATGTTTTTGTTCCAGTGGTTGTAGATGGTGGTGTAGTGGTTAATGTGGTTGTTCCAGTAGTTGTAGATGGTGGTGTAATGGTTGATGTTGTTGTTCCAGTAGTTGTAGAGGGTGTGGTAGTTGTAGTAGTTGATGTTGTTGTTCCAGTAGTTGTAGATGGTGGTGTAGTGGTTGATGTTGTTGTTCCAGTAGTTGTAGATGGTAGTGTAGTGGTTGATGTTGTTGTTCCAGTAGCTGTAGATGGTGTGGTAGTTGTAGTAGTTGATGTTGTTGATCCACTAGTTGTAGATGGTGGTGTAGAGGTTGATGTTGTTGTTCCAGTGGTTGTAGATGGCGGTGTAGTTGTTGTGGTTGCTGTTGTTGTTACAGAAGTTGTAGATAGTGGGGTAGTTGTAGTGGTTATTGTTCCAGTAGTTGAAGATGGTGGTGTAGCTGTAGTGGTAAATGTTGTTCCAGTAGTTGTAGATGGTGTGGTAGTTGTAGTGGTTGATGTTGTTGTTTCAGTAGTTATAGATGGTGGTGTGGTTGATGTTGTTGTTCCAGTGGTTGTAGATGGTGGTGTAGTGGTTGTTCCAGTAGTTGTAGATGGTGGGGTAGTTGTTGTGGTTGATGTTGTTGTTCCAGTAGTTGAAGATGGTGGTGTAGTTGTAGTGGTTGTGGTTGTTGTTCCAGTAGTTGTAGATGGTGGTGTAGTCGTTGATGTTATTGTTCCAGTAGTTGAAGATGGTGGTGTAGCTGTAGTGGTCAATGTTGTTCCAGTAGTTGTAGATGGTGTGATAGTTGTAGTGGTTGATGTTGTTGTTCCAGTAGTTGTAGATGGTGATGTGGTTGTAGTGGTTGATGTTGTTGTTCCAGTGGTTGTAGATGGTGGTGTAGTGGTTGATGTTGTTGTTCCAGTAGTTGTAGATGGTGGTATAGTGGTTGATGATGTTGTTCCAGTAGTTGTAGATGGTGTGATAGTTGTAGTGGTTGATGTTGTTGTTCCAGTAGTTGTAGATGGTGATGTGGTTGTAGTGGTTGATGTTGTTGTTCCAGTGGTTGTAGATGGTGGTGTAGTGGTTGATGTTGTTGTTCCACTAGTTGTAGATGGTGGTGTAGAGGTTGATGTTGTTGTTCTAGTGGTTGTAGATGGGGGTGTAGTGGTTGATATTGTTGTTCCAGTAATTGTAGATGGTGGTGTAGTGGTTGATGTTGTTGTTCCAGTGGATGTAGATGGTGGTGTAGTGGTTGTTCCAGTAGTTGTAGATGGTGGGGTAGTTGTTGTGGTTGATGTTGTTGTTCCAGTAGTTGAAGATGGTGGTGTAGTTGTAGTGGTTGTTGTTGTTGTTCCAGTAGTTGTAGATGGTGGTGTAGTCGTTGATGTTATTGTTTCAGTAGTTGAAGATGGTGGTGTAGCTGTAGTGGTCAATGTTGTTCCAGTAGTTGTAGATGGTGTGATAGTTGTAGTGGTTGATGTTGTTGTTCCAGTAGTTGTAGATGGTGGTGTGGTTGTAGTGGTTGATGTTGTTGTTCCAGTGGTTGTAGATGGTGGTGTAGTGGTTAATGTAGTTGTTCCAGTAGTTGTAGATGGTGGTGTAGTGGTTGATGTTGTTGTTCCAGTAGTTGTAGATGGTGTGGTAGTTGTAGTAGTTGATGTTGTTCCACTAGTTGTAGATGGTGGTATAGTGGTTGATGTTGCTGTTCCAGTGGTTGTAGATGGTGGTGTAGTGGTTGATGTTGTTGTTCCAGTAGTTGTAGATGGTGGTGTAGTGGTTGATGTTGTTGTTCCAGTAGTTGTAGATGGTGTGGTAGTTGTAGTAGTTGTTGTTGTTCCACTAGTTGTAGATGGTGGTGTAGAGGTTGATGTTGTTTTTTCAGTAGTTGTAGATGGTGGTGTAGTGGTTGATGCTGTTGTTCCAGTGGATGTAGATGGTGGTATAGTGGTTGTTCCAGTAGTTGTAGATGGTGGGGTAGTTGTTGTGGTTGATGTTGTTGTTCCAGTAATAGTAGATGGTGGTGTAGTTGCAGTGGTTGTTGTTCCAGTAGTTGAAGATGGTGGTGTAGTTGTAGTGGTTGTTGTTGTTGTTCCAGTAGTTGTAGATGGTGGTGTAGTTGTAGTGGTTGTTGTTCCAGTAGTTGTAGATGGTGGGGTAGTTGTTGTGGTTGATGTTGTTGTTCCAGTAATTGTAGATGGTGGTGTAGTTGCAGTGGTTGTTGTTCCAGAAGTTGTAGATGGTGGTGTAGTCGTTGATGTTATTGTTCCAGTAGTTGAAGATGGTGGTGTAGCTGTAGTGGTCAATGTTGTTCCAGTAGTTGTAGATGGTGTGATAGTTGTAGTGGTTGATATTGTTGTTCCAGTAGTTGTAGATGGTGGTGTGGTTGTAGTGGTTGATGTTTTTGTTCCAGTGGTTGTAGATGGTGGTGTAGTGGTTAATGTGGTTGTTCCAGTAGTTGTAGATGGTGGTGTAATGGTTGATGTTGTTGTTCCAGTAGTTGTAGAGGGTGTGGTAGTTGTAGTAGTTGATGTTGTTGTTCCAGTAGTTGTAGATGGTGGTGTAGTGGTTGATGTTGTTGTTCCAGTAGTTGTAGATGGTGGTGTAGTGGTTGATGTTGTTGTTCCAGTAGTTGTAGATGGTGTGGTAGTTGTAGTAGTTGATGTTGTTGATCCACTAGTTGTAGATGGTGGTGTAGAGGTTGATGTTGTTGTTCCAGTGGTTGTAGATGGCGGTGTAGTTGTTGTGGTTGCTGTTGTTGTTACAGAAGTTGTAGATAGTGGGGTAGTTGTAGTGGTTATTGTTCCAGTAGTTGAAGATGGTGGTGTAGCTGTAGTGGTAAATGTTGTTCCAGTAGTTGTAGATGGTGTGGTAGTTGTAGTGGTTGATGTTGTTGTTTCAGTAGTTATAGATGGTGGTGTGGTTGATGTTGTTGTTCCAGTGGTTGTAGATGGTGGTGTAGTGGTTGTTCCAGTAGTTGTAGATGGTGGGGTAGTTGTTGTGGTTGATGTTGTTGTTCCAGTAGTTGAAGATGGTGGTGTAGTTGTAGTGGTTGTGGTTGTTGTTCCAGTAGTTGTAGATGGTGGTGTAGTCGTTGATGTTATTGTTCCAGTAGTTGAAGATGGTGTGATAGTTGTAGTGGTTGATGTTGTTGTTCCAGTAGTTGTAGATGGTGATGTGGTTGTAGTGGTTGATGTTGTTGTTCCAGTGGTTGTAGATGGTGGTGTAGTGGTTGATGTTGTTGTTCCAGTAGTTGTAGATGGTGGTGTAGTGGTTGATGATGTTGTTCCAGTAGTTGTAGATGGTGTGATAGTTGTAGTGGTTGATGTTGTTGTTCCAGTAGTTGTAGATGGTGATGTGGTTGTAGTGGTTGATGTTGTTGTTCCAGTGGTTGTAGATGGTGGTGTAGTGGTTGATGTTGTTGTTCCACTAGTTGTAGATGGTGGTGTAGAGGTTGATGTTGTTGTTCTAGTGGTTGTAGATGGGGGTGTAGTGGTTGATATTGTTGTTCCAGTAATTGTAGATGGTGGTGTAGTGGTTGATGTTGTTGTTCCAGTGGATGTAGATTGTGGTGTAGTGGTTGTTCCAGTAGTTGTAGATGGTGGGGTAGTTGCTGTGGTTGATGTTGTTGTTCCAGTAGTTGAAGATGGTGGTGTAGTTGTAGTGGTTGTTGTTGTTGTTGTTGTTCCAGTAGTTGTAGATGGTGGTGTAGTCGTTGATGTTATTGTTTCAGTAGTTGAAGATGGTGGTGTAGCTGTAGTGGTCAATGTTGTTCCAGTAGTTGTAGATGGTGTGATAGTTGTAGTGGTTGATGTTGTTGTTCCAGTAGTTGTAGATGGTGGTGTGGTTGTAGTGGTTGATGTTGTTGTTCCAGTGGTTGTAGATGGTGGTGTAGTGGTTAATGTAGTTGTTCCAGTAGTTGTAGATGGTGGTGTAGTGGTTGATGTTGTTGTTCCAGTAGTTGTAGATGGTGTGGTAGTTGTAGTAGTTGATGTTGTTCCACTAGTTGTAGATGGTGGTATAGTGGTTGATGTTGCTGTTCCAGTGGTTGTAGATGGTGGTGTAGTGGTTGATGTTGTTGTTCCAGTAGTTGTAGATGGTGGTGTAGTGGTTGATGTTGTTGTTCCAGTAGTTGTAGATGGTGTGGTAGTTGTAGTAGTTGTTGTTCCAGTGGTTGTAGATGGTGGTGTAGTGGTTGTTCCAGTAGTTGTAGATGGTGTGGTAGTTGTAGTAGTTGATGTTGTTGTTCCACTAGTTGTAGATGGTGGTGTAGTGGTTGATGTTGTTGTTCCAGTGGTTGTAGATGGTGGTGTAGTGGTTGATGTTGTTGTTCCAGTAGTTGTAGATGGTGGTATAGTGGTTGATGTTGTTGTTCCACTAGTTGTAGTGGTTATTGTTCCAGTAGTTGAAGATGGTGGTGTAGCTGTAGTGGTAAATGTTGTTCCAGTAGTTGTAGATGGTGTGATAGTTGTAGTGGTTGATGTTGTTGTTCCAGTAGTTGTAGATGGTGGTGTAGTGGTTGTTCCAGTAGTTGTAGATGGTGTGGTAGTTGTAGTAGTTGATGTTGTTGTTCCACTAGTTGTAGATGGTGGTGTAGTGGTTGATGTGGTTGTAGATGGTGGTGTAGTGGTTGTTCCAGTAGTTGTAGATGGTGTGGTAGTTGTAGTAGTTGATGTGGTTGTTCCACTAGTTGTAGATGGTGGTGTAGTGGTTGATGTTGTTGTTCCAGTGGTTGTAGATGGTGGTGTAGTGGTTGATGTTGTTGTTCCAGTAGTTGTAGATGGTGGTATAGTGGTTGATGTTGTTGTTCCACTAGTTGTAGATGGTGTGGTAGTTGTAGTTGTAGATGGTGGTGTGGTTGTAGTGGTTGATGTTGTTGTTCCAGTAGTTGTAGATCGTGGTGTAGTTGTTGTGGTTGCTGTTGTTGTTACAGAAGTTGTAGATAGTGGGGTAGTTGTAGTGATTATTGTTCCAGTAGTTGAAGATGGTGGTGTAGTGGTTGATGTTGTTGTTCCACTAGTTGTAGATGGTGTGGTAGTTGTAGTTGTAGATGGTGGTGTGGTTGTAGTGGTTGATGTTGTTGTTCCAGTGGATGTAGATGGTGGTGTAGTGGTTGTTCCAGTAGTTGTAGATGGTGTGGTAGTTGTAGTAGTTGATGTTGTTGTTCCACTAGTTGTAGATGGTGGTGTAGTGGTTGATATTGTTGTTCCAGTGGTTGTAGATGGTGGTGTAGTGGTTGATGTTGTTGTTCCAGTAGTTGTAGATGGTGGTATAGTGGTTGATGTTGTTGTTCCACTAGTTGTAGATGGTGTGGTAGTTGTAGTAGTTGATGTTGTTGTTCCACTAGTTGTATATGGTGGTGTAGTGGTTGATGTTGTTGTTCCAGTGGTTGTAGATGGTGGTGTAGTGGTTGATGTTGTTGTTCCAGTAGCTGTAGATGGTGTGGTAGTTGTAGTAGTTGATGTTGTTGATCCACTAGTTGTAGATGGTGGTGTAGAGGTTGATGTTGTTGTTCCAGTGGTTGTAGATGGCGGTGTAGTTGTTGTGGTTGCTGTTGTTGTTACAGAAGTTGTAGATAGTGGGGTAGTTGTAGTGATTATTGTTCCAGTAGTTGAAGATGGTGGTGTAGCTGTAGTGGTAAATGGTGTTCCAGTAGTTGTAGATGGTGTGGTAGTTGTAGTGGTTGATGTTGTTGTTCCAGTAGTTGTAGATGGTGGTGTGGTTGATGTTGTTGTTCCAGTGGATGTAGATGATGGTGTAGTGGTTGTTCCAGTAGTTGTAGATGGTGTGGTAGTTGTAGTGGTTGATGTTGTTGTTCCAGTAGTTGTAGATGGTGGTGTGGTTGTAGTGGTTGATGTTGTTGTTCCAGTGGATGTAGATGGTGGTGTAGTGGTTGTTCCAGTAGTTGTAGATGGTGTGGTAGTTGTAGTAGTTGATGTTGTTGTTCCACTAGTTGTAGATGGTGGTGTAGTGGTTGATGTTGTTGTTCCAGTGGTTGTAGATGTTGTTGTTCCAGTAGTTGTAGATGGTGGTGTAGTGGTTGATGTTGTTGTTCCAGTAGTTGTAGATAGTGGTGTAGTTGTAGTGGTTGATGTTGTTGTTTCCGTGGTTGTAGAGGGTGGTGCAGTTGTGGCTTCTGTTGTTTCAGTGGTAGATGGTGTGGTAATTTCAGTGGTTGAAGTTGTTCTTCCAATAGTTGTAGGTGGTGGTGTAGTTGTAGTGACTGATGTTCTTGTTCCAGTAGTTGCAGTGGTCGTAGCTGTAGTTGCTGTTACTGTTGGTGAAAAATCGTTTTTTTTACGTGTTGGCAAGGAAACAGAATACTGGTCAATCACTTGCGGAAAGAATACATTTTAGGCCTCATGCACACTGGACGTTTTACAGTTCGGGTTCGCTCAACCCTAACCATCAGTTAAAAATCTGATCGTGTCCAACGCGGTGACGTAAAACACAACAACATGCAGAGAAAAATGAAGTTCAATGCTTCCGAGCATGCGTCGACTTGATTCTGAGCATGCATGGATTTTTGACCGATGGATTTCCCCACAGACGATCGTATTTTTCTATTGTTTTTTTAACCATCAGATAATTTTAAAACAGGTTCTACGTTTTTTCACCGATGGGGGGAAAAAAAACAATGGGGCCCACACACGATCGGTTCGTCCGATGAACTGATCGTGTGTACAGGGCATAACTGTGTGGGGGCTGGGCTACATGTGACACAACACTGATCACTGCTCCCGGTGACAGGGAGTAAATGATCAGTGTCCTGTCACTAGGCAGAACAGGGAGATGACTTGTTTACACAAGCATCCCCTCGTTCTACCTCTCTGTGACACAATCGCTGGAACCCGGCAGACATCGAGTCCACGGGACCCGCAGTCACACTCGTGGAGCTTGCAAAAGGGCGCGCGTGCCTGCAATGCCGCCTCTTAAAGGGGACGTACAGGTACGTCCATGTGCGCAGTCGAAGCCATTCTGCCGACGTATATAGTCATGCAGCGGTCGGTAAGCGGTTAAAAACTGACAGTGCTGAAAGCTGAAAATTGACTTGGGCAGGAAGATGCGAAAGTGCCTTGTATTGAAGTGGTTATAGGTATAAAGAAGTTGCAGCTGTTAAAACTAAGCATGAACCATCATCACGCATAATGAGATTGCATACCCTACAAAATAAGTCATTGCAATATAATAACCCCCACCCATTCTGGGTAAAACTATCACCCCTAGCACCAAAGTCAAAAGTCTCGGAGTCATTTTCGATACCTACATGACAATGGATGCACAAATAGGGTCAGTAGTCAGCGGATCCCACCATCTGCTGCGCCTACTACGCAGACTCATGCCCTTTATCCCAAAAGAGGACATTGCAGTCGTGGTGGGAACAATCATCAATTCCAGACTCGACTACGCAAATGCCCTCTATCTAGGACTCCCCAAATACCAAATCACTCGTCTGCAAGTCGTTCAAAATACGGCCGCTCGACTAGTGACTGGGAAAAAACCATGGGAATCAATCTCACCTTCACTGAGATCCCTTCATTGGTTGCCGGTAAAAGACAGAATCACTTTCAAGGCACTCTGCCTAATACATACGTGTATTCAAGGCAACGCCCACCAATATCTATGCGAAAAAATAAAAGCCCATAACCCCAATCGCATTCTGCGATCCACCAATCAAAACCTCCTCCAGATACCCAAGGCCAGATACAAGTCCAAAGGAGATCGAAGATTTGCAGTCCAGGGACCTCGCCTGTGGAATGCACTACCAACCACCATCCGACTGGAGTCGGACCACTTGGCCTTCAGGAGAAAAATTAAAACCCATCTCTTCTGAGGTCAAGGGGTTCCTTACCCATGAAATGGATACAGCGCCCAGAGGCGATTCAGTTTGCATGTGTTGCGCTTTACAAGTCTCTCTCTCTCTCTCTCTCTAACCACTTGAAGGTTTTACCACCTTCATGACCAGGCCATTTTTTGCTTTTCGCCAATGAGCTGTACGCAAACAAAACTTATATACAATTTTTCACACAAACAGAGCTTTCTTTTGGTGGTATTTGATCACCAATAGGTTTTTTTTTTTTGTGATTTAAATGAAAAGGGACACATTTTTGATAAAAAATATATATATATTTTTACTTTTTGCTATAAAACATATCCAATATTTTTTTTTTAAAAAATAAAATGTTTTCATACATTTTTAACCAAAATGCATTCTGCTACATTTAAAAAAAAAAAAAATGTAATCTGTATATTGATTGGTTTGTGTGAAAGTTATAGAATCTACTAACAATATACCGTATATACTTGAGTATAAGCCGACTCGAATATAAGCCGAGGCACCTAATTTTACCACAAAAAATGGGAAAATTTATTGACTCGAGTATAAGCCTAGGGTGTCCATCTGCATGCCTCACTGTGTCCATGTGCATGCCTCACTGTGCCCATGACTAGACTTATGCCGCGTACACACACGATCATTTTTCGGGTTGTAAAAAGCAAAGTTTTTTTAAAATGTCATTTAAAATGATCGTGTGGGGGCTTCAGAGCATTTTTCGAGTTCTGAAAAACGACAAAAAAAAAAAATTCGAACATGCTCTATTTTTTCACGACGTTTTAAACAATGTCGTTTTTCGGGTTGTAAAAAATGATCGCGTGTGGGCTTTACCGACGTGAAAAACCTGCGCTTGCTCAGAAGCAAGTTATGAGACAGGAGCGCTCGTTCTAGTAAAACTACCGTTCGTAATGGAGTAAGCACATTCATCACGCTGTAACAGACAGAAAAGCGCAAATCGTCTTTTACTAACATGAAATCAGCTAAAGCAGCCCAAAGGGTGGCGTCATCCCAATGGAACTTCCCCTTTATAGTGCTGTTGTACGTCACAGCACTTTGCTAGAGCATTTTTTTGTGTGGGCAATGTCGTTTTAATGAGGAAGTTGAAAAGAACTTAGTTTTTTCTAGAGGCTGAAAAACGTTGTTTTTTACAACCCGAAAAATGATCGTGTGTACGCGGCATTACGTTTAACATGGGAATATATCGAAGGGGTGCCCGGCTTTGAAAAATCGGTGCTCCCCGGCCGTAGGTACCTCAAACAGAAAACTTTGAACACTTGTAGAGGAGACCTGGGGCTACATGTGTGCAAAGTTTCGGGTCCAGGGGACCTAGGGCCGGCCAGTACCGGGTCCCCAAAATCTGGAAGATTAGGTGCAAAAAGGTGACTCGAGTATAACCCGAGGGGGACATTTTCAGCACCAAAAAATGTGCTGAAAAACTCGGCTTATACTCGAGTATATACAGTATATTGTAATTTTTATCATTTATTTTTTTATACTACTAATAGCAGCGATTAACGACTTATAATGGGACTGTAATATTGCGGTGGAAAATCTGGCACTAACTGACACATGGAGAAACTGACTTACTGCCACTGTCATCACCATGGCCATTATTACAGTGATCAATGCTAAAAATATGCACTGTCACTGTACTAATGACACTGACTGGGAAGGGGTTAACTTCTAGGGTGATCAAGGGGTTAAATATGTGCCTAACTATGTGCAATGTGTATACGATGTGCTGCTTGTTATTAATGATATCTTAGTTTCCCACCCCTGCTCTGCAGGGATGAGAAACTGACACATATCGCTCCCTGTGCACAGAGCTCTGTGTTAAATTTCATCTCAGAGCTCTGGGCTATGAATGTACACAGCTGATCAGCACATCCTGGCCATGAATCATTGACCAGGACTTGCTAACAGGCTCCAGCTGTAGGTAATCACAGCAAGAGCCAGCTTGGGAGAGCGCATGCAGACGCCTTAAACCCGGAAGTAAACGCACCAGTACATTGCTTTGCCTACAGCCGCTGCTCGCCCACAGTAAAACGTGGGCAGGTAGTCATTAAATGGTTAATGTACAAATTATATGCTTATTTGTGACATGAAATATGCTAAAAACATTATTGTGCTGATAATCTATTTTTTGTTTGCATCTTTCTATATACCAGAGTTTGTTTCTTTTGAGGTTTTCTCACCATCTTTTATGTAGTTTTAATTTATGACTTTCTGGCACCAGGATAAATGTTCTGATAATAACAATAATAATAGCATTCCATAATCTAGCATAAATATGTCTATGCATGTATTATTGCTAGTCACACCTATTGCTGATAGCATTCCTGGGTTTATTTAACAATACTTTTGTAATGTGCTTTTATTAGTTAGCTACAGTAATCTGAAATTTGGTTGCTATGAGTTACAACAATTTTCACTTGGTCGTTGTCCTATTTCTGCCTTTTTACAAACCCTCCAAAACTAATTTATTTTGCAATGACTATTTCCCATAGCAAAAACACACATGAATTTTCTAACTCACCGGTTGTAGTGGTACAAGGATAAGTTATTTGATCAATTGTCCCATTAATTCCACATATGGCACTGAGACATTGTCCATTGCCAATATATTCAGTGTAGACTGTTTCATTGTACTGATACATCATTCCATTGTATACACAGAAACAGGCTGTAAAAAAAAGGTTTGACAACATTAGAATAAATATTATTATACACTCAATATTTACTGTTATCCTATGTGTATACCCAAAAACATATTGGGCTTATACCCAACATACAACATATTGGGTTTATTACTAAAGGAGATGATGATCTTCACACAATAAACTATTCACTTCAATTATCGGTTCATGAGAAAAGTAATTTAACAGGAATTTAATTTGCACATGATTTGATATTTGAAATAAATACTCAAATAGATTATTGTGTTAAGAGAATCAACTCTTATTGAGTTACTCAAATTATATGGTGCTATATATAAAGGAAAATATACCACAAAAAATAAAAAATAAACTAAATTAAAATCGGCACAAAAATTGTCATATGTACTGAAGATTTCAATAGTGATATACAGTAAGTGTGTGTGTGTGTGATTATGTATATATATATATATATATATATATATATATATATATATATATATATATATATATATATATATATATATATATATATATACAGGGCTCAAAATTTCAAGTCCTGAGCTACTAGCCAGGCCTCAAGAGTTACTCGCCACCAGTTGCCCCACCTAATTCATACACTGCCCTGCGCCTAATTGCACCCGTAAACACGCCCCTTGTAGATTATCTCATGGAATGACAATGTTTTATGCAGAATCAAGTTTTACAAAATTAAATATTACCAACAACAACTTTAACAAAATGGGACAGGGCACTGGGGGCAGACCAGAGGGACAGGGCACTGGGGGCAGACCAGAGGGACAGGGCACTGGGGGCAGACCAGAGGGACAGGGCACTAGAACTGGGTCTCTTCCCCATTATCTTGCTGTCTGCTCTGCAACTCCCATCCATCCTCTCTCTCTCTCTCCCATTCATCTCATCATCAGGAGCCTGTGTGTGTGGCTCCACGCTTGCATGTCCCCACTTCCCCCTTTTCTTCAGGCTGGCAGAGAGGAAAGGAGCTGCAGCACAGCGGGAGGGAGTACAATCCAGCGCTGAGATCCACACAACTGCACAGCCATTGACACCATAGCACAGCGCTCATTGAGACCAGTCTGTTCACAGTGCTCAGGCTAAACTGTTGGACACTTACATAGAGCACAAGGAGAAGAAAACTGCACAAACTAGAAGGCGGCCGCTCTCATGTCAGGGCAACTTTCAGTGAGCGCTGCACCGGAGTGGTAATTTTTTCAATCCTCCACCTCACTCATTACTTTCTGCTCTCCAGCTACATTGGTCGGGGCCCGGGGGAGGGGGGCAGGCTCAGAGAGGTCATACTGTTAGGTCCCATGGCTTAATGAGAATTGTAAGGAGAGCACCTGTGTACTGCCCTGCCTGTGCGCGGCTCACCAGACTACTTTTCCCAAGCATGCACCTTTCCTCTTCGGCCGCCAATCTCATCGGGACTCTAAGTGTAGGCACAGATTGGGAGATTGGTCATGCAGCCCTGTCATCACTCGCCCCCAGCTTAAATCTACTCGCCAAATGCTAGTAGGCGAGTGGAAATTTTGAGGGCTGTATATATATATATGCACACACCATGCACACCTTGACAATTGTCCACAATCGCCTGTTTAATGAATAAACCCCATATGTGGCAATCTAAAGGCTAGGCAGGTAAAAAAGGGCAGATGTTGCAGTGATAATACCTACAAGAGATATCCTCCATAACCTGAAAAACATCCCTGAATAATGCTAATGTGCACGGGGTGATTAGGGTGTGCCCCATGCGCATGCATATGATATACAGTGCTGTGAAAAAGTGTTTGCCCCCTTGGAACAGTGGTGAACCTTACCAGGAGTGGTCGGCCAACCAAAATGACTCCAAGAGCATGACAACTCATCCAGGAGGTCGTATAGAACCCAGAACAACACCTAAAGAACTGCAAGCCAGTTCATGATTCAAACACGAGCCCAGGTTCACACTAGGCTGCGGGAATAAAGATGTGTGAGTTCAGCTGAACATGTGCGATTTCACTCCCGCTTGTCAGTCCCGATTTCGGCCGTAATTACAAAGAAATCGCAAAAAGTAGTGCAGAAATTACTTTTTGATATTGGTGCAGCACCGCAAAGGCGGCATCGCACCGATTAGGATGGTGCCATTGCCGGCAAATGCCGCCGATTTGACATGTCAAAATGAACCAGTGTGAATAAGGGCTAAGAAATGGCATCCATGGGAGAGTTCCAAGGCCAAAGCCACTGCTGACCAAAAAGAACACAAAGGCTTGTCTCACATTTACCAAAAAAAAAACATTTTGATTATCCCGAAGACTTTTAGACAAATATTCTGTGGACTGATGAGACAAAAATTTTACTTTTTGGAAAGTTTATGTCCCGTTACATCTGGCATAAAACTTATACAGCATTTCATAACAAGATCATCATACCAACAGTCATACATGGTTTTGGTAGCGTGATGGTCTGGGGCTGCTTTGCAGCTTCAAGACCTGGACAACTTACCATAATTGATGGAACCATCAATTCTGAGCTCTACCAGAAAATCCTAAAGGAGAATGTCCGGCCATCAATTTCTGACCTCAAGTTCAGCAGGACAATGATCCGAAACACATCAGCAATTCCACCTCCAAATGGTTCAAACAAAGCAAAATTTATGTTTTGAAGTGGTCTAGTCAAAGCCCGGACTTAAATCCAATTGAGATGCTGTATCATGACCTTACACAGGCTGTTCATGCTGGAAAACCCTCCAATGTGGCTGAATTAAAATAATTCTGCAAAGAAGAGTGGGCCAAAATTGCTCCACAGCAATGTGAAAGATTCATTGCCAGTTATCGCAAACGCTTGATTACAGTTGTTGTCACCAATGGTGGCACAACCAGTTATTAGGTTTAGAGGGCAATTGCTTTTTCTCATAAAGCCAGGCAGGTCTGGACAGCTTTTTTGAGTTAATAAATGAAACCATCATTTAAAAACTGCATTTTGTATTTACTCAGGTTATCTTTGTGTAACAATAACATTTATTCGAAGACCTCAAATCCCTCCTTTGCACTTAAGAGCATTCAAAACACCAAGTTTGGCGGTTTTGAATACTGATTTTTTTTAACACTTTTGAGGCCGCGTACACACGGTCGGTCCATCCGATGAGAACGGTCCGAAGGACCGTTTTCATCGGTTAACCGATGAAGCAGACTGATGGTCTGATGTGTCTACCTACACACCATCATTTAAAAAAACGATCGAGTCCAACGCGGTGACGTAAAACACAACGACGTGCAGAGAAAAATGAAGTTCAATGCTTTCAAGCATGCGTCGACTTGATTCTGAGCATGCACGGGTTTTGAACCGATGCTTTTGCGTACTAACCATCGGTTTCGACCTATCAGTTAGGCGTCCATTGGTTGAAAAGTTCTAAATTTTTGGACCGAAGTATAACTGACCGATGGGGCCCACACACGGTCGGTTTGGACCGATGAAACTGAACTTCAGTCCGTTTTCATCGGTTTTGTCTGAATGTGTGTACAGGGCCTAAGGCCTCGTACACACGATAGGATAGCGAGAGGACAACGGTCTGAAGGACTGTTTTCATTGGTCAAAACCGATCGTGTGTGGGCCCCATAGGTTATCTAACCTTCGGTTAAAAAAATAGGAACTTGCTTTAATATATAACTGATGGACTGGTAACCGATAGGTCAAAACCGATCGTTAGTATGCAAAAGCATCGGTTAAAAACCCGCGCATGCTCAGAATCAAGTCGACGCATGCTTGGAAGCATTGAACTTTGTTTTTTTTGGCTGTTATCTCAAGCAGTGTGAGGGGACATCTCCCAACTCCTGCCGCCTTCCGCGGCTCGCCCAGGCTCTCCTGTCCTGTGCAATCGGCTTTGCGTAAGTCTCAAGTCTAGTAACCCCAAAGCAATGTCATGACTTCACTTCCAGTTTACAGAAGACTTAGGCCTTGTACACACGATAGGTTAACCAGAGGACAACGGTCTGAAGGACCGTTGTCCTAGGTTAACCTATGAAGCTGACTAATGGTCCGTCGTGCGTACACACCATCAGTTAAAAAAACGATCGTTTCAGAACGCGGCGACGTAAAAAACAACGACGTGCTGAGAAAAATTAAGTTCAATGCTTCCGAGCATGCGTCGACTTGATTCTGAGCATGCATTGATTTTTAACCGATGGATTTCCCCACAGACGATTGTTTTTTTAACTATCAAATAATTTTAAAACAGGTTCTAAGTTTTTTCACCGATGGGAAAAAAACTGATGGGGCCCACACACGATCGGTTTGTCTGATGAAAACGGTCCATCAGACCGTTTTCATCAGACGAACCGATCGTGTGTATGCGGCATAAGAGTAATAGATGAACTCATGGTAAAACCAACACCCACAACATTTAGATCCCTGCAAATAGAATATGGTATATCGAACACTGAACAATATACATACTTACATGTTTTCCATTTCCTCTGCTCCAATCCAAACACCTCTATCTCTCTGCTGTGGCGACCATGGAAACCCAATACTATACTGTGCCTAATACTAAGATTAAAGGTATCTCCTTATTTTATAATCTGCTCAATAATAATTATCAAAGTGTGGGAAAAAGATTTAAGCGTTTGCTATACACCTGAACAATGTCAGAAAGCACTTATCCTCACATGTGTGGCAACAAGAAGTGTTAATTTATGGGAGCTGACACAAAAAAGTTTGCTCAGGTGGTATTTAACATCATACATGATTTCTAGATTTTCCCCACAAGCCTCTCCTATGTGTTGGAGGAAATGTGGAGTAACAGGTACACTATACGACATATTTTGGACGTGTCTGAGCACATCTATTTTTTGGACAGCGATCTTCCGACTGTTTACACAAATTTTGGAGATAATTATACCCTTATCACCAGGATTGGATAGCCTTAAAGCGGTTCTCCACCCTAAAGTGGAGTCCCACAGATCGGAACCCTCCCCCCCTCCGGTGTCACATTTGACACCTTTCAGGGGGGAGGGGGGTGCAGATACCTGTCTAAAGACAGGTATTTGCACCCACTTCCGGCCACACGCTACGGGCAAAAGACGGGCATTCCGTCACATCCCGTCTTTCGCCCGTTGTGTGCTGGGAACACTCGGCTCCCAGCACACAGCGTGTGAGCCAATCGGCGGGCGCAGCGCGACTCGCGCATGCGCCGTAGGGAACCGGGCAGTGAAGCCGCAGCGCTTCACTTCCTGGTTCCCTCAGCGTGGATGGCGGGGGGAGCAGCAGAGTGACGAGCGATCGCTCGTGCTCTGCTGCGATCGGCGCTGGACTCCAGGACAGTAAGTGTCCTAATATTAAAAGTCAGCAGCTGCAGTATTTGTAGCTGCTGGCTTTTAATATTTTGTTCCCGTGGCACATCCGCTTTAAGCAAAGAAACAGTACCTGTAGATTTTAGAGTCATAATCACTCACATTCTATTAAGCGCATGGTTAACAACACTAGTACACTAATGGAAAGCCCAGGAAGTTCCTTCTGTCTGTGAAGTTATAGAGACAACCCACATGCATGCGACACATGAGATACTATTTGCCTCTTCTCTTCTTATACGCGGGAACGACGGCCATACTTAACATTGAGTACGCCACCAGATAGCAGCTTTAACTATACGCCGGAAAAAGCCGAACGGAAATGACGTAAAAGAATGCGACGGCCGCTCGTACGTTCGTGGATCGTCGGAAAAAGCTAATTTGCATACTCGACGTGGATAACGATGTGAACGCCACCCAGCGGCCGCCGGAAAATTGCATCTTAGATCCAACGGCGTACTAAGGCGTACGCCTGTCGGATCTAACACAGATGTCGTCGTATCTTGTTTGGTGGATACCAAAACAAAGATACGACGCGCAAAATTTTAAATTACGCGGCGTATCAACAGATACGCCGGCGTAATTTCTTTGAGGATCTGCCCCTTTGAGGATCTGCCCCATACAGGTTTATCAGGTGGGCCCAAAAGCGGTCTCATTTGATATGGGGTTACTGAACACTGAATTCAAGTACACGTTTCCGTGTATACCATCTATGTACAATTAATGTTATCTCAAATGTCCTTACTCATTTTGTAATGTTTATATATTATATTTTTAATAAAGAACAATTGAAAACGAAAACTAACTTAACCTTTAAAGCCCTATCTCTCCTGAATAAAATGATGTATAATACATTAGGGTAGACTACAAAACCTAAAAGAATTAAGACATTGTTGAAACAAGCAAAACAAAATGCTCTGTGACTCTGGATCTAGGGAGAAAAAGGCCCTGGGACTTAAGTCCTGCATCTGCACACCCAAGAGCTTGCTATGAAAGTTAAAGTGTTTGTAACCTTCTTAAAAAATTGTCACTGCCAGCCCTTCTTTTATGCCGTATTAACACACAGTGGGCCAGATTCACAGAAGAGATACGCCGGCGTATCTCCTGATACGCCGTCGTATCTCTGTGTTCCGGCCGTCCTAACTATGCGACTGAGTCATAGAATCAGTTACGCATAGATAGCCAAAAGATCCGACAGGTGTAATTGAATTACACTGTCGGATCTTAAGGATGCAATTCTAGGCCGGCCGCTAGGTGGCGAGGCCATTGCGGTCGGCGTAGAATATGCAAATGACTAGTTACGGCGATTCCCGAATGTCCGCGCTGCCCGTCGATCTAACTTTACGTTGTTTCCGTCGAGATACGCCGCGTAAAATTAGGGCTGAGCCCTAGGTGTTCTAAGCCATGTTAAGTATGGCCGTCGTTCCCGCGTCGAAATTAAAAAAATCACGTCGTTTGCGCAAGTCGTCCGTGAATGGCGCTGGACGCCATTTACGTTAATGTCTAAACAAATGACGTCCGTGCGGAGCATGCGCAGTACGTTCGGCGCGGGAACGCGCCTAATTTAAATGGTGCCCGCCCCATTTGAATTGGGCGGGCTTGCGCTGAGCGCATTTACGTTACACCGCCGCAAGTTTACAGGTAAGTGCTTTGTGAATCAGGCACTTACGCTGTAAACCTGCAGCGGTGTAACGTAAATCAGATACGTTACGCTGCCGCGGAGCAACGTAATTGTATCTGAATCTGGCCCTGTGTACATATTTGTGGAAAACAAAGCCTCCAAATACAGGGCCAGATTCACAAAAGATATACGATGGCGTATCTCCTGATACGCCGCCGTATCTCTGTGATCCACCCGTCCTAACTATGCGGCTGATTCATAGAATCAGTTACGCATAGATAGCCCTAAGATCCGACAGGTGTAATTGACTTACACCGTCGGATCTTAGGATGCAATTCTAGGCCGGCCGCTAGGTGGCGAGGCCATTGCGGTCGGCGTAGAATATGCAAATGACTATTAACGGCGATTCACGAACGTCCGCGATGCCCGTCGATCTAAATTTACGTTGTTTCCGTAGCGATACGCGTCGTAAATTTAGGGCTGCCTTCTAGGTGTTCTAAGCAATGTTAAGTATGGCCGTCGCTCCCGCGTCAAAATTTAAAAAATCACATAGTTTGTGTAAGTCGTCTGTGAATGGCGCTGGACGCCATTTACGTTAACGTCTAAACAAATGACGTCCGTGCGACGTCATTTATCGCAATGCACGTCAGGTAATTTTCCCGACGGAGCATGCGCAGTACGTTTGGCGCGGGAACGCGCCTAATTTAAATGGTGCCCGCCCCATTTGAATTAGGCGGGCTTGCGCCGAGCGGATTTACGTTACACCGCTGCAAGTTTACAGGTAAGAGCTTTGTGAATCAGGCACTTACGCTGTAAACTTGTGGCGGTGTAACGTAAATCAGATACGTTACGCCGCCGTGGAGCAACGTAATTCTCTCTGAATCTGGCCCACAGTTTTTTACAGATCTTCGGGCCGGTCACATGACTCCCGGCCGCTCTCCAACTCCGATGTATGGGCAACAGTGTGAGGGACTGAGATCTCCCTCTGACCTTAGCTGGGGAGGTCACATGACCACTGTGCTGGCCACTTAGCCCTTCCCGCTGTAGCCCTTAGATGGGGGAAGAGAGCACCAGGAGTAACGTGATGTCTGAAGATCTCTAAAAACTGTATTTAGAGGCTTAGTTTTCCACAAATATGTACACTGTGTGTAAATGCTGCATAAAAGAGAGGGTGGCAGTGACCTTTTTTAGGATTTACTTTTAAACTAATAGTGCCAGGAGGGTGGGAGAGACGGCACACAGAGCTGGCAGGCAGGTAGGGAGGGGGGGAGAGGACAGAGGAGAGCTGCGGATGATGAAGGGACATAAACTGACTATCGGTGTCAGGGCTGAGCAGCCATGATAAACCGTGATCAGTTTACAGTGTGGAGGACAGAAGCAGGCAGGATCAGACAGGTATTTCAGGTGATACAGGTGGCCAAATTACACAGCACAAGCACTGTGCCGTATAACATGCTTTAAAGGAACATGATCTATTTTTTTTAATAAAGTTATTAAAAATATTAAACTAATATAACAGTTTTTTTTTTATATATATTTTAGGTGTTTAGCTAGTTACCTAGATACACAGCTTATAGGTTAGTGTGCTGGAGGAAGATTAATTAAGTAATTGGTGTTCATTTTTTTTAAGTAGTTGTAAATCCCAGTCATGAAATATGAGCAAAGCACATATATCTGAAGTGTTTATTTATCTATCTCCAAAGCTCTAAGGGCCAGATTCACGTATAATCGCGTAAATCTGCGGCAGCGTAACGTATCACATTTACGTTACACCGCCACAAGTTTTACGGGCAAGTGCTTGATTCACAAAGCACTTGCCTGTAAACTTGCGGCGGCGTAGCGTAAATCCGTCCGGCGCAAGCCTGCCTAATTCAAATGGGGCACGTATCATTTAAATTAGGAGCGTTCCCGCGCCGAACGTACTGCGCATGCTCCGTTTTGAAATTTCCCACCGTGCTTTGCGCGAAATGACGTCGCAACAACGTAATTTTTTGAACGGCGACTTACGCAAACAAATTTTTTTAAATTCGACGCGGGAACGATGGCCATACTTTAACATGGCAAGTCTAAATATAAGCCATGAAATAGCAGCCATAACTATACGCCGGGAAAAGCCGACTAGCGACGACCGCGCGTACCTTCGTGGATCGCCGTAAACAGCTAATTAGCATACCCGACGCAGAAAACTACGCAAACTCCACCCAGCAGGCGCCAAAGTATTGCATCCTAAGATCCGAAGGCGTACGAAGCCGTACGCCTGTCGGATCTTACCCAAATGCCGTTGTATCTTGGTTTGAGAATTCAAACTAAAGATACGACGCGGGAAATTTGAAAGTACGCCAGAGTATCAGTAGATATTCCGGCATACTTCGTCTGAGAATCTGGCCCTATGTGTCATTTTTCTCTGGTGCTTAGTTCCTCTGTTATCAGCATGAGTCACTTCTGATGCCGCGTACACACAATCAGTCCATCCAATGAGAACGGACCGATGGACCGTTTTCATCGGTTAACCGATGAAGCTGACTGATGGTCCGTCGCGCCTACACACCATTGGTTAAAAAAACGATCGTGTCAGAACGTGGTGACGTAAAACACAACGATGTGCTGAAAAAAACGAAGTTCAATGCTTCCAAGCATGCATCGACTTGATTCTGAGCATGCGTGGATTTTTAACCGATGGTTGTGCCTACTAACGATCGTTTTTTTCCCATCGGTTAGGAATCCATCAGTTAAATTTAAAGCAAGTTGGCTTTTTTTTAACCAATGGTTAAATAACCTATGGGGCCCACACACGATCGGTTTTGACCGATGAAAACGGTCCATCAGACCGTTGTCCTCTGTTTAACCTATCGTGTGTACGAGGCCTGAGAAGTTTTCCTGACACGTGAGACAAAATTTGTGTCGAGTAGGGACCTCACAATGTAGCTTGTATATTCACAGACAGCTTTCCCACACCGTAACTGCAGCCTCTCTGCACCCTCCTATGTGCTCCTGACTCATGAAAAAAGATTTTAACAGTTTTCTGCCATTTTGAAGATGTGTAGGGAAGAAAAGAGGCAGATAAACAAGTAAAACCTATGTATGAGGATTTGTTTCATTTGTGTATTATCTGAGGCTGTCCACTTCACTGGGTGTATGTGAGGGTTTACAACCACTTTAACTAAAACAGTTAAAACAGCCCCTGTGTCCACCTGGTGATTGGCTGTGCTATCCCCATGCTGTCTTGGACAGATTGTAAAGAACATTACATCACTTTGCTTCTATTCTGTTCTGAAGAAGCAGAGTTTGGTCCGTGAAACACGTTAACATAGAAGAGGATGCATCACCAAAGTTCTCTATCATTATTTTAACTATTTATATAAGAATGCTGCATTAAGGCCCCTTTCACATTGAGGCATTTTTCATGCGGTACAGCGCTAAAAATAGTGCTGCTATACCGCATGAAAAAACCTGCCCTGTAGTGTTCAATGTGAAAGCCCGAAGGCTTTCACACTGAAGCGGTGCGCTAGCAGGAGCGCTCCAAAAGTCCTGCTAGCCGCATCTTTACCGCGGTATAGGAGCGGTGTGTTCACCGCTCCTATACCACGCCTTCCCATTGAAATCAATGGGAAAGCGCGGTAATACCGCGGTATTAACCCTTTTTCGGCCGCCAGCGGGGGTTAAAACCTCACCGCTAGCGCCCGAATATCGCGGTAAATACGACGGTATAGCCGCGCTACAAATAGCGCGGATATACCGTCACCGCGGCTCCACGCCTCAATGTGAAAGAGGTCTAATAGTCACTAAAAATCTGTTGACCATTTTGGTGACAAATAGATTCAGCTCTGTACAAACTGTTATAATGTGAAGTTCTTTCATTTCTATAATCTTTCTGGTGAATTTAGGAGTCTGATTTCAGGATCCTGACTGGTCCATATATTTTAAATCTGTAAAAATAACATGTATTATTTAAAATTATGTCCATAGGGCCAGATTCACGTAGCGCAGCGGATCTATAGATCCGCTCGTTCTACGTGAATTAAGATCCGCTTCCGCAAGTTTAGGAGGCAAGTGGCTAATTCACAAACAACTTACCTCCAAACTTGCGACGGCGGATCCTAAATCCCCCGGCGGAATTCAAATTCCGCGGCTAGGGGAGTGTACTATTTAAATCAGGCGTGTTCCCGCGCCGATTTAAATGCGCAGGCGCCGTCCTCAAAATTTCCCGGCGTGCATTGCTCCCACTGACGTCGCTAGGACGTCAGTGGTTGCGACGCTTACGTAAACGACGTCCGTCCGTATTCGAGAACGACTTACGCAAACGACGTTAAAAAATTTAAATTCGACGCGGGAACGTCGGCTATACTTAACATTGGCTGCGCCTGATAAAAGAAAGGGTAAGTATACGACGGAAAACCGCTACGGAAACGACGTAAGAACACTGCGACGGGTCCGCGTACGTTCGTGAATTTGCGTATCTCGCTGATTTACATATTATTTATCGTAAATCAGCGGGAACGCCCCCGGCGCCATTTTTAAATTGAAAAAAATATCCGACAGTGTAACACATTGTAACACTGTCGGATCTAGCCCTATCTATGCGTATATGATTCTATGAATCAGGCGCATAGATAGGACCAGTTTACGTCAGAGATACGATGGTGTATCTGTAGATACACCGTCGTATCTCTTTGTGAATCTGGCCCATAGTCTCCAAATGTACCCATGAAGTCTAAAAAATAAAAAAATAAAAAAAAATCCGCTTTAGACTTCTATATTAACAGATGTGGTACTAGCAGCTCCCCTATTTGTAATACCACAAGTATAAACAGTACATATATGTTTAAAATTACAGTAATCGCATAAACATGTGACAGAACACTGACTCGGTTTCCCAGCTGTGAGTTAGTGTTCAGCCTATCACGGAGGAGGAGGCGGCGCTTTGTTACATTCAGTCTAGTTGGCGGCCAAGCAGTGTATCACAGCGCTGGGAGATAAGGCTGCAGATGGGCTCAGCGCCAGGAGGACTTGAGTATAAGCTGAGGGGGGCATATTCATCCCAAAAAAATGTGCTGAAAAACTCGACTTATACTCGAGTATATACAGTATATATATCTGCCATAACTTTTATGAGTAATCAACTAATATTGAGTAGGCCCCCTGCCAAAACAGCCTGATTCGTCAAAGCAAGGACACCACTATACTCTGAAGGTATGCTCTGGTATCTGGCACCAAGCCATCAGCATCAGAGCCTTTAGGTTGTGATGTGGGGCCCCCTATAAGTTTGACTTGTTTTTCCAGAACATCCCACAGATGCTTGATGGATTAAAATCTGTAGAATTTGGATGCCAAGTCAACAACTCAAACGTGTTGTTGTGTTCCTCAAAGGCCACTGCCATCAGGGAATACCGTTTCCATGAAGGGGTGTACTTGGTCAGCAACAATGTTCAGTAGGGATGGGCCTGATGTTCGCGTCAGTCTTCAAATAGCAAACATGGGGCGTTCGTGGCAAATTTTAGCGCTGCCAGACATCCCATAATGCACTGCGAGACCTGCATGCTTTGGCCAATCACAGCACACTCTGCTGTGAGAGCCATGATTGGCCAAAGGCTGGGTGACTTTAGCCAATCATGGCTCAGGGGACTAAGTCCATGCCCCACACTATATAAGGCTGCTTACATGGCTGCCGTACATAGTGTTATAATTGAGAGAACGTTAGCTAGAGGCAGGTTAGTTAGTGGCATGCAGGCAGTTTAGTGTGTATATATATATAGTGTGTATGTATATATATATTCATCAGCCAGGAAGCTGCGCGTAGGACGTATATTGCAACATGACAATCATCCAAAAGACAAGGCCAAGCTGACCTGTCATTGGCTACAGCAGAATAAAGTGAAGGTTCTGGAGTGGCCATCTCAGTCTCCTGCCCTTAATATCATTGAGCCACTCTGAGGAGATCTCAAACGTGCAGTTCATGCAAGACAGCCCAAGAATTTACAGGAACTGGAGGCTTTTTGCCAAGAGTAATGGGCAGCTTTACCATCTGAGAAGAAAAAGAGCCTCATCCACAAATACCACAAAAGACTTTAAGCTGTCATTGATGTTAAAGGGGACAATACACTGCATTAAGAAAAGGGGTATGTAAACTTTTCATCAGGGTCATTTGGGTAGTTTCTGTTGCCATTATGGTTTAAAAAGAGTAAACACAGTTGATTGATAATAAATGGCTTCAGCCATACACTAAGAATGAGTGAAAGAAAAGTTTCTTCTCTGAATAATGGCCAAGAAATTATAAATTCTGCCAGTGTATGTAAACCTTTAAACACATGTTCCATAAAATCCGTCCATCAATCAGTACTTAAAGTTATCAGCATTTAAAAAAGTGTTTTGCCTACGAGACTAAGGAAGACAGAGTTCACTGCTTATTTCCATTTGTCTCTTCCTGGCAGTGGAACCCAAATGTCACATCCGGTCGCCATAAGGTCACATACTGACGCATTTCGTCATCACAACTTCCTCTGATACGCTTCATTGTGATGACCTTACGGCAACCGGAAGTGTCGTTTACCTTCCACGGCCAGGAAGAGACAACCGGAAGTAAGTGGTGGTCTTCCATAGTTTTGTGAGTCTTGTGGGTCCTGCGCTGTGTAGAACGTTGTTTTAAATGCTGATAACTTTAAGTACTGATTGATGGACGGATTTTACGGAACACGTCATTTTGAGTTTAAAATAAACGAGAGAAAAAATGTAATTATGCTATTTGAGCCCCTTTTTTCTGTCCGAATACCTGTGGGAGATCCAGTACAAGCTCTGACACCCTCCAAGAAAGCCGTGGTTAACATATCAAAGCTTGATGTGTTCATCTTTCTAGTGAGTGAGAACACTTAAGGGGAGTGTGATGCACGGCTTGCAGATTCTGGTGTGAGGTGCACATCTTTTTTGCCACATTAGAACCACCATCTGTGTCTTCCTGAACTTTTATCACCAGCTGTCATTCTTCAATTTTCTCATGTGCCATTACCATATGAAAGCTGATCATAATAAGCAATGACAGTAGTGCCGCTTTAGTAATCAGAGGTACCTTTGGACATTTTGCTATATTGTAAGAATTATTGTTTTGCATTTTGCACTTTAAAGCGGAGTTCCAACCTTTAACTGTTTCTTAAAAGTCAGCAGCTACAAAAAGTGACTTTTATTAAACAGACACTTGCCTGTTCCACTCCCCCCCTCTGTCGACGCCTCCATTCACAGTGTGGGCACCCAGCCATGACAGCTTTTGGCTTCATGGCCGGGCACTCACTGCGCATGCGCGAGTCACGCTGCGCTCTAGGAGTGGACAGGCAATTTCCTGGGACCTGTCACGTGTCCCAGGAGATCGTCTTGAGGGAGAGGCCGCCTAACGCGAGAGGAGGAGTCGCCTAGGTGGTCCCTGGGTGGAAGTAGGAAGTGGGACAGGAAGTCCCACTCCTACCAAAGCCCCCACTCCCCCCCAAAGAAATGACATGCCAAATGTGGCATGTAAGGGGGCGAGGAGTACTTAAAGCGGAAGTTCCACTTTTGGGTGGAACTCCGCTTTAGGTGGCAGCTGACATGTTGAATTACTGTGAGAGATCAAATCACTGTGAATACTGACATATTTTTATTTATAAGATCTAATATTTCCATAGCGCCAAGATAGTGGAAGAAGGCCTAGGTTTTCACTGTATTGTGTATTGTGAAAAAAAGCACAGAAACACCTAACTTCTTAATTAAGCCAACAACACTGTGCCTCAGGTGAACTTAAACCCCCAAACACTGTGCAATTTTGCTGCGCAACAGAATCGTGTAACAATGGTGGCAAAACTATTTATTTAAAAATTGCACAAAGCTTGTCGCTAAAAAAAGGAGCAGGAGAGAAAGTACTGTCCTATGAGCAACACGAGGAAGCATGTGTAAATCACGTTTTAAAAATCACAAATGGGAACACCTTTTCCCACTATGCGAGATCTGAACGGAGCCTTACTGCATATCCTTGTCTTAATAAATATGCCACAAGCATTTGTTATAGTATCTATACAAACTAGTACATTTTTGTGAATTTTACTTCAAATACATCAACTGTTATTTATGTTTAGGCTTACCAGATACATTATAGGTGCAAACGAAATTCGTATCTTGGCATTCACTAAAAAATAAACATAAATTTGTAATTGTTTGAAAATGTATTGCCAAAAAAAAATTGTAAACAAAACAGACAAATATTTCTAATGGCTCACCAAATTACACAGGGGTCACAAGAGGGTATTTGCTCTCCAGGATTATAGTATTTCCCTGTGTTGTCGTAGCATCCACATACATCTACACATTTCATACTAACTTCCTCAAAAAACGGTTTCTCAGGTGGACATACTGGATAACAACCTAAGGAGAAGTACAAGACAATATTTCATGCTTATCAATCCTGACCTGTATTTCTGGTAGCAGCCATATATCATAATTTACCTGAATACGGTAAAGTAAAATATCATTAGAAATTTATTATTTTTACATGGAATTTTTATAGAGAGCGCAGTGATTTCATAGCTATATAAATATTACACTTCTGTTGATGACTTGCTAAATAAATTGACCAAGGAGTTAAAGCTGGACTGTGGAAATGTAACGATACCCACAAGGGATGTAACTACACTTTGTATGGAACAAATGCCTTAGGTACTACCTTGTAAATTTGGCAGGGGTATGGCAAATGCCACACTCCCATTTATGTGGATCGAGAAGAATGAAAAGGTAAGATGAAAACCATAAGCACTTTGTTAGCCACTTCTTTTCCTTTATACTGGCTTATCAGAATACAAAAAGAATTTAGAGGATGGATGAAAGACCCAATCCCTCCCAAGGGAAACTTGGGAATAGGGATAAGCAAATCTGTCTGAGTAGTACAGTCAAGGGTTTGGGAGAGTCATGTTTGAAATTCAGCAAACCTGAACTTAGCAGCAAATCCTATTAAAGTCTCTGGATGATTTTTGCATGTGACTGCCATTTCCTCACCAAGCTCATGTGGATGCATTATTGACATGTCTATGTGGATGGAGATTTGATATTGACTAGACTTACACATGAACTGGCCAATTTTGAGCAAGTATAACTAAAAGCAAAACACCCATTTTGAACCAATGGCACATTCCAAGGGCAGATACTGGATATTCCAGATACAGTAAGCTTGGTCCATTTCTTCTAGGAGGTGCAGTTGTTGGTTGTACTGTCTACATTATGTAGTTTTTGAACAATCTACATATCTACCACAGAGCTTGACTGTAATGATCTTCCTGATGAAGTGGGTTATTGACACGTGAAAAGCTAAATATGGTACAAATGTTTCGGGTACCGTTAAAGTCCTGATTTTTCTACAGGTAGTTCGTTTTTTTTTTTATGTATCTCTATATAGGATGTGGTACCTGACACGAATAGTGTCTAAAATACTGAAGGTTCTCATTTGGGACCTTTTTTTTCTACCCTTTTTATATTGCAGCAATTATATATGTATATATATATATATATATATATATATATATATATATATATATATATATATATATATATATATATATATATATATATATATATTTGATATGTTTTATAGTAGAAAGTATTTTTTTTTTAATTTGTTGGTCTTTTTTTGTTGAAAGCGCAAAAAATAAAAACTCTATTGTGAGGAAAAAAATGCCATACATTTTATTTGGGTACAGTATTGCATGACAACGCAATTGTCAGTTAAAATAACACAGTGCCATATCACAAAAAATGGCCTGGTCATGAAGGGGGGGGTAAATCTTTTAGAGGTCAAGTTCTAAATATTTATTATATTGATTATTTATTTTTAAACATTTGAGTGAACATGTAAATTTACCTTCCACTTTGACTGCATCAGATGCACAAACTCCTGATGGGTTCCTACAGGATTTCATGCAGTGGGGTCCACAGGGTCTATAATGCCACTGACACTCATCTTCATGCTCATTGTAATATTCACAGAATGCAGCTGTAATGATAGAGAACATGTATAAACTGTAACTGTATATGAAACATATTAGGTAATTAATACTATGGTTTCAATACCTATAGCAGGGGTTTCCAAACATTTTAACACAGGGCTGGTTTATTGTCCTTCAGACTCTAGGAGGGCCGGACTTTGGCCAGCGGGAGTGGAAATTTTCCTGGCATCAGTGGGAGTAATCATCTGGCATTAATGGGAAGAATAGCGCCTCATCATTGGTAACATAGGGAGGAATAGTGCTCCATTAGTGGTGTCAGTGAGAGAAATGATGCTCCATTGTTGGTATCAGTTGTCAGAATAATGTCTGGTATCAGTGGAAGGGATAGTGCCCCAAGGGCCAGATAAAGGCAAGCAAAAGGCCGCATTCAGCCCTCGGGACACATTTCCTCTGACCTAGAGAATAAAACATGTTGAAGTAAGGAATTTATTTGCTGTATTATTTTGTGGACTTGCGACATGTTGCTTTCCTGCTGCGGTATCATTAGCAACTGCAGCCAACCAGTGATTCTGGAAGGAACTGAGCAACTTCTGCGAATGTGTGTGTAGTTTTGGAAGATCAGGGTCATTGTTCTCCTGCTCCTGTTGGGACCTGTTCCTTGCTAAGAAATAGTGGTAGTATGTTTTACATTGCACAGCACACCAAAATAATACTAAATACTTTCCAACACAGGTCAGGAATCCATGAATCAAAGTTGCTTCTGAGGAAACTTGGTTGTGAGAAAACGCATAGGGAAGAGTTAGTGAGATAATTACATTCTGGTTAGAATGCATTTCATTCACAGAAGAATGAGGGAATATGAGGACTGGGTGAAGTATCTAATGCTGGGACGCTAAACATTTATTTTATTGTCTTTTGTTATAAAAATTTTACTACCCTATTGGCAACTTTGGTCTTATATGCACTTACTGTACCTACCCATAATTTGTTGGGAAAAAGTGAAGCTGCTCTGGGGAATATAGCTCATCTTGTAGATTGAAAAAATATTTAATTACCTTGATCTATTTTTATTTATTTTTTGTTTTGTTTTGCTGACTTTACTCTTACAAGTTATGGTTCATCTTGAAGCGAAAGTACATTTTTCTTGGGGGATCGTGTATGGCAATATTGGAGCTGAAAATGGTTGCACTGATCACTTTAAATTTAGAATTGACCTTTGTTGATACATTTTTCATTTATGATAAGTGTATGTTATTTAATTGACTATTAACATGTTTTGCACTATATTATACAGCTCTATTATCACAATATATATTTTTTATAATTTATTGGATTTTTAAATGTTTATATATTCTTTACAGTTTATGAATTATTATTATTGAGTTGTTAGTAAGTGTTACTTTTCAGAACTCTGCACTATTTATATAGCTTTAGATTTGTCTATTTTATATACTCTAAATACAGCACAATAAGCTTTTAAAGGTGTTGCTTAGGTATTTAGCATGGAGTATTGTGTAATAAGCTGGGTAAACAGTTCGTTTTTATTTCCATTTAATCAGCGTGCAGAATGACCTACCCACTGTGCTGTTGTATTCCGAGAGCAGGGACTTCTCCACTGTCAGAATGTCCTGATCAGCATTGCAGCTGTTGATTGATGATGTTTTTAGAATAGGGTTGTTCGACAAATGCTGATCTAATCATCGGTTTCTGTTGAACAGGGAGGGCCACACACAGATCAAAATTAGTCTGATCCCTGCTGCACTGGCCGGATTTTGATCTGTGTGTACCCAGCTTTACAGGTAAATCAAAAATAAACTTTCAGTAAAATCTATTTAAAGATACTAAAGCCTTGTACACACGATCCGTCCATCCGATGAAAACGGTCTGAAGGACAGTTGTCTTAAGTTAACCGATGAAGCTGACTGATGGTCCGTCGCGCCTACACAACATCGGTTAATTAACCGATCGTGTCAGAACGCGGACACGTAAACCACGTACAACGGCACTATAAAGGGGAAGGCCAAAGCCTTTGGCGCCACCCTTGGGGCTGCTTTTGCTGACTCTGTGTTAGTAAAAGACGATTCACGCTTTTCTGTCTGTTACAGTGTGATGAATGTGCTATCTCCATAACGAAGGCTAGTTTTACAAGAACGAGCCCTCCCGTCCCCTCATTTAGTCTGAGCATGCGTGGATTTTTAACCGGTGGTCGTGCGTACTAACGATCGTTTTTGACCTATCGGTTAGGCGTCCATCGGTTCAATTTTAAAGCAAGTTCTCATTTTTTTTGAACGAAGGTTAAATAACCTATGGGGCCTACACACGATCGGTTTGGACTGATGAAAACGGTCCTTCAGACCGTTCTCCTCTGGCGATCCTGTCGTGTGTACGCGGCCTTAGAGGGTGCAATGGAAAGGACAGAAACTGGGTCTTTTATAGGGGTTTTTATCCTTACTTCTATATCACTGTATAGGTTAAATGCCAGGTTCCTGTTCATGCATAGTTCCCCACAGTTCAACAAACCTTGGGGTAATTTCTCCCACTGCCCTGACTCCTGCAGTAATAAAGCGTATGTCTAGCCAAAATGTTTTTCTCAGTTTGGAATAGAGTGAAGAAGGTTTAGAACCCCTGGAAGCTTTTATCTTGCTATCCTGGGCTTCAGTAGAGAGATTTACTCCCACTTCCTGTTCTGCAGACAACATGTATTTGGCTTGGATACACTTTAAAGCAGAATGTAAATAAAAAATGTGGCTTTCCTCTTCCTGCTCTTGAGGAAATGGTGTTCCTTTATTAGCTTAGAAGTGAGAGATAAAAGTGACAAAGTGCAAAACGGCTGGGATGCAAAAATGGAAGAAAATATTAAAATTATTATATGTTGGCCTCAAAAAGTGTTTTTACGTGAATCATCAATACTCTAAAATGCTGTAGACACTTACGGCAACGAGTAGGAGTTCTCCACTCCACACAGACACAGTGAGAAAGGCAAGCCTGAGCGTATTGGGCTACTGCAGTGCAAAAGCATTCACAGTCTCCTCCTTCATCACAAGCACATGAATCTTTCACACATGCTTCATAATAACTACTGGGATCCACCTTTAAACACAAAGGCAAGAAATCATTGTAATTTGATTCACAGATTCATCAATTTTAACTAATATAATAATAAGCAAAAAATCTGAAAGGCAATGCACTACTTTAACTTTTTTTGTTGCAAGTACCTTGAACATCTTATAAAAGCCTGATAGTGTTTAGAACTGTTCAGAGAGCTGATACAGAATTACATAGAAGGGTTTGGCTAGATAGCGGCATTTAGTCACAATCAACTGTAATGCTGATGGTAAACCCTCACCTTATAAAACAACAATTCAGTTTAAAATAAAGATGAAAGGCAAAACATTAACGCATAAATATAAAAAAATGTTTTTTTATAAATGATCTCATTCCATTTCTTCCCTCTCTTCTAAGCTGCATAAGAGCTGGGGAGGAGAAACAGCAGCACATTGACCTTCCCAGTGAAAGGTGGTGCTTGGGAGGGGTGGGGGGTTGTCAAGTCTGATCATTGGAGGAGCCCACACTGAGTTCCCAGCACAGCTAGAGTTCAACTGCTTAGTGTGGTTATTTTTTTTTAAAAGAAAATCAGAGGGGCTGCAAGGAACACCAGGGATTTCATACAAAGGAAGCAATTCAAAAAGAACAGGCTACTTAGCATACAAGTAAATGGTACAGCAGTAAATAAGTATTATTAAATGTTGGGTTTACATACTCTTTAAATACATTTTATAGCTTCTTCAACCCCTTTTTCAGTTTTATTACATGTCAGGAGGATATCCCAGCATTTATGTTTGCACAAGTAGCTCAGACACCTTAATCCAATCACTATGAAATATGCAGATGTTGATTGTCGTGAAAATTGTGAACAGGATGATTCCACAGCTTTCACATTTAAAGTGGAGTTCCACCCAAAAATTGAACTTCTGCTGATCGGATTCCCCCCTCCCTCCGATGTCACATTTGGCACCTTTCCGGGGGATCAGATATCTGTCTAATACAGGTATTTTCTCCCACTTCCGGCAATAGATCGCCGCAGAATCTGTACCATGTTTCTGGAACGAATTATGCTCGCAAACCAAGGTTTTACTGTACCTGTAAAAATATTTGTGAATAAGTAAAGTATTCCCACTACATATGGCAATCGTTCTAACAAGAGACTAGACCATTGTGATATGCATGTACAGGGGGTCCCCGACTTGGCCGTGAGCAGAACGGCATTCGACGGAACATCGGAAAACATCGGAAATGTCCGTAATTGCCGGTCTGCGCATGCGCGGCCAACTTACAAACTTTTTCGATCTACAAACAGGAGGAAAGTCCCCAACGGGTTTGTAACCCGGGGACCCCATGTATATTGTATTGTTTGGAGTGATTGGGAGGATTTTTGCAGCAAATAATATATATACTTGTATATTCACAAAAAAGTCTCCAAAAATCTGGCAAAATAATGGGGTGTATTTACTAAGGGCGCTTTGGCTAAGCATTTTGCAAGTGCAGTTTTTTCAGAGCTTAGCAAATGAGGGGGTGCTCTGCTGACTTCCATCATTCAATCATATGCAAGCAAAAAAATTTTTTTTTCTTTGCATGTGATTGGATATTCTTTGTAAAGTGAAGCTTTACCTCATTTGCCTTAAAGTGGAACTATAGACAACACTTGTTTTCTAGTTAGTCCAAGCACTTATAGAATCACCCATTATCCTAGGCACCTAATCCCAGACAAAAGCATTGAAATTGTAGATCGCTTCTTCGGGGGAAAGCAATATCCATTCAAATGTTTATAACTAAGTGAAACAAAAACATTCCAGTTAACCACTGGCTAACTGGAATGTTTTTGTTTCACTTACAGTAGTTAAAAACATTTGAATGGATATTGCTTTCCCCTGAAGAAGCGAAAATCGCAAAACATGTCGGGAATATGCGATTTCTGTATGCTTTAAACTGCAACTTTGTAATTTGATGACCACTACAATTTTTGACCCTGATTGGATCACAAATTTTAATATATTGTGTATTTAATAAAATATTTTTGTAATTTTTTTAAGATACGCTCTTTCTCATCATTACTGCATTATTAATCGTATCGTAATATATCCCCTTCCTTTTTTCTTCTTCACTTCTTTTTTTCATTTTGGATAGAGTACAGGAAGGGTTATAACCCCTGTCAGTTTTTTTTGCCATCTGTGTCATTGGAAGATTTTCCCCTCTATTACTTTTCTGGGGACAACCCAAATTTTGGTATTTTCTTTTACTTTTGCCTTCAATGATAATGGTAAACAGGACATATAGAGAGAATGAATCTCCCTAATGGGGGCACAGACAGCAATAAAAACCCAACAGGTGTTTTAATCCCTCTAAACTCTATCCAAAACTACAAATACGTTTTTCATTTAGTTATACTTTCAAGTAAGGGCTCTTTCACACGGAGCGGACCGTTTCCGGGTCCGCTCCATGTGTCTCCGTCGGCTCAGCGGGGATCCCCGCTCAGCTGTCGGCGGATAGGGCGGTCCCCGCACACAGTGCAGGGACCGCCCTGTATCTGCTCCGCTGTCCCCTATGGGGAACCTGATGCAGACGGACCGTCTGTCCGTCTGCATCAGTTCCGCTCCGCCGAACGGAAGAAAAATAGGGTTTCTTCCGTTCGGAAAAGCGGATCCCGACTGACGCGGACGCTAGCGGATGCTCCATCTGCTAACGGACGCGTTCCCATAGGGATTAATCACAAGTCCGTTAACGGACTTGTAATGAGCGGACGAACAGTCCGCTAGTGTGAAAGGACCCTAAATCAACTCCAATGATTTCCATAATTCCATATTCAGGTTTCTATGCATGACTGTTGAGAGAACTGATTCAAATTGGCAGAAACTACTCAAAATTGGCTATTATATTTTTACATTATTAAATATTGCATGCCTGGACCACTACTTAATTTCCTTGTGCATTTAATTATTTATTTTCTTCTGTGAATTGACTTTAACCCCTTTGCATGCAGTATTCACTGACAGTATTGAGAGTTTTGCAGTAAATACAGCACAAGAGCATAGTGAATTGACAATTTCAGAATCGTATGAGATATTTAAGGGAAATGTGTCCAGACACCTAAATACCACATGCCATATGCTTTTGTGAATGGAGCTCATTATCACAGAGCATTATTAATTTATTCTAAGATAAGAATTATAAGAAAAAAACAACACATACTTTAGACACAGTATACCATTAAAAAAGAACAGACCACCCCCTCTAAAAATCATGCCTATTCTACAACTAGACTGAGATTAAAGGAGAAGTATGGCCAAAGCTATTTTAATTAGTTCTACACTGTGACCCAGATTCATCTAAAAGCAGGCAAAAGTCCATTGTCAGCTGACATCGCAGAGCCAATCCAGGCTCTACAAAGATCCTGACAATAATATCAGGCTCTGCCCAGATGCCTGACTGGCAAGTGGCTTAAAATTCTACAGGTTGCATGTTTTTAGTTACAGAGGAGTTCTGGGGCTAGAATTATTGCTCTCGCTCTAACGATCACAGCGATACCTCACATGTGTGGTTTGAACACCGTTTTCAAATGCGGGCGCTTCTCATGTATGCGTTTGCTTCTGCGCATGTGAGCTCATCGGGACGGGGCACTTTAAAAACAAAATCCTTTTTTTTTCTTATTTATTTTACTTTATTTTATTGATTTTGATACTGTTTTAAAAAAATAAAAATTTGTGTCACTTTTATTTCTATTAAAAGGGATGTAAACATCCCTTGTAATAGAAAAAAGCATGACAGGTCCTCTTAAATATGAGTTATGTGGTCAAAAAGACCTCAGATCTCATATTTGGACTTTAATGCAATAAAAAAATTGTCATTTGAAAAAAACAAAACAAAATGCCCCTTTAAGAGCTATGGGCTCACTATGGTATGGAGATGGGTGGGGGCCATATTGCCCTCACTCGTATCCATACCAAACAGGAGACAGGACCCAATCGCCTCCGCCACTACTGCCAGTCCCGCAGGGCACGGGACAGCGGCGGGAGGGGGGCCCTCGCCCGACAATGGTGACCTCAGAGACTACTATTATCATAAACTGGACCGCTCACTGATAAGATGGATACCTGGTTTATAGCAGCTAGCGGCGATCGGGTCCGTGGGTCCCGCGGGCGCGGTCACGGAGCTTCAGACCGGGTCGCGCGCACACAACCCACGGCTGGGCTCTTAAAGACAACGTACAGGTCCGTGCCTGTACCCAGCCGTGCCATTCTGCCGACCTATATGTGCAGGAGGCGGCCCTTAAGTGGTTAAAATATATATATGACATAGACTCATTAAATGCAAAGCAAGATAGTTCAAGCCGTGATTTGTCATAATTGTGATTATTGTGAGAAGCTGATAGCACCACCGGGAGACCCCTGAAAAAAATAGGGTTTACAACCCCTTTAACGGTATAAGAGTATGGCTAAACCAGGTGTTTAATCCCTGATTAAGTGGGAAACCTGTAGCTCCTGAAATGTGTTGGAGTGTTCTTTTTTTCTCTTTGGATTTCTGTGATGAAATAAACATATGTTGACTCCTAAACCTATGGTGGGACACTATTGTTTTCCATAAGTCTACTTCATCTGATGAAGCAATCAAAATCAGCACATAATATCATCTTGTGAAAATACAAGATCAGTTTTAGGCAGGCTCATAAAAATTGAACAGAATGTTACTGTAATGCCTTGTACACACGGTCAGACTTTTGACCATGCAAAAGTCCACTGTGAGTCCGTCGAAAAGATAGAGAACAGATTCTCTATCTAAGGTCCGTCGGACTGGCCGTGTGTACGAGGCATAAGACTGGTACCCGCAGTGTCTTATGCTCAATGCTCCAGTGGTCTGTTATCAAGATCAATACAGGGTCCTCAGCCATCTAACTTTATTTACTACAGCATACTGAATGAGCAAATGAATGATCAAGAGCTGACATAGAACCAGAGACAGTGGGGGTTATTTACTAAAGGCAAATCCACTTTGCACTACAAGTGCAAACTACAAGTGGAAAGTGCACTTGAAATTGCACTGAAAGTGCACTTGGAAGTGCAGTCACTGTAGATCCGAGGGGGACATGCAAGGGAAAAAAAACAGCATTTTAGCTTGCACATGATTGAATAATAAAATCAGCAGAGCTTCCCCTCATTTCAGATCTACCCCTCAGATTTACAGCGACTGCACTGCCAAGTGCACTTTCAGTGCAATTTTAAGTGAAACACTATTTGGAAAGCTGCTAAACTCAGGATATGATCCTATTAAATTTGAAAGTGATATAACAGCTGGTAATTATTGGATGTATCATTATGACTGATCATAGATCTGTCCAGCCAGAATCATTATAGTTAAGTTGAAGCTGAATGCCAGACAAACAGAAATATACACATAAAATACATATGCAGAAACTGTTATACTGACTAATGGATTATTATTTCTACGGGTTGAGCTGAATTGGATGCATTTCTTAGGACACTCACCAAACAGCTCAGAAGTACTGAATGTTAATCCAAATCAACTGGTGCCGAAATGTTAAAATCAATTCTGACCATTTTCAAAGAATATAGACAAAGGAGGTCATAGAATATGTATTTGGAAAGAGGCTGGGGTTTGGACTTTAACCTCCCTAGCGGTATGATTATTTCACTTAAATCTGACCAAACAAGAGTCTAGTAGACATCCCGGTATGAATTTTTTTAAAAAACAAAATTATAAATTATAATATAATAAATAATTATAAATAATTATAACAAATAATAATATAATTATAATAAGAATTATTCAATAATGTAATCAACTCAAAATCACTGAAATTTGCTCAGTTGCAGAATTGTCGCTGTCATTACTTTTATTGACGAATTTCCCCACAAATCGCTATCGCACAATTCTGCAAGTGATTATAATTTATTATTGCTGTTTTCTAGCTGCTCTAAAACCATTTTTGACATAAAGGGACACTTTTGGTTGCTATTAGCAATCTACAGTTTGCAGGCAGAAAGAACAGTTTTTATTATATAAAAGAACATGTAGGACACTGGGCAGACCACTAGGGACAAAGGGGGTGTGTATTTTTTACATACAGTACTGTAATCTATAAGATTACAGTATACTGTATGTAATGTGTTTGTTTACATTTTTGAATTTGGCGCCGTTATCCGCCCCCGTGCGTCGTAACGTCGCAGGGAACGGAGATCGGCGGCACACAGAGGCACTGTGTGAATCGAGCGAGCACCCGCTCGCTCACACAGCGCGGTGGCATCGTTGGATCCAGGGACAAGGTAAATAAACAATGCCTGTGGATTCAGCGAGGCAAGCTCGAGTCTGACTCGGGGGTTACCGATTGCAGCACAAAAATGTAACCCCGAGTCAGACTCGGGAATACCGCCAGGGGGGTTAATGGTACCATATATCAACTGATGGTTAGTGAATATATTTACAACTTGTTACCTATATCTATCAACTAGGTATATACCTTATGTGGATATTTTCTCAGGATTTCTTATGTCGTCCGGGGTGGGTCAGTCACCCTGCCCCGGCCTCCTGGGAGCTTCAGTTACTGCTTCCCATCGTGAGACTTTTTTGGGTGGTCCTTCCTATAGGGTTTTTTTTTGCTGGGTAAATGCCTCTCCTATTTTATCTGATTGCTTACGATTTGTATTCACATTGTGTTTATGTTATTAATTTAGTTTCTCTTTATTTATAGTCTCATGACAACCTTTTATACATCATCAGACAAATTGTATGTATGGGTAATGCTCCTGAAGAAGCGGGTGATATAAGAAACCGCAAAACATGTCAAGCTTTTTTTTAAATATAATATAATTTAGATGATGTTGATATTCTATCTATGATGATGGGATGTTTTTTAGGCACTCTATAGTTGTTATGACTAAAGAACTTTATTCTATAAATATGTAAATTTTGTACATGTTTTTTTGTAATAAAACTTTCTTTATACTTTTCTAATCTTGACTGGAAATCAGTTGATATATGGTACCATTAAAGTCCAAACCCCAGCCTCTTTCCAAATACATATTCTAAATCTTGATGGGACGAAGGTACCGTGTGTAAATAATCTATACCTAGCACTTCTCTATATACAAAGGAGGACATGTCAATGCAAAAAAAGTTTTTTGAGGAGACAGTGATTTGATGAATTTTTAAAGTTAAACATAAAAAATGCCAAATTCCTTTAAAAAAAAAAATGTCTGGAGGATGCCTAAAGACCTGCCTGTGAAGTGGAGCCCCTATACAATGTATACCATGTACTACAGCAAAACTAACATTTGCAAAGAAAGAAAAATGCTGTTTTAATTGCTGGTAAATAACATTTCCATACAAGCTTGTTTTTTTGTTGTTGTAAAAAACAGCATGAAGACATAAGACATAAGGGTCTTAAAGCTGATACCGTATTTTGACAAGATGATATTATGTGCTGATTTTGATGGCTTCATCAGATGTATTAGGCTTATGGAGAACAATAGTGTAACACCGTAGGTTTAGGAGTCAAAGTATGTTTATTTCATCACAGACATCCAAAGATAGAAAAGGGACAAGCCAACACCCTTAAAGGGGTTGTAAAGGTTTGTTTTTAATTTTCTAAATAGTTTCCTTAAGAGCCGGTTCACACAGGGGCGACCTGGACGCGACTCAAGCATGCACCACAGCGCGACTTGGGGCGACTTAGAAGGCGACTTCAAGTCGTCTCCAGGACAGGCGACTTTCCAGTGGCCAATCAAACTAAAATCAGCTCTGTGGGAGGGGTTTACCCTAAAAACTATTTTCACTTTCTGAAAAGACGCTGCAGTAAAGACAGTGATCCGACTTCTGAGGCGACTTTCATTGAAATCACTGGATACAAGTTGCCTAGAAGTTGGATTGAAGTAGTACAGGAATATTTTGTGAAGTCGGAGCGACTTCAGTATTGTACATTTATTTCAATTGATTTTCTTAACAGCGCGAATTCGGGCGACTTTAAGTCGGGATCCCAAGTCACCCCTGTGCGAATGGGCTTGTAAGCTAGTGCATTGTTGGTTCACTTACCTTTTCTTTCAATTTCCCTTCTAAATGTTATTTTTCTTTGTCTGAATTTCTCACTTTCTGTTTCTCCTCAGTAAATTTGCCCCCATCATCCGAGCCATTCTGGCTGGGGGTTAGTCAGCCAGAACAGCTTACTGAGGAGAAACAGGAAGTGAGAAATTCAGACAAAGAAAAAAAGCATTTAGAAGGGAAATCAAAGAAAAAGGTTAGTGAACCAACAATGCACTAGATTAAAGGAACCTATTTTGAAAATAAAAGATGAACCTTTACAACCCCTTTAAGGGTCTAGTATGTATTTGGGGGGACCCTTGAGAAGTGTCCCCATACCATATGCATCAAACACGAGGCCCGTGAGCTGAATCTTGCCTCGCACCCAGCTCTGACTCTCCCTCCGCTCCCTGTCCACCACTGTTACTTGTAAACTCAAACACTTTCTGTATTTACAAGAACAGCTTTCACAACTGATTCGCTGCACCAATTTATGTTGGAACTTAATCAGAACGAAATATACGTCTCACCCACACATTTGATACCAAAAAACTGCCCTTCCTTGACCTACAGATTCTCATGAATCAAGGCCAACTCAGTACCTGTACTTACCGTAAGGACACAGCAGCGAATACCTTACTATACGCAACAAGCCACCATCCCCAATGGCTGAAAAACAGAATTCCGGTAAGACAGTTCCTACTTATTAAGAGGAACTGCTCAAACATGCGTGACTATAGACGGTAAAGTCAGGAGCTATATGCGAGGTTCCGCGAACGCGGATACTTGCATGGCCAAATTAAGAAGGCTAAGAAACGAGCAGCAATCAGAGATCGACATGACCTCCTAACTAAAAATAGATAGGTCACACTGGGGCATACTGACAAATACACCCGATCTGGCTCGGATAGTCAGTGATTCACCTAAACTTGTTGCACGGCGTGCCAAGAGCATTGGAGATTTGCTAATTCAGTCCGAATTTGTCAGAGAACCAGAAACAACATGGTTCTTTGACTATCCACGAACTCTTGGCATGTTTCTGTGCAACAAATGCCAGATATGCCCGTATGTGCATCGCACATCAACATTTTCAGATGCCCATGGACATGGCTCGTTTTGAAATTAGGAACCCAATAAATTGTTCCTCTTCTCGTGTCATTTACATAATCACCTGTCCGTGTCCAAATATCTACGTTGGCAAGACAAAAAGATCTCTTAAAATACGCATTGGTGGGCACTTGAGGGAGATAAATGACAAGGAAAAGACACCAGAAAAACCATTAGCAAAGCACTTTGCCCAATGCCATGGCCGGAGTTCCAAGGGACTAACTGTTAAGGGCATTTATGCCCTAAAATTACCAAATAGAAGAGGCGACTATGATCGCATTCTCCTACAAAAGGAGAAATGGTGGGTTTATCGTTTAAAATCACTAGTGCCAATTGGCCTAAATACTGAATTGAATTTACAGGTCTTCTTGGACTCCTGACATGGCTAAGCTATAACATTGTATGTATAGCCTACATTGTTATCCTTGCTTATTATCCCCTCTATTTAATTGATTATTTATTAAACTCCCTACACGTCCCCCCCTTGTGGTCTGATTATTTGGTATTTTTGTGGGTATAAGTATACTGTACACACAATACTGAGATTCAACTTCCTCCTCTCTCCTTCCCCCTTCTCCTATACATATATATACCCTTTTCCTTTGATAAAAATACTGATGCACATTTTATCTAATTGCTTTAATTGATCTAATGGACTTCCATTAATGCAGTGTTTCTCAATTCCAGTCCTCAGGCCCCTCCAACAGGTCAGGTTTTCAGGATTTCCCTCAGATGAAAAGGCTGTGGTGATTACTAAGGCAGTGAAACTGATCAAATCACCTGTGCAAAATAATGGAAATCCTGAAAACCTGACCTGTTGGGGGGGGGCCTGAGGACTGGAATTGAGAAACACTGCATTAATGTGAGTTCGACAAATATGTGGATCTGTTATGGTTTTGATTTCCTGTGCCATTCTATATGACTTCTCAAACTTAGGGCCAGATTCACAGACAAATACGTTGCGCAGCGGCGGCGTAACGTATCCCATTTATGTTACACCGCCGCAAGTTTACAGCGTAAGTGCCTGATTCACAAAGCACTTACCTGTAAACTTGCGGCGGTGTAACGTAAATCCGCTCGGCGCAAGCCCGCCTAATTCAAATGGGGCGGGCACCATTTAAATTAGGCGCATTCCCGCGACGAACGTACTGCGCATGCTCCCTCCATCAAATTACCCGACGTGCATTGCGCTAAATGACGTCGCAAGGACGTCATTGGTTTCGACGTTAACGTAAATGGAGTCCAGCGCCATTCACGGATGACTTACGCAAACAACGTGATTTTTCAAATTTTGATGCGGGAACGACGGCCATACTTAACATTGGCTAGTCCACCTAGAAGGCAGCCTATGGCCCCGTACACACGACAGAGGAACTCGACGTGCTTGGCACGTCGAGTTCCTCGTCTCGTTTTGGGATGAAGCCGCCGAGGAGCTCGGCGGGCCGCCTTCTCCTATAGAACAACGCGGCCAACGAGAAAATAGAGAACATGTTCTCTATTTTCTCGTCGAGCTCCTCGGCGGCTCCATCGAGCCAAAACTGTACAGATGACAGAGATTCTCGGCAGAATCCGGGTTTTGACCGAGTTTCTCGGCGAATTCTGCCGAGAATCTCTGTCGTGTGTACGAGGCCTCAGTTTTACGCTGCGTATCTCGACGGAAACGACGGAAAGTTAGAGCGACGGGTAAAGCGTACGTTCGTGAATCGCCGTAACTAGTCATTTGCATATTCTACGCCGACCGCAATGGAATCGCCACCTAGCGGCCGGCCTAGAATTGCATCCTAAGATCCGACGGTGTAAGTCAATTACACCTGTCGGATCTTAGGACTATCTATGCGTAACTGATTCTATGAATCAGCCGCATAGATACGACAATTGTATCTCAGAGATACGACGGCGTATCAGGAGATACGCCGTCGTATCTCTTCTGTGAATCTGGCCCTAAGTCCTCATTTTACTGGCATAGGCAATGATGGTGATATGCATGTTTCCCTTGTTGTGTGTCTCCACTCCCTTACCCTGTAATTTTCTTCTTTCCTTTATTTTGCCCTCTTTTTCCTTATATGTTCGTATATTCATAATATTTCACCCTTTGGAATAACATACTACTTAAATCGGTTAGGTCTTGTGTAATGCCGGGTCGATATGGGGATAGGCATTGCCTTTATGTATGGCGACTGTCTGCCCCCAAATATGGAGCGGTAACGATATTGAACTTAAAAGACTTGTCTTAATGGACCATCTCCTATATCTCTTATAACGGGACTAGATATGTTCCTTGACTTTTCACTTCTCCCAAGGTGATAATCACCAGCTGATTACTGTATAAAAATAGGTGCAGTCACTGGTGACGAGTAAACGTCTGAGATGAAGCCAGGCCACGAAGCAAGGTGAAACGCGTTGACGTCATCACCCCGCGCCAGTCACGTTACGTTCCCCGTGAGTGAGACGAGCAGGATGCAACAAATGGAGCTACGAATCCTCCGAATACACTGACCATCGCCGCTCTATCATCACCAGGATCGGGCCCACACCATAGCGCTACTCTACCTATTGGCAAATACTAAGCAGCTGATCAAATTATTGGGGTTGCTCGCCAATCGCGATATACTGCATGATCCCTCCATCCAGCTGACAGGCCAATTTATATTCCTTTCCATCAGTAAGCGTTTACGGCCCAAGCAATGGACTGATAAGTATGAGAATGGCGGCATGGTGGTAATGTATTAACATCTCTTCAATTGTTTAATGCTACCGGATGCCAGTACCAATTAGGTACTCTGCACTTTAGTATTTTTACCTTCTGGCTAATAATACTGCTTTACCTACACTGGTGACAGGTTTGTCTATGCACAAGCAAATTAATGCTGATGAACCAGAGCTATTTCCGATTACTGGATACCTACGGACTTAATAGGATATTCATAGTCAGGACCGTCTCCATGCAATGCTTATGAACTTTTATTGAATTGCCTGACTAATTTCAGCTTATTATATTGCTTTCAGGGTCACTAATCAATAACAATACTTAACCAGTGCATGCCCATGGTTCCTACTTCCATACTAACTAACAAGGATATCCAAAATATATAAAAAAAAATTGGCCAAACTTAGACAGTCCTTCCTTTCTCTCTTTTCTCTCCCTCACACACCGGGTCCAGCCACTAGTAAAAGCACCCATTGGCTTAGCTAAAGAAGGTGTTATCAAATGAATTTATTTGATCCATACATTATTCCTTCTTTTAATAAATGTTGCTAAATACTTTATGAACCATATTGGATGGGGTGCATATAACCTGTGGCTGAACCACTCACGTCCGGACTGGTGCTGTGTTTGTGTGTATGTTTTGTAACAAGTGAGTCCCGTTTGTTATTTATGTCCATGATAATTCATGTTTTTAAATGATTCTATTTTGTCTCACCAAGTTCCAAATAACTGCACTTTCTATATACCATTTTGATACTGGGATAAATTCAAGTTGTATCATATTTTGGTGAAGATCATCATTTGTTGCTATAGGTAACCTATTTTTAAATAGCTTTTCCTTAGGCTATTTCCCTTTCCCAGTCCTTTCCTTACCAATTTTCACATATCCCTGCCTGCATTGCACTCAAGGCAGGGACAAGGGAGATGAAGTTGGAGGAAAGTGGTGCAGAGGTCAGAGCCAAGTAGACGTTAAAGCTAGACGTGGAGAGCTGAATCATGCACGCTGTGCTTAGCACAGCCCTAAACCCTGCACTCAGTATGTAGCGCACCTCCTGAACTCTGCACTCTGTACGTAGTGCACCCCTGAACCCTGCACCCTGTACGTAGTGCACCCCTGAACTCTGCACTCTGTGAAAAGCACATCCCTAAACTCCACACATAACACACTCCTGGTATTTATTGCCTTTTTAAGATCCTCCACAAAATGTATCCTGGACCTGTCTGGGTTTTGTGTGAGTTCTACTAATGCGCTCTTTTCTCCCTCCAACTCTCCTTGAACATTGTGTTGTTCTGTAACACCATGTACAGCATTAACATATCCCCCAAACCTGTGAGGCCTCGTACACACGATAGGTTAAACAGAGGACAACGGTCTGAAGGACCGTTTTCATCGGTCAAAACCGATCATGTGTGGGCCCCATAGGTTATTTAACCATCGGTTAAAAAAAAGCCAACTTGTTTTAAATTTAACCGATGGATTCCTAACCGATAGGACAAAACCGAGTAGGCACGACCATCGGTTAAAAATCCACGCATGCTCAGAATCAAGTCGACGCATGCTTGGAAGCATTGAACTTCGTTTTTTTCAGCACGTCGTTGTGTTTTACGTCACCGCGTTCTGACACAATCGTTTTTTTTGACTGACCATCAGTCAGCTTCATCGGTTAACCGATGAAAATGGTCCATCGGTCCGTTCTCATCGGATGGACTGATCGTGTGTACGAGGCTTGAGTTAAAGGATTTGTGTATTCTCAATGTATTCCTTGGAGCTGCTTAAAAAAGCGCTCTTCCTGCTGTATAAAAATGTTATATTTTAATTTTTCCATTAGTACATGTCCCTAATGGTAGTGCCCAGCTTCCTATGCTTCTTTTCTAAAAATAATTTCATTATGAGTCCAACCAAAGCAAAACATTGTATAACAAGATTGTTCCCCCCATAGTACGGTTCAGGGAGGTTCAGTTTATTCGAATTTAAGGACTCATTGCAAAACTGGATACAAATCAAACTGGGCAGATTTACTCATCCCTAATCTCCCCAGATCTGCATTAAAAAATTTAGGAAAATAGACAAATAGAGATTCTCCTGATTCGATCATCACTATAGGAGAGTTACCTGAGAATGGCAGGCTTTGAAGGTGTCACTGAGGATGACACTGCATTGTCTTTGTGCCCATGGCTTTCTGAACGGGTTAACATCACAAGGTTCTATTATGTCTTTAACATCGTTGCATGTTGGTTTCATCTTCCAGCTGTTGCCAAATTCCAAAATATCCTCAACAGTACAGTGGCCTCTTGTATTAAAATCATTGTTTGAATTGCCATCATAATTTCCACAGAGTCCACAAACTTTATGCTGGAAAAAAAGTAAAAGTGTATGTAAGCCTTAAAGTGGATGTAAACCCAAATTTGTTTTCAATATGTAGAGTATAAGATTTCCTATCATCTGTGCCCAGTCTTGCCACAAAGAGTTAATCCAGCTCTGAGCAATCCTCTTTTCTTTTTTCAGTGAGATAAACGGAAAACAGGAGAAAACGTTTGTCTGTTCTTCCCCCTTGCTATGAATGACAGGTTATTTACATATCTTATGCACTAGCCTGAGACAGGCATTATTTTTTAATTCCCACCCCCACTCCTTTTCTGAAGTAATGTGGTGACTTTTCTGGATTTTGACTGGATGTTACTGATCATAGCAGAATTGTGTGTAAGGAATACATAGGAGAAAATGCATATTGACAAGGGGAGTGTAGAGGTGGGTGGGGAGTCTACTGACATCACGACTCCACCCACTGAGCTCCAGACAACATATCCACCCACAGAATCTGCAGTTTTTCAGTTCTTATAACAGACAGAGGGGAGACATTTGACAGGTAACTAGCACTATGGCAGTAGTTTAGAAAGGATGAGAGTGGTTTTACATCCACTTTAACTACTTGGTAACCGCCCTATAGCCGAAATACGGCTACAAGGCGGTTCCCTAACTCTAGGAGGGCGTCAATATACGTCCTCCCAGAGAGTCACAATTGCGCGCCCGAGCGGGCGCGCACACGCGATCACCGGCGCTCGGCGGGTCCACGGGACCCGCAGCAACACGGATCGCGGTAAGGAGCCAATGGAAGCGGCTCCTTACCACGTGATCGCGCCGTCCAATGACGGCGCGATCACTTGTAAACAAACCGGCGTCATGTAATGACGCTGGTTCCTCCCTCTCCTCTCTGTACCGTTCGGTACAGTGTGAGAGGAGAGGGAGGGGGGGGGGATCGGGCGGCAGCAGCAGCTGCCGCACTGTGGGCTGGATCTGTGACAATTGCAGTCACAGATCCAGCCATCCCTGCGCAATACTCTGCAAAATAAAAATAATGATGAGTGCAATACTCTGCAATACCCCACCCCATACTCTGCAATACCCCACCCCATACTCTGCAATACCCCACCCCATACTCTGCAATACCCCACCCCATACTCTGCAATACCCACCCCCCCATACTCTGCAATACCCACCCCCCCCATACTCTGCAATACCCCCCCCATACTCTGCAATACCCACCCCCCCATACTCTGCAATACCCCCCCATACTCTGCAATACCCCCCCATACTCTGCAATACCCCCCCATACTCTGCAATCCCCCCCATACTCTGCAATACCCCCCCCCATACTCTGCAATACCCCCCATACTCTGCAATACCCCCCCCCCCATACTCTGCAATACCCCCCCATACTCTGCAATACCCCCCCCATACTCTGCAATACCCCCCCCCCCATACTCTGCAATACCCCCCCCATACTCTGCAATACCCCCCCCCATACTCTGCAATACCCCCCCATACTCTGCAATACCCCCCCCCATACTCTGCAATACCCCCCCCCATACTCTGCAATACCCCCCCATACTCTGCAATACCCCCAATACTCCAATACCTTGCAATACGTCGCCTATGGGGATTTTTAAGTAGCAACGTTTGGCGCAATTTCACGAGCGTGTGCCATTTTGAAGGGTGACATGTTGGGTATCTATTTACTCGGCGTAACTTCATCTTTCATATTATGCAAAAACATTGGGCTAACTTTACTGTTTTGTTTTTTTTTAAGCACAAAACTGTTTTTTTTTTAAAAACACGCGTTCAAAAAATTGCTGCGAAAATACCGTGCAAGATAAAAAGTTGCAACAACCGCCATTGTATTCTCTAGGGTCTTTGAAAAAAAAGCATATATAATGTTTTGGGTTTCTATGTAATTTTTTAGCAAATAAATGATGATTTTTACATGTAGGAGAGAAATGTCAAAATTGGCCTGGGTGCTCCAGAACGCCTGATGGTGCTCCCTGCATGTTGGGCCTCTCTATGTGGCCACGCTGTGTAAAAGTCGCACACATGTGGTATCGCTATACTCGGGAGGAATAGCAGAATGTGTTTTGGGGTGTAATTTGTAGTATGCATATGCTGTGTGTGAGAAATAACCTGCTAATATGACAGAAACTAGATTTTTTTTTTTTTTTTACAGAATTTTCAGTCTTTTTTCTTTTATAGCGCAAAAAATAAAAACCGCAGAGGTGATCAAATACCACCAAAAGAAAGCTCTATTTGTGGGAAAAAAAGGACAAAAATTTCAGATGGGTACAATGTTGTATGACTGAGTAATTGTCATTCAAATTGTGAGAGCACCGAAAGCTGAAAATTGGTCTGGTGATTAAGGGGGTTTTCGTGCCCAGTGGTCAAGTGGTTAACAATGACTTATTTTTATTGGCAGCCTTCTGGTCTTCTAAATTGACCATTGAAAGATGTTTTATAATATTTTTTCAATAAATACTTCTTGATTTTCAGCTTAAATCATGTGAACTGATAACTTGCTGTGTTCGCTGCCTGTGTACAAGGAGGGGCTATGGAGATGAGGATAAGGGGATAAGATGAGGAGATCTGCATTCTCTGTAATGAAGCAGGAAATGCTAAAACATTGTGCTTTGCAATTCAACGTTGAAAATATATGTTGTCATGTTAGAAATAGAGGTAGGCGCATGCTATATTTCTGGCACAGAACAGGAAATGTGCATGTATTCTAGAGATGTGCTACATATGTTTTTTGTCATTCACTGAGGAACACAGGATTGAACTAGTTCTTGCACATTTGAGTTACCTTTGCTTCCTACAAGAGAATTGAACACTGGCAAATGTTGAACATTGAACATGTCATGTATAACAATGCCTCCAATTGCTGTTCCTTGGATGTTTGCTAGTATATTAGGAGGTTCTACGAAAAATGTCCCTCAGCTCTGGGTGCTTTTACTATATTTTCTTTTCTTCATTCAAACATTCTTTTTCACCATGGATATTTTTTAGCTGCTTAATCTAATGTCTTTAGAGCAGCCATCTAAATTGTCTAATCCTCAGTGTTGCTTTTGAGACTGTACCTGGGCCTCACTGGACCAATGATTGCAGGCCTGTCTGGAATGTGGCCTTTAGGATTTTGGATTCTCAGAATTTTGCAAAATTCTCCAAAATTCAGAAAATTTCCGATTTTGGAATTTCCGAATTTCCAAATGTCAATTTTTTTAAATTTCGAACTTTTTAAATTTTCGTAAATTCAAAGTTTTGGAATTTCGAAATTTCCAGAATTCATAAATTCGAAATCTCGTACATTCGAAATTTTGGAAATTTGAAATTCGGAAATTTCGGAAGTTCGAATTTTCGGAAATTTGAAATTTCGAAATTTCAGAAAATTAGGAATTCGTAAATTTGTAAATCCGAAATTTCGTATATTCAGAAATTCGAAATTTCGGAAATTCAAAATTTCGGAAGTTCAAAAATTCAGAAATTTTGAGATTTTGGAATTAGGGAATTTGTAAAAATGTGTTAAAACAACAAATTTGGAACTAAACAAATTGCACATGTTTAATGCTTATGGAAATCCCACTCTCTTCAAACTAATTGTAGCATTACCTACAGGCTTTAAAATGTGGCCATTTCCTCAGCATAGCTTGGGGAGCCCTAACTGCACTTCACCAATGTTGTAGGTTGTGAGTAAGTCTTGTCTGTGACCTTTGTTCAATGAACTCTGCCTTCTAGCACTTTCCACAACTTTGTACTGTATTAGGGCCCTTTCACACGCACGGACAAACGGTCCGTTTATTACAAGTCCGATTACAGACTTGTAATGTATCCCTATGGGATTGCAAACGTTAGCGGATGATGCATCCACTAACGTCCGCAACCATCCGCAAAGATCCGCTTTTGCGGACGGAAGAAAACCCTATTTTTCTTCCGTCCGGCGGAACGGATCGGATGAATACGGACACACGGTCCGTATTCATCCGATTTCCCATAGGGGAGAGCGGAGGAGAGACAGGGCGGTCTCTGCACTGTGTGCGGGGACCGCCCTGTCCACCGACAGCTCAGCGGGGATTAATGGAGGAATCCCCGCTGAGCCAAACGGGCTAACGGAGCGGATCAATACGGATCCGCTACGTGTGAAAGAGCCCTTAGTATGTGGAGTTTTTTTATCTAGTACTGAGCTGTAGAACTGCCTCTGGTGTGACCAACTCATTGGCCGTATTAGATGAATGATGTCATGTGTATCCCTGCCCATTTGTATGTGTGCAGCTGTGGGGCAGGGAATCTTCCACCCAAAGTTCATTGACCCAGGGATCCCCAATAAACACAGTTTAATGTAACAGTGCCTTCTCTGTGAGTGTGTGACAGCAAAAAGACCTGGCACTATCAAACTATGCCCCTGAAAACGCTGATATTTTATCCACACTCCAAATTTGTGAGCCTCAATGGAGCTGTCCACCCCTGTATAACCCCAGGCTTCCAAAACGTCCTAAACATACAAAGTAAAAAAAAAAATGAATCTTACCTGAAACTGTTCTGGGACCTTGATTGAAAGACCCGTCTTCTTATCCCAAACCAGGATAATTCCATTTTTTGCTTTGATGATCAAATTAAGACTATTGTTTTTGATGTAATAAGGGGTTTCTTCTCCATCTCCCACATTAATAACCTCCACTTCTCCATCGGTAAGAAGGATTTCATAACCCTGAAAAATATATGAACACATTTTAATTCTAAGGGAAAATCATTCTTCATGATGTTTTTGTAAATTCTCTCCATATTGGCCATATATTGTAGGTGTGAAAGCTGCAGTAATTTTTTACAGTCATTAAAAAGAAAACCACTCATGGGACATGTTGGTAAGGACACTGGAAGCTGTGTAGGAAAATATTATTCTGTTCAGATTAAATTCGTTTTATATATATTTCTAATATACAAAGGGTCAATTCACTTAGCTATAACCTTCCAATGTTCTACCACTTGCTCCAGGGTTAACTGTTTAAGAGAGAATTTTCCTTGCTTCAAAATGATCTCCTCTCACTTCCTATTTTGCCTTGAGACAGACAGTAGAAAAGAATCTTCCCAGTGCGCCACAGCAAAAATAGGATCTTGACTTTTGATGTACAATAACTATTAGTACTAGGGTTGCACCGATATTGATACCGGTATCAGTATAGGTGCCGATACTAAGCATTGGTTCTTGTGCAAATGCTCTGATACCTGAAACTGATACCTCAAGGCTCAGTTCTTTCAGCTCAGCTGTCAGTGGGATTCCCTGCTGACAACTGAAATGTAAAGAAATGAATGCTGGCAATCCTTGGTTGTTAAGGAGCGGGCTGCCGCATCCTTAACAACCAGTCACATTTCAGCTGTCAGCAGTGGCGGCTGGTGCTCAAAATTTTTGGGATCGCGCAAACGAAAAAATAAATAAAAAACAATTGCAGCCTCACTGTGCCCATCAAATGCAGCCACTGTGCCATCAATTGTCACCACTGTGCCATGCCATCAAACGCAGTCACTGTGCCATGCCATCAAACAGCCACTGTGCCCATCAATTGTCGCTACTGTGCCATGCCATCAAACGCATCCACTGTGCCATCAATTGTCACCACTGTGCCATGCCATCAAACGCAGCCACTGTGCCATGCCATCAAACGCTGCCACTGTGCCCATCAATTGTCGCCACTGTGCCAATTGTCACCACTGTGCCACTGTGCCCTTTAATTGTTGCCACTGTGCCAATTGATGCCACTGTGCCCTTTAATTGTCGCCACTGTGCCCATTGTCACCACTGTGCCAATTGATGCCACTGTCACTGTGCCAAAAGTCGCCACTGTGCCCATTGTCGCCACTGTGCCAATTGATGCCACTGTGCCCATTGTCGCTACTGTCACTGTGCCAATTGTCGCCGCTGTGCCCTGTAAAATGCCCCTTCCCCCGCTGGCTCTGATAGGCACTTCCATGCAGCCAACCAGCTGCCGTTATTCAGATGGCCGGCACTCACTATCCGGCCGGCCATCTGAATAGTCGGCGGCAGCGGCAACAATACATAGATTCATGCAATGCATGAATCTATGTATTGTAATCAGTGGCGGTGCGAGAGCGAGAGGGGGCAGAGCTCCGGCGCCCTCTATGGTGGACACACCGCCACTGGCTGTCAGCGTGATTCCCCTGCTGACAGATGAAATTTAAACAAAAGAATGCCGGCAATAGTTAGTTATCCATGCATCCACCAGAAATATTGACTCCCCCATCATCTAGTGTTCCAGCGCTATCTCCCCTCCCTCCACCAGCATCAATCCCATTGTAGCCTCTTACCCCTCTCCCGAAGCAAGGGGCCTTCCAGATTCCGATAAGCCCCCCGTAGACCCCCACAACCACCGGGCAAGGGTTGTGGGGATGAGTCCTTTGTCCCCATCAACATGGGGACATCCTCCCCATGTTGAGGGCATATGGCCTGGTATGGTTCAGGAGGGGGGAGGCTTTCTCTCATCCCCCTTCTTTTCCTGAGGCCTGCCAGGTTGCGTGTGTCATGGATATGCAATAATGTCTGGCAGCTTACCTGTCTCTTCATGTGTTCATTAGAGGCCTGACTCTCTTATCTGGCTGCCTTTATCATCGCTCCTCCCTGTATGGCTCCACCCCAGGCCATCCCAGGAACTCTATATTAACCACTGCACTGCTGGTCTGCGGTGCTGATCAACGTTGTTTGTTAGTATTGTCTTTCTGCCTGCCGTGTGCTACGTTATCTCTGTGTATCGACTTTGGCTTGTCTCCAACTACTCCTGTTTGCCTGTGACCCTGACCCTTGGCCATCCTCGTCTGCTTGTTGCCCCAACCTCTGCTTACCCTTCACTATTCCTTGTGTCCTGAGTGGCTGCTTCCCCTCTCTCCCTACGAAGCGTGACCTAGGGGACTCCGGGGGCCGTGACCTGGACCCCACACCATTTTTTAATTTAATTTTGACGCGGGATTCCCCTTAAAATCCATACCAGACCTGAAGGTGGAGGCACTCCTGTGTGTTATATCTACCATGCATCATGGCTATTTTAATGACAGCCCAAACATCATTATCACAGTATGTCATCATCTATGTCATTGCTGATTTGGGTTACATGGACTATTTGGTCGTTTATTTGGGGTAATCAGTGTAGTGTAGTGGGTGGCGGGTAATCAGTGTAGTGTAGTTGGTGGCGGGTAATCAGTGTAGTGTAGTGGGTGGCGGGGTAATCAGTGTAGTAGTGGATGGCCAGGTAATCAGTGTAGTGTAGTGAGTGGTGGGGTAATCAGTGTAGTGTAGTGAGTGGCGGGGTAATCGGTGTAGTGTAGTGGGTGGTGGGGTAATCAGTGTAGTGTAGTGGGTGGTGGGGTAATCAGTGTAGTGTAGTGGGTGGCGGGGTAATCAGTGTAGTGTAGTGGGTGGTGGGGTAATCAGTGTAGTGTAGTGGACAGGTAGGTCAATGTACTGATCGGTGTAGTAATCAGGCTGGTAAGTACTATTGTAGGAAGGGAAGGGACTCAGGGAGTGCTAAAAGTCCGTAGGTTAGGGGGCGCACATTTCTTGCCTTGCACCAGTGTTGACAACCCACCCTACGCCACTGCTGCTGGGGAGGCACCTGATGCAAGAACAGACTCTGCTGGGGGTACCTGATGGCATTTGGTGGCAGGTGACACGCTCAGGGCTTCCACTGATTCGGCATTGTGGTGAGTTGAATGATTTCATTCTATATTACAATGTAATAATAGAAATAATGCACTTCAATGACCCTGACACCATAACAACCATGGTGTCGGGATGTTTGAATCGCTAACCCCAAGTGTTTGGAGTATCTTTATCTGCTGATTTGTTAAACTTTCTGGAATACACATTTCTATTGTGGTGTAGGATCTGGGTCTTTCATTGTTTCTTTGTTTCTTTCTTTCTCTCCATCCCTCATTCATCTCAGACTCTAACCACACACACCCTTTTGAGCCACGTCCATGTAAGCCACACCCACTATTCACATAAACCACACCCATTTTTCGCCACATTTTCCTATTTTCTCATGTCACGCCTACAAGTGAATGCTAATTATAGCAAGGCTCCGCCTACATGCAAAAAAGTGTCCCAGGATTTTTTTTACAATGTTGGCAACTATGCTTTAGATAAGCCTATAATAAGGCGTACCTATAGGTACTGTAAATATCCCCTGATCGATTTTGATTGTAGATGGAGCCAGTGATGTCTCTGGTGCATGCGCTTGGAAGGAACAGCATACCCCTGCTGTTCCTTCAGAGTTCTGTGAGTCCTGTGCCATAAACGGCGGTTCCTGTTCTAAGGTAAGTTTCACATACTAGCAGATTATGAAATTCCCTTGCAGGTTAACTAAATTACTGCCACTTTAAAAGTGGAATTGCTCTCACTTTACAGAGATTTTTTCTTACTTCCTGTTGTGGCACCAGGACAGAAAGTAAAGAAAACTCTCCCGAAACGAAAGAAAAAAAAATGAAGAAATAAATTTTTTTTGGCATTACATACACTTTAAAAAATCCTTTGTGAAATAAAGAACTTACCTCTAGACTAACTATGATGGTCTTGGCACAAGTTAAACCAGTGTCACTACATTGTGTATTTTCAGTAATAACTTTGAATGTTGAATTCTCTTTATCCTCTCCACAACAATCCTGAAAACAATCACATTGTATGAGTTTATGATGTGCTATGCAAAAATAGGCAATGAATGATTTTTTTTATAAAAACTGTACATTTTGGAACTATTCTCATTATTGCATGCTATCCAATTCAAAATATGTTTTACATTCATATTTTTTATTCAATACCTCTGAAGCAGCTTGATTGGCCTAGCAAAATCAGTATGGTAAAGGAGTCCAGAATGTTTAGGTGATCGCTGAGGCTTATGACGAGAAAAATGCAATTTTTTAAATTGGTCATTAAAAACGATCGTGTGTAAGCAGTGCCGATCCTGACCTCCCTTGGGCTGCCAAAAATGACGTTTCACATAAAAGTTGAAAAGGAGGGGGGCTGTCGACAGTGCCATGTCACATTAAAGATTAAAGTTGAAAAGCGGGGGGTGCTGACTTCTTACCTCTCCCATGCAGCCAGCGAGTTGAGAAGCAGGGTGAGGGGCCAAAAATGACTTCTAACCAGGCGGGACCTCTAGTAATTTGGGTGGCCCTCCGAAGCTTTGCAGGGCCCTAAGCGGCTTGCATAGTGAGCCTATAGGGCGGATCAGCCCTGTGTGTAAGCTCCAGAGCATTTTTCTTGACAAGAAAAATGGGAATTAAAAATTTAGAACCTGCTCTATTTTTTCTTGTCGTTTTTCACGTTGTTTTTCTCATCATGAAAAACGGTCGTGTGTAGGCTTTAACGATGGGAAAAAACGCGCATGCTCAGAAGCAAATTATGAGAAGGAAAATTTGCATAATCAGCCCAAAGGGTGGCGCCATTCGAACGGAACTTCCCCTTTATAGTAACGTCATACGTGTTGTTTGTCACCGCGCTTCTACTTATTTTTGGTAAAAAAAAATTGCAATAGGCGTTTATTGATTGGTTTGCGCCAAAGTTATAGCGTTTACAAAATAGGGGATAGTTTTATGGCATTTTTATTAATATTTTTTTTTTTACTAGTAATGGCGGCGATCAGAGATTTTTTTTTCATGACTGCAACATTTTGGTGGACACATCGGACACTTTTGACACAATTTTGGGACCATTGTAATTTTCACAGCGACAAGTGCTATAAAAATGCACTGATTACTGAGAAAATGGCAGTGAAGGGGTTAACCACTAGGGGGCGCTAAGGGGTTAAGTGTGCCCTAAGGGAGTGATTTTTACTGTAGGGGGGACGTGTGACGTCACTGATCGTCGTTCCCTATAACAGGGAACAGACGATCAGTGACACTGCCACAGAGAAGAACGGGGAAGGTGTGTTTACACTCACCTCTCCCCGTTCTTAAGCTCCGGTGACTGATCGTGGGACGCCGGCGGCAATCGGGTCCCGCGGGCATGGTCACGGAGCTTCGGACCAACCCACGGCTGGACACTTAAAGGGCAATGTACCTGTACGTGCCTGTGCCCAGCCGTGCCATTCTGCCGACGTATTTCGGTGTTAGGCGGTCTTTAAGTGGTTAAGGGACTATGGTTCACAGCGTCTATAATGGAGATGGTTCAAATTAGTTATCTCTGAGGAACTGATTTATTCGTAGGAGAAGCACTGTTTGCTCTTTTGAATGTAACGATTTTTTGCATGCTTGTGATGTAAAAGAGTGGAGGCCTCTACATATACAGCTGAGGCACTAGTTATATATAACAGATATACAGTAAAACCTTGGTTTGAGAGTAACTTGGTTCAAGAGCGTTTTGCAAGACAAGCAAAATGTAATAATATATTTTGACATACAAGCAATGTCTTGATATACAAGTAATACAAGTAGCGTCATGTCACAACTGAGTATAAAAGAGAAGAGAGGTGTCTATAAGTGTAGCAATACAGTTACATTTAATGGAGGTGCAACATTTAGAAACTCACATGGTTGATGATTAAAAGAGGCACATCTAACTATGCAGGCATCCGGGATAAAGCTGTCCACATAGACAATCCTCAGCACCGCCATTGACATCGTCCCTTCCACGCTGTGCTCCATAACTGATTAAAGCCTCGCTTTCAGATCACTCTACTGCAGGTTAGTCTTCCCGTTCACGATTGCAGACAGCTTTACCCTGGATGCCTGCATACTTAGATGTGCGTCTTTTAATCATCAACAATGTGAGTTGCTCTCTTCTCTTTTATACTCTGTAGCTTCTGCTGTATTTTGCTTCTAATCCCCTTGTGGATGGACATTTTATGGTTCCACAACCTTTTACATTGCTATAATCTTTTTATATGGACTATAAACTGAAGGACTTATGAATAAATGGTTGTAGAACGAATCATCCAAGTTTCCATTATTTCTTATGGGGAAATTAGCTTTCATATACAAGTGTTTTGGATTACAAGCATGTTTCTGGAACGAATTATGCTCGCAATCCAAGGTTTTTTCTGTACTCCTATATGTGTCTGTATATTTATATTCCAAGAGGAAGCTGATATACATCATACACTATCTCCAGGCTTAAGATACAGGAGATTGGAGGGTACACATGTTACAACTGGTCGATGTACAATATATCTATGTGTCTGAGTACGTATAGTTCAATGGCAAACTGGCATGCAATAGGGGGAGGGATTGTTATATAACATGTCTGATGTTTTCTTGTCTCAAGTTGTTGTTCAGAAGATCTCTTCAAGGGTTAAAAAAGGGTGTTAACATCTTACACACCCCTCCTATTGTTACTTCCTGGAGCAAAAATGCAGAGGAAATTCTCAAACCTTTGGAATGTAATAAGCAAATATTTGTGATCTATATACAGTGCCTTGAAAGGGTATTCATACCCCTTGAAATTTTCCACATTTTGTCATCTTACAACCAAAAACGTAAATGCATTTTATTTGGATTTTATGATATAGATATAGACCAACACAAACTGGCACATAATTGTGAAAGTAAAATGATAAATGGTTTTCAATTTTATTTACAAATAAACATCTAAAAAGTGTGGCAATACTTTGTAGAACTACCTTTCGCTGCAAGTACAGCTGCAAGTCTTTTTGGGTATGTCTACCAGCTCTACACATAGAGAGTGAACTGTTTGCTCATTCTTTGTAAAATAGTTCAACCTCAGTCAGATTGGATGGAGAGCGTCTGTGAACAGCAATTTTCAAGTCTTGCCACAGATTCTCAATTGGATTTAGGCCTTGGCTTTGACTGAACCATTCTAACACATGCATATACTTTGATCTAAACCATTGCATTGTAGCTCTGGCTGTATGTTTAGGGTTGTTGTCCTGCTGGAAGGTGAACCTATGCCCCAGTCTCACGTTTTCTGCAGACTCCAACAGGCCTCCTTCTAAGATTGCCCTGTATTTGGCTTCATCCATCTTCCCATCAAATCTGACCATCTTCTCTGTCCCAACTAAAGAAAAGCATCCCCACAACATCATGCGGCCACCACCATGTTTCATAGTGGGAATGGTGTGTTCAGGGTGATGTGCAGTGTTAGTTTTCTGGCACACATAGACCCGGATTCACAAAGCACTTACGCCGACGTATCTCCAGATACGCCGACATAGGTGCAAATGTGCGCCGTCGCATCTGTGCGCCAGACCCACAAACCAAGATGCGCCTAAAAAAAGGCTACACCCCGCCGACGTATCTTGCTTATGCCGGCGTAGAGTGGGCGCACATTTAGGCTGGACGCATGGTGGCGCTCCCATTGTTTAGCTATTCAAATATGCAAATGAGGGAAATACAGCGTTTATTATTTGCGTTACGGCGGCGTAATGTGCGCCCGCTCTCTGTGAATCTGGGCCATAGTGTTTTGCTTTTAGGACAAAAAGTAAAATTTTGGTCTCATCTGACCAGAGCACCTTCTTCTACATGTTTACTGTGTCCCCCACATGGCTTCTCCCAAACTGCAAACGGGACATCTTATGGCTTTCTTTCAAAAATGGCTTTCTTCTTGCCACTTCTTCATAATTTGTCTACAACTAATAGTTGTCCTGTGGACAGATTCTCCCCCCTTAGCTGTGGATCTCTGTTGCTCCTCCAGAGTTACCATGGGCCTCTTGGCTGCTTCTCTGATTAATGGTCTCCTTGCCCAGCCTGTCAATTTAGGTGGACGGCCATGTCTTGGTAGATTTTCATTTCTGCCATACTCTTTCTATTTTCAGATGATGGATTGAACAGTACTTCGTAAAATGTTCAAAGTTTGGGATATTTTTTCTAACCTAACCCTGCTTCAAACTTCTCCACAACTTTATCCCTGACCTGTCTGGCCTTCATGATGCTGTTTGTTCACTAAGGTTCTCTAACAAATCTCTGATGGCTTCACAGAACAGCTGTATTTATACTGAGATTAAATTACACACAGGTGGACTAGGGATGAGCCGAACCCCCCCCCATCCCCCCTCGGTTCGGTTAGCACCAGAACATGCGAACAGGCAAAACGTTTGAGCGAACATGCAAACCCTATGGGACACAAACATTAAAAAAAAGTGTTAATTTTAAAGGCTTGCATGCAAGTTATTGCCATAATGTAGTGTATGGGGACTTGGTCCTGTGTATGGGGACCGGACATGTATCTGTAGCCCCTATGTACTTTTCAGTACAGGTGCTATGTCAAATTTAGTTGGGGGATGAGAGAGTTGCCTTGCTTTCATCCGTGTTGATCTGTTAAATTGGGTTTCTGTCAGCCCTGGGCTGTCCTGTGGTGTCAGAATATGTTCCAAGAATACCTTCCCATCTTTGGATAGCAGGTGGCGCCATAGGGGTCCAGGCGGAGCGCCTTTCTCCAGCAGCCAATGAGAGGAGTGTTTCCCTTGCAGGGCATGCTGGGGGAGGGTATTTCTGTGACAGACGCCATTTTGTGGGGTTCTTCGCCCGTTCCTGGTTCCAGGTGCGGCACCCACCTTTGGGGTGTGCGCACACCACGGGCCCTGGCGATATGGCCTACCAGGCCGGGGCACACGTGCCACGCGGAGTTCCTGACTCTGGGCCCTCATGGCCTGGAGTGACTGATGCTGCCAAGGGGCCCTAGTGACTTACTGGGTCCCCCATCTCTTATTAAGAAGATCCCAAGCGAGTTGTGCTGTTCGGTGGGGAGTCGGTCTGAGGTGAGCCCAGAGGCAGGTGATCCAATAGGGCTTAGACAAACCATTGTGGATCTGGGTGACCGGACACTGACAGGTTGTACTCTGCAAACTGTCAGTCGGTGACCCCAATCTAGCAAGTCTACCTGAGGAAGATTCAGGCGAAATTGTGTTCACTGGGAGGATTCGCTCTATCGTCCATGATCATGAGTATTGGGCCTGTGGCAGAGGTCTCACTGCAAATCTAAATCTTACTAGAGCCAAGTCGGTGGCAGAGACTTGTTTTCCTTCCAAAAAGTTCTAAGTGACACTGGATGACAGGCCTGTGGGAGGGACCTGTCCAGGGGCACTATACCCACTTTGGTTGGGGTGGCGACGAAGCAAGAGCTATTATCCTGAAGCAGGACTGCTTCGTTTATCTAGAGGCCTGAATCTGCAAGTTTCTCTCCTTTCACCAACCTATTCTATCTACCTCGAGTTGACTGTTGGTCATGATGGACCAGTAATAAAAGCGCAGAAAACGTCACCCTACTGTCTGGACATTCCGTCATTTGCTCTCATGACCATCCCTAGACACATCACAGAGGTAACATAATCATGCCGTCCCAAATCTAACCAGCAGCTCCTGAGGGGGTAGCGCTACACGTGGGGGCTCGTCCAGGATTCGGCTGTTACCAACGGAACCGTGAGTTAAATTTTATTGTGAGAGCAAGGAATTGTCGGGTGTTCACTGTGCGGTGAAGAAGGAGTTAACCTCAGGTAGCAGTGACTTGGGCGTACGTGCGGTGAAGCCGCGTGCGCCTGCCACGTGTAAGAAGAAAGTTTCTTCAAGTGGGAGGAGCCATCCACTCCTGTGCGAGACGTAGGGCAAGGATTCACGCCAAACCAGTAATTGCTGCCCGCCTATGAGAGAGAGTGCCATGCCGCTCGCAACCTCTCAGCGATTGAGACCCCCCATGACTGCTCCGGGGGTCTCCACTGTGTTTGCTGCAGCCGGAATACCCCTCACAGACATGGGGACCCAGATGCATACTGAAGGCAAGTTTGTTATTTACACCAGCGGAGGATCAGAGGCTCTTGGACTGTCCTGCCCTCATTGTACGGAGCTGGCCGTACGGATCTTGCCATTTGCCCGGTGTCAAAGATGCCGGGCCTATTTGTTCAAAGTCCAGCCACCCACGGAAGCTCCTCAGGAGTATCGGGTGAACTGGATCTCCGGGACTGTTACCGTGGAGGAGGAAACCCCAAGGCCAGAACCCTCCCCGTCGGTGGAGATTGTCGAGCCGGAGGCTATTGACTCGGAGATTACCACCGTCTCATCCACCATGACTCTGCTTTCAGCTACCTCACTATCCCGCTCACCGGAAGTAAGCACAATGGATGAGATGGACAAAAATGACTGTGTGGGCGGTGTGACGAGCACGCGAGCCGAGACTGTACCGGAGACTGGCACTGTTAATGCGGTCTCTGTGTGGCGTGCTGTTGTCGGAGAGGGCCCTGCACAGGCCTCCCGCGGCTGCGGTCGAGACCTGCCTGCCCGCCGCCTACCGGACTGGCCTAGGGACCCATCCAAGGCGTGTCACTACCTGCCCGCGGAGGAGTGTAACTCCTCCGAATTGGACTCTTCATCTGAAGCCAGAGATGACCATTTATTCGAACCAGAGTTCCCAGAGTCCCAGGGCTGCGGAGGATTTCGGGCTTCCAGCACAAGTAGAAAAAAACGTTACGGCCGGAGCACACCGAGTGGGCCAAGCGCATCGAACTCAAGCATCCCACAGCTGACCTGGGGAGTGGGTGAATCCGTTCCAGTTCTTTACATCACCGCTCCCATATCTACTGCTGTGCCGGTACTTAAACGGGCGCCTGACGCCATAGTGAAACGTGGGCTCGGAGACCCACGTATGCTGCCCAGACTGGCCCGTTTGCAGCGTGTCTTTATGCGGAGAGTAGCTGCTGAATATGGGTATGAATACCCCTATGTGCCTCCATCCCTCCTGACTGAGCTTGAAAATTTGAGGGAGAAATGGTACTGGGATGCTATTTGGGAACACCTGAATGTTCCCGTCAAGGATTGGGAGATGCCGTATGCCTTCCTGTGCATAGGAAACTGGCTGGAAGGTTGTCTCATATGATGGAGCCCTGGCAGGTACATTTTTCATGATCGTATGGTTCTCAAATGTTCCGGGAGTGTAGACCAAGTGTTCTCTATCACTGCCATTAACTCCAATGGGGACAACATTTTCCTGCCTGACCCACATTTCTACCGATAGGCCCCATGCCTATACTGTTGAACTTGCTGCTTTTGAAGAAGATATGGACAAGGACCTTTTCCCCTATTCAAGTTTTTGTTTGTTTATTCCCCTCTCGGATCCACATCTTGGTGCATGTGCAGAACTTTGGGTTGGGTTTATCTCAGTTATTTAGAATAGGGTCTTGTTCGCTTCTTTGCAGCACCGGAAGAAATTTCAGCACTGGAAATGCCTTATTTTACATTTCTCTCCTCTTGCTGTATATCTTAAATTGAACTTGGACTGCCGCGTAGTACCAGCGCACTGACCGCTAGGGGGCAGTGTTCTGCAACGTTTATTACAGAACTTCAATGTATATTTCGTTTTTTTGCTCTGTTCTATTTCTTGCAACTTAGGAAAGAAAAGATTTCAGCACTTATTGATAGCTCCCTGGGAGGAAGGTAAATGTTACACTCCGGCTGAAGGGTGCAGTTTCAACTCTGACCTTGGAGATTGTAAATAGAAAATAATATATATATTAGAGTGTATACTTTGTGTGTATGTTTCTTTTATTTCTTGCAGGTTGTTGGCCTACTATCAACGCTGTCGGAGACTGGGGCAGATTAGATAGATAGGAATGTGTAATGCCATAGTTATTACTGTAGTATTCAAGGAAGCTAATATTTGTATCTCAAAGTTATGCATTTATATTTTCTTTCTTTCCTACTTTCTCTGTTGCTGTTATGCAGATTTAGGCCGGTATTCAGGCTTGAATGCCTTAGGACACTGGGGACAGTGTCATTTCAAGTGGGGGGAGTGTGTAGCGCCTGTGTACTTTTCAGTACAGGTGCTATGTCAAATTTAGTTGGGGAATGAGAGAGTTACCTTGCTTTCATCCGTGTTGATCTGTTAAATTGGGTTTCTGTCAGCCCTGGGCTGTCCTGTGGTGTCAAAATGTGTTCCAAGGATACCTTCCCATCTTTGGATAGCAGGTGGCACCAGAGGGGTCCAGGTGGAGCGCCTTTCTCCAGCAGCCAATGAGAGGAGTGTTTCTCTCATGAGGCATGCTGGGGGAGGGTATTTCTGTGACAGACGCCATTTTGTGGGGTTCTTCGCCCGTTCCTGGTTCCAGCTTCCACCTATGGGGTGTGCGCACATTACGGGCCCCGGCGATATGGCCTACCAGGCCGGGGCGCACATGCCACGCGGAGTTCCTGACTCCTGGCCTGGAGTGACTGATGCTGCCAAGGGGCCCCAGCGACTTACTGGGTCCCCCATCTCTTATTAAGAAGCTCCCAAGCGAGTTGTGCTGTTCTAGCAAGTCTACCTGAGGAAGATTCAGGCGAAATTGTGTTCACTGGGAGGATTCGCTCTATCGTCCATGTTCATGAGTATTGGGCCTGTGGCAGAGGTCTCACTGCAAATCTAAATCTTACTAGAGCCAAGTCGGTGGCAGAGACTTGTTTTCCTTCCCAGAAGTTCTAAGTGATGCTCTGGCTGCCAGGCCTGTGGGAGGGACCTGTCCAGGGGCACTATACCCACTCCGGTTGGGGTGGTGACGAAGCAAGAGCTATTATCCTGAATCTAAAGGCCTGATCCTGCAAGTTTCTCTCCTTTCACGAACCTATTCTATCTACCTCGAGTTGACTGTTGGTCATGTTGGACCAGTAATCAAAGCGCAGAAAACGTCACCCTACTGTCTGGACATTCTGTCATATGCTCTCATCACCATCCTCTCCATCATCATCCCTTGACACATCACAGAGGTAACATAATCATGCCGTCCCAAATCTAACCAGCGGCTCCTGAGGGGGTAGCGCTACATATCAAATCAAATAAAGTTTTTAAAACAACTGTTTTTTCTGGAGCAGTGATTTTAATAATGCTTAAAGTGAAACAATAAAAATGAAATATTCCTTTAAATATCGTGCTTGGGGGTCCCCCTAGTCTGCCTGTAAAGTGGCGCATCTGTGCAATGTATAGAACAGTGCTGCAGAAAAATTACATTTCTAAAGGAAAAAAAATTCACTGTATATATATTCTACACTGACTGCACTGTGTATATATATATATATATATATAAATTAAACTGCCTGCACACCACTAACTAACCTGCCTAATCTAGCTCAAGTTCTCCTCTCCACATTATCACACTATACACGGCCACCGTGTAAGCAGCCTTATATAGTGTGGGGTGTGGAATTAGCCCCCTGAGCCATGATTTGGCCAATCGTGGCTCTCACAGCAGATCACGCTGTGATTGGTCAAAGTATGCATGTCAGGTGCATGCTTTAGCCAATCAGCAGCCGTCAATGAACTGCGAATTTGCATTGCATTATTGGGCGCTCCACGGTGCTCAAATTTGCCCCCATATGTTTGGTTCTTTTGCACACAAACGAACACCCAATATTCGATTTCAACTTACGATCATTTCGAACATTGGGACCATCCCTAATGGACTCTATTTACTAATCAGGAGACCACTGAAGGCAATTGGTTCCACTAGATTTTAGTTAGGGGTATCAGAGTAAAGGGGGCTGAATTCAAATGCACACCACATCTTTCAGATATTTATTTGTAAAACATTTTGAAAACCATTTATCATTTTCCTTCCACTTCACAATTATGTGGCACTTTGTGTTGGTTTATCACATAAAATCGCAATAAAATATATTTAAGTTTTTTGGTTATAACTAATACTTTTTGAAGGCACTGTAAATTGCAGGATAGAACTGTCCAGAGAGGTTTCTGCAGTAGTCCCTCAGTGTGCCAGATATTGCTATGATATAAACTGTACTTATTGGAAATATGGCTGTGTTTTCGTTACAACACCAGAGTTACTGAGAACTCCTTCAAATAAAAAGAAGCATTTGAGGTTTTCAACAATAAAACAGTGATGCAGGAAAATGCATTATTTACAACAAAGTGTTAACAGACTTGGACACACCGTGAGATGAAATCTTTTCTGCATGGAGAAATATAAAAAGGAGTAATGTGCATATAAGGTCTAACAGATTTGGATGTTTTCTAAGTAAAATATTGCTTAGCCCTCCACGGTCCCCCCAAACTCACCCCTCCACGGTCCCCCTGTACTCAGCCCCTTAGCGGATCCCTTGGCTTCTCCTCCCGGCAAACTCGATCCGACTCCTGTCCTGATTGACCAGAAGGAGAAGCCGGAAGACAACAGAGGAGGGGGTAGCTGACATGTGATCTGCGCCCCAAACCCAACCTTTTTCAAGCCAATTAGAGCCTAATGCCGCGTACACATGATCATTTTTCGACATGAAAAAAACATTTTTTTAAAAAAAATGTCATTAAAAATGATCGTGAGTGGGCTTCACATCATTTTTCGGGTTCTGAAAAACTACAAAATAATTTTTTTTCGAACATGCTGCATTTTTTAACAACGTTTTAAACAATGTCGTTTTTCGGGTTGTAAAAAATGATCGTGTGTGGGCTAAAATGACGTTAAAAACCAGCGCATGCTCAGAAGCAAGTTATGAGACGGGAGCGCTCGTTCTGGTAAAACTACCGTTCATAATGGAGTAAGCACATTCATCACACTGTAACAGACAGAAAAGCGCAAATCGTCTTTTACTAGCACAAAATCAGCTAAAGCAGCCCCAGGGGTGGCATCATCAGCATGGAACTTCCCCTTTATAGTGCCGTCGTACGTGTTGTACGTCACCGCGCTTTGCTAGAGCATTTTTTTAAAACGATGGTGTGTGAGCAACGTCGTTTTAATGATGAAGTTGGAAAAACTTTGTTTTTTCTACATGCCGAAAAACGTTGTTTTTTTTCATGCCGAAAAATGATCGTGTGTACGCGGCATAAGACTCCTGCGCCTCTTGTGGACCGGCCGCTCATGTACACAGTGCTTTGACATATAATATGAAAACTGTGGGATGCTCTTTCACTATACTATAAATATATAAGGTTGAGCTCTGATTATAGTAAAGTCTTTACGTAGAATTACAGCTCTTTTAGGGTATGACACTTGTATATTCATAAGTTGAAGTAAGGATTGTAATGGAGAACTAATAGGAGGAACATGTCCAGACTGTATCAACAAAGGTGTTTCCCAATTGTATACCTTTTTGGAACATGTGATCAGTGCCATCTTAAGAGCATTATAGGCCCCCGGGCAATACATTGTACTGGGGCACTGTCTACACAATCACGCACGAGAATAAAAATGCAAATTATCAATAAGGCTAAATTTAATGGTACTTCCAACAGCTTTGGACCCCCTGCCTTTTTACACAGTCACCCCCCCCCCCCCTTGGACGCAGAGGGGGGAGACACACCAGCGCTGAACAGAGAGCGTGAACTGCTGAAGTTAATTTTACATATTAACAATGCTCATGGTTGGTTGCTAGGACCACCTAGCAACCAATCACCTGCTTGCATTTCCCATCTTCTTTTCAGAGCTGGCCCACTGTCTCTCTCTCCCTCCCCTGCTGTACAGTAGAGAAAGAGTGTTTTCTTTATCTCCTACTCCGGCGTCGGTGTGTCACCCGGGTAGCGGTACAGTACGCACTCGGCCCCACATACTGTCACAGGCAGCTCGCCTCTCTCTGCATTTTCCGGCACCGATGCACTGCCTAAGACCAGGCCCAGACTGGGACAAAAAATAGGCCAGGGCATTTTAGCCTGGGGGGGGGGGGGCGCGGCGGGGTTATTGATGGGATGTGGGGTGAGATAAAGAAATATAGATAGACAGAGAGAGAGAGAGAAAGAAAGAAAGAAAGAAAGAAAGAAAGAAAGAAAGAAAGAAAGAAAGAAAGAAAGAAAGAAAGAAAAATAGATACAAAGAAAGATAGATATAGATAGAAAGATAAAGATAGAAAGAAATGAAGGTGGATAGATAGATTTACGGAGCGATCCCCGCTGAGCTTACGGACACACGGAGGCGGATAATTACTGATCCGGCCCGTGTGAAAGGGCCCTAACTCACTCCTCACTCTTTCCATCTCTCTGTCCACCCCCCTCCCCCATCACTCCACTGCTATGTCTTTCCATTATAAAGAAATAAAAATACTCCAATGCGCTTCCACACCAAATTTGCTCACTACTAAAAATATATGAATAATAAACACCTTAAGACCATCAAGCATAATAATCAAATATATCATTATCATACATTTTATAAAACACACTATACAACACCAGCACTTTTCATCTACAAAACCAGCCTGATCTGTGATATTTCTGCTGCTGCCTCCCCTCTCCTGGCATGCTTTGATTTGTGGTGCCACAGCCTGACACATGAGGTGGTCATACAGGAGAGGAGACTGTGCTTGGTGAGCAGGTAATAGGTATGGACAGGGAGGTGTAATAGAGATTGAGGGAGATCTCAGAAAACATGCTCCCTTTAGAAGCAGAGCAGTTCACAGCCACACATAAAAATGATCTTGTGATACAGCATGAGACAGGAGCCTGCTACACACTACACAGAGCCCATCCTCTCCCCCTCTTTCTACCCACTAAGATAAGCCACTGACTGGACTGTCTGCATGTTGTTCAGCTTACCTTAGGATAGGCTGAACTCCGTCTTCCACTGCAGGCTGCATGGCTCCACTCCTCCCCCTCTCAGCATCTCCTGTGAGGAACTTGAATAAGGCGCGCTGAGAGAAAGGGGGAGGGTACAAGTGACTGCACTCTATCAGATCACCAGAGACTCTGTTTCTCGGTCTCTGTCGGCTCCGGCCAGGAACTGCACATGCGTACTCAGGGGCGGACTGACAACTCATGGGGCCCCCGGGCAATAGAAGATTATGGGGCCCCCGGGCTTACAGATGGCCACCATGTCAGGAGGCATTGCATAGGCAGGGCAGCTAAAATCTCAGGATTTTCACATCAAAAGCATGTCGGTTTTGGACATATCAGGGACAGATGTAAAAAAAAAACACAGATTTTTACATACTGTCCCTGGCTTTACTGAGCCTGGCAACCCTGATGGGGCCCCCTAGTGGCATGGGGCCCTCGGGCAGTGCCCGAGTGCCTCAATGGTCAGTCCGCCCCTGTGCGTACTACATCCCCCTAGGTCGGAGCCAGTCCTGATGGGGCCCCATCAGCACTTGTGGCCCTGGGCACTGCCCAGGTGTGCCGCTCGGTACGACCACCCTGGCCCTGGGGAGAGGTGACATGCGGGCCGCCGAGGGCTGTTCGCGGGCCGCCACGGCCCATCGGGCATATGCCCGGTTTGCCCTATGGCCAGTCCGGGCCTGCTAAGACCCACTGCGCTGTCACCGCTTCACTCCAGTGCACAACAAAGGATGATTCTAGCCTGAAATTTGCATATATTTACAATCTATCAGTCTGTGCCTACTACTGAGAAACTTTATAAATGCAAAATGATCACAGCTTCAGTTGATCCAAATTGATATAGCGTGACGTGTTGGAATACAAATATGGCAGATGTCGATGCTAACTTTAGTAGCCTGACTGTCATGCCTATAGCTTTCCGAGTCAATACATTGGAACAAGCATAGAGATACTATATTCTGACATGTTTCTAAAACTAATTTACAGCAAGCTTGTTCCAGATCTGTGACTCAAAAAGGTCGAGGCCAGACACAGCCAGGCAACTAGTTTTTATTTTTCAAAATGGAGACCAACAATGACAGCCCCCATGCTTGTTTCATGACAAATTCCCTTTAAGTTTTTAGTAGATGCAGGACAATTAGACCAGCAGATAATTTCATGTATCTTTTAAGGCCTCTTTTGGTCTGATGAATGTTCCTAAATTTTGTCTGTAGACATCTGTTCATTATGAAAGGGCTCCCAATCCCTGCTGCACAGGAGGTTCTTGAACAAAGAAAGATGAGTGGGGACACTCAAAACTCTCAGGTGGACATTATTTTCATACGGTACCTGAGCGACAATGTATTCACATTCTCCACTGAATCGATATCGTCTTCCATCAAATGTCTCATAATTTCCATCTCCATAAACTTTACACACTCCCATAGGGACATCATGGTCACATTCCCATTTACGGTTCTTGCAGGTACTGTTTAAAAAGAAAAGTATGGGATTTCACATTTTGCTGTGGTTATTCTGTACTCATGGAAGATGTGTTGGTTTCCATACCAGGAACTTCTAACTTTAAAGTGCAACCAGAACTGTATTTAGCATATTGGCACTTGTGTGTCAGTGTCTAATAACAGAGAAGGAGGGGAAGCATCAAGTTTCTAAATGTACAAACGTAACATTTTGTTTCCTTCTTCTATCCTTTTCTGGATATTTGTAACTAATCTACACAAATTAGTTTATGTGAAAGGGATGGTGAGAAGAGTGAAAAACTCACAATATTTCAGAAAACAATAAACCACCACACCTTTGTTTCATGTTTGTACTGTAAGTAGGGTTGCCACCTGTCCGGTTTTGACCTGGACAGTCCAGGTTTTGACACCTGAGCCCGGGTTTCAACCCAGGCACATTCACCCATCCTGTCCAGTGGCCCCAGCCGCAACATCTAGAGCTGCGCATCCCAATTCCCGTGCCCGCCATCAGTGTGTCGCACATGTCTGAACCCAGCTCAGCGATGGGCAGCGGGCCCCCTGTGATTGGCTGAATGGGTCACATGCAGGCGGCGGACATGAGGGTCTGTGATTGGCCTGGTAGAGATTGTCACATGTAGAGCTGGACTGTGGGTGATCGTGGCCGACTGGAGTCTCGCCTCCCTGCCTGGCATACACTGTGTGTCTCCTCACTGAGATGAGGTCTATTTCTCATCTGCCCTCTCACCCCCCTCTGTCAGCTACCTTCTCTGTCAGCTATCCCCCTACTCTGTCAGCTACCCCCTCCCCTCTGCCAGCTACCCCCTCCCCTCTGTCAGCTACTCATCCTCTCTGTCAGCTACCCCTCCCCCTGTCAGCTACCCCTCCCCTCTGTCAGCTACCCCCTCTCCTCTTTCAGCTAACCTCCTCCTTTGTCAGCTACCCCCCTCCTTTGTCAGTTACCCCTTCTGTCAGCTACCCCCTCCCCTCTGTCAGCTACACCCCCTCCTCTGTCAGCGACCCCCCCTCCTCTCTGTCAGCGACCCCCCTCCTCTCTGTCAACTACCCCCTCCTCTCTGTCAGCTACCTCCTCCTCTGTCAGTTACCCCCTCCCCTCTGTCAGCTACCCCCTCCTCTGTTAGCTACCCCCTCCTCTGTCAGCTATCCCCCTCCTCTGTCAACTACCCCCCTCCTCTGTCAACTACCCCCTACCTCTGTCAGCTACTAATCTCCTCTGTCTGCTACCCCCTCTCCTTTATCAGCTACCCCCTCTCCTTTGTCGGCTACACCCTCTCTTCTGTCAGCTACCCCTTCCTCTGTCAGCTACCCCCTCTCCTCTGTCAGCTAACCCCTCCCCTCTGTCAGCTACCCCCCTCTTCTGTCAGCGACCCCCCCTCCTCTCTGTCAGTGACCCTCTCCTCTGTTTGCTACACCTTCTGCTTTGTCAGCTACCCCCTCCCCTCTGTCAGCTACCCATCTCCTCTGTCAGCTACCCCCTCTCCTCTGTCAGCTACACCCACTCCTCTGTCAGCTATCCCCTCCCCTCTGTCAGCTACCCCCTCCTCTCTGTCAGCGACCCCCCCTCTGTCAGCTACCCCCTCTCCTTTGTCAGCTATGCCCCTCCTCTGTCAGCTACCCCCTCTTCTTTGTCAGCTACCCACTCGCCTCTGTCAGCTACCCCCTCTCCTTTGTCAGGTACCCCCCTCCTCTGTTTGCTACCCCCTTCCTCTGTTTTCTACCCCCTCTCCTTTGTCAGCTAACCCCTCCCCTCTGGCAGCTACCCCCTCCTATGTTAGCTACCTCTATCCTCTGTCAACTAACCCCTCTCCTTTGTCAGCTACCCACTCCGCTCTGTAAGCTACCCACTCCCATCTGTCAGCTACTCACTCCCATCTGTCAGCTACCCCACTCCTCTGTCAGCTACCCCCCTCCTTTGTCAGCTACCCCCTCCTCTGTCAGCTACCCCCTCTCCTTTGTCAGCTACCCCCCCCTCTGTCAGCTACCCCCAAACAGCACACACCCCCTTCTTCCCCTACTCCAGTGGGGCTAATGTCCTGCAGCTGGGTCACACTGTCTGTCTGTGCGCTCTCTCTCTCTCCCACCCAACCGCCGGAGCTGAGGCCGCCAGAGACAGTGAATGGAGGGCCACTGGACTGGTGTCCTAGCAACCAGGGATGCTTTTGCAGGAGAAAGCATGGTATTACAGACTCCGCCCCCTAGCAGGCTCACACACACATCTTTGCAGTGGCTCCTGGAAGGTAAGTTTTTTTTTATCTCGCAGTAATGAAGGTCTCTATTGAGGGGCACAGTCACTATCTCATATTTAATCTGTTATTTTCTTCTATATATGTGGGGTGCCTGTGGATTTCTTTGAATTTGTTGGCTTTTTTAGTAATTAAAAGGTGCTTGAAAGGGTTGTAGAATGCACAGTGCCACTATGTGAACAGTTTGTATGGGGTTCGGGTTCAGGTTTTTGGATGGAGGTACACTGCCCTACTGACACCGTCCACTGCCCTACTGACACCGTCCACTGCCCTACTGACACACTCCACTGCTCTACTGACACCATCCACTGCTCTACTGACACCGTCCACTGCCCTACTGATGCCATCCATTGCCCTACTGACGCCGTTCACTGCTCTACTGACACCGTCCACTGCCCTACTGACACTGTCTACTGCCCTAATGACACCGTCCACTGCCCTACTGACACTGTCCACTGCTCTACGGAGGCCATCCACTGCTCTGACACCGTCCACTGCCCTACTGACACCATCCACTGCCCTACTGACACTGTCCACAGCTCTACTGATGCCGTCCACTGCTCTACTGATGCCATCCACTGCTCTACTGGCTGAGAGTGTCCACTTTTAAGGTAGGCTAGTTTCATATTTTAACTGACATTTCTTTTATTAATCAAATCATATTTTATGAATACACAAATGCATTTGTTTTATTTAACTATGCCCCTTGAAGTCTCCCCCCCCCCCCCCCCACAGTTAATGCAATTTGGCCACTGTTCACTATAGCACACCTTATTACTACTCTCTTTGGGTAACTCTCATAAAGATCCTGCCAGTAACAGGCGCTCTTAGGTTCCTGGTTCTAAATCGCGGGTGCCATTGCGCATGCGCGTGTGTGCGCCACTATTGGCGGCAGGCAGCTATTTAAGCCTGCCTGTCAAATACAGTCCCCGCTGTCTGCTCTACAGCATTGTGTGCCCTTAAACCTGATCTGAGACTGTTACCTGTTTAAAGACACAGCTTGCCTGTGACCACCCAGTTAGCTGCCTATACCTGATCTCGGCCTGTTTGTGACTACTTTTGCCTGCACCTCTGTACCACGGCTGCCCACCTGATATCCGACCCGGCCTGTCTGACTATCCCTGTATTGGTCCTATCTGTTCTTGGTTCTGATCCAGTCTGCTAAACTGATCCACTCTGCTGAGCTGTTCCTGTCTGCTGAGCTATTCCTGATCCAGTCTGCTGAACTGATCCAGTCTGCTGAGCTGTTCCTGTCTGCTGAGCTATTCCAGATCCAGTCTGCTGAACTGATCCTGTCTGCTGAGCTATTTCTGATCCAGTCTGCTGAACTGATCCAGATCCAGGAAGTATCCAGGCACCTGATCTATCACTTCCTCTGTTGATCCTGCTAGGCACCCGTGCCACTCCTTCTCCTGTGCCTTCTGTTACATTACCAGTGGCCGCGAGTGGGAGCCATAAGGGAGGCCTTCCTCTGCAATTCGGGCACACAACTATCAGGTACGTGACAGTAACCCAAAAGTTGTCCCAGGTATTTTAAAATCCTATAGCGTGTACTACAAAAAAATTGCTGTGCGGCAGAAAAGTGTTCGGGTTTGTCTTGAAGAAAAGGTGGCAACCCTAACTGTAATGCCGCATACACACGATCGGTTCGTCTGATGAAAATGGACCGTTTTCATCAGACAAACCGATCGTGTGTGGGCCCCATCGTTTTTTTATCCATCGATGGAAAAACTAGGAACTTGTTTTAAAATTATCTGATGGTTAAAAAACCGATAGAAAAAAAAACGATCGTCTGTGGGCACATCCATCAGTTAAAAATCCACGCATGCTCAGAATCAAGTCGATGCATGCTTGGAAGCATTGAACTTAATTTTTCTCAGCGTGTCCTTGTGTTTTATGTCATCACGTTCTGACACAATCGTTTTTTTAACTGATGGTGTGTAGGCAAGACTGATGAAAGTCAGCTTCATCAGATATCTGATGAAAAAATCCATCGGATGAACCGATCGTGTGTACAGGGCATAAGAGTCTTCCAACAGCATTAATATATAAAAAAAAAAAAACAATTGAATGATACAGTGCACCTATCATTAAAATCACACCTAACATGAATTAATAGGGCACCTTATCATTGTCAAAATAACAATATAATTATTATTATTATACAGGATTTATACAGCGCCAACAGTTTGCGCAGCGCTTTACAACATCAGGGAAGGCAGTACAGTTACAATACAATTCAATACAGAAGGGATCAGAGGGCCCTGCTCATTAGAGCTTACAGTCTAGAAGGGAGGGTCAAGTGGAACAAAGGGTAGTAGCTGTGGGGGATGATTAGATGGACACAATGAAAATACAGTTGTAAGGTGTAGGTAGGATAGGCTTCTCTGAAGAGGAGGGTTTTCAGGGATCTTCTAAAAGCTAATAGAGAAGGAGATAGATGGACAGATTGGGGTAAGGAGTTCCATAGGCTTGAAGAGGCTCTGGAAAAGTCCTGGAGATGGGCATGGGAGCAGGTGATGAGAGAGCTAGAGAGCAGGAGGTCTTGAGAAGAATGAAGAGAACAATTAGGTTGGTATTTAGAGACTAGGTCAGTGATGTAGCTGGGGGCAGAGTTGTGGATGGCTTTATAGGTAGTTGTTAGTATTTTTAATTTAATTTGTTGGGTGAGCGGAAGCCAGTGGAGGGATTGAAAGAGAGGAGTAGCAGAGACAGAGCGGTTGGTAAGGTGGATGAGTCTTGCAGCAGCATTTATGATGGACTGAAGGGGGGATAGAGTATGCAGAGGTAAGCCAATGAGGAGGGAGTTGCAGTAATCGAGGCGAGAGATGACCAGGGAGTGAATCAAGCGTTTTGTTGTGTCATTGGTTAGAAAGGGGCATATTTTGGAGATGTTGCAAAGGTGGAGGCGGCAAGATTTGGACAGTGATTGGACGTGGGGCATAAAAGAGAGTACAGGACGACGCCTAGGACCTTGGCATGTGGGGATGGGCTGATAGTTGTGCCAAGTTTTTTTCCTGAAACTTCCCTCTTAAGTTAGGGTGCGTGTTATATGCCTGTGCGTGTTATACTCTGATAAATACGGTATATGTGGGCAGTTTTGGAATTGACCCAATGGTAAAATGGGTTTTCTAAATCATCAGGGCCTGGGGCTTGAAGGAGCATACTTCCTGCCAATCGCGGCTATGTTTAAAATGGGGAACCCAAACCTCTGACATTGAAAGTCACTATTTTAGATTTTGACATGAGGATGTAACAAACAGAGCACCAGTAACCCAAAATACATAGGCCCGGATTCACAAAGCACTTACGCCGACATATCTCAAGATACGCCGACGTAAGTGCAAATGTGCGCCGTCGTATATGTGCGCCAGACCCACAAACTAAGATAAGCCTAAAAACAGGCTACATTCCGCCGACGTATCTTGCTTACGCCGGCGTAGAGTGGGCGCACATTTAGGCTGGACGCATGGTGGTGCTCCCATTGTTTAGCTATTCAAATATGCAAATGAGGCAAATATGGCGATTCACGAGCGTACGTGCACCCGACGCAGGCTAGGCGAGGTGCGCGTAAGTTGTATGTCCAGCGTAAAGTTATGCCCCATAAAGGAGGTGTTACTCAGCAGCAGACATGCAAAGGTCTGCACCAGGGAACCCAAGCCAGCGTAATTTACGTTGGACGCGTGTGACTGGGCGTAGATTACGTTCAGGGCGTACGCAGGGATCCGGCGTATCTTAGGCAGTTCTTCCGACGTGGTTGTGAGCATGCACACGGGGATGCGTCCATGTCACGGCGCATGCGCAGTTCGTTATACGTATCTGTCTGGCGCTCGGCCCATCATTTGCATGGGGTCACGCCTCATTTGCATGGCTCACGCCCACCTCCATCTATGCCGGCTTATGCCTTAGAAACACAGCACAGTTTTGAGAGCACTGGCTTTGTGAATTCCATGCTTGCCTCTCTGTGCTGCGTCGGCGTAGCATATATTATTTGCGTTACGGCGGCATAATGTGCGCCCGCTCTCTGTGAATCCGGGCCATATTGTCTAGGGGAATGGAGCATAGTAAACCAACTCCAATACAAAGAAAAACATGCAAACCAATACACACTAAGCACAGCCTTCACACTGATCGACCCCCCAGAAACACACCAGGGGACCATGTAGAGCCACCCATCGTATCATAAAGAAATATTGGTAAACATTATAGGCTTATAAATCAGCATGCAATACAATTGGTACATGAGTCCAGATGGCCATGAAGAAAAATTATATACAATCAGTCATACGGCTGAAGTTCCAATATTATATCACAATATCACTCATACATGATCCAGATGGAGGTCCATAAGCTTAGCGAAAGAGACTTTCCCGAAGAGTCAGTGAGAAGGGCTCCAGGATCACTGTTTATAGCGCAAAAAAACAACAACCGCAGGGGTGATCAAATACCACTAAAAGAAAGCTCTATTTGTGGGGAAAAAAAGGATATCAATTTTGTTTGGGAGCCACGTCGCACGACCACACAATTGTCCATTAAAGCGACGCAGTACCGGAAGCTGAAATTTCGCCTGTGCAGGAGGGGGGTATATGTGCCCAGTAAAACAAGTGGTTAAGAAAGAGATTAATAGTAGATAAAAGGGGGTTAATAGGAAAAACCCAGGTCAGGGAGCAAGCAGGAGGTGAAACTGTTAAATAGGGCTTATACAGGGTAATCTACTAAATTAATTGTGCTAAGTAATAAACTAAGGGCATGCAAGGGTTAATTAGGCTGTCACCGTGATCATTCAGTGAGTAAGGCCTCTGATTGGGAGCTCCGTTTTATTCAAAGACCAGGTTGCAAGCAGGAGAGAAGAGACAATGCAGGCAGCCTCCTGAACGTACAGGAGAAGCCTTGTGTACAGTGGAGGAGCTTTTTTTGGGCGTGTCTAACATGCCCAAAGTAGGTAACTAGTTTAGTTAATCTTCAGGCTGCATTCACACCTGAGCGTTGCGTTTTCCGCGTTTTTTGAGGCGTATTTTACCACGTTTTGCACGATTTTTGCTGCCTTTTTTTACCGCGATTTTGGACAGGTCTAGGGTCACCAATGTTAAAAGCAGAAAAACGCCCAAATCTGCCTAAAAAAAAGTCCCAGAACTTGTTTGAGCTTCAGGCGTTTTGGAACTTCTGGCTTCAGGCGTTTTGTAGTGGAGATGTGAACCATCTCCATAGAGAATAATAGATTTTTTCCCCTCCGGCGTTTTGTAGCTTCAGGCTTCAAGCTACAAAATGCTCAGGTGTGAATGGGGTCTTATAATCTGCTCATAGGTGCACATTAACCACTTGCCGTCGCCGCACCGTCATTTTACGTCCACAAGGTGGCTCTCCTAGGCGAGACCACGTAAATGGACGTCCTACCCTTTAGCCGCCACTAGGGGCGCACGCGTGCCGCCGGAGGCGCGCGCGCGCGCCCCCCGCTCGCCCCCGACTCCCGTGCGTGTGCCCGGCGGGCGCGATCGCCGCCGGGCACACGCGATCGCTCGGTACAGAGCGGGGAACGGGAGCTGTGTGTGTAAACACACAGCTCTCGTTCCTGTCAGCAGGGGAAATGCTGATTTTCTGTTCATACAATGTATGAACAGAAAATCAGTGTTTCCCCAAGTGAGGCCACCCCCCCCCCACAGTAAGAACACACCCAGGCATACTTAACCCCTTCCCCGCCCCCTAGTGTTAACCCCTTCACTGCCAGTGGCATTTTTATAGTAATCTAATGCATTTTTATAGCACTGATCGCTATAAAAATGCCAATGGTCCCAAAAATGTGTCAAAAATGTCCGAAGTGTCCGCCATAATGTCGCAATACCGAAAAAAAAATCGCCGATCGCCGCCATTACTAGTAAAAAAAATATTAATAAAAATGCCATAAAAATACCCCCTATTTTGTAAACGCTATAACTTTTGCGCAAACCAATCAATAAACGCTTATTGCGATTTTTTTTACGAAAAATATGTAGAAGAATACGTATCGGCCTAAACTGAGGAAAAAAAATGTTTTTTTATATATTTTTGGGGGATATTTATTACAGCAAAAAGTAAAAAATATTCATTTTTTTCAAAATTGTCGTTCTATTTTTGTTTATAGCGCAAAAAAAAAAAAACGCAGAGGTGATCAAATACCACCAAAAGAAAGCTCTATTTGTGGGAAAAAAAGGACGCCAATTTTGTTTGGGAGCCACGTCGCACGACCGCGCAATTGTCTGTTAAAGCGACGCAGTCCCGAATCGCAAAAAGTACTCTGGTCTTTGGGCAGCAATATGGTCCGGGGGGTAAGTGGTTAATGCAGACCTCTTCAGCAGAATACCCTGGTTGTAAACCTTTGTTTTTTTTATAACAATAACAAACATGCCTATACTTTCATGAAGAAAATTAATCAGAAGAAACTTTATCTATCTACTATAGATAAATAATTTAGGACTGAAACATTTGTCCACATATACATTTTTTGATTATCCCATTTTTCTGATATTAATGTTTCATATTAAGTTAGGATTATCATTATTATTTATTTTTCCTTATTTATATATTGAATATTTTTCGATAACAACTGCACAATTATTCTAGTTAATATTACATATTTTATTCATAACTTAAGAAACATATCACTCTTAATAGAACAATGGAAAGTTATGAGTTTAAGATTGTAAAGTATATTTCCAAAGAGCTAAAATATTATTTGAGCACAAATATGGAAATATATTATTGCATCATTTACTTATTTTAATAATAATAATTATCATTATTATTACATATTATTATTAATAATTATTGATATTAGTCATCATTATGTTATATATTTTTAAAATCTGTACCATTATTTTAAGATTTTGAATAGATAGATCTAAGAGGAGTTAAAAGTAAAGAGAAAAGCATTTAGAAGGAGAAGTATTTCTGACTGCTTCAGTTCTGAGGAATATTGTGTCAGATCATTTCATACAAGGATGAGTATATGTAATATGAATGATTTTGAATGTATTAAATCATTTTAGTATGATTAATCATAATTCAGGGGGGATTGTTAGAGTATTATTTCAAATTCATAATTCAGCACTTATAGGTGTTATATTATATTCATGGCAAGCAGCAAAACATATTTGGTTTTATGTCATAATAAATATAGTATGAGTGAATGACCTTGATCAATTAATTTGATATGTTTCTTCATCTAAAGCTGAGCATTACTGGATGTTTCTGGTGTAGCTAATTTCAGAATGACATATAAGATATCTTGGTACTGTATAGAATGTCTTGAGAAGACAAGAATAGATCAGTATAAGTAGTTAAAGGTATTATATATGTAGCGGCCTGCTACTTTCTAGCTGGCGCTGCTTTAAATTTAGAGGGTAGTCTGAGAGTTAGTTGACTCAGACTGTATGATTGTTTACCAAATTTTGGCCTCTGTTCCAGCCATGACTGTACTGTGAGTGACCACTATTGTTGTTTGGGGTGTCGTTATCACTCCAGGCCAAGGGTGGCAGCAGTCAGGTGAAGGTGTTTTGGGTGTTCCCCTTCAGCAGCCAATCAGAGGGAGTTGATTGTCCCTCTGTGCATGCTGGGTAGGAGTACTTAAGGGACAGACGTCATTAGCCCGGGGTCGTCGTCGCCGATCCTGGTCTGTCGTCCAACCACCCCTGTGTGTGGCCCTCCTGGCCGGGGGTGCGTGTTCAAGTGTTCCTGGCTCCGGGACCACGTTGGTCCGGGGTTGTGATCTACTAAGTAGGCTTGGTAGTCAGACTGGGTCTACGTTTGCAGAGTGGTCCTGTGCTGTCCGTCCTGAGGGAGGAAGCCACTCGATAAAGAACCTGTCTTGGAGAGCACCGAGCAAGAGGTTGGTATCTCAGGAGAGGCCTTGAACTTCATCGAAGGACGCACGATTACTGAGAGTGATGGTTGCCTATCAGTTCTGAGTTCACAATAGTTTATTCAAGAGAGATCCAGGTGCTTAATCCTGTGTTGAGAAGGATTCTGGACCAAATATATCTCCACCTTTGGGAAGGTCTGTGACAGAGACTTTGCTAAAGTTTCCATGTGACGCCCTGGCTGCTAGGCTCGTGAGAGAGGCCTATCCAGGTGCACAATACCCACTCTGGCTAGAGTGGCGACAAAAGCTACATTGCTGGAAGCAGGAGTGTTTCCGAATAAAGTTATACACCTGTACCTACTACCTATTACCCTTCCACCTCTTCAACTACTACTTTTATTCCTTTAACCATGTTGGGTAAATAAAGCAAAGAAAAAGAAGCCTAAAGTGTGGACATTGAAGTTTCTCTCAACTCTCATCTGATACCCTAGACGGCGAAGAAATAGAGGTAACATGCCACCCAAAACAATCCAGCAGCTCCTTCGGGGGTAATGCTTCATATATTTTTGTTTATATCTTGTTAAGTTAGTTTAGTGTAGTCTCAGTCATATTAAATATGTATTAGTATATATTATTTACTTAATGAAGTTATAGTTGGTAATGTGTGTTCACAATAGTAGATGTTTGGTTATATGACATTACATAATCAGTACATTACTTCAAGTATAGAGTGTTACATGTGGGCTTGTCAATCAAACTCCATATGACTCTCTGAGTTAGTATCTCCTTTTGTATAGCATATCGCTGCTGAAGTTAGCAGAAATTAATGTGTGCCGTACAAGGGTCTAAGTTTCTGTGAGGTGATGACGTTCATATGTAATATATAAGCCTACACTTTGAGATGGGAGGACACACGAACAGACACACACACCCACTACGAGAGATGACACTGAACATATTCACACAAAGACACTTTGATAAATTGAGACAGCTGAACTCTGCCAGAAGTCTAATAAAGTAATTTCCTGCTTCTCTTTTGTGACACAAGACAACATGGAGTCTGAAGCCAGCTGGTATGAAGGACACATGCTTTCATAAGCTTATTACAGCTTTTTGACTATTCTATTTCATATCTTTTTACCTACACTGAACTGAACTGTTTTACTTTTTTCATTGTAATTATGATGCCAACTGTGTGACAATAAACCCACACTTTGATTTTAACCACTTAACGACCCGCCCATAGACAAAAGACGTGTACAAGGTGGTTCGTTAACTCTGGGAGGACGTCCATGGACGTCCTCCCAGAATCGCGATCTGGTGCGCCTCCTGGGGCGGCGCATCACGGATCATGGTAAATGGTCGCTTGTAAACAAACCAGCGGCATGTCATGACCCGGTTCCTCTCTCCCCTCTCTGTACTGATTGGTACAGTAGGAGAGGGGGAGAGATCCCATCCATCCATGTTCAGCCATACCTGCCATACTCTGCAATACCCTGCCATACTCTGCAATGCCCTGCCATACTCTGCAATACCCTGCCATACTCTGCAATACCCTGCCATACTCTGCAATACCCTGCCATACTCTGCAATACCCTGTCATACTCTGCCATACTCTGCCATACTCTGCAATACCCTGCCATACCCTGCAATACCCTGCCATACCCTGCAATACTCTGCCACACTCTGCAATACCCTGCCATACTCTGCCATATCCAACCATACTCTGCAATCTCCAGTCATACCCAGCCCCAGCCATACTCTGCAATACCCGACCATACTCTGCAATACCCGACCATACTCGGTGATACCCGGCCATACTCAGCCATACCCGGCCATGCTCAGCCATACTCTGCAATGCTCAGTCATACTCTGCTATGCTCATCCATGCTCAGCCATACTCAGCCATACTCGGCTGTACTCTGCCTCTGTATGTGGCCAGGCTGTGGAAGTCTCACTCATGTGGTATCGCCGTACTCAGGAGGAGTAGGAGAATCGATTTTGGGGTGTAATTTTTGGTATGTACATGCTATGTGTTAGAAATATTGTATAAATGGACAACTTTGTGTTAAAAAAATGAGTTTTAACCACTTCCCGGCCGCCGGACGTTATATGACGTCCTTGACTTTGTGCAGGGATATCTGAATAATGCCTGCAGCCAGGGCTGCTGTTATAAATCACGGGGCCCCATACAGCCTACATGGCAGTGCCCCCCCAATATATCAAGACCATATTTTCACAAAAAATACACTAAAATCATTATTAGTGGACACAAACGTAACAGAGAACCGGTCTGAATAAGCCCTTTTTTATCTGTTTTTTACATTAAAAAAATTATATTAATGGGGGCAAGGGGGCACACGGGGGGGGGATCAGAATCAGGCAGAACAGGGAGGGGAATCAGTGTCGGGGGAGCAATTACAGGAATGATGCCCTGTGCCAGTATCTCTCCCTACAGCAGCTGAAAGCCGGCAGGAGGGGGAGAAATTGGCTTTCAGCTGCTGCAGAGAGCTGCACAGGGCACCCTACTGCCCCTCCGCCAAACCACACTAATTCCTCCTGCTGTTTGGGTCCCCCTGTGTGCCCGGGCCCCCTACAGGAGGACTGGTGGTCCCCCCCCTATCAGCAGCCCTGCCTGCAGCTACTGTGGGGCTCTCAACAGGAGGGAGGGGCCAGGAGAGCCAGCGAGAGAGAGAGAGAGAGAGAGAGACTTGTAAAGCGCAACACATGCAAACTTAATCGCCTCTGGGCGCTGCATCCATTTCATGGGTAAGGAACCCCTTGACCTCAGAAGAGATGGGTTTTAATCTTTCTCCTGAAGGCCAAGTGGTCCGACTCGGATGGTGGTTGGTAGTGCATTCCACAGGCGAGGTCCCTGGACTGCAAATCTTCGATCTCCTTTGGACTTGTATCTGGCCTTGGGTATCTGGAGGAGGTTTTGATTGGTGGATCGCAGAATGCGATTGGGGTTATGGGCTTTTATTTTTTCGCATAGATATTGGGGGGCGTTGCCTTGAATACACTTATGTATTAGGCAGAGTGCCTTGAAAGTGATTCTGTCTTTTACTGGCAACCAATGAAGGGATCTCAGTGAGGGTGAGATCGAATCCCATGGTTTTTTCCCAGTCACTAGTCGAGCGGCCGTATTTTGAACGACTTGCAGACAAGTGATTTGGTATTTGGGGAGTCCTAGAGAGAGGGCATTGATGATTGTTCCCACCACGACTGCAGCCAGCGAGGAACCCGAGAAGAGGAGGATCTGGGTTGCTCTGTACAAAAACACTGCACAGAGCAGGTAAGCATGGCATGTTTATTATATTTAACAAAAAACAACCGAGACTTTAGTATCACTTTAAAATCTTCCATAGCACTTAATCATAAACTGTAACATCATGCTGAAATTTAACCTGACCCCCAAAACGTAACCAGACCCGTTTACACTAAACACTGCTAAACTTCAGAGTTTATACTTAAAGGAAACTTTTACAGAGGAAAACATTTAGATCTGTTAAGCTGCTTCTGAAAATTCTAGTTTTCTGTCTGTCTCTTTATCCAAAACGTTTTGCCACTGACTTCATGTATGAAGCAAGGAGGGTTGGAGTAAAGTTGAAACTCCTGACCTGTTTACTTGTTCCAGGTCAGAAACAAAGTTTTAAAGCCAATTGATCAGCATGACAAGCAGGCAAATTGCATTTTCAGATAATAAGGTCTTCTTTCTTCTACAATACTTTTAACCTTTCTAACGCTTTAGTTTACAATAAGCTAAGCTTTAACACGCCATAAAATTGGCATCCCAGTGCTTACAGTGACAATATCATGGCTCTGAAAAAGAAGCGTGATATATGTAAAATTAATAAAGAAGAACTTTGAAACTTCTGCCTGTATTGAGTTAATATTACGTACCACATGTTACATCCAATCGTTGTTGTTTGCATGTGCTCATATACAATGTTATTGAACATACAAGAGCAGCTGTCCATGGAAACACATCCTCCTTTTCCATCAGCTAACAGGTTGTCGGGACAAACACAACCCGACACACATTCAACGCTATACTGTTAGATAAAATAAACAGACATTTGGACACAGAGGAATTGTTAGTTGAGCAAAGAAATGTTCAAAAACAAAAATGCAGAAGAATATGGAAAAACAAAAAATTGCACTCAAAATGTATCTGAAAACCCAATACAATTAAGTGAAAAGAATGAAACTAGAACCAGAGAAGACCATACAAGTTTTAGAACCCAGTCATGTGGTCAAAATAGGTCAATGATGTGACAATCATACTCTCCCCTTATGTGAAGGGCAGGAATGTTCTGACTGCAGCTGACAGCTTCCTTCCAGGTTTAGACCAAACTGAAGCTCATTCGTAGTCACCAATCATTATGGTACACTTTGTGTGGTGCACATTCTTTAGCCCACAGGAAACTGTGCCTACTATAAAATGGCAGTTGGATGTGAATCCCCCACAGGCTAAAAGCTACCAGTCTTACCCTGACCACAACTGTTTTCCAATGGATAATGGCTTTACTTATATCTGTAGCAAAAATGTTTTTGGTTCATTTGGGTAGTAACATGTTGTAAATTGCAATGTTTATAATAATAATAATAATAATAATAATAATAATAATAATAATAATAATAATAATATCATCATGATGTAATCTTTTTCTGAGATTAAAGCGATATTAGACCCAAAAAGAAAATGTAATAGATTGCAATTTCCCAATCCCTAGATGTGGTGGCAGCCTGAGAGTCCTTTTTTTCAACTTTCTTTAACACAGCAAAAGTGGACATTTTAAGGGTAGAGACAAACCATTTAACACTGACAGGGGTTCTTACAATGGTCAGCTTTTATTCATTTATGTAAAACCTCTACCTCCCCCCCAAGAAAACTTACTGTAACTGCTTAAAAAGTGTTGGAATTTGTCTTTAATTTGTTAGCCAAGTCCTTCGAAATCTGCACTCAACACTACATCCTTCCTCCCTCAGACTGATAATGCTGCTGTCCATAAAACACAAATACAACCACCACATTTAAGGGTTGGTAAGCTGCAATATCTTACATTTTTTGTTTTTGGTTTAAGACGGCTGTAGGGAGCTGAAACCCCTATTGGACATAATGTACCCCCCACCCCATTGAAGATTTATTCTCTTCAGTTTGGTCCATCCATTGTCATTTAAAGTAGAACTATAGGCAGAACTGTATTTTTGGATAAGGGAGGCTTATAATCCCAGTAAGGTTTATTTTTGCCATCTTTGTCCCATTAGAGATTTACTTTCACTTCCTGTGCCATAGCTAAACAGGAAGTGAGTAGAAATCCCAGTAAACTAAGGCAAGCTCTTGTGGAGAAGCTATCAGAACTAGGACCCCATTGGAAGATTTCCCCTCTATTATCTTTCTGGGGATAACCCAAAACAGGACATATAGAGAGGGTGAATCTCTATAATGGGGACAGGGTTGCCTTTAGTTATACTTTAATTTTGATGTGCCTGGCTTAGTATTTAGTAAAAACGAATGAGTGTGGACACTACAGTAACAAGTTTTGATAAAGGTAGAAACATAAATTATGCATACTGACGGATTTTCACCCATAGAAATATATCTAAGAAGGTGATAGACACATCAGAGATATTATCCTACCCAATGTAAAATGTATATTATACTCACGCAGTCAATATCTAATCTTTGACAGCTTTCTAAACATTCAATCCCAGTGGCGCCGGGAGGTTCTAAAGAGCAGTTAAAGTAGACCATAGGTGGTTTACAATCTGAAAAGGTAAGAGAGGCACATCAGCACATGTTTTGATACAGAGGGCTACTATTTATTCCTTATTGATTAACCGCTTGCTGACCGGCTCACACCGATATACGTGGGCAGAATGGCACGTACAGGCATATTAACATACCTGTACGTCGCCTTTAAGAAGCGGCATTGTGGGCGCGTGACGCTGGCGGTGGGCATGTGACGCCAGCGATGCACGCCCGCTGCGAGAGGAAAAACGTGGAACAAGCATTTCTCCATTCTGCCTAGTGACAGGACACTGATCACAGCTCCCTATGATCGGGAGCAGTGATCAGTGTCGTGTCACATGTACCCCCGCCCCCCTACAGTTAGAACACATCCCTAGGACACACGTAATCACTTCATCGCCCCCTGCTGGTGAACCCCTTCACTGCCAGTCACATTTACAAAGTAATACGTGCATATTTATAGCACTGATCGCTGTGCAAATGTGAATGATCCCAGAATAGCGTCAAAAGTGTCCAATGTGTCTGCCATAATGTCGCCGTCACAATAAAAATCGCTGATCGCCACCATTACTAGTAAAAAAAATAATAATAATAAAAATATCCACTATATTGTAGACACTATAACTTTTGCGCAAACCAATCAATAAACGCTTATCGCTTAATACGTATCGGCCTAAACTGAGGAAAACATTTTTTTATATATATTTTTGGGGGATATTTATTAAAGTAAATAAAAATATTGCTTTTTTTCTAAATCGTGGGTCTTTTTTTGTTTATAGCACAAAAAATAAAAACAGCAGAGGTGATCAAATACCAGCAAACGAAAGCTCTATTTGTGGGGAAAAAAGGACGTCAATTTTATTTGGGCGCCACGTCGCACATTCGCGCAATTGTCAGTAAAATCGACGCAGTGCCGAAGCCCAAAAAGTGCTCTGTCTTTGTCCAGCCTGTCAGAACCTGTACTCACCGAGACCGAGATGCTGAGGGCGGCTCACCTTTGCGACCCTGTGCAGACCACTCCCTGGAGTTGGGACAGAGGAGGGACGGCACAAGGAGGCACCGGCGCCGGGAGCTGGCAGGAAGACTTGGTGCAGCTGACAGAAGCAGGGCAGGTGCAGAAGGCTGGAAACAAGCGTTGGTCAGGCAGGAACTGGTAGGTGAGTCTGGTAGGGTCCACAGGAGATGAGGGCAAATCCGAGTCACAAGCCGAGGGTCAAGGGCAGGAGAGTTCAGAGGGAGTCCATGAGAGCAAGCCAAGGTCAAGGGGCAGGAGACAACAGCAATCCAGGTAACGTTAGCCAAAGGGTCAGAGGTTCCAGGTGAGAGGAGAGTCGTCAGGAATTCCGGGTCAAAACAGGCAGGTACGGCAACAGGTAAACACATAGGAGCTGAAGACAAACCAGCAACCTGTTCAGGGAAGGCTGCTGGTTTAAATAGGAATGTCTGGCCTCTGATTGGCCCCAGGGTTGCCGCATACGTGCACGTGCGCGCTTCCACGCACACGGCGCGCTGCCGTACCGTGCATGCGTGCGCGCAAACCACGCACAGGCATGCGCCGAAATGTCATTCTACTGGGCATGTGCGGGAATCTGTCAGAGATGGAGCTAGTACCCTGACAGCCAAATGGCCCGGGACTGAAGTGGTTAGCAAAGGTTTTTTTTGTTAACCACTTAACCCCCGGACCATATTGCTGGTCAAAGACCAGAGCACTTTTTGCGATTCGGCACTGTCGCTTTAACTGACAATTGCGTGGTCGTGCGATGTGGCTCCCACAAAATTGGCGTCCTTTTTTTTCTGGTTTAAATAGGAATGTCCGGCCTCTGATTGGCCCCAGGGTTGCCGCATACGTGCACGTGCGCGCTTCCACGCACACGGCGCGCTGCCGTACCGCGCATGCGTGCGCGCAAACCACGCACAGGCATGCGCCGAAATGTCATTCTACTGGGCATGTGCGGGAATCTGTCAGAGATGGAGCTAGTACCCTGACAGTGCCCCCCCCAAGGGGCGGACTCCGGACGCCCAAACTGGTCATTAACTCCGGGTGTTCCAGGTGAAAGGCCCGAATCAGGCGAGGGGCATGGAGATTCCGGGAAGGCTCCCAAGAGTTATCTTCAGGGGGATATCCCTTCCACTTTATAAGGTATTGCAACTGCCTTCCTCTTTTCCTGCAGCTCAAGATAGCCTCCACCTCAAATTCTTTTTCACCCTCAATCTCCACTGGTGGAGGTGGCAGTTCTTCTCTACCGTTGAAGGGGTCAGACACAACGGGCTTAAGCAGAGAGGCGTGAAACACAGGGTGGATCTTGTAGGACCTGGGTAAAGCCAACTCAAAAGCTACTGGGTTGATTTCTCGCCTGATCTCAAATGGCCCGATGAACCTAGGACCCAGCTTCCGAGAGGGAATAGGTAACTTGAGGTTGATGGCGGATAGCCAGACCTTCTCACCCACTTTGAAGACAGGGCAATCCTTCCTCCCCTTGTCATGGAACCTCTTATAGTCCTGCTGAGCTTGCTGCATGCTTTCCTGTAACTTCTGAAAGTTTTGCTGGATGCAGGTCACACGTTCCTGGACCGCTGGCACAGATGTTTCCGGGATGGAGTCCGGCAAAAAGGAAGGGTGGAAACCGAAGTTAGCCCAGAACGGGGTTTGGTTTGTGGAAGAATGTATGGAATTATTGTAAGCGAACTCGGCTGTAGATAACAAGGAGGACCAATCGTCTTGGGAGACTGAGCAAAAGCATCTTAGATACTGTTCTAGCGTTTGATTAGTGCGCTCTGTCTGGCCATTACTTTGAGGGTGATAGGCTGAGGACAGACAGATCTTCACTTCCAAAGCTCTGCAAAGTTCCTTCCAAAATTTGGATGTGAATTGAGTACCTCTGTCAGATACTATGCTTTTGGGCACTCCATGGAGCTTGATAATCTCTTTAAAAAAGATTTTGGCTGTGTCTGCCGCGGAGGGCGTACCCACCATGGGCAAAAAATGCGCCATCTTGGACAGACGGTCCACCACGACTAGGATCGTGGTAAACCCGGCTGAAGGAGGCAAATCGACAATAAAGTCCATGGAGATGTCAATCCAGGGCCGTTCTGGGATAGGAAGGGGTTTCAGCAGCCCCCAGGTCTTCGTGTTTGGCCCCTTACTCCGCTGGCAGCGAATGCAGGAAGAGACATAATCCTTGCAGTCGGACCTCCATTTAGGCCACCAGAAGGAGCGAGAGATCAGTTCGGAAGTTTTACGGGTACCAAAATGGCCAGCCAATTTACGATCATGGAAGGTGCTGAGGATTAACTGTCTTGCCTCTGTTGGAACAAAAATCTTCCCACGAGACCACAACAGGTCGTCCTTTTTCTCCAAGGAGGAAACCTCATGATCAGGGCACCGTTGGCATGCGGTCTTTAGAGCAGTCAACAAATCTGTTTGAGGGAGAAGCAAAAAATTTTGAGGTGACAGGATCGTGCTGGGCTCGGAAGTATCGGGCGTCTCTGGAAACATCCTGGAGAGGGCATCAGCTTTTCCATTTTTTGCGCCAGGACGATAGGTAATATGGAAATTGAAGCGAGCAAAAAAAAGAGCCCAACGGGCTTGTCTGGGCCTAAGGCGTTTTGCAGACCGTAAGTATTCCAGGTTCCTGTGGTCAGTGAAAATGATAATGGGATGCGCTGCCCCCTCCAGCAGGTACCTCCACTCCTCCAGTGCAAATTTTATGGCCAGTAGTTCTCTATCGCCTACGTCGTAATTGCGTTCAGGAGGACTTAGTTTCCGAGAGGCGTAGGCTACTGGGTGAAGAAGCGACTTCGGTCCCTGTCTCTGGGAAAGAATAGCGCCTGTAGCAGATTCCGAGGCGTCCACTTCTAGAACAAAAGGTAACGTAGAATCCGGATGACAAAGTACAGGTGCCGAGGTAAAGGCCGTTTTGAGTTTGATAAAGGCCTCCTGAGCCTCTTGTGGCCACTGGAAGCGGTGCCCCTGGCGGGTCAACTTGGTGATGGGAGAAACAATTGATGAAAAACCGATGATGAATCGTCTATAAAAATTGGCGAAGCCAATGAAGCGCTGAACGCCCTTTTTGTCTGTTGGAGGTGCCCACTCCTGAATAGCACTGATTTTCTGGGGATCCATGGCTACCCCATGCACAGAAATGATAAATCCTAAAAATTGCACTGATGTCTTTTCGAACTCGCATTTTTCTGATTTGAGATAAAGCCGGTGTTGTCTCAAGATGGTGAGAACCTGCCTGACATGTTGCCAATGTAATTCTTTTGTGGCTGAAAAGATGAGAATATCGTCCAAGTAGACTACGAGGAAGTCATCTAAAAATTGTCGAAAAATGTCATTGACTAGATGCTGGAAGGTGGCGGGCGCATTACAGAGCCCAAAGGGCATGACCAGATACTCGAAGTGCCCGAATCTGGACCTGAACACAGTCTTCCACTCATCTCCTGCCCTTATTCGGACCAAATTGTAGGCGCCCGGAGGTCCAATTTAGAAAAAACCTGAGCTGATCGGAACCTTTGAAAGAGCTCGGGGATTAGAGGCAGCGGGTACCGGTTCTTGATGGTAATTTTGTTTAACTCCCTATAATCAATGCAGGGTCTAAGCGATCCATCTTTTTTCTCGACAAAGAAGATCCCCGCCCCCGCTGGCGAGGAGGAGGGACGGATGAACTTCTTACTTAAATTTTCTTCAATATAGACCTTGAGGGTCTTCAACTCAGTCTCTGACAAGGGGAATATGCGCCCAAAGGGAATTTCAGATCCGGGCAAGAGGTCAATGGGGCAGTCATATGACCGATGTGGTGGGAGACAATCGGCTTGTTTTTTGTCAAAGACATCCTTGAAGTCTAGGTAGGCTGGAGGAACATGCTGTAGGTCTTCAGGTGGAGTAGCTAGCGTGGAGCAGGCGACTGGAGCAGGTGCGAGACAGTGCTGGGAACAGTAGGTGGAAGGGAAGCTGACTTCTTTCTTGAGCCAATCAATGCAGGGCAGATGAACTTGTAGCCAAGGGAGACCCAGAATGATAGGGAACATGGGGGACGGGATCAAGTCCAAACAGAGGAACTCCCGGTGCCCCGAATCTGAGATGGCACAAAGAGGAAGGGTTTCCTGGGTAATCAATCCGGAACGGGGAAGAGAGCCATCAGCCAGATGAACTTGCAGCTGAAAATCCTTGGTACGGCAGGGGATACGCAGCTTTTGGGCCAAGGATGAGTCCAAGAAGCAGCTGCAGGCCCCGGAATCAATTATCGCCGGCAGACGTGTTGCCCCTTCCGGGAGCTGTAGGGAAAGAAAGAGGATAACATAAGTCTGAGGCAAACTGGTAACAGGGAAATTGATAGCAGATGGAGGTTTCGACTTACAAGGCCTTACTGGGCAAGTGCGCAAAAAGTGTCCGGCGGCTCCGCAGTACAGACAGAGGTTAGATTGAAGCCTCCGGAGTCTTTCTTCTGGAGTCAGAGGGGCCCGTACTATACCAAGCTGCATCGGCTCTGGGTCGGGTAATGAGGTGTTTGGTGGAGCTGGGTGAGGCGGAGGTACTGGAGCATATCTTGGTGGAACCCAGTTAGGCCGGTTGGACTGGAACCTCTCCGAACGACGTTCTCGAAGGCGCCTATCCAGCTGAGTGGCGGTTTGGATTAAATCCTCCAGAGAGGCAGGGGGTGCCGACCTTGCAAGCTCATCCTTTAGGTTCTCAGAGAGGCCCTGGCGGTATTGGTACCTGAGGGCCAACTCATTCCAGCCTGTGTCAGCAGACCACTTTCTAAATTCGGCGGTGTAGTCTTCCACCGGCCGTCTCCCTTGATTTAGGCTGTGCAGAGTACCCTCTGCGGTGGCTGCACGTAGGGGGTCGTCGTATAATTTCCCCATGTGGGTGAAGAAGGTGTCCATAGAGTCAAGTATTGGACTGCGTTGTTCCATTAAGGAGTGTGCCCATGCTTGAGGCTCCTCAGAAAGGAGAGAGATTACGAATCCAACCTTAACAGCTTCGGTCGCAAAAGTTCTAGGTTGCAAGGCCAGGTAAAGGGAACAGGCATTCTTGAAAGCCCGATATTTCCGGCGGTCGCCTGAGAATCGCTCGGGCATGGAGACCCGGGGTTCGGGATTACTCCCCATCATGGCAGGGCTTGCAGGAGCTTGGGCAGCAGAAGGTCCGGATGAAGAGGCTAGGGCCGCAGTGGATGGACCTGGGGAACCGGCCAGTTGTTGGAGGCGGCCATCAATCTGGAGGTAGCCTTCCTGAAGCTTCTGGACTGCCTCTGTTAAGGCGGAGACCTGTTGGCACAGCGTCTCAAAGGGTGAGCGCGCCCTGTCGGTCTCAGACATCTGGCTGGTTTGTACTGTCAGAACCTGTACTCACCGAGACCGAGATGCTGAGGGCGGCTCACCTTTGCGACCCTGTGCAGACCACTCCCTGGAGTTGGGACAGAGGAGGGACGGCACAAGGAGGCACCGGCGCCGGGAGCTGGCAGGAAGACTTGGTGCAGCTGACAGAAGCAGGGCAGGTGCAGAAGGCTGGAAACAAGCGTTGGTCAGGCAGGAACTGGTAGGTGAGTCTGGTAGGGTCCACAGGAGATGAGGGCAAATCCGAGTCACAAGCCGAGGGTCAAGGGCAGGAGAGTTCAGAGGGAGTCCATGAGAGCAAGCCAAGGTCAAGGGGCAGGAGACAACAGCAATCCAGGTAACGTTAGCCAAAGGGTCAGAGGTTCCAGGTGAGAGGAGAGTCGTCAGGAATTCCGGGTCAAAACAGGCAGGTACGGCAACAGGTAAACACATAGGAGCTGAAGACAAACCAGCAACCTGTTCAGGGAAGGCTGCTGGTTTAAATAGGAATGTCTGGCCTCTGATTGGCCCCAGGGTTGCCGCATACGTGCACGTGCGCGCTTCCACGCACACGGCGCGCTGCCGTACTGTGCATGCGTGCGCGCAAACCACGCACAGGCATGCGCCGAAATGTCATTCTACTGGGCATGTGCGGGAATCTGTCAGAGATGGAGCTAGTACCCTGACAGCCAAATGGCCCGGGACTGAAGTGGTTAGCAAAGGTTTTTTTTGTTAACCACTTAACCCCCGGACCATATTGCTGGTCAAAGACCAGAGCACTTTTTGCGATTCGGCACTGTCGCTTTAACTGACAATTGCGTGGTCGTGCGATGTGGCTCCCACAAAATTGGCGTCCTTTTTTCCCCACAAATAGACCTTTCTTTTGGTGGTATTTGATTACTCTGCGGTTTTTAGTTTTTGCGCTATAAACAAAAATAGAGTGACAATTTTGAAAAAAAATAATATTTTGTACTTTTTGCTATAATAACTATTCCCCTTAAAAAATGTATAAAAATTTTTTTTTTTACTCAGTTTAGGCCGATACGTATTATTCTACTTTTGGTAAAAAAAAATCGCAATAAGCGTTTATTGATTGGTTTGCGCAAAAGTTATAGCATTTACAAAATAGGGGGTATTTTTATGGCATTTTTATCAATTTATTTTTTTACTAGTAAGAGTATTTTTTTTTTCGGTACTGCGACATTATGGCGGACACTTTTGACACATTTTTGGGACCATTGGCATTTTTATAGCGATCAGTGCTATAAAAAATGCATTGATTACTTTAAAAATGCCACTGGCAGTGAAGGGGTTAACACTAGGGGGTGGGGAAGGGTTTAAGTATGTTCCCTGGGTGTGTTCTAACTGTAGGGCGGTGGCCTCACTAGGGGAAATTACTGATCTTCTGTTCATACACTGTATGAACAGAAGATCAACATTTCTCTCCCTGACAGGACTTTGGAGCTGTGTGTTTACACGCACAGCTCACGTTCCTCGCTCTGTAACGAGCAATCGCGGGTGCCCGGCGGCGATCGCAGTGGCCTGCGTGAGAGCCGACATTATATTACGTGCTCTCGCGCAGGGGAGCCGACCTGCCGCCGTAAAACGACGGCGGCTGGTCGGCATGTGGTTAACTATAATTAAATTATTATTTTTGCAGATGTAAAATCAAAGAGGTTACAGTGATATGGGCTAAAATAAATCAAAACACCCTCCAATAAAATAGTGCAATGTACAACAGAGCCTAATGCCGCGTACACACGATCATTTTTCGGGTTCTAAAAAATTAGTTTTTTTTTTATGTCATTAAAAATGATCGTGTGTGGGCTTCAGATCATTTTTTTCGGGTTGTAAAAAACGGGCAAAAAAAAATTCGAACATGCTCTATTTTATCACAACGTTTTTAACGTTGTCGTTTTTATGGTTGTAAAAAATGGTCGTGTGTGGGCTTAAACAACGTTAAAAACCTGCGCATGCTCAGAAGCAAGTTATTAGATGGGAGCGATCGTTCTGGTAAAACTACCGTTCGTAAGCACATTCATCACGCTGTAACAGACAGAATATCTTCAACAACAGGGCCATTAGCCTGGTGGTTAGAAACATTGCTATTGTTGTATATGTCTAGAGCGGCGCAAATTAAGTTACTCCAAACGTATATCATTTAAGTTACGGCGCCTTAATTTTGTGACGTAAGTGCCGTATCCACAGCGCATTTGCGCCCAAATTTGCGCCAGCGCGACGTAAATACCGAGGCGTAAGGCGGGGTTATTGCAAGTGGGAAGGAAGTGGGCGTGCTCCATTGAAATGAGCCGTGACCCCATGCAAATGAAGGGCCGGCCGTACTGCGCATGCGCGCACGAATCTGCACCTCACTGGGCATGTGCAGTACTCGGCTCGGCGCAATCAGTGAGATAGGAAAAAGGTCAAGCGTACTTAGTTTGAGAATCGCCCTGTGCTTAAATAGCCCCAGACAAACGCACTTCCCTTGCAAAAGTACATCCCTGTGTTTCCCTTCCTAAAGCAAGTGTCTTTTGCTCTGTTGTCTGTGGCTGTTTGTTGGTGAGTGTAGTGTTATATTAAAGATTTATTGTAGTAGGAGGTTGTAGAAGCTGTGTGTATTTTCTGAGTGTTTTTTGTGTCTGTTTCTTCTGTGTTTTTTGTTTGAATTTGTATTAGCTGTCTGCTTGTGTTTTTGTTTTTTTGCTGTCTGATTTTTGTGTGTGTCTGTTCTGTGTCGTTTTGTCTGTTTGTTCTGTGTGTTTTTGTGTTTGTTTGTTCTGTTTGAATTTTGTGTCTGTTGCTGAGTGCTGTGTTGTGAGATGGCACCTAAGAGAAGGACATTAAACTTCTCGGTGCGAGAGAAGCACTTGCTGGCCAGGGCGATCACCCAATTTGGGAGATTTTTGCATGGCCCTGACAGCCGGGACATCCCCCCGGCCAGGAAGAGGGAGATCATTCAGCAGATAACTGATCGGATCAATGCGGAGGGGGGGGGGGGAGACAAGGACCCCCAGTGGGATTCAGAAGAAGATCAATGATCTGAGGAGTTTGGTCCGTGACAAGATGGCCAAGCAAGCAGCCCATGCCAGGGGCACTGGAGGAGGCCCACCCTGCACCGTAAGGTGGACTGAGGAGGAACTTGCGGTGGCCCGTTGCTTCCACAGCCAGCAAGTGGTGGGCCTGCCTGGCTTTGAATCTGATGATCCTGTGAGGACAGGTAAGTTTTTTTTTATTTCCATCTGGTGAGTAGCATGTGTGGGTGGGGGAAGGGAATATGTGCCAAGTGTGTGGATCCTCCAACCTGTGTATGTTTTGTGTCCTCCACAGATGGCCAGGAGGTTGCTGGGCCATCAGGCCAGGCTGCACCACCCCCAGGACAACAGGCTGCTGAGGAGCCCCAAGAAAGGCCGGAGTCCCCAGGGCAGGGGAGTGGCCACACCTCCCCTCATGAGGAGGTTCAGGGGAGGAGGATGAGGGGGGAGGTTGAGGATGACCGGATGGACATTGCCCGAGAAGTGATGTTGTGTTGGGATCAGGATTCCCTTGCGCCTGACAGCAGTCAGGCCACCATCAGGGGTAGTCCCTCCCACTCCTCCCCCAACAGGGCTGCCCCCCCAGGGGAATTCCCTGCTCCCAGGCCACAAGCCTCATCTGGAGGCAGTCAGGCCACCATCAGGGGTAGTCCCTCCCACTCCTCCCCCAACAGGGCTGTCCCCCCAGGGGGCTCACCTCCTCCCAGGCCACAAGCCTCAACTGCAGGCAGGAAGGCCACCCAGAAGACCAGGGGGGTGGCCGAGTTCCTGCCTGCAAATCTGCAGAGGGACCAGGCTCGTCAGACACAACATCTGGGTCAGGTCAGCCGGACTTTGGCCCAGATAGAGGAGAGCCTGGCCTCCATCAATGATTCAGTCAGTGACGTGGGCACAAATTCTTTAGCTTTTATACATTTATTTTCTGAGCTGCAGGCCGCCACAACAGGCGTGGCCTGTCTCCCCCCCATGAGTCTCCCCTGAGGGCCCGTGGCCGGCCCAGGCGTAGCTCACGCCGCCACCATTGAGATTTTGGGTGTACTTTTTTTTTTTTCTGAATTTTTATTGTGATTCTAAAATATTGTTTGTGTGTGAATGATGTATGAATGTGGGGGTGACATTCCTGGTGAAAAAGGGTGCCCCCCTTAGTTTTGGTGGATTAGGGATCCCCAGGACCAGGGAGAAGTGATCCCAGGTCCATGTGAATGGTGTATGAATGCACAGTGACATAATTGGAGCCGTGGCGTGGCGTTACTGCTCCCTAATACCATGTGGTTTTCTAGGGTCCAATTAGATGTGCATGTGATGTGTCTGTGGACCACAGTGGGTGTGCATGCATGCATTCTCATTGTGCCATGATTAATGCGTGTGTTTACTGTGCAAAGATGCATTCTGCGAGGCGTCTCCTAACTGCTGTTCCCTCAGAAGAGGGGGTACCCTCGGTTACTAAAGTCACTAGTATAGTTATGAGCATGGTGGCATACAGATTGTAGTCCGGCAAGTGTGTGTGCTCAGCTCTTCCTTAATGGTGTTGCTTTAGCTGACCTTTACACGGCTGGAGCAAAGTTAAGGCACCTTTTATAAAGTTTAACTTTACTCCGGGAAACTAACAGATGCGCACAGGGCGTAGCCTACGCCGCACACACTTAATTTTGTGGATCGCCTTATCTCCCTCATTTGCATCTTTGCCTAGCAAAACAATGGTGTGTCTAGCGTATGTTGCGCTCGAAGAAGCGCCGGTGTAATTTTTTTAGGTAGGACGGAAAAAAATGGTTTTCAGGCGTATTTCGTTTTGAGGATCAGGTGCAAAAATATGTGCGGGGCAATTTTCAATTACGCCGCGCATCTCTAGATACGTCGGCGTAAGTGCTTTGTGAATCTGGCCTATTGTTGCTATATATGTATATTTAGTTTTTTTCCTTTTTTCTTACTTTTTTTATGAATCTTTGGTGCCTAAAAAGTCCATGTATATAGTAATTTGTATATTTCCAATATCTGGGATGTGGCACCTTGCATACTAATTTTGCACTCACAGTTGCCACCTTGTGATGGTGCGCTATTACTATTGAAGTATATGCAGATTGAGCACTTTAGTTGTGCTTTGGTTCATTTCTATGTCTAGTCTGACAGCACTTTACTTATCCAATAGACAGGCCACGTATCCATATTTTTTCAACCCAAGGATGCACATCTAATTGTTCCATAATATGCTGAACATCTAAAATCTCAACCATGCATTTTTCCACAATAATGTGTAATTACCTGTTGTTCCTATACTTGTGTAGTCACAAGTGAACTTTCCATTTCTGCAAATACTGTAAAGAAATTAATTGATGGGAGTTAGTAATTAGCCATGTTTGCTCTAACAATGCACCTACTAATCACTATCAGCCAGTATCGACCTAACTTAACATCATTTCCTTTCTTTAGTCACTCATTACTTCTAGAATCCAAAAGCATATACTGTATAATAAATACAGAATATAAAATATAAACATAAACATTGCCGAAAATCAAGCAAATGCACAGTCAAGCAATCTCCTCAATAGGGCATATACCTCTAGCCCTTTTAAAGTGTTTGTAACCTTAAAAAAAAAGAAAAAAAAAAAGGATCCTGTTACTTTAAAACATGTTATAGTGCCTGTGCTGTGTCATTTGGACCCTGTGTTACCTGAAATACCTGGCTGATCCTGCCTGGTTCTGCTCTTCCCCCTGTAAACATGTTTATTATGGCTGCTGAGCCCTGACACTGTGGTCAGTTTAGGTGCCTCCATCAGCCTCAGCTCTCCTCTCTGCTCTCCTCTGTCCTCCTTCCCCCTCCCCTTCCTGTCCATCATCTCTGACTTCTGCTATCATTTCTGAGTGGAAAAAAGAAAAGAAACTGTGCTAAAATACCATAAACCAAAAGGAGTGAAAGAAAGGAAAAATAACCTATGGCCCAATAACGGCCTATTCACTCTGAGAACTGCGATTAACAAGTAAACAATAAATACAGGAAAAAGTGTGATGTATATCTTTCTCACATAATTTCTGAGTGTAATTTCTACAATCCCCTCTATTACATTAACTGATGTGCCCAGTGTATGTGGTTTTGTAAAAATAAGTGACCGGCCGCCTCTCTCCTCCTCTCCTCCTCCCAGCTGACATTAAAGGGGGTTTCTCAACCCCTCCCACTGTATCTGTCAGACTGGGAGAGGAGAGAGGCGGCCGGTCACATGAGTGCCGAGCGGCGCTCGGAAATACAGTATGGAGCGGCTCATTTTTACAATAGGATGAATCAGAATATCAATATCAATTACAAGCCTTTTTGGCTCAATGGGCACAACACTGAAATTCGAGCATTTGGTAGGGTTTGTTTACACATTATGGACACACAGAGGCAAGCTCGGGTTTGGTCCAAGCACGCAAATTTGGACTGAACAATGGAAGGAGCCGATTGCCGAATGTCATTTAAAATAGCAGTATTATTACCGGTATTATACATGACAGATTCCCACTTCTAATGGTTGTTGAAAGACATTGACGGACGCAGGCATAGCCAAGCCTTTAACAACCATGTAATCACCTGCTATATAAGTAAAGGGGCAGAGAAATGTTGACATATCCAAATTCCCAGCAAGTAAGTGAATGGAACCAGAGATGTCATTGTATTTAAAAGTAATGACAGCTCCTAAGAGGCACAAGCAGACAGACTAGCATAGCAATGTTTTTTTTTCTTTTCATGATTGGCGGACGTTGTTTATTGTGACTGATGCTGGATTTATAATGCTGGGATTTTTTTTATAGTTTTATATTTTTAATAAAGGATCTGTCAAAAACGTGTGTTTATTTACAACTGACATACCCCTACCCCTTACTCATTCATGTAGTGGGGAGCCAAATATCTGGGACCCTCTTATCTACTTCAAAGCAAAAACGAACAATGAGGACATGAAACCAGTACTGCAGTAAGGTAAAGGAAGCTATTTAGCTAAAAAAAATAATTCCTTTAGTGACCCTTTAAGGGTGTGCGCACATCGCGGGCCCCACCACTATGGCCCACCTGGCCTGTGGTCGTGCGCTATGCGGAGTTCCTGACTCTGGGCCCTCCTGGCCTGGAGCAACTGATGCCACAAAGGGGCCCAGTGACTGACTGGGTCCCCCTTCTATTGAGAAGATCCCAGGCTGTATGCCGTTCGGTGGGGGATCGGCTTGAGGAAACCCCGGAGGCAGGTTATCCAAAAGGGCTTGAACAAACCATCAGGGATCTGGTGACCGGTTACTGACCGGTACGCTGAAACTGTCAGACGGTGACCATAACGTGATTTATTGGGAAGATTCGCTCTGCTGTTCACATTGCCAGCATTGAGCCTGTGGCAGAGGCCTCAACTGGCATCTTAATCCAATCAGAGCCAGGCCTGTGGCAGAGGCCTGTTCCTCCCAGCAACTTTAAAGTGACACTCCGGCTGCCAGGCCTGTGGCAGAGGCCTGTTCCTCCCAGCAACTTTAAAGTGACACTCCGGCTGCCAGGCCTGTGGCAGAGGCCTGTTCCTCCCAGCAACTTTAAAGTGACACTCCGGCTGCCAGGCCTGTGGCAGAGGCCTGTTCCTCCCAGCAACTTTAAAGTGACACTCCGGCTGCCAGGCCTGTGGCAGGGGTCTGTCCGGAGGCACTTCACCCACTCTGGCTGGATTGGCGACAAACTGTATCACTGCAGAAAGCAGGACTGCTTTCCTACTATCCAAAGCCTGATACCGCAAAGTTCCTTTACTTTATCAACCTTTTCTGTCTACCTCAAGTTGATGTCGGTCGTGTTGGGCCAAGAAATAAAGCATTCGGAAAACCTTATCTACGAATTGGACATTCGCTTATTGCTCTACTCACTAGCTTCACCCCTAGACAACATATAGAGGTAACTTAACACGCCGATCCCAATTCAACCAGCGGCTCCTGAGGGGGTAGCGCAACACTGGTACTAGTAGAAAAAATGTGATAGGGGAGGGAGCTCCAGAACACAGCCTGTAATTGACAGCTTCAGCTCTGTGCTTGTTGTAGGGGGTGTGTCCCTTTCCTTCCAATCACCTCACACTGAGCTCTGCAGAGTGTACCTTCAGCTCCCTGCTCTCTGCTTTCTGTAATCTTAGACAAACTGTATAAATTCTGTATTTTGAACAGATATAGAAAAGAGATGACTACAGATAAACAGGTACAACTTATGCAGGAGGATTTGTTTCATTCATGTTATCACCTGAGGCTAGTCACTTTAGTGGGTATATGTAAGGGTTTACAACCACTTTAAAGGATAATTGCAGAATTTAACATACATATTCACCTGTGTGGCTACAGCATCGATCTGATGCTGCAGCTGTCCCCCCTGCTGGCTCTAAGACAGAACTAAGTGATCACATGATCACTGACGCTCAGTTCTCAGTCTTCACTGAGTAGAGAGCAGTGACTGTCTGTCACCAGCTCTCTACTCTGCCTCTCCAGTGCTCACTGGAGTGCCAGGCTGTGGAGAAAAAAGGAGCAGCTAACTCAGTGGCACACAGAGGCTAAACCAGCTGCCGTTCAGGCATCTGGGTGGTTAAAGTCAGGATCCGTGCACAGCCTGAACCAGCTCTGTGCTGTCAGCAGATAGCGGGCCCGCTGTCAGCTGAATCAGGGTGACAGGAGTGCAGAAATAAGTGCACTCTGTGACCCAGAAAAGAAGTATGGCCAAACAAGCTTTAAGGCTAACACTGCAATGTGCACCAGTCTTAACACAGACCCAGTGAGTGTTTTCTAGTCACAAAATAACACATTTATACTCCCTGATCAGGACTAAACCACCAATCTTGGAATCAAATACATACCACTCTACGCCATTTCGATAAATCCTTTCTCCCGGGTTGTGGTAGAATCCAGCATGATAACATGGACAATGGCTGGCGGCAACACATTCACCTTTCTCACTCATGTACAAATCTTGGTTACAGACGCAGCCTTCGGTAGGGGCAAATGACAACAAGCAGGATTCATCTGTTTCACTCAAAGCCATGCAGGTGGGCTGGCATTTATCTACATTGTACTGGAAGTTCATTGTAGATGGACATTCTTTTACATATTTATCTGAAAGGAAGAAGAACTGTTGATGTTGCTTATCAAATAAATTAATGGGACATATTGAAGGATTTTAAATGAGGCAATATCTCTAGACATACAGTACACAGTATAGAAATATCCCATTTAAATGCAGACTACTGCAGACAGGAATTGACTGTTCTTTTTGTGTTCTGCCTAATACACATCAAATAGACAGCCATTAAATCCTGAAAAAGATTCTAAATCTCCCTGACTCTACATAACATGAATTGCTTCCAGGTCCTCAACTGAGACTTTAAATAGGAATTGAGAAACATTTCCTGCACTTCCTGTTCTGTCTTCATATACACAAGCAGTGAGTAGAAATTGCCTAATTGGACTGTAGATGGCAATAAATGTTCACAGAGGTACTACCTTCCTACACTGTGTCCAGAAAAGTTTTGTTTTGTCTCCAGAAAGTTTTTTTATTTTTTTTGTAATTTAATGCCGTAACGCTTGTTAATGCATTACTGCATTGCAACAGAACGCATTATTGTGATTGTGTCCTGAAGATAAGCCAGGATCTACCCAGACATCCTTCTTCCCTTATGCCCGTACACACGATTGGGATTCCCGGTGGTAAAAAGTCCGCCGGGATCCCCGGGGGGAAAACCGAGAACCTGCTCGTCATTTTCCCTGTGTACTCACCAGAGGTTTTCCCATTGGGAAAACTGCGGTGAGAGCTTTGGCCGGGAATCCCGGCCGCGTGTATGCTCCACCGCAGTGGTTCCCATAGGGACACTGTCGGGAAAAAGACTGCTGGGAATCGTGGCAGGAAAAAAGTTTTCCTGCTGTGATTCTTGACGGTTTTCCTGTCGGAAAAACTGCCATGGAGCATACACAAGGCCAGTCATGGCAGTTTTCTCGATGGGAAAACTGGTCATGTGCATGAGGCATTACTGTGTGAAGGGATAACCATAAGTGTACTGGCTACCCTTGTGTGTCATTTTTCTGTAGGGATGGTAAACTTGTCATAACAGAGCAAAATAAAGTGTGCAGGCCCATTGGGTATGGACAAGCACGTCTAAGCTTCCGCAAAAAATACAAATGCCCAGATCTTACCACAAATATGTTCTCTCCAGTTTTGAAGCCTGATTCCACGCTCAGCACACGCTCGGATGTAGTTTGAAAATACTGCACATAAACAGTCTTCTGATCTCTTGCACAAACAGGCATCATACAAGCATCTCTACAAGCAAGAAACATTACAAAATGGACCATGAAAGGCAAATATATTTCTGCTTAGTATAAACAAATATAAAACAATACAGACTTTATTTCCAAGGTAACATGGGTCAGATTTGGAACGGGCATGGCTGATAACTTTTAGCGAAGCATAGGCTAAAAAGATATATAAAAGGCTTCTGATGGCATATTTAAAATGATAGTAAGATCTTGTTTTTAAAAAAAAAAAATAACAAACATGTTATACTCACCTGTTCAGTGCTCATTTCTGGTCCTTCCGCCGGTGCTACAGGACCCTCCCTCCTGCCAAGTACCCCCACAGCAAGCAGCTTGCTGTGGGGGCATCCAAGCAGGTGTGCTCTATTCACACAAAGAGCCGCAGATCGGCCCTATTCCTCCCTCTTCTGCACAGGCTAAGTCCAGGACAGTGATCATATTGTTGCTACTTTTGTAAGATAATATCTGGATTTACAGAGTCATTTGGAGTACGCAAAATGGGTTTACATACTTTGGGGGCTATTGAGTATTATATTTAAATTACAATTTTTATGTCTGGAGTTTAGTTTTAAAGGTACATTTGTACAGATGTCCACAAACATAACAATCTCAATCACTGGACCTACTGTATGTAAATAACAGATTGCACATGTATGTTTAATGTGTGGTCCTTAATGGCATGTGTGATGACCATCCATATAATACTAAAAACTAAAAAATCATCCATATAATGTTATTTTTGTACTTTTTGTTATTATAGATGTAGCTACATACATTTTTACGTAAATAATTTAAATCACTTTGCAAAGCTTTGTCTGTATTTTAACATAAAATCAAAATGCATATGTGTATGATCTGTAATATTGAATTTTATATATATATATATATATATATATATATATATATATATATATATATATATATGTGTGTGTGTGAATACAGTATATATATATATATATACACACACATCTATATCTATATCTATATATATATAGATAGATATATACCGTATTTATCGGCGTATACCGCACACTTTTTCCCCCTTAAAATCAGGGGGAAATCGTGGGTGCGCGATATACGACGATCTCCGCTTCCCGTGCTGTGTTTGAACGCCGCCGACGACATATACCGAGCGCAGTACACTCGGGTACACTCGGCCAGGCTCCTAGCCTTTATGCGAGAGGAGCCGAGCGTGGCTGAGCGTGCCCGAGTGTACTGCGCTCGATATATGTCGGCGGCGGCGTTCAAACACAGCGCGGGAAGCAGGGATCAACTCAGAAACAGCGCGGGAGAAGCGGGGAGGACACCACCAGGGCCGCAGACGGACGCCGGACCGGACAAGGCCGCCGGGAAAGACACCGACGAGGGGCATTGAAACTGTAAGTTTTATTTTTTTTCCTGAAATTCCCCTTCCAGGTTGGGGGTGCGCGCTCTACACCGGGGCGCGCTATATAAAGATAAATACGATAGATATATCTATATATATATATATATAGATTTATATATAGATCTATATCTATATATATATTGCATCTGGAAAGTATTTATAGCGTTTCACTTTTTTCACATTTTGTTATGCTACAGCCTTATTACAAAATTGATTAAATTCATTATTTTCCTCAAAGTTCTACAAACAATACCCCATACTGACAATGTGAAATAAGTTTGAAATCTTTACAAATTAAAAGAAAATAAAAAACAAAAATAATCATGTACAGAAGTATTTACAGTCTTTGGCAATACTTTGTTGCAGCACCTTTGGCACCAATTATAGTCTTAAGTCTTTTTAAGTATGATGCTACAAGCTTGGCACACCTATTTTTGGGCAGTTTCTACCATTCTTCTTTGCAGGATTTCTCAAGCTCCATCAGGTTAGATGGGGAGCGTCAGTGCACAGCTATTTTCAGATTTTTCCAGAGATGTTCAATCAGGTTCAAGTCTGGCCAACTCAAGGACATTCACAGAGTTGTTCCATAGCCACTCCTTTGTTAACTTGGCTGTGTGCTTAGGGTCGTTGTCCCTTTGGAAGATGAACAAGGATGTCTCTGTACATTGCTGCATTCATCTTTCCCTTGATCATGCCTTGTCTCTCAGTTCCTGCCGCTGAAAAACATACCCACAGCATGATGCTGCCACCACCATGCTTCACTGTAGGGATGGTATAGGCCAGGTGATAAGCAGTGTTTCATCATCGGACCAGAGAATTTTGTTTATCATGGTCTGAGAGTCCTTCAGGTGCATTTTGGCAAACTCCAGGTGGGCTGCTATGTGCCTTTTATGAAGGAGTGGCTTTCGTCTGGCCACTCTACCATACAGGCCTGATTGGTGGAGTGCTGCAGAGATGGTTGTTGTTCTGGAAGGTTCTCCTCTCTCCACAGAAAAATGCTGGAGCTCTGTCAGAGTGACCATTGGGTTCTTGGTCACCTCCCTGACTATGACCCCTACCCCCTGATCTCTCAGTTTGACCAGATTACCAGCTCTAGGAACAGTCCTGGTGGTTCCAATCTTCTCCTGTTTACAGATGATGGAGGCCATGGTGCTCATTGGGACCTTCAATGCTGCAAAAAAAATGTCGGCACCGTTCCCTTGATCTGTACAATCCTGTCTTGGGGGACTACAGACAATTCCTTGAACTTCATGGCTTGGTTTGTGCTCTGACATGCACTGGTAACTGTGGGACCTTATGTAGACAGGTGTGTGCCTTTCCAAATCATGTCCAATCAACTGAATTTACCACAGGTTGACTCCAAACAAGTTGTAGAAAACCCTCAACGGTGATCAGTGGAAACAGGTTGCACCTGAGCCAAATTGTGAGTGTCATGGCAAAGGCTGTGACTACTTATGTACGTGGGATTTTTTCATTTTTTATTTTTAAGAAATTTGCAAAGATTTCAAACAAACTTATTTCACGCTGTTATCATTGGGGTATTGTTTGTAGAATTCTGAGGAAAATAATGAATTGAATCCAATTAAAATAAACTAGTACCATGCTGTACACTTTTGTGAAAATTCCAAAATTAGGTATAAAGACAATATACAGTGGATTCTATTTATCATCATTAGTCATTTAGGTCAACATTGGATCATTCAGAGATCCTCACTGAACTTCTGGAGAGAGTTTGCTGCACTGAAAGTAAAGGGGCTGAATAATTTTGCACGCCCAATTTTTCAGTTTTTTATTTGTTAAAAAAGTTTGAAATATCCAATAAATTTCGTTCCACTTCATGATTGTGTCCCACTTGTTGATTCTTCAAAAAAAATTACAGTTTTATATCTTTATGTTTGAAGCCTGAAATGTGGCAAAAGGTTGCAAAGTTCAAGGGGGCCGAATACCTTCGCAAGGCACTATATATATATATATATATATATATATATATATTACAAAAACAAATAAAGCTATGCAATAAATATTCATGCAAAATAATACAGTGGGTTGTGCATAAAGTGCTAACGTGTCAGGGCACTGCCCTTTACGGTCACATTTCCCCAGTTGGCTCTGGGTGGAATTGAACCTGGGACCTGTCCATTGTGAGTCCAGCTCTTTGCCTCTGAGCCACTGCTCAACTACTACTTTGCTTGCTGTCCCTTGGAGCCTGGTTCTGAACCCATGTTACTTTGGACCAATCAGTGGCCAGTGCGGCCTATTTAAGCCAGCCCCTTCCCCTTTGCTAATTGCTGGTTCGTTGTCAGCTTTACCCTGTGAGAGAACCTTGGAAACCTGTATACCCAGACCTGCTTGACCCGGATTGGACCTTGACGATTCTCTGCCATCTCCTACACTTGACCCCTGCCTGCCTATCGGATTTGCTGTTGTCTCCTGCCCCTTGACCTTGGCTTGCTCTCACGGACTTCCTCTGATCTCTCCAACTCCTGACCCACGGCCTGTGACCCGGATTTGCCTTTGTTTCCTGTTGGTCCCTTCTGGACTTACCTGCCTGTTCCTGCCTGATCAACGACTGTCTCCAGTCCTCTGCACCTGCCCTGTTTTCGTCAGCTGCACCAAGTCTGCCTACCAGTTCCCGGCACAGGTGCCTCCTTGTGCCGTCCCTCCTCTGTTCTAACTCCAGGGAGTGGTCTGCACAGGGTCGCAAAGGTGAGCATCAGCATCTCGGCCTCGGTGAGTACTTACCTTATTGGTCCTGACAGTACGAACCAGCCCTTATGTCTGAGGCCGACAGGGCATGCTCACCCCTTGAAAACCTGTGTCAACAGGTGTCTGTTTTGACGGTTGCCGTTCAAAACTTGCAAGAAGGTAAACCCTTGCATAATGGACTAACTAATGTTATGGAGTCCTCAGACTTATACAAGATGCTCTCCTCCCTGGCTCTGCAAGTCTCCAGCCTGAACCATACTATTCAGGAACTACAACAGGAGGTCCAAAAATTTAAAGAGACAACACGCCCAGCCCCGGAACCTGTATATTATGAGCCATTTGTTCTTATGCCAGAAAAATTTGATGGGAACCGTGCATCCTTCCTGTGCTTTCAAACCGACTGTGAGCTGTTGTTCACCCTCAGACCTAGGACCTATGCCACGGATTATATTAAGGTTCGAGCCTCCATCAATTTGCTAACAGGGCAGATCAAATCGTGGGCTCATCTGCTGTTGCAGGAAAAGAGTCCAGTCTTGGACAGCTGGGAGACGTTCATGTCTGCGCTGGACTCATATGTTTCTGTTTCCAAGAAGACCAGCGCTCCCAGGTCTGCTCTTAATTCACGGGGCCTACGGGTACCCAGGGATAGGAAGCCCCAGTGCGGTTATGACACCCAGCCAGCCCAGTGTGTGCCAGATTATGAAACCCTGTATGTGCCCAGCCAGGAAGCTTCCCCATCACAAGGTCTTGATATCTCTGTGGATGCTCACACGCCTACCTTGGAGGAGGAAGAACCTATGCAGATCGGGGTCATCCGGTCCAGCCTATCTATGGCAGAAAGAGAGCGGAGAAGAGCCCATGGACTTTGCTTTTATTGTGGTGCTAGCGGGCACCTTATATCGCTTTGCCCAACTCGGCCAAAGCTTCTTCAAGTGGGTACTATTGGAAGTTTTTTCTATGCCTCAGAATCTGTACCTACCTTTCCAGTGTCCCCAGTTCCTGTGTCCCCAGTTCCTGTGTCCCCAGTTCCTGTGTCCCCAGTTCCAGTGTCCCCAGTTCCAGTGTCCCCAGTTCCAGTGTCCCCAGTTCCAGTGTCCCCAGTTCCAGTGTCCTCAGTCCCAGTGTCTTCAGTCCCAGTGTCTTCAGTCCCAGTGTCTTCAGTCCCAGTGTCTTCAGTCCCAGTTCTTATGTCCTCAGTTTCTGTGTCCCCAGTTCCAGTTCCGGTGTCTTCAGTTCCTATGTCCCCAGTTGAAGTTCTCCCTCCAGACTGCACGTATGCCTCGGATGGTACTATGGTCCGTAGACAGGATCTGGTAATATTTGAACAGGCCTTACAAGCAAGGAGGGCGCCCCCTACCAGAACTTCAGGATCAAAAAAGCCAAAAAAGAAAAAGTAAAGATCTACATGCTCCCTGTTTGATCCATCAGGAGCATCTGGAACTAGTGGACAGTTTGGGCGTCCGGAGTCCGCCCCTAGGGGGGGGGGGCACTGTCAGGGCACTGCCCTTTACGGTCACATTTCCCCAGTTGGCTCTGGGTGGAATTGAACCTGGGACCTGTCCATTGTGAGTCCAGCTCTTTGCCTCTGAGCCACTGCTCAACTACTACTTTGCTTGCTGTCCCTTGGAGCCTGGTTCTGAACCCATGTTACTTTGGACCAATCAGTGGCCAGTGCGGCCTATTTAAGCCAGCCCCTTCCCCTTTGCTAATTGCTGGTTCGTTGTCAGCTTTACCCTGTGAGAGAACCTTGGAAACCTGTATACCCAGACCTGCTTGACCCGGATTGGACCTTGGCGATTCTCTGCCATCTCCTACACTTGACCCCTGCCTGCCTATCGTATTTGCTGTTGTCTCCTGCCCCTTGACCTTGGCTTGCTCTCATGGACTTCCTCTGATCTCTCCAACTCCTGACCCACGGCCTGTGACCCGGATTTGCCTTTGTTTCCTGTTGGTCCCTTCTGGACTTACCTGCCTGTTCCTGCCTGATCAACGACTGTCTCCAGTCCTCTGCACCTGCCCTGTTTTCGTCAGCTGCACCAAGTCTGCCTACCAGTTCCCGGCACAGGTGCCTCCTTGTGCCGTCCCTCCTCTGTTCTAACTCAAGGGAGTGGTCTGCACAGGGTCGCAAAGGTGAGCCGCCCTCAGCATCTCGGCCTCGGTGAGTACTTACCTTATTGGTCCTGACATAACGTGCATAAACTAAAACATGTGTTTAATCATACAAGTGTATCAATAATATTAATTCATAGATTTGATCATTCAGGTGCATCAATAATGATAATTCATCAAAATAAAATCCTTTCAAAACGTACAGTGATTTAAATTCAAGTGATGGTGCTCCAAACTCTTCAACGTGATTGCACACTCGTGCTGCCCCCCCCTTTGTGGATCTGCTCACCCCAGAACGTGTGACCGCACAACTAAGTTTGGTCAAAACACACTATTAAACCACCTCTGGGTTCTGTGTTAAAGTGGTTGTACACCCTGCACAACCACTTTTCCCTACAGGTAAGCATGTATCCCAGAATACCCATGATTAAGTCACGTGACTAGTGACGATACATGTGGGGGAGGAGCCTACAGTGACGGACCATCGGATGTCTATCCCGAGTGAGGAGTCCACTTAAACTGAGCGGCAACATACCCTGTCTATATTATAAGCGAGGATACGTGAGTGCACTAAGTGCAACCTTTATCCACATCTATATGGTACAATATTGCGCTATGTTTCCTTTCCTCCTCTTTTGCATGTGACTGAATGAAACTGGAAACATCTGATTGCTGCTGGAGGTTGTTGTAATCTGATCACATTGAAGTGAGAGCTTGGCAATTAGGGAAGGAGCACTGCAGACTGACTGATTCAATCATCAGGACTTTTTTTCATGATCTACTCACATATATATTAAGAGTTTTCTCACTAGGTTTTTTGCTTGATTGAATATGTACGATTCACATTGCACATGAGTTAATACGAGCGCATCAGTATTTATTCATTTATCATTTGGTTTAGTTCACTGTTTTTTGATTGCTGCTGTATTATTTAGTTATTTTTTGTGGTTTCTTTGAGATTATTTGTTAGTAGCGCTGTAGTTCTTTTTCACTCTGTTTAAGGTCATGCTACAGCATCTCAATCGAATTTAAGTCTGGACTTGGACTAGGCATCTCCAGAACCTTAATTTAGTTTTTTTGAGCCATTCAGGCAGTTCAGAGAGGATTCAGATCATTGTCCTGCTGCATAACGCAAGTGTGCTTGAGCTTGAGGTCAGGAACTGATGGCCAGATATTCTCCTTCAGGATTGTGTGGTAGAGCATACAGTTCATGGTTTCATCAATTATGACAAATCGTCCAAGTCCTGAAGCTGCAAAGAAGTCCAGGACGATCACACTACCGCCACCACGTTTGACTGTTGGTTTGATGTTCTTTTTATGAAATGCTATGTTAGTTTTATGCCTGATGTAACAGGATGCACAACTTCCAAAAAGTTTAACTTTTGTCTCATCGGTCCAATATTTGCCCAAAAGTCTTGGTGATAATGAAGATGTTTTTTTTTTTTTTTTGCAAATGTGAGACCAGCCTTTGTGTTCTTTTTGGTCAGCCGTGGCTTTCTCATTGGCACTCTCCCATGGATGCCATTGTCGCTTATTGTTAAATCATGAACACTGACCTTAACTGAAGCAACTGGGGCCAGCAGTTATTTAGATGTTGTTATGGGCTATTTTATTACCTCCTGGATGAGTCGCCATTTCACTCTTTGAGAAGTTTTGGTAGGTCAGCCACTTCTGGGAAGGATCACCGCTGTTTCAAGTTTTCTCTATTTGTGGATGTGGTGCTCATTGTGAATCACTGGAGTCCCAAAGCCTTAGAAATGGCTTTGCAACCTTTTCCTGACTGATACATGTCAATTACTTTGTTTCTCATCTGTTCTTGAATTTCTTTAGATCACAGTATGATGTGTTGTTTTTTTAGATCTTTTCGCGTGCTTCACTTTGTCACAAAGATTCAATTTAAGTGATTTATTGATTCAACAGGTCTGCCAGTAAACAGGCTGGAGTGTGACAAGTGAAATAATATGGTTAATTCATGATTTAGCAAGGTGGGAATTACTTTTTCACATAGGGCCAAGCAGGTTTGGACAACATTTTTCCTCTAATTAATGAAGTTATCATATAAAAACTGCATCTCATATTTACTTGGGTTATCTTTGTGTAATATTAAAACTTGTTTGATGATCTGAATCTTTTAGGTATGACAAATATGCAAAAAAAATAGAAAAGGGGGGAAATCATTTTTCACAACATTTTGTGTGTGTGTGTATGTGTGTGTGTGTATATATATATATATATATATATATATATATATATATATATATATATACACACACAGTATCTCACAAAAGTGAGTACACCCCTTACATTTTGGTAAAGACTTTATTATATCTTTTCATGTGACAACACTGAAGATGCACACCTGGCCCTGGGATATGCTTGCTGTTTCACCAAACACCAAGCTGTCTACTTACAAACAAACCCTTTTGTTGTTGGCACACCTTAACCGGTAACTCACAGCTCCTTGTGCGGCCTTTGATTACCTGCTGCTAACCTCCACATAGGTCCCAGGGCCCCTCCTCATACTTTTAATATCTCTATACAGCCAATACAGGTTTTCCTCTGCTGTTGGGTCCTTTCTCCAACTTGGCGGTGGGCCTCTGTTCCCTAGCGGGTGGAATCTCTCTGTACAGAAATTCTCCTGACGAAGCAACTATCATTGCGAAACTAGAAGAGATTTTGACTTGTATGACCCCCTTCGTTTCACCGCCACCCTGTGTCTAGGGTTTATGCCATCTCGGTGATTGGGACGGTTGGTCATACAATATGTCCACTATTTTATACTGCTGTGTTTGATATATTTTATAACCATGTGTGTCTCCTGTTTTTTGATATTATGTTAAATAAACTGATTTATATTTTTTACCTTTACCACAACTCTCTTATAAATTTTCTTAACTAGTACCACTATAGTCCCTCTGCCCCTACTTGCTCTGTGTCTCTTTGGGCCTTTGGGGTCCCATTAACCCTTATTCTATTCAAAATTGATCTTTAGGATGATGGTACTATAATTTTATGTTTATTTTCTACACTTAGAGGCTTTCATATAAATCACTGAAGAAATGACAGTTTGCTACAATGTAAAGTAGTAAGTATACAGCTTGTATAACAGTGTACATTTGCTGTCCCCTCAACATAATTTAACACACAGCCATTAATGTCTAGACCACTGGCAACAAAAGTGAGTACACCCCATAAGTGAAAAATTTCCAAATTGGGCCCAAAGTGTCAATATTTTGTGTGACCACAAGCCATTTTCCCTCCCTGGTGTCATGTGACCCATTAGTGTTACAAGGTCTCAGGTGTGAATGGGGAGCAGGTGTGTCAAATTTGGTGTTATTTGGTGTTTAGTGTTGGTCTCTAATACTGGTCGCTGGAAATTCAATATGGTACCTCATGACAAAGAACTCTCTGAGGATCTGAAAATAATAATAGTTGCTCTACATAAAGATGGCTTAGGCTATAAGAAGATTACCAAGACCCTGAAACTGAACTGGCCAAGACCATACAGTCTCCTTCGGAGACTGGGCCACAGGGTAGTATTCCAACATGATAACGGCCTCAAACACACCACCAAGACCTCAACTGCCTTGCCAAAGAAGCTAAGTGTAAAGGTGACGAACTGGCCAAGCAAGTCTCCAGACCTAAACCCTATTGAGCATCTGTGGGACATCCTCAAATGGAAGGTGATGTCATCATGGAAGAGTGGAAGAGGACTCCAGTGGCAACCTGTGAAGCTCTGGTGAACTCCATGCCCAAGAGGGTTAATGCAGTGCTTGAAAATCATGGTGGTCACACAAAATATTGACACTTTAGCACCAATTTTGGACATTTTCACTTAGGGGTGTACTAACTTTTGTTGCCAGCGGTTTAGACATAAATGGCTGTGTGCTGAGTTATTTTGAGGGGACAGCAAATGTACGCTGTTATACAAGCTGTACACTCACTGCTTTACATTATAGCAAAGTGCAATTTATTCAGTGTTGTCACATGAAAAGATATAATAAAATATTTACAAATATGTGAGGGGTGTACTTATTTTTGTGAAATACTGTACACAGTGGAACCTCGGTTTACGAGTAACATGATTACCGAGTGTTTCGCAAATACAAGCACTGCATTTTTAAAAATCGTAACTCGGTTTGCAAGTGTTGTCTCACAAAACGAGCACAATTCGGGCCAAAGTAGTTGGCCTGAGGTGGGGGGGGGGGGCACCGGAGCTGAGCACAGGAAATGCACGGAAAGGCCCGACGACAGCTCGGCTGACCTTGGCAAATCTCGGGAACAGAGTCTTTCCGAGGTTTGCCGAGGTCAGCCGAGGTATCCTCAGACCTTTACGGCCTTTTCCGAGGCTCTCTGGTGCCCGCCCCGGCCCTGGCCGCATGCGGTATTGCATGCTATTAAATTCAATGCGGAAAAAATTGTTTTTGTTTCCATTGACTTCAATGGGGAATCTCGCTTTGATATGCGAGTACTTTGGATTACGAGCATTCTCCTGGAACGGATTATGTTAGTAATCCGAGGTTCCACTGTGTGTATATATACAGGTGGCAGTTATCTTCCATGACAGTGTAGTCTCGCTACTGCCACTTCAGTTTTACCATTCAGATTTATATCACTGTAAAATGTATATTGCCTTCTATTCACTTAGGTCTGATTATATGGTGGATGTTTTTCAAAGTAAAAGTGAACTTTCACTTGGGTGAAGAGAGAATGTCACTTTTAGTGCTGCAATATTGAAAACTGCTAAAGAAACAAATCCCTGGGGGTGCGTCCATAAAGGGCGCAGGAGCCCGCCCCCTCTCTCCTGCCACCTGTCTATCACCAATAGATAGATTCATGCATTGCATGAATCTATCTATTGTAGCCGCTGCCACCCCCTATTCAGGTGTCCGTCCCCTTGTCGGGTGCCGGGCATCTGAAATACAGAAGCGGTTTTTTTTTTTAAGCACCTGATTAGAGCCATAGGCTCTAATAGGCTTCCAAATTGGTAAACAGCGGGCGCAATTCTGTGCTGTTTGCTGTTAAATCGCTTTCCTAACAATGACCCGCCTCTCAGCCAATTAGGTGCTCGGGTCTAGCATATAACAGCATGTAAAACCATCTGTCTGCAATCTGGGTTAAGGGAGCTCCCTTAAGGTTAAGGGAGCTCCCTGAGGAAGTCCCGCCCATGGGATGTAACGCGTACAGAGGGTAGGAGCTACGCAGAACGTCACCCACGACCGCCGCAGAAGACAGACAGATGGTTTTACATGCTGTTATATGCTGTTATGCTGACACTCGGCACACTGAGTGTCCTTACATGTGAGTGCAACTTTTTTATTGTTTGTTTTTATTAAAAGAAATCCAATCGGAGAGCACTAGATTTTCCCCTTTCTTTTCAATTATATGGTGGTATCCCTGTTGGAAAGTCATTGGGTTTGGATCCGTGGTGCTAAATCCCATCCATCCGTTTCCTATGGAGGCTGTCAGCTGTTAATACAAACAGATATGCTTTGTGATCCGCAAGGGTCTAAGCTCTGAGGTGAGAGGCCATCTTTCACTGGTGGTGGATATTATATGGTGTCATCCCTTCACTTTTCACTCTGGAATTTCTTTTCGTTGGACTGACTGTGGATTTATTTATTTATGGTTTTTCCTCACATGGACACTGTTTTTGTTAATATTATATACACTAGCATTGTGTATCTTTTCACTTTATTTATATATTTATTTTTGTTTTATTGCGCTGCACTGTTTATTATATAGTTCTATTTGTGAATTTTTTATGAATTTGTCCTTAGTGCTGGCTTGCATTTATTAGGTTTTATTTTATTCATTTTTTCCAGCGCTGAATATTTTCTATTAGTCAGAGGATGCAACCTCCTGTGTTCACTAAGCAGCAGGGCAGCCACTCAGCATGGGACCCGGAAGCTAGACGGCAGCTTCCACAGGGATTGGCAAGTATGGCACATGCATACTTAAAGGGTCACTAAAGGAAAAAAATGTTTTTGCTGAAATGACTGTGTACAGGGTATAGAGACATAAAAGTTAACTGATTCCTTTTAAAAATAGATTAAATTCAATCATATAATGTGCCTCTAGTTTTACTTTCGTTTTTAAACTGGTTTCATGTTTCTGTGAAGTAAAGAGACCCACAGAACAAAAACAAACAAATCCAGGGCAGTGTTTTGTTTTTAAAATGAATCTGATTGGTTCTGAGGAGTTTTAGACACACAGCTTGGACGACAGTGAAAAGCTGCCATGAGATTTTTCATAAGGAACCAGACAAGCAGGAAGTGTGGAGATCACAGCAGAATTACAGAAACTTCAAAGTAAAAACGAACAATGAGGACATGAAACCAGTACTGCAGTAAGGTAAAGGAAGCTATTTAGCTTAAAAAAATGTCCTTTAGTGATCCTTTAAAGTGGTCAAACTGGACCAATGTAACTATGCAAAAATAGCCACACCTGGAATTCAGCTTTAAAAATGTGTTACAAACCCAAATTTGTATTGAATTTGAAAGAATTTACAAAACTGATGCATCTCATACTTATTGTTGATTAGGAGATGATTGCCATTGTGATTAATTAATAGATTGATAGAGTAATCAATTGATTAATAAACAGTACCTAATAAACATTACCTGATAATAAATTGTTGGATTAACTACAGAGTGACAAGCTGAGAAAACTTCAGTTCCGGAATTCAGCTTGGAGCACCAGTCATGTGCATACGATTCTGTGTGTAAAATGACAGTGTTGTTACAGCTATGAATATAATGATGCTATGAAGGAATACTGATTTTAGAGTATCTATAGACAAACTTTTTGTTTTTTTTGTAGTTTTGGATAGATTATGGAGGGTTTTGAACCTATGTCAGGGTTTTATTGCTTTCTGTGTTCCCAGCAAGGAGATGTACCCTCTCTGTTTGTCCTGGTAGGCATTGTCAGTGGGATAGAAAGTGATGGGACATCTAAAATTATACTACTACTTTAATACAGTAGAGACAGACCCTGGCCATTGTCAAAAATTCTGCATACCATAAAATTCCCACTTGGGTGTAACTACTGTATAGTCAAACATAACTCCAATATGATGGGTCTCATGCACATGTGAGAAGCATATAGTGTATTAAAGCATATACCGTATTTTCCGGCGTATAAGATGACTTTTTACACCGGAATTTCACAGCCAAAATCCGGGGGTCGTCTTATACGCCGGGTATACCAGCTGCTCGATCGATATCAGCTGCCGGGTGCTCTGTACGGCTGCATGTATTCTGTATATGCGCCGCTTAGCCAATCCCGATGCACTGTGTGATGACAGAGCATGCTAAGCCTGCTCGGATTGGAGTAACGACCTCTGCCAATCCGAGCAGGCTACATTTATGTAGCCTGCTCAGATTGGCAGAGGTTGTTATCCAATCCGAGCAGGCTTAGCATGCTCTGTCATCACACAGTGCATCGGGATTGGCTGAGCGTGCATATACAGAATACATGCAGCCGTACAGAGCACCCGGCAGCTGATATCGATCAAGCATAGTGATTGGCTGAGCGCGGCGCGCATTTTACAAACTACATACAGCTGTATAGAGCACCCGGCGGGCTTCTTCATTACTTCCACACAAGGGGGTCGTCTAATACGGTGAGTAGACTACAAAACCACCGTTTTTAGCAGCATGTCAGGGGGTCGTCTTATATGCCGAGTCGTCTTATACGCCGGCAAATACAGTACTCTATTAGCTTAACAACATTTTATATATACCCAGTATATTTGATGCCACTAAAAACATTTAAAAATGAAACCACGCTTATTGCAGGGCCTATAGGGAATGTATCAATAGTATCTAATATGGTAAATCAGCCACAATAGTCATCTAATATAGTAGGTACATGTCACACTAAATATCACACACTTGTCCCTGGCTGTCTATCAACAAAATTACAACATATTCACCCGTATGTAAACTTGTATCCAAATATCTCTATTTAGGATTTGATGTGACGATTGATTCCAGGAACAATGTGATATTGCTAGTGATCGCTGCTGGTGAGGGTTCTTGCTGGGATGAGCACACAGAACTCACACAGAACAGGATTTTTTTAAATTCACTTCTGAACCATAAGATGCAATCACAGTATCCCAATTAAGGATATTCATCCCAAACTAGATGTATATCAATGAGACCGAGGTAGCATGGATTTGACAAGTATGTACTGTAGAACATGTTGCTCACCTAACTACAGTAAATGTCTGAATTTAACCGCTCAAATACGGTAAAGTTCAGAAATGTATAGCACATTATATACATGCATAGAATATTATACTTGCTAAGCATGGTTGTACAAAGTTCAAATGTGATCTTGTTGAGCGGATAAAAAACATCTACCAAATACATGAGGTAAATCAGTTGGGTTCAGTGCAGACAAGAAGGACCCCTAGCAGTGCAGGCAGTCCTACAGAAACATTTATTGTGAAGATGGGTTCTAATTATACACAATTGCATCAAATGAATGAAAAATAATGATAAAATGTCTTAAATTGGTCAAACTGGCTGATTATGATTGTCTTGTATTTATTTGAAGGATTTGTGCACAATTAGAACTAATCTTCATGTATCTTGTTTAGAACTTCATGTATGTCATTTATGTAGGACTACCTACACTGTCATGGGTCCTTTTTGCAAGCACTGCACACTGTGGATTGCCTAATATGTTTGGTGAAGGTTTTAGGTCCACGCAATGAGATCATTTTTGAAATATGTACATCCATAATTAGCCAGGACATTACTCAATGCATATATATTATGTATGTACTACAAAGTCCTGGACTTTACCATATGGGAGCAGTTGACATCAGACATTTGTATGGTTGAGTCACATGCTATATGGAGCACATTTGTTAAATCAATGCTACTCTAGCCACATGGATATACATATTTGCACATAAGATTGCGATGAGCAGCCCTAATTGGGAAACTGTGATTAGATATACTATCAAGTAAATTGCATCTTATGATTCCGAAGTAAAATTCATATTTGGAGTTCTAAGCTCTAATCCCAACAAGAACTTTCACTAGCAGTTATTACATCTGGTGTAAGGGGTGCTATGGTTGCACATCTGATGTAAGGGGTGCTGTGGTTGCACATCTGGTGTAAGTGGTGCTGTAATGGTACATCTGGTGTAAGGGGTGCTGTGGTTGCTCATCTGATGTAAGGGGTGCTGTGGTTGCATATCTGGTGTAAGGGGTGCTGTGGTTGCACATCTTATGTAAGGGGTTCTGTGGTTGCACATCTAGTGTAAGTGGTGTTATAATGGTACATCTGATGTAAGGGGTGCTGTGGTTCCACATCTGGTGTAAGGGGGGCTGTGGTTGCACATCTGATGTAAGGAGGGCTGTGGTGGTGACATTTGATGTAAAGGAGGTTGTGATGGCGACATTTGATGTAAAGGGGGTTGTGATGGCGACATCTGATGTAAGGTGAGCTATAGTGGGGACACCTGATGTAAGGGGGGTACTCTGATAGAGACACCTTATGTAACCTGGTTCTATTGTCTTTTACTTGAAATATGGATGGGATTAACCTACTTTTACATTATATTAGGCCGGGTACTAACGAGCAAACATGTACGGTGAAACCGGTCCGTCGGACCGTTTTCACCGTACATGCCTGCCAGAGGGCTTCTGTACGATGGTTGTACTAACCATCGTACAGAAGTCCGCGCGTAAACATTACGCGGGGCGTGTCCGCGTCGTCGCGATGATGACGCGGCGACGTGGGCGGGCCTGCCATTTAAAGGCTTCCACGCATGCGTCGAAGTCATTCGACGCATGCGAGGGACGGCGGGCGCTCGGACATGTACGGTAGGTCTGTACTGACGACCGTACATGTCCGAGCGGGCAGGAATATTTGTCTGCTGGGAAAAGGCCCGGCGGGCAAATGTTTGCTGGAATTCGGCCCGCTCACGCCTACACACGACCGAACATGTATGCTGAAACTGGTCCGCGGACCAGTTTCAGCATACATGTTTGGTCGTGTGTACGGGGCCTTAGAGAGCAATTCGGACCTCGGCTGGAAGAAAATTAGAATTTCAGTTTATTGCCCCTGTCCTAGGTGGACATTTTTGTGTTGCGGGAATATGCACAAAATTGTGTGCATTCTTGCAATTCAAAACAACACACACAACCTTTTTACAGGCGTGCAGTGGTGCCTTTAAGTCTTACCACACCTCTTGCTTTTTTGCTCATTCATCTGCCGCAAAACGTATGGTAACAAAATTGAATGCGTTTTGGTGCAGCACAATTTTTAAAAAAGGTTATGCAGGTTTTACATCTATTTTTATTACATTTTGTTTTTCATTTGTTTTGTAAACTACAAAAAAAAATTTAGCGCAACGCTACAGTGTTCGGGTTTGGCTTGATGGAAAGGTGGCAACTCTAATTTCCCTGTGCAAAAAATAGTGCTTGCGCTACTTTTAACCAAACTGCATGGTATTGTGGTACCATGCGATTTGGTGCCCGCAGACACACTGCTTTTGCGATCTGCATTTGGGGTGCCATTAACAATACATTGTCACGTGCATGCAGATTGCAAGGGCAGCACATTCAACTACAATACATAAACAAAACAAAAACATACTTGGGGGGCACACCGTAAAATGTCTTTAGATTCAAGATGGTGCTGCTACAAGACCAACAGACAGTACAAAACATATTATAGCACACACCCCCCCCCCCCCTCCTCATTACCTCTTTTTACTGGCCACCAGTGCATAGGAGGAATCCCTTCAGTTCTTCCACATAGAGGAGTTTGGCTCCCATGGTTGAGACTAAGGATGAGCTCTGGCATGTTCGCATAGAACACGTGCAGACCCCTCCAGGAAGTGTGCACGGCGCTGTGCTAATCACAGCCAGGGAGACATTGTCCCGATGCTCGGCTGCAGGGATCGTGAAATGTCTCCCTGGCTGTTATTAGCGCAGCGCCGTGCACACTTCCTGGCGGGCTCTGCACGTGTTCTACGCGAACACGCCAGAGCTCATCCTTAGTGGAGACACAGGATATTTCATTCTATTATTAGGGTAGGACCCACTAATTTGCGGTACTTTGTCGCAGTAAGTGGGCTTAGCACTATATGACATATAGTGTGACCAAACCCCTGTATTATTTTGAACATGTTCAGGTGTTTTTAACTAGCCTTGCAGGATAAATGTCATTCTTGAATGTGTGTGCTATAATCTGTTTTTTACTGTTTGTTGGTCTTGTAGCAGCACCGTCTTGAATGTAAATGCATTTTAGGGTGTGCCCCCAAGTATTTTTTTGTATATTGTAGTGACTCTGACCAGGTTTTTTTTGGTCTGGAGTACCCCTCTCCCTTCTTATTTGTGGCCACCAGTGCATAGGAGGAATCCCGTCAGTTCATCCACATAGATGAATTTGGCTCCCATGGTTGAGACGCAGGAACTTTCATTCTATTACTAGGGTAGGACCCACTAATTCGAGATACTTTGTCGCAGTAAGTTGGCTTGACACTATATGACCATATACAGTAGTGTGACCAAACCCCTGTATTATTTCGAATATGTTCAGGTGTTTTCAGGTGTTTTTCAGGTGTTTTCCATGCCACATCATGGTTGCCAGGCTCATTAAAACCAGGGGCAGTATGTAAAAATCTTTTTTTTTTTTTACATCTGTCCTTGATATGTCCAAAACCGACATGCTTTTAAAGTGAAAATCCTGAGATTTTAGCTGCCCTGCCTCTGTAATGCCTCCTGGCTTGGTGGCCATCTGTAAGCCCGGGGCCCCCATAATTTTCTATTGCCTGGGGGCCCCATGAGTTGTCAGTCCGCCCCTGGGTGTTTTTGACTTGCCTTGCAGGATAAATGTCATTCTTGAATATGTGCGCTAAAATCTGTTTTGCCCCTACAATGCATGGAACGTGCATTTCCCACACAGCGTTATGGTGTAAACCAGCCCTTAATATTTGTATACAGTAGATATAAAAAGTCTACATGCCCCGTTGAAATGCTGGTTCCTGTGATGTAAAACAAATTGACAAAAAATAGACAAAAGATGAATCATTTCAGAACTTTTTCCACCTTTTAATGTGAACTATGAACTGTAAAAATTGAATAACAAACTGAAATCTTTTAGGTGGAGGGAAGTAAAAATAAAAAAATATATATATTATGGTTGCATAAGTGTGCACACACTTAAACTAATACTTTGTTGAAGCACCTTTTGATATTATTACATCTTGACTTGGCAATATTTGCCTACTCTTCTATGCAAAAACACTCCAAATCTGTCAGATTGCGAGAACATCTCCTGTTTACAGCCCTCTTCAGAACGCCCCACAGATTTTTAATCGGATTCAGGTCTGGGCTCTGGCTGGGCCATTTCAAAACTTTAATCTTCTTCTGGTGAAGCCATTCCTTTGTTGATTTGGATGAATGTTTTGGGTCGTTGTCATGCTGTAAGATGATCTTCAGGTTCAGCTTTCTAGCAGAAGCCTGAAGGTTTTGTGCCAATATTGACTGGTATTTGGAACTGTTCATAATTCCCTCTACCTTAACTAAGACCCCTATTCCAGATTAAGAAAAACTACCCCAAAGCATTATGGTGTTCTTTTGGTGATGTGCAGTGTTGTTTTTGCGCGAAACATATCTTTTGGAATTATGGCCAAAAAAGTTCAACCTTGGTTTTATGAGACAATAACACATTTTCTTACACACTTTTGGGAGACTTCAAATGTGTTTTTGCAAAATTTAGCCGGGTTGGGATGTTTTTCTTCGAAAGAAAAAACATCCATCTTGCCATTCTACCCCATAGCCCAGACATATGAAGAATACGGGGAGATTGTTGTCACATGTACCACACAGCCAGTACTTGCCAGATACTCCTGCAGCTCTTTTAATGTTGCTGTAGGTGTCTTGGCAGCCTTCTTCTCGTCTTTTCATCAATTTTGGAAGGACTTCCAGTTCTCGTTAATGTCACTGTTGTGCCATATTTTCTCCACTTGATGATGACTATCTTCATTGTGTTCCAGGGTATATCTTATGCCTTGGAAATTCCTTTGTACCCTTCTCCTGACTGAAACCTTTTAACAATGACATCCCTCAGATGCTTTGAAAGCTCTCTGTGGACCATGGCATTTGCTGTAGGATGCGACTTGGAAAATGTCAGGAAAAACCTACTACAGTAGGTGACCGCGATATTGTGTCAATCTCGCTCCCTTTCTCGGCGAGATTGACTACCTACGAGCCCCATCGCGGGAGCCAGCGCCGATCTGGCTTGCCGCGATGGAGACAAAGCCGTCATAGAAGCGACGGGAGATCCGACTTGGATTCCCGCCAGTTCTACACGTGTGCGGCGTTTGTTATGAATCCTGAGGGGGAACTCCCCGCCGGATTTTAAATAAAAATCCGGCATGGGTTCCCCCCTCAGGAGCATACCGGGCCCTTAGGTCTGGTATGGGTTGTAAGGAGACCCCCCCTACGCCGAAAAAATGGCGTAGGGGGTCCCCCTACAATCCATACCAGACCCGTATCCAAAGCTACCCGGCCGGCCAGGAAAGGAGTGGGGACGAGCGAGCGCCCCCCCCCCCCCTGAGCTGTACCAGGCTGCATGCCTTCAACATGGGGGGTTGGGTGCTCTGGGGCAGGGGGGCGCACTGTGGCCCCCCCCACCCCAGAGCACCCTGTCCCCATGTTGATGAGGACAGGGCCCCTTCCCGACAACCCTGGCCATTGGTTGTCGGGGTATGCGGGCGGGAGGCTTATCGGAATCTGGGAGCCACCTTTAATAAGGGGGCCCCCAGATACCGGCCCCCCACCCTAAGTGAATGGATATGGGGTACATCGTTCCCCTACCCATTCACCTGGAGGAAAAATGTTAAAGTTAATAAACACGACAAAAGGGTTTTTAAAATAATTTTAGTCTGCTCCGGAGGCACCCCCTGTGTTCTTTAGCTTTTTCTGCAGGGGGGGCTTCTTCTTTGACGTCTTCGGGTGGGTGCCGCTCTTCTTCGCCGCCGTCTGGTTCTCTTCCATCGCCAAGGGGGGGTCGCTTTTATAAAAGCGCCCACCCCCCGGCGGGTTTCCTCCGACGTCTTCGGCGGGGGGTGGTGTGCTTCTCAGGGGGGGGCTTCTTCTTCCACTATCAGGGGGGTCTTCTCCGCTATCCGGGGGGTCTTCTCCACTCTCCGGGGGTCTTCTTCTATGTTTGCCGCTCTCCGCTGTTGACTCGGCGCACCCCGGTTCTTCCTCCCGCTGTCCGGTGCCTTCTCCTTCAGGGCTGAACGTCTTCTTCTTCTTCTGTGCTGTGACGTCGTCTTCTTCTTCTCTTCTCTTCAGCCTTCTCCCGATGTTGACATGTCACCTCTTCTCGCTGCAATGACAGGTGCGCGGTTTGCATCTGACTTATATAAGCCTCACAGTCCCATCATGCTCTGGTACCTACCCATGTGATACCTACCCACGTGGGTAGGTACCGGAGCATGATGGGACTGTGAGGCCTATATAAGTCAGATGCAAACCGCGCACCTGTCATTGCAGCGAGAAGAGGCGACGTGTCAACATCGGGAGAAGGCTGAAGAAGAGAAGAGAAGAAGAAGACGTCACAGCACAGAAGGAGAAGACATTCAGCCCTGAAAGAGAAGGCACCGGACAGCGGGAGGAAGAACCGGGGTGCGCCGAGTCAACAGCGGAGAGCGGCGAACATAGAAGACCCCCCGGAGAGTGGAGAAGACCCCCCGGATAGCGGAGAAGACCCCCCGTATAGCGGAAGAAGAAGCCCCCCTGAGAAGCACACCACCCCCCGCCGAAGACGTCGGAGGAAACCCGCCAGGGGGTGGGCGCTTTTATAAAAGCGACCCCCCCCCCCCGGCGTAGGAAGAGAACCAGACGGCGGCGAAGAAGAGCGGCCCCCACCCGAAGACGTCAAAGAAGAAGCCCCCCCTGCAGAAAGAGCTATAGAAGACAGGGGGTGCCTCCGAAGCAGACTAATAAATTATTTTAAAAACCCTTTTGTCATGTTTATTAACTTTAACATTTTTCCTCCAGGTGAATGGGTAGGGGTACGATGTACCCCATATCCATTCACTTAGGGTGGGGGGCTGGTATCTGGGGGCCCCCTTATTAAAGGGGGCTCCCAGATTCCGATAAGCCTCCCGCCCACCCCGACAACCAACGGCCAGGGTTGTCGAGAAGGGGCCCTGTCCTCATCAACATGGGGACAGGGTGCTCTGGGGTGGGGGGGGCCGCAGTGCGCCCCCCTGCCCCAGAGAACCCAACCCCCCCATGTTGAGGGCATGCAGCCTGGTACGGCTCAGGGGGGGGCGCTCGCTCGTCCCCACTCCCTTCCTGGCCGGCCGGGTAGCGTGCTTTGGATACGGGTCTGGTATGGATTGTAGGGGGACCCCCTATGCCGTTTTTTCGGCGTAGGGGGGGGGGGGGTCTCCTTACAACCCATACCAGACCTAAGGGCCCGGTATGCTCCTGAGGGGGGAACCCATGCCGGATTTTTATTTAAAATCCGGCGGGGAGTTCCCCCTCAGGATTCATAACAAACGCCGCACAAACGCTGCACACATGTAGAATTCCAGCTTGCTGGAATGTGCTTTTACTATTCCAGCGAGTGCGAGATGTCGGCACCCTGTCGCCGAGAATCAGCGCGATGCCATCGTGCTAAAAACACATTCTCGGCGGCAGGTACTGTAGAACAGCTAAACTTTGTTTTGGGTTAATCAGAGGCGCATTAAATGATGGCTGGTGTGTACTGACTCCTATTTAACATGAGTTTGAATGTGATTGCTTAATTGTGAACATAGCTACATCCCCAGTTATAGGCAGGTGTGCACACTTATGCAACAACATTATTATTTTGTTGTTGTTTATTTCCCCCCCCCCTCCCTTTAAAAGATTTCAGTTTGTTTTTCAATTGAGTTGTACAGTTTATAGGTCACATTATAAGGTGGAGAAAGTTCTGAAATGATTTATTTTTGTCTAATTTTTTTAACATCACAGAAACCTGACATTTTAACAGGGGTGTGTAGACTTATTATATCCACTGTAAGTTTTGTTGTAAGTTTTTAGTTATGAATGGACATGTTGTATTGCTGGCGGATCATATGACAATCCCCTCAAGCAGAGATCCAGTTCATATTGTTTGGCTGGAGTTCAGCAGTATATCTTGTGAATCCAATCAATAGTAACATCAACCATAAATGCACAAAATTAGACATATAATCAAAATGGAAGAATACGCATGTGCAAACCTGTCTTAAAGGTTTTATTTCACTTAAATAATTCAAAGGATTAACAAGATATACTGCTGAACTCCAGCCAAACAATACAAACCAGATCTCTGCTTGATGAGATCATATTTATGCTGATGTGATTCTGTAGTGGAGTTCTCGGCCCGGATTCAGATAGCTTTGCCTATCTTTAGGCGGGCGTAGCGTATCTCAGATACACTACGCCACCGTAAGTTTGAGCAGCAAGTTGTGTATTCACATACAACTTGCGCTTAAACTTACGGCGTGCAGTGTAACTTGACCGGCGTAAGCCCGCCTAATTCAAAATAGCCTGGTTGGGGGCGTGTACTATGTAAAATAGTACTGACCCCACGTTTTTGACTTTTCAACGAACGGCGCATGTGCCATCCGTGGACATATCCCAGTGCGCATGCTCCAAATGACGTCAGCAAATTGTCATGCTTTCGACGTGAATGTAAATTACGTCCAGCCGTATTCGCGAACGACTTACGCAAACGACGTAAAAAATTCAAAACTTGGCGCGGGAACGACGGCCATACTTAACATTAGCTACGCCTCAAATAGCAGGGGTAACTATACGCCGGAAAAAGCCGAATGCAAACGACGTAAAAAAAAGCACCGGGCGGTCGTTCGTTTCTGAATCGGCGTAAATACTAATTTGCATATTCCTTGCGTAAAAATTCGGAAGAGCCACCTAGCGGCCAGCCTGAAATTGCAGCCTAAGATACGACGGTGTAAGACACTTACACCTGTCGGATCTTGGGAATATCTATGCGTAACTGATTCTCTGAATCAGGCGCATAGATACGACCGACCACACTCGGAGATACGACGGCGTATCAGGAGATACGCCGTCGTATCTCTTTTCTGAATCCGGGCCCTCATGTTCTGGTAAGAGTTCATTTCTTGTGGTTGGTGACTGTCAAAGTGAAATGAACACTCCCTTTTTGCAAAGTGTCACTGTGGTGTTTTGGAAAATTTCACTTATATATGCACATGTGTTTGCAGCCTAGCTTGTCTTTTCATCTCTAAAATAATTTTAAAGCAATGTGAGTGATTTTCTGAACAGTTGCAGAGCTTTTTCTGTGAATTTTAATGAATCAATCCCCACTGCTTACAGCTACAGAGATTAGTGTTTTAGGTCCATTTCACACTTTTGCAGTATGAATGGCTTTCTATGGGGGCACCCACTATGGGGGAGGATCCCGGAGTGGCGGCGGGGGACTCCATAAGAAGAGGTTTAGGGCTCTTCTGTTCAAAATCAATGCACAAAGCAGGTGAGTATGACAGCAAAAGCTTTACAATCATTTTATAATCGCTAGCCATACTATCTGGTCAGGAGGCTATATAAAGCATGTCAGTTTGAATGACAAAGTCCTCACATAACTCTAAAACATACTCAGAGGTTAACTGGCTTCTTGCCAGATTGGCCCTAGTGTGTGTAGGAGTGTGAGCTTCTTTAAGGCAACTGGCACTACACTGTGTGCAGAGGGCCAGATTTACGTAGAGCGGCGCAAATTTAGTTTGTCCTAACGTATGTCAGTTAAGTTAAGGTGGCTCAATTTTGTGACGTAAGTGCTGTATCCACAGAGCATTTGCACCCAAATGTGCGCCCGCGTAACGTAAATACCGAGGCGTAAGGTGGGGTTATTGCAAGTGGGAAGGAAGTGGGCGTGCTCCATTGAAATGAGCCGTGACCCCATGCAAATGAAGGGCCGGCCGTACTGCGCATGCGTGCACGAATCTGCACCTCACTGGGCATGCTCAGAACTCGGCCCGGCGCAATCAGTGAGATAGGAAATAGGCCAAGCAGACTTAGTGAGATGACGCCCTGTGTATAAATAGCCCCACACAAACACCCTTCCTTTGCAAAAGTACATCCCTGTGTTCCCTTTCCTGAAGCGAGGTGCTTTTGCTCTGTTGTCTGTGGCTGTGTGTTGGTTTGTGTAGGAGTGTAGTAGGTAAGAGTTATTTGATAGTGTTAGAGGAGTTTGTATTAGGTGTTTATTTGTTCTGAGTGTTTTTTGTGTCTGTTTTTTCTGTGTGGTTTTTGGAGTCTGTATTAGCTGTCAGTTTTTTTTTTTTTTTTTTTGCTGTGTGATTTTTGTGTTTGTTTGTTCTGTGTATTTTTGTGTTTGTTTGTTCTGTGTCTTTTTGTCTCTGTTTGTTCTGTGTATTTTTGTGTTTGTTTGTTCTGTGTCTTTTTGTCTCTGTTTGTTCTGTGTATTTTTGTGTTTGTTTGTTCTGTCTGATTTTTGTGTGTGTTTGGTGCTGATTGTTGTGTGGTGTTATGGCACCCATGAGGAGAAAGCTGAACTTCTCGGTGCAAATCCTCGCTAGGGCCATCACCCGATTTGGGCGATATTTGCATGGCCCTGAGAGCCGGGACACCACACGGCCAGGAAGAAGGCGATCCTTCAGCAGATTACTGATGAGATCCCCCCAGTGGGATCGCTAAGAAGATCAATGATCTCAGGAGCCTGGGCCTGGTGAGAAGGTGGCCAAGATTACAGCGCATGCCACGGGCACTGGCAGAGGACCACCTTGCCCCGTCAGGCTGACTGAGGAGGAGTGGGCAGTGGCCCGGTGCTTCCACAGCCAACAAGTGGTGGGCCTGCCTGGCTTTGACTCCGAGGAGGCTGTGAGGACAGGTAAGTTTTTTTTCTATCTGGTGAGTAGCATGTGTCGGGGGGGGGGAAGGGAATATGTGCCAAGTGTGTGGATCCTCCAACCTGTGTATGTTTTGTGTCCACAGAGGGCCAGGAGGTTGCTGGGCCATCAGGCCAGTCTGCACCAACCCCCGGACAACAGGCTGCAGAAGAGCCCCAAAAAGGGCAGGAGTCCTCAGGGGAGGGGAGTGGCCACACCTCACATCATGAGGACGTTGAGGGGGAGGAGGATGAGGGGGGGAGGATGGGGATGATCGGATGGACCTTGCCAGGGAAATCCTTTTGGCTTTGGATGATGCTCCCCCTGTGGCTCCCCCTGTGGCTGCCCCTGTGGATGGCAGCAGTCAGGCCTCCATCAGGGCTAGCCTCTTCCACTCCTCCCCCAACAGGGCTCCCCCCAAGGGTCTCTCTCTCCCCTCCTCCCAGGCCACAAGCCTCAGCTGCAGGCAGGAAGGCCATCCAGAAGACCAGGGGGGTGGCTGAGGTTCTGCCGGACAATCTGCGGAGGGACCAGGCCCGGCAGACCCAACATCTGGGTCAGGTCACCTGGACTTTGGCCCAGATGGAGGACAGCCTGGGCTCAATTAAGGACTCGGTCAGTGAATTGAGCACAAACTCGTTGGCGGTCATAACTTGCATTTGTGACCTGCAGACCGCCACAGCAGGCGTGTCCCTGGAGGGGAGTGCCCTGACCCAGGCTGTCCACGCAAATACCCAGGCTGTCCAGGCCAATACGGCTGCCCTCAGTGTGGGACTGAACAGGATACCCGTGGCCTTGGAGGGCAGGCCAGCAGGAGGACAGTCACCAGGGGAGGCTCCTCCTTCCCCTGCTCCCCCCCCCCACGAGTCTCCCCTGGTTGGACGTGGCCATGGCCGTGGCCGGCCCAGGCGTAGCTCACTCCGCCGCCGTTAATATTGGATGTACTTTTGATTTATTTTTTATTTTTATTCTACTGTGATTATGATTTGTTTTATGTGTGTGAATGATGTATGAATGTGGGTGTGACATTCCTGATGAAAAAAGGGTGTCACCCTCAGTTTTGGTGGAGTAGGGATCCCCAGGACCAGGGAGAAGTGATCCCAGGTCCATGTGAATGATGTATGAATGCACAGTGACATAATTGGAGCCTTGGCGTGGCGTTGCTGCTCCCTAGTACCATGGGGGGTACTTGGGTCTAATTCAATTCGATGAGGATGTGATGTGTCTGTGCTAGGGACCACAGTGGGTGTGCATGCATGCATTCTCATTGTGCCATGATTAATGTGTGTGTTTACTGTGCAAAGATGCCTTCTGCGAGGTGTCTCCTGGCTGCTGTTCCCTCAGAAGAGGGGGTACCCTCGGTTACTAAAGTCACTAGTATAGCTATGAGCATGGATGCCCCTGGCATGTTGGCATACAGATTGTTGTCCTGCAAGTGTGTGTGCTCAGCTCTTCCCTAACGGTGTTGCTTTAGTTGACATTTACACGGCTGGTGTAAAGTTAGGGCAGCTTTTATAAGGTGTAACTTTCCGTCCTGAAACTAGCAGATGCGCACACGGCGTAGCCTACACTGCACAAGCGTACTTTTGTGGATCGCCCTATCTCCTTCATTTGCATATTAGCATAGAAAATCAATGGTGTGTCTAGCATATTTTGCGCTTTAAGATGCGCCGGTGTAATCATTTTACGTCGGACGGAAAAATCTGGTTTTCAGGCGTATTTCATTTTGAGGATACGGCGCAAAGATACGCGCGGCGCATTTTTGAATTACGCCGCGCATCTCTAGATACGTCGGCGTAAGTGCTTTGTGAATCTGGCCCAGAATTATTAGGCAAGTGAGTATTTTGACCAAATCATATTTTTTTTGGCATAATGTCCAACTTCAAGCTGTATAAACTTAAATGCCTATTGGATTTTTAAGCATATCAGGTTATGTGTATTTGTGGGGGAGGGTGTGGCCTAATGAGATCAACACCCTATATCAAAATGAGCATACTTATTAGGCAGATTTTTTTTTCCTAAGACAAAATGGGCCAAAAAAGATTTAAGCCTCGTACACACGGTTTGATTGTTGAACGACCGAGCGTCAGATTTATGGCAAAAGCGTGTGTGCAGGATTTTGTCTAGCTTACTAACTATCCGCAAAATGGGAGATTTATGGTGAAGGAAAACAATACACCACTCTGAACAGTGTCTTGGAGGCTGTGGTTGCTGCTGCGCAAGAAGTTGATAGTCAACAGACTCCATGAATGGAAGGCTTATGACTGTTTTAGAAAAGAAAGGTGGCTATATTGGTCACTGATTTTTTTGGGAGGAAAAGTCAGAAATGTTTACAGTGGCATCTTGGATTACAAGCATTGCACGCATCTTGGATTACAAGCATAATCCATTCCAGGAGAATGCTCGTAATCCAAATCACTCACATATTAAAGCGAGTTTCCCCATAGAAGTCAATGGAAACGAAAATAATTTGTTCCGCATTGACTTCTATGTCATGCAATACCGCATGTGGCCAGAGGTGGGGGTGAGAGTTGGGGGTGCCAGAGAGCCTTGGAAACACTCAGAAAGGCCCAGGGGCAGCTCGGCTGAACTCGGAAACCTCGGAAAAGCTCGGGAACGGAGTATTTATGAGCATTTTCGAACGGCTCTGAACGACTCCGATCAGCTCCAGTGGTCCCCCACCTCAGGCCAAACATGGTACTGCACACCACTGTGGCTTGAATCCTGCTCGTTTTGCGAGACAAAGTCAAATTTTTTTTAAAAACAGTGCTCGTATTGCTCGTACTGCGTTACTCGCAATCCTAGGTTTCACTGTTTGTTTATTCTCACTTTTTTTGTTAATTTGTTTGTTATTCACATAACAGATGAAAATAAACACGTGAGATGGGAACATTTTTGTTTTTCATTTAGTTGCATAATAATTCTGCACCCTGAGGCCCCATACACACGAGAGGATTTATCCGCAGATACGGTCCAGCGGACCGTATCCGCGGATAAATCCTCTCGAGGATTTCAGAAGATTTCTATGCGATGGCGTGTACACACCATCGCATTGAAATCCGCGCTGAAATCCTCTGCCGATGACGTGTCGCGCCGTCGCCGCTATTATGACGCGGCGACGGGCGCGACGCTGTCATATAAGGAATTCCACGCATGCGTCAAATCATTACGACGCGTGCGGGGAATCCCTATGGACGGATGGATCCGGTAAGTCTGTACAGACGAGCGGATCCATCCGTTGGAATGGATTCCAGCAGATGGATTTGTTGAGCATGTCAGCAAATATCCATCTGCTGGAAATCCATCCCAGGGGAGATTTATCTGCGGATAAATATCCGACGGAGTGCACACACCATAGGATCTATCCGCAGAAACCCATTTGATGGGATTTATCTGCGGATAGATTCTATGGTGTGTATGGGGCCTAAAAGTTGCCCAATAGTTCTGCACACATAGATATTCTCCTAAGAAAGCCAAACCCTCACTTTTTCTTTCCCAAATATTCAGGTTTGAGGTTTATTAACATTTTGGATTGACTAAGAGCACTGTAGGTGTTCAATAATAAAATGAATCCTCAAAAGTGCAACTTGCCTAATAATTCTGCACATCGTGTATATATAAGCACTAGGAATACATAAATAGTGGATGCAACCTATGCCTCCAGAAGAGCAGAGGAACACCCCAGAAATATTATAGAATTTGGGATGAGTGGTTGAACTCGGGGTCAACTCTTATGCCGCGTACACACCATCACTTTATGTGATGAAAAAAAATGACGTTTTTAAAAACGTCACTTTAATTGACTGTGTGTGTGGGAAAACGTCGTTTTATGTCTTGTAAAAAACGACCAAAAAAAATTGAAGCATGCTTCAATTTTATGTGTCGTTTTTCAAAAGTGCACTTTTTACTTCACAGAAATTGACCGTGTGTAGCAAAAAACGTCGTTTTCTAAGACGTTTTTTCATCCACGCATGCCCAGAAGCAAGCTTCAATGGTAAAACGTGGTGGAACGTAACCTCACTTTGCAAGATCATTGTGAGAAAACGATGGTGTGTAGGCAACTTCGTCTTTGAAAATTGAAGTTTCAAAAACGTAGTTTTTTACTTCACAGAAAGTGTCGTTTTTTTTCATCACATAAAGTGATGGTGTGTATGCGGCATTAGTGGTGAATAAGTAGAAGAGGGGCACTAATGGAAGGAAATTCTGATTATTGGAAGTCAGTAAAGAGGGGGAGGGGCGCTGCAACCAGGGTAACGGGGTAGTTTGTCTTTTATTGTTTTGTTTCCTTTTTGTTATCTGTTGTTTTTTTCTTTTTCAAGGTGGAATGTAATGTATAATGACACTTTTTCTGTTGATGTGGTTGTATTTATGAAATGGGAAAAGATTTAATGAAGAAATAAAATAATATTGACAGATGTAGACATGTGAAAGAATAAAATAAAAACATATTAAAAAAAAAAGGAATACATAAATACATTTTTGTTTACCTTTTTGAATGTTAATGGCACACGGATCAATAGTATCTGTTAAAACTTTTCCACAGGTGTGATCACTCCTCCATGAATGTGTAAAAGTAGACAAATCTTGTACTGACATTCCTCCCGGAACAACAAAATCATCCAACTGTTTATCATTGAAATTTCCACAAAGACCTGCATTATAAAACATTGCAGTCAGATTGTAGGTAAAATGTAAATTTTTCTACTCATTGTATGGACTCCCATAGAAAATATGCAGATACAGACCCTGCCATGACCACACTGCTGTTCTCTGTGATGCTTTTTTTTTTTTTTTTTTAGCTTGTTCAAAGCATGAGGGATGTTAGTAAGTTTGGAAGAAGTTCCCACTATAAACAATTTGAGGTCTCCACATACTATTCCTGCATGTTGGAAGGCCTCCACATACAGGGCAGCCATCAGGAATTATGGGGCCCCTTACACAACTTTAGGCATGGGCCCCCTGGAGCAGAGAACCGGGGGGGGGGGTGCTGCAGCCGCAAATTGAGAAGCCGGGGGGGGGGGGGGCTTTACAAAAAAAAGAAGAAATAAATAAAAATATATATAAAAAAGGGGGTAGCCATCCGGGGCCCTGGGGACCTCTGGGGCCTTTAATAAAAAGAAAAATAGATATATAAAAAATATATACCGCATTTGCCGGCGTAAAAGACGACCCCCTATTTTTCCATGAAAGATTTTGGTTTTGGGATATACTCGCCGTATAAGACTACCCCCTTCCTACTAGTCTGTCTGGAAGCTGAGGGGTAACCAGAACAACTGATGACAGGAACAACCACTAACAGAAACAGGCATTTTTTAAATCTCACTGTGCCATTCCATTACATTACATACCTCACTGTGCCATTCCATTACATGCCTCACTGTGCCATTCCATTACATGCCCCACTGTGCCATTCCATTACATGCCCCACTGTGCCATTCCATTACATGCCCCACTGTGCCACTCCATGCCCCCACTGTGCCATTCCATGCCTCCACTGTCCATCACATGCCTCCACTGTCCATCACATGCCTCCACTGTCCATCACATGCCTCCACTGTGCCGGCCAAGACGATCTCCCTACCTTATTTTTTTGCTGCAGACATCCATGTTTCAGGCTGCGGGCATCCATGATTCAAAAGCTGACTGTTCCGTGATAGGCGGAACACTAATTTTCCCAGCGGGGCCTCTGTTCAGTGTTCCGCCTATCACGGACGTCCTCTCGTCCGAGGATGAGAAGGCATCCATGATAGGCGGAACACTGAGCAGAGGCCCTGCTGGGAAAATGAGTGTTCCGACTATCATGGAACAGTCTGAGGAGGAGGCGCGGCTTTTAAATCATGGATGCCCGCAGCCTGAAACATGGATGTCCGTAGTCTGACAGAGACAGATCCGGCGTATAAGACGACCCCCGACTTTGGATGCTTTTTTTTGCATCCAAAAGGTCGTCTTATACGCTGGCAAATACAGTATATATATATAAAGAAATTAAATAATATAAAAAAAATAATAATATTTTTATAAAAAAAGGGGGTTCCATCCGGTGCCCTGGGGACCTCTGGGCCCTTTAATAATAAATAATATTATATATATATATATAAAAAATAAAATAAATAAAAAAAGGGGGGTTGTCATCGGGGCCCCTTGGGACCTCTGGACCTCTAAAAAAAAATAAAAAATGGCCCTTTAGTAAAAAAACTAAAAAAAATATATATATTTTTTTTAAGGGGGTTGCCATCCGGGCCCCTTACAGGTGTACTGCCTGTACCACCCTGATGGCGGCCCTGTCCACATATTATACTATTCCTGCATGTTGGAAGGCCTCCACATACTATTCCTGCATGTTGGAAGGCCTACACATACTATACTATTCCTGGATGTTGGAAGGCCTCCACATACCATACTATTCCTGCATGTTGGAAGGCCTCCACATATCATACTATTTCTGCATGTTAGAAGGCCTCCACATACTATTCCTGCATGTTGGAAGGCCTCCACATACTATACTATTCCTGCATGTTGGAAAATACTATGATATTTATCAGAAGCCCTATGTGCAGAGGTTAGCCAAAAGGTGGCAATGCTGGTTACATTGATGTCAAGATGCTCTGCTAACCTAGGTTTCCCAAATAATGTAGAAGTCAGCAGGAGGAACCAGTGATAGTGGTGGGGGACACAGCAGAGTGACATTATTGAGAAAGTCAGTTTACCTATGGGTTTCAGGTAATTATTTCTCAGGAATGGAGTGGTGTTTGGTGGTATAGGAAACATCTTTCTTTTTGCAGGTATAGCTTTTGAGCAGATTTGAAGTCAATGATAGAGCCACTTTATTTATGTTTTACTTACCACAGACTTTTCCAGATAAAGCAGTGCTTACATATATATACAGTTGCATCTCAGGCACCCTTGTGATTTCCAGTCGAACACCAAGTTGTGTATAGACAACAGTGGTAAAGCTTGTGGGCTCAAAAACACTCAGATTTCCTGTTAACAGACACAGGTCATAAATAATACTTTAGCCGGATCTATACATAATAAAAAACTACATATGTAATATCTGCACATTACAGTTGGTGTAACTATAGTTTTAAAATGTTTTGTTTTCGAAGTTTTGAATTCTAAATTACATTTACAGTATTGCTGAGTGCATTGCAAAGTGACATCTATTTTATTTTTCATGAATTTTTATTGAGTGAACATAAGAATATCATATAACATTTGAATCTATTACTGAACAGTAAGAAAGAGCATAATTGTGTGTCTGAAAGGCATATTCTAGTAGGAATTGAGAGTCGTTCAATACATTTCAGAAATGTACATTCTATGTTGTTTGTTTATGTTTTAAACAAAAAAGTTTTTTTTACTGTAACTTATAAATGTGAAAGTTGTATTGTTTTGATATTCGTACTGTGATTTTTTTTATAAATCTAGTTGTTTGCTCACTTCATTTTGCCTTGGTTATCTCTGTAATAATAGATTGTAAATATTTAATTTCATTCGCTTTCTTATACACAGTATCTCACAGAAGTGAGTACACCCCTCACATTTTTCTAAATATTTTATTATATCTTTTCATGTGATAAGACTGAATAAATGACACTTTGCTACAATGTAAAGTAGTGAGTGTACAGCTTGTATAGCAGTGTAAATTTGCTGTCCCCTCAAAATAAACTCAAAACACAGCCATTAATGTCTAAACGGCTGGCAACAAAAATAAGTGAAAATGGTCCCAATTTGCCATTTTCCCTCACTGGTGTCAAGTGACTCGTTAGCGTTACAACGTCTCAGGTGTAAATAGCAAGTAGTTGTGTTAAATTTGGTGTTATCGCTCTCACTCTTTAATACTGGTCACTGGAAGTTCAACATGGCACCTCATGGCAAAGAACTCTCTGAAGATCTGAAAAAAAGAATAGTTGCTCTAAATAAAGATGGCCTAGGCTATAAAAAGATTGTGAAGACCCTGAAACTGAGCTGCAGCATGGTGGCCAAGACCATACAGTGGTTTAGCAGGACAGGTTCCACTCAGAACAGGCCTCACCATGGTCGACCAAAGAAGTTGAGTGCACGTGCTCAGTGTCAGGCCTTGTACACACGACCAGACATGTCCGATGAAAATGGTCCGCGGACCGTTTTCATCGGACATGTCTGCTGGGAGGTTTTGGTCTGATGTGTGTACACACCATCAGACCAAAATCCCCGCGGACAGAGAACGCGGTGACGTAAACGACACCGACGTTCTCTGACACGGAAGTACAATGCTTCCACGCATGCGTCAAATCAATTTGACGCATGCGCGGGATTTCGGGCCGCTGGTTATACATCATAACCAGCGGACATGTCCGATGAGTCATACTAACCATCGGACATGTCTGACGGACAGCTTTCCAGCGGACAAGTTTCTTAGCATGCTAAGAAACTTTTGTCCGCTTGAAACCTGTCCGCTCTGCCGGAAAACTGTCCGCTAGGCCCTACACACGGTCGGACATGTCTGCGGAAACTGGTCCGCGGACCAGTTTCAGCGGACATGTTCGGTCATGTGTACGAGGCCTTAGTGTCATATGCAGAAGTTGTCTTTGGGAAATAGACATATGAGTGCTGCCAGCATTGAAGGGGTGGGGGGGTCAGCTTCAGGGACTGTGCCGCAGGGCAGTACTCCAACATAACGACCCCAGACACACCTCCAAGATGACCACTGCCTTGCTGAAGAAAAAGGTGATGGACAGGCCAAGCATGTCTTCAGACCTAAATCCTATTGAGCATCTGTGGAACATCCTCAAACGGACGGTGCAGGAGTGCAAGGTCTCTAACATCCACCAGCTTTGTGATGTTGTCATGGAGGAGTGAACTCCATGCCCAAGAGGGTTAAGGCAGCGCTGGAAAACAATAGTGGCCACACAAAATATTGACACTTTGGGCCCAATTTGGACATTTTCACATAGGGGTGTACTCACTTTTGCTGCCAGCAGTTTAGACTTTAATGGCTGTGAGTTGAGTTATTTTGGGAGGACATCAAATTTACACTGTTATACAAGCTGTACACTCACTACTTTACATTGTAGCAAAGTGTAATTTCTTCAGTGTTGTCACATGAAAATATATACAGTGGAACCTTGGATCACGAGCATAATCCTTTCCAGGAGAATGCTGGTAATCCATAGCACTCGCATATCAAAGTGAGTTTCCCCATAGAAGTCAATGGAAACAAAATTAATTAGTTCCGCATTTACTTTTGAGGCATGCAATACCGCATGTGGCCAGAGGTGGGGGGCGCCGGAGAGCCTCGAAAATACTCGGAAAGGCTCGGGGACAGCTCGGCTGAACTCGGAAAACCTTGGAAAGGCTCGGGAACAGAGTATTTCCACGTTTTTCTGAGTAGTTCTGAACAGCTCATATCGGATCCACTCGGCTCCGGTGCCCCCGCACCTCTGGTCAAATGCAGTACTGCACACGGCTGTGGCTTGAAATTTCAGTGTAGAAAAGGAATTGTGTTGTCAGCTCAAAAGCGAAGTTAGGGGCTCACTGAGGTTTTCCTGTCATGTAAGGCATGAAAGGAAATCCTCCTGCCTTAGGCTGGCCATAGTTGGCTCAAATTTTGTCTGATTCTGCAAATGCCACCCAGTTCGGCAAATGTCAATTAAAAAATCAACTGATGTGGGTGGAAAATGTTGATGAAACAGTGACTGCATCCTATCAGATGCAGTCACTGTTCAGCAACACCACTGTTTTCAGGAATTACAATAGTCAGTAGTAGGGATTCCTATCAACACTATTGTTCAGCCAGTGAGCTGAATGAGACAACATTGAACTGTCTATTTTTTTTTTACTTTGTATTTTTTGTTATTTGTTGTATGTTTGTGATATCATTAATTGCTTTACTAACTTAGTAGTAAATTTCCTTTTCTTTGTGTTTTAAAAGGCTCCCCCTGCTCTGTGGCTGTAATAGGGCTTAGAATAAAGAGGTAACAGTGGGTATTTTACCACGTGAATAGGGTAATGTAATCTCATCAGAATTAAGTGTTACTTCCCCATTGCTTCTGATAACCAGTGTCTAAGATACAAGAGAAAAAAATGCATAAGACGAAACAGAAAAGAAAAACAAGAAATACAGTACAAATAATGTAATGTAAGTAATGTAATGAAGTAATGTAATGAAAAAAATCTAATAATATATATATATAATACAAAATATTTTCATGAAGAGGGGATAGCAGACATATACTCATGGCTAGTTGCATTCAATTATGTAACTTAAAGTTGTGAATAAGCACGGTTCTTTTGTGTGAAACGCGTCAACTACATATTCTTGCAAGTTTGTCTGGCTTATGGCAATAAAGAAAACGTCAGCAGCATCTTTTGGACCCAAGTGTGCAATCAATTCCTTTCTTCCTTATGTAACTTAAAGTGCTGGTAAATGTGATTTTTTTTTACCTTAATGCAGGCTCTGCATTAGGAAAAAAAAACATGTTTTAATAGTAACTCCCCCACAGTCCCCTCTAAATACTTACCGGAGCCTGATTTTGAATCCAGTGCTGCTATTCTCCCCTCTCCCCCCTCTCACAGGCTTGACTGAGAGCAGCGGGAACCATTGTCTCCTGTTGCTGTCAGTAAAAACCTGTGAGCAGAGAGCAAGGGGGTGGGACCAAGCTGGGCTGTGTGTCTGAATAGCTGGCGGGAGAACCAAGAAGAGGAGGTTCAGTGCTGCACTGTGTAAAATCATTGCACAGAGCAGGTAAGTATGACATGTTTATTATATTAATTAAAAATGTATAGCCTTACAATGACTTTAAATTGTATATAAACTTAACAATTGACATCTCTTTCTTTCTCCCTTTTGGTCTGTTAAATATACAGTTCAAAGCAATTTATTATACTGTGTAACAGGAGTCACTTTTGGGCACAGATTGAGCCAGGAAATAAAGGGATATATGTTGGATTGTTTTAACATGGACAGTAATCTACAATATATTCTTTAATGTCTGTAAAGAATATTCTGACCCTACCGGTCAATAATGACTCTTTTCAATGATTAGCCCTACCTAGTGAGTTGTTAAATGAGGCTGGCTCTTAAAAAGGGCTTTCATTGTGTGATAACACTGTTTAAAGCCTATTGATGCTCAGGTGTGAATACCTTTCTGTCGGAGACAGGCTGTCTGTCTAAAGATGTGGATTGAGGGGAATTCATTGTGTGATGGTGTTTTGTTTGAGTCCTGTTAATGGGGGAATGTGACTTCTCAGGTGCAGTGATTAGGTCATGTTAATTATAGACCGGCGCCGAAAAGTCTGGAATGTTTAGCAATTAGCCATCTGAAGGTGTATTGAAGCTCCCCAGGGCTTGAGTTTGATTGTTCCTGTGATCACTGAAACATGCCTTGAAAACTGTATATAAACTTGAGAGCTAACCGTTAAAAGTGTTCATACATTTTGAAGCAGAGAATAGAGCGGTCAGTCTCATTTTCTGGGAAATTGATATGGATCGTGCCTGCTGGTTTGTCTGTGTGTCGAATAAGCTGTCGTGGGTTGATGGAAGGTTGTAAATGGTGGTGACCGTTACATACTGTATCTGTGTCATAAGTGCAAAAACATACTTGCTGATTAAGTTAGAAATTCAGAGCTGTATTATATCCAGTGCTCACTTCCTATGTTGTCTCTAGGGTAGTAATTAGCTCTCTCAGTTCTTATCTTAGGTCTACAGAACAGGTAGATTATTTTGTTATGGAGATAGAATGGTAGGTGGGTCTAAGTATTTTTATAAAGAAAACTGGACAGGGCTAAAAAAACGATAGAAAAAAATAATCGTCTGTGGGCACGTTCATCGGTTAAAAATCCACGCATGCTCAGAATCAAGTCGACGCATGCTCGGAAGCATTGAACTTCATTTTTCTCAGCACGTCGTATAGTTTTACGTCACCGCGTTCTGACACGATCGTTTTTTTAACTGATGGTGTGTAGGCACGACTGATCATCAGTCAGCTTCATCGGATATCTGATGAAAAAATCCATCAGACCGTTTTCATCGGATGAACCGATCGTGTGTGCAGGGCATTATAGTAGGAGTTGAGTGCATCTATGGCAGGTTTACAGGTATTCTCAGTACTTGCAGGACCTCTAAAGAGATAAATCTTTATTATGTGTTATATCCAGTACTGTGGAAAAGTTTGGGCAGATATGAAGGAATGCTGTAATGTAAGAATGCTTACAAAATATGGCCCGGATTCAGAAAAGATTTACGGCGGCGTATCTCCAGATACGCCGCCGTAATTTTAAATGTGCACCGTCGCATCTTTATGCCTATTCAGAAAGGCATTTACGTTCGTTTTTTTCCAAGATACGACTGACGTAAGTCTCTTACGCCATTGTATCTTGGGTGCATATTTACGCTGGCCGCTAGGGGCGCTTCCGTAGATTTACGCGTAGAATATGCAAATGAGGTAGATACGCCGATTTATAAACGTACTTGCGCCCGTCGGATTTAGCTACGCCGTTTACGTAAGGTGTCGGTCCGGCGTAACTTTACCTCTCATAAAGCAGGGGTAAGTCATGTTAAGGTATTGACGTCGGAAGCGTCGGAACAGCGTCGTATTTTACATCGTTTGCATAACTCCTACGTGAATGGGGCTGGGCGTAAGTTACGTTCACGTCGACTAAGCATTAAGCCGACGTATCTTGGGGAGTATTTGCGACGTGACCCTGAGCATGCGCGCCCATGCGCCGTTCTTTTGGCCCCTCATTTGCATGGGTCACGGTTCATTTTAAATAAACACGCCCACTGCCAACCTACTTTGAATTACGCGGGCTTACGCTGGCCCATATACGCTACGCCGCCGTAACTAAGGACACAAATTGTTTCTGAATACGGTACTAGCCTGACTTAGTTACGGCAGCGTAGCGCATATGAGATGCGCTACGCCCCCAGAAAGATACGCGATTCTTTTTGAATCCGGGCCCATGTATTTTCTTCACCTAATCCCAGACAGATTTGATGATGTTGAGATCAGGGAACTGTGAGAGTCAAACCATCACTTCCAGCAATCCTTGTTCTTCTTTAAGCTATAGATAGTTCTTGATGACATTGGCTGTATGTTGGGGTCATTGTCTTGCAGCAGAAAAGATTTGGGGCCAATCACATGCCATGGAAACTTAAAGTAGTTTCCATCCCAAATTTTTTTTTTACTCATCTGGAAATGCCTGATGCTATGCGGTCCCACAAAATCTGCCTTTGAAAGCACCTAGGATTCTGACATCATCTCCCTCTAATGCTCCTGGGAAATGTGTGTCATAATTTCCCAGGATGCAGTGCGCTGTCCAATTATCACTCCCCATTCAAGACTTCCAGGAAGTAAGTGCTTGTAGGCTTCACAATGCCCACAAGCAAAATTACAACGGTGTAGACATAGTTTTATAAACTATCTTTTTTGAATATTTTTGAATATTTAAATTAATGGAGCAGGCATAGATACCCTGTTACACTGTGCCCATTCTTGTGAGGGTTTATAGATACGGAAATGTTTCACATTTTTATACATATATTGTTAAATGTGATAAATTAAAAAAATATTATTGAAAATTAGTGATTATAGCTCCTGGAGAGTGAGACGTGCAGATGCATAGCTTTTCAAACATTAACAAAAACTATTTTAGGGTGCTAAAACCTTGTGAATGTGTAGGCACAAATAAACCTGTGGCATTTGGTAATAGTCTAAGATGAGAAAAATTCCATATAAAATTTAAAGGATATTAGCATAGTATGTGACATAGATCAAAACACATATGTAAAAACATGTTTGCCATATTTTACATATGTGTTTTGTGTTTCTCTTTGCTTTTTACTATATTGAATAAACTATAGATCATTCTTTTGTTGTTTCTGCATAATGGTGCTGGACTACTTTTTTTTTTTTATATTGTGGACAGGGGCGTAACTAGAAATCACAGGACCCCATAGCAAAATGTTGTATGCCCCCCCCCCCCCCCCCACACACACACACACAAAAAAAACGAACGAATGCCATTGAACAACAGATTACAACACCCATGTGGCACAGTACCCAGGCAACAGCTTATATTAATTTTTAACAAAGTATGCAGTATATTGTAGGCAGCCCTTGAAGGACACACTTTGCTGACCTCCATGCCTTCTAACCAATTTCTGTTCTGATTAAACTTATGTGTAAATACAAGACAAATAGGGGAGAAATAAGACAGCAATGATGAACAGTGGCCCTAATGGTAGTTTGATAAAGTTTATTCTTAAAGCAGAGGTTCACCCTAAAAACAATTTTCTAACTTTACATTGTGCTCACTCTTGACATTGACAGTACGCTGATGTTTTTTTTTTTGCCGTACATACCGTTGTATCGCTATTTTCCCCGCCGGCTTCCGGGTAGTGGCTCCCGTGGGAGTGGGCATTCCTATGCACAGGCTAAGTGATTGACGTGATGATAAAAGCTTCCCAACGGCGCATAAGGCGCGTCACGAGTTGCCGAAAGAACCCGAACGTCGGTGCGCAGGCACCGTATAGCGCCGACTCACAGTTTCGGCTTCTTTCGGCAACTCGTGACGCGCATTATGTGCCGTGGGAAAGCTTTTGTCATCACGTCAATCACTTAGCCTGTGCATAGGAATGCCCACTCCCGAGGGAGCCACTACCCAGAAGCCGGCGGGGAAAATAGCGATACAACGGTATGTACGGCAACGGAAAAAAAAACATCAGCGTACTGTCAATGTCGAGAGTGAGCACAATGTAATGTTAGAATTTGTTTTTAGGGTGAACCTTCGCTTTAAAGTCTTAGGAACATCTGCACCCTTGAACCTGGCATTGCTCCCCCTCTCTTTGTGCTGAAATTATCCTAATGCAAAAATATAGCAAACATTTTCTTCACAAAAATAGCAAAATAGTGCAAAATAGATGACAGTCTCCCACTCCCTTCCTACCTCCTCTCCAGACTCCAGAGCCTCCTCATGTGCTGAAAACGATGTCCCTTCACAGACGCACTCAAACGTTCTGCCCCGCCCACTCTGCTCTCTGCTCCTGCCTTCTGCTGTATGCGGTTGTGTGTGTCGGGACACGGCAGGACTCATGGGGCCTGGGTGGCTTAACAGTAAACTTACACTCCTCATCCTCAGGGTATCTTTAAGGCAGGGGAAAAGGGGCAGCTGCCCTGGGCCCTGTCATTGTTGTGGGGCCCAAAGCAGCTCCATCATACTTGCCAACTATGCCAGTTTAAATTCCCTTGTCCCTTGAAGTTTTAGTCCTTTGCTGTGTCCTGATATCAGTGTGAAGCGCTGTTACTAATGCTGCCCAGCTCTGCCCTCTTGTTGTGTAAAGATGACCCCGTATTTACATGTAAATAACCGTCATTCATATGTAAATGATGGGAGAATTCATATGTAAATAGTGGCAGTATTCATATGTAAATAGCTGAGGCTGGCAGCATTCATATGTAAATAAAGTGAAGAGATGATGTGCTGTAACCTCTACCAACCAATCAGTAAGCAGTATTACTGTAAAGTCTAGCAACCAATCAGTCAGTCGTAATGTGTGCTGTAACCTCTATCAACCAGTCAGTAAGTGGTAATGATATGCTGTAACCTCTGGCAACTAATCGCAATCACTGCCTGATCTGATACAGTAAACTGATTTTAAGTCTAGCTGATATTTATTGTATGTCTCAGAGCAGGTGGAAAGCAAACTTGCATTGGGGGGCCCCAAGAAAATGTTTGCCCAGGGTCCAATCAACATTAAGGATGGCCCTGCTCATCCTCACTGGGCCCCAGGGTCGGACTGACAGCTCAGCAATAGCAGATCATGGGGCCCCATGTGTCCCCGCTCACACTCAAGCCACATCTGCACAGAAAGAAACGGGGGGGCACACGGGGGGAAGGGAGAACACACAGGGGGACACTGGAGGGAGAACACACAGGGGGACACTGGAGGGAGAGCACACAGGGGGACACTGGAGGGAGAGCACACAGGGGGACACTGGAGGGAGAGCACACAGGGGGACACTGGAGGGAGAGCACACAGGGGGACACTGGAGGGAGAGCACACAGGGGACACTGGAAGGAGAGCACACAGGGGACACTGGAGGGAGAACACACAGGGGGACACTGGAGGGAGAACACACAGGGGGACACTGGAGGGAGAACACACAGGGGGACACTGGAGGGAGAACACACAGGGGGACACTGTGGGGGTGGAGAGTATCCTGTGGTTATGTTGGGGCCTGGGTCCCATACATCTGTATTCACCCCCACCCCTCCGATGACGGCCCTGGTGTCTCAGCTTCACTCACCCGATGATGCTGATAATAATACTGCTAACGGAGCGCTGCTCCCTGCTGGCCCCTCCTCTCTTCTCGTCCATCCCAGGTGATGTCACGACGCATACAGTACAAGCACCTGGGACGGACAGGAGGTAAGGAGGGGGCGGCAGGAAGCAGTGTGCCGTTAGCAGTGTTATCGGCATTATTACAGCCGCTAGTGCCCGATGGGTCAGTTCGGCCCTGCCGGGCCCCACTTGGCTGCGGGCCCCATGGCGCTCGGTGGGTCCAAGCCAGTTTTTTATTGGTTTGATTAAGTTGTATTATATACTAAATACACACTGGTTTCTTGCTTTCCAGAACAAGGGTTCATCAAAGAGCTTGCTATATGTGCCTGGTCTTTTTTGAGGACATTGAGGACTTTGATCTTTGTCAGATACTATGCTAATATTCTTTAAATTGTATATGGTATTTTTTGCATATGAGACTATTACCGAATTGCCATGGGTTTATTTGCATTGTTGTCTCATATGTCTGTCTTTCCAAACATAGATTTAAATGAGATCTGTCATTCCTTGATCAAGGAGAGACTCCAGCTATGTATCTGAATATATATATATATATATATAAAAACAACTTTATTTGGGATTAGGTATTTATCTCGAAGATTGAGCAAATCAATTACTAAATATTTTATCGGATATCCTATATTCTCATTCTCTTTTACAGTGTCTTTATTTTAAGAGGAATAGAATGGAAAGCAAAGATTATTGTTTTTGTCAAACTAACTAAAATCATTGATTAGAAACTGAAAAATACGTTTAAAATGCTTTTTTGAATTGTGTTGCCCTAGGAACACACTCAGGCTAATTTGGACTTTATAAACGTTAACATCATTTCACATCCATTATCATAATGATAAACAAAACAATTCAATATGTAAACATTTGTTAATTTCAGGAGAATGGAAAGTCAGTACTTTCAGTTGTCCACATGTACTGTATATCACAGAGTTGCAGCTTTACACCAGCTGAAACATCTAAGTAAAAGGGGAAATATATTTTTGTAAGATGATTGGCATCCATATAAGAAATGTCTCCCAGTATTTCCATTATGCCAAGAGGGTGTGTCCACCATAATAGACAAAGGCTGTAATATGGGACAACAATATGTATGAGATATCATATATTAGATGTAACACTTTTCTTACTGCATGCTTAATCCTTTGGTAATAATTATTTTTAAATAAATGTCTGAATATATTTTCTTTACTTACCACCCCAGAGTCCTTCAACATTACCATTACTGTTTGTAGGCAGGTTTCAAGGCCATTTATGGCACATGGTCTAATCTGGCCATGGATGGTGAACATGGACATTGAACACAACTGAAAGACACCAAATTATAAGATTGGAGGTTAAAAACATAAAATATATGCAGAGCACTAATAAGACATCTATTCAAACTGAAGACTAAAGTAAAGTTTAAAGTGTATATAAACCTAAAAAGTACAATTTACATAGCATCTTACTAGTCCTTAAATGTGGTGGCTGCATACATTTTCTTTTTTCAGGCTAACAACATTTTCAGCAAGTACAGATATGCATGTTGATTTTGACAAAATAAGTATTTGTCACTTTGCTCACTTAAAAGGAAGCACAAAGAAGCTTATCTTGCTTGGGTAAACTTCTAGTTGCATCAAACAACCATGTAATGGAGATAAACAAGGGTAGACAAATGTGTTAATTGTATAAGTCCAAAATAAGAAGCACAAATCAAACACTATAAACAATTCCAGTAGCGCTCACACACAAATCCTCTGTTCAAAAATTAACATAAAGTAATAAGTAACATGTATAACAAAAAACAAGATGCTAATGACAGTGTGCCCAATGACAGGTACAATAGAAGCAGAGCAAGGAAGAGGAGCACTAATCAACTTGACACAAACGGACTGGGCCCTGGCCACTGGCAACCAGCATGCATGCAATAGTATAAAAACTCTGACAGCGCACACTCCTTAGCAATGCCCCATTACTGGTGACATCAGCTCCTGCCTATACCGACATGTTTTGATGGGATACCGCCAATCTTTCTCAACAAAGAGAAATCTTGAGAAAGAGAAATCTTGAGAAAGAGAAATCTTGAGAAAGAGAAATCTTGAGAAAGAGAAATCTTGAGAAAGAGAAATCTTGAGAAAGAGAAATCTTGAGAAAGATTGGTGGTTTCCAATCGAAACATGTCGTGTAGGCAGGAAGTGGTGTCAACAGTACAGGGGCATTGCTGTGGAGTGTGCACTGTCATCAGATGTTTTTTACTATTGCATACATGCCAGTGGCAAAGGCCCAGCCTGTTTGTGTTACGTAGATTAGTGCTCCTCTTCCTTGCTCTTCTCCTATTGTACGTGCCATTGGGTACACACATGCTTGCACTGCATTAGCAACATTGTAGCAACACAGCGCAGAAGCTGTTCTTGCATATTATTATTATTATTATTATTGTTATTATTATACAGGATTTATATAGTGCCAACTGTTTAAGCAGCGCCTTACAATATAAAAGGGACAATACAGTTATAATACAATAAAATACAAGAGGATTAAGCGGACCCTGCTCAGAAGAGCTTACAATCTAATAGAGAGCTTACAATCTAATAGATTATATACAGTACATATGCCCCTTATTCTCATCTATATACATTTTGTTCGGTATAGATATATCTCCACAATATTTGTATGCCTAAAGGGTGGAAGGTGGATTCAGGAGAGCCTGTGCACCAGCGTCTGTTTTTTGCAGGTGCTTGCCTAGAGTAATGTAATTTATACATGTTTGTATTTGGATGTTAGTTTGCATTGCATTGTCTATGTTAATACTCATTACAGTACAGTATTCCAAAAAGGAAATTTTCGTTGAGGATAATACACAGGCTGCCATTGCTGACCTTTAAAAATGTTCAGTCATGTTAAAGTGTTACTAAACCCACAACAGTAAAGTTAGTCAGTTGGCCTCTGCAGCATGGCCAACGTAGAGTTCCACCTGGTGGGCATGTCACAGATTAGGCAGTTCTTGGGCAGGTTGTATTCCTTTTGGAGGTCAGCCAGCGGAGCACTGGCATTATATGACCATCGGAAATGCACACAGTGTTTCCTGGCCTGCTTCAGGACATCCTATAAGCCCGGGTACCTGCCCAAGAACCGCTGCACCACCAAATTAAGGACATGAGCAAAACAGGGCACATGGGTCAGTTGTCCTTGTCGGAGGGCGGAGAGGAGGTTGGTGCCATTGTCGCAAACCACCATTCCTGGCTTAAGCTGGCATGGCATCAACCACCTCTGAGCCTGCCCCTGTAGAGCTGACAGAACCTTTGCCCCAGTGTGGCTCCTGTCCCCCAAGCACACCAGCTCAAGCACCGCATGGCATCTTTTTACCTGCGTACCTGCGTAGCCCCTTGAACGTCTACAGAGCACCGCTGGTTCCGAGGACACATCAGCACAGGAAGAGGCCACAGAGGAAGAAGAGGGGGTGGAGGAGAGAGGTGTGTCACAATCACCAGTAGTAGCATTTTGGAGGCGTGGTGTCAAACACTACTGTACCTTGTCCTGCGTCTTTCCCATCTGCCAGCAGAGTCACCCAATGCGCCGTGAAAGATACCCTGGCTTTGGCCAATTATGGCTCTCTGTTTTTGATTGGCCAAAGCATGCTGGTCATAGTGCATGCTTGGCCAATCATCAGCCAGCAATGCACTGCGATGCTGCAGTGAATTATGGGCCGTGACGTGCCACTCAAATTTGTCGCGCACGGCCCATAATGTTTGTGATTCGACGAACGAGCGAACATACGATGTTCGAGTCGAATATGAGTTTGACTCGAAAACGAAGCTAATCCCTAGTGCAGAGGTATTTTTAATTCATTGTTTATTGTACATGCTAGAGAATCAGTAAATTGGACTTTGAAGGCACACAATAGTATAGTAAGAAAACTAAGTAGATTTATTATAGGAATGTCATAAAAGCAGTTACCAACATAGGGTATTTATAGACTTGGAGGAACACCGACAGCTGTACAGGCGACCTCCATCAACCAGGGGATATTCATACGGATTTGAAACAAGGCTGTTGTTCTCTAAGGTAAGGTACATCGTCACCAACAGGCATGCTACCTGTAATAACTGATGCTACCATCACCTAAAATTATCTCTATATATCTCTTCTATTAACAGGATCCTTTGTTTGCTATTGCTTGTATATTATCTCCATCGACCTGGATTGGAGACCTAGAAGCTGGCAACTGGTGAGTCAGGCTTATCCCCCTGCTCACTAGCTATTTGGCCTAACTTACCCAGCCTACAGCCTCGCCATCCACACATACCCCTGGAACAAGAGTCTTTTCTTGCTTACCAACAACTGACTGCCCCACCACTTAATGCAACTTTGTTGCTTCAATGGTGAGACTTTTCAAATTACTTTCTATGTATGGGTTTGGATTTGTAATCTGAGGACAAAAAGTTCACAACGTCTACACTGTGACGAGCCGTTTAGATATGCACCGACATCAAATTAACACTGCTTACAGATATTTTCCTCCTAACTGGCTTGATCAGTATCCTGGTGAACTACAGCCAACGTTAGGCCCAAAAAAGACCGACTGTTGTTTATCTCCAACGTGGTCAACCTATGTGAGTATGCATGTTCAGTACATGGGATATCTATGGTGACACACAAGAAACGTCCACTTGATTGCAATTATTCATAATCTAATTTACATATCTAAATACCCTCTCTCCCATTTTCTTCTTCTCTCTTTCTTTTTCTTTCTTCTCTCTATCTCCCCCCCCCTATTCCTCTTTCCCCCTCTAATACCCCCTTTTTTCCTCCTTCCCTCTCCCCCCTTTCTTCACCCTTCCCACTCCCTTCTCTTTCTTTCACCCCCCCCTTCCCTTTCTCTCCCCTTGTTCCTAACTCTTCCCTTCCCCCTTTCTTCCCCATTTTTCCTCCCTTTTCTTCCTATCTTTCTTTTTTTTTCTCTTCTCTGGTGGGATACCTTTGTGGTGGGCTGCCCTGATGCTCTGCCACACATTCAGCACTGTACCTAATATATATTTATTTCATTTTGTATATGCTATGTATATTGTTTTCAATTTTCTTATTTTTATTAACTTTTTTCATGTATTGTACTTATTGTGTTTTTTGTATATGTTTTAGATTGCAATGTCTGTGCTCCTGAGGAAGCGCTTTTCATAGCGCGCAACATGTAGAGCAAGTTCTCCTACTTCTCTGGATTACCACTTAGTTTTACAATATTTAAGTACATTTTTTAATCATGCTTTGTATCTGAGCTCTATATGGTAGAATTGTAATATCATTGTAAACAGCCTATGTGGACCAGTTATCAACCTGATTTCTTTTTTATTTTGTTTGTAACTGCTTTTATGACATTCCTATAATAAATCTACTTTGTTTTCTTACTATACTATCGTGTGCCTTCAAAGTCCAATTTACTAGTTTCCAGTCCAATCCATTAATATCGGGACGGTGGCACACTGAGTACCTGTACACCCGCAGTATCACCCTGCTTTCGATGTACGTTAAATTTAGGCCTTTTTCTTTCCATAAATGCTAGAGAATGAACTGCAACAAATTTCCAGCAAGTTCAAAGTCACATTGCAAATGTATACAAATAATTTTTATGAAGATTAAAACACTGCATGTAAACATTTCAAATACTGTATTTTTCAGTGTTAGTTGGCGAGAGGGTGTCTTTAGGTCATTGTCTAGACAGGTGTCCAGCAAAGCAGCTCCCATGTTATTCTTAGTGCAGGTTTCTTTTAATACATTATATATATATATATATATATATATATATATATATACATATATACAGTGATGAAAATAAGTATTTGAACACCCTGCTATTTTGCAAGTTCTCCCACTTGGAAATCATGGAGGGGTCTGAAATTGTTATCGTAGGTGCATGTCCACTGTGAGAGACATAATCAAAAAAAAAAAATCCAGAAATCACAATGTATGATTTTTTTTAACTATTTATTTGTATGATACAGCTGCAAATAAGTATTTGAACACCTGAGAAAATCAATGTTAATATTTGGTACAGTAGCCCTTGTTTGCAATTACAGAGGTCAAACGTTTCTTGTAGTTTTTCACCAGGTTTGCACACACTGGAGGAGGGATTTTGGCCCACTCCTCCACACAGATCTTCTCTAGATCAGTCAGGTTTCTGGGCTGTCGCTGAGAAACACGGAGTTTGAGCTCCCTCCAAAGATTCTCTATTGGGTTTAGGTCTGGAGACTGGCTAGGCCACGCCAGAACCTTGATGTGCTTCTTACAGAGCCACTCCTTGGTTATCCTGGCTGTGTGCTTCGGGTCATTGTCATGTTGGAAGACCCAGCCTCGACCCATCTTCAAAGCTCTAACTGAGGGAAGGAGGTTGTTGCCCAAAATCTCGCAATACATGGCCCCGGTCATCCTCTCCTTAATACAGTGCAGTCGCCCTGTCCCATGTGCAGAAAAACACCCCCAAAGCATGATGCTACCACCCCCATGCTTCACAGTAGGGGTGGTGTTCTTGGGATGGTACTCATCATTCTTCTTCCTCCAAACACGGTTAGTGGAATTATGACCAAAAAGTTCTATTTTGGTCTCATCTGACCACATGACTTTCTCCCATGACTCCTCTGGATCATCCAAATGGTCATTGGCAAACTTAAGACGGGCCTTGACATGTGCTGGTTTAAGCAGGGGAACCTTCCGTGCCATGCATGATTTCAAACCATGACGTCTTAGTGTATTACCAACAGTAACCTTGGAAACGGTGGTCCCAGCTCTTTTCAGGTCATTGACCAGCTCCTCCCGTGTAGTCCTGGGCTGATTTCTCACCTTTCTTAGGATCATTGAGACCCCACGAGGTGAGATTTTGCATGGAGCCCCAGTCCGAGGGAGATTGACAGTCATGTTTAGCTTCTTCCATTTTCTAATGATTGCTCCAACAGTGGACCTTTTTTCACCAAGCTGCTTGGCAATTTCCCCGTAGCCCTTTCCAGCCTTGTGGAGGTGTACAATTTTGTCTCTAGTGTCTTTGGACAGCTCTTTGGTCTTGGCCATGTTAGTAGTTGGATTCTTACTGATTGTATGGGGTGGACAGGTGTCTTTATGCAGCTAATGACCTCAAACAGGTGCATCTAATTTAGGATAATAAATGGAGTGGAGGTGGACATTTTAAAGGCAGACTAACAGGTCTTTGAGGGTCAGAATTCTAGCTGATAGACAGGTGTTCAAATACTTATTTGCAGTTGTATCATACAAATAAATAGTTAAAAAATCATAAATTGTGATTTCTGGAAAAAAAAATTTTGATTATGTCTCTCACAGTGGACATGCACCTACGATGACAATTTCAGACCCCTCCATGATTTCCAAGTGGGAGAACTTGCAAAATAGCAGGGTGTTCAAATACTTATTTTCCTCACTGTATGTGTGTGTGTATATATATATATATATATATAAACAAATTCTATAAATATTCTTTAAAATTTAAGCACTGACTGGCGTTAAACGGTATGATATTATAGTAGTTTAATTATTTCCTATACAGCTTAGGTGTAATTGTTCTAAATCAGGAACAAAGGTGAAGGTAATATTTGTCAAATTGTAGGAAGCACAGATAGACTGTTCAGTTAATCTCTCCAAAATGTTTGAACAGTGGACTTACCTTTGCTAGAATATAGGTACAATCTCCATGAAAGGTGTAACGTCTCTGATCAAATGTTGCAATGTGGGCACCTCCCTCAACAGAGCAAAGCCCAGGGCAGGGTTTACGGACACAGTCCCACAATCCATTTTGGCAGGTACTTTGAAACAGAAAAAAAAAAAAAAAATACAATTTGGGTTGCTTCAAAATAATAGCTTATTAGTAACATACTGGATGACTTTTAGCTATTTCTAAGGTTGCTTGTCGTAGTATTATTATCTGCTGCTCAGTACATGCAAATCTGATTGCTTAGTATAGCAGTGAGTTTCCCAAAGCAGAAGGCTATTTAAAACTGAAATAACTTTTTACTTACTTTTTTGGGGGAGTTTTATACTGGTTTTGCGTTCTCTTGCTGTGCACGTAACACATACATTCAGTGGTAAAGTGTGTGGGCTTAAATGCCCACTTGGTTTCTGTGCTGACAGCGCACTCACCTTGTCTCTAGTAATAATCAGAAGCAGGAATGGGTTTAGCTTGGTAGACACTGATCACATTTCAGCAGGTTCTTAATGAACTTGAGGAAAATTCACCAAGTGGGTGGCCCTGTCCTCCACCTGCAGGCAGGCACTAGGAATGAGCCAAACACCCCCTGGTTCTGTTTGCAGCAGAACATGCGAACAGGCAAAACATTTGTTTGAACATGCGAACACCGTTAAAGTCTATGGGACACGAACATGAAAAATCAAAAGTGCTAATTTTAAAGGTTAATATGCAAGTTATTGTCATAAAAAGTGTTTGGGGACCTGGGTCCTGCCCCATGGGACATGTATCAATGCAAAAAAAAGTTTTAAAAACTGAATTTTTTTCGGGAGCAGTGATTTTAATAACACTTAAAGTGAAACAATAAAAGTGAAATATTCCTTTAAATTTCGTACATGGGGGAGGGGGGCGTGTCCTGATGTGAACAGCAGCGGACGTGTCTGTGGGGAGCTCCAGGAATCCTGACTTGAATCCGCTGCCATCCCTGCATCTACACCGCTGAATCAAGCTGATACACCTGCTGGCCTGTCTCCCTCTGTCCTCTGCAGTGTCCTGGGCCAGTATTTTGCGGTGCCTCGTTCGGTGGTCGCCTGCCCGGGCAGCTCCATCCTCCCGCGGCCGCCGCCATCTTGCCGGCCTGTGACTCCTCGGACGGCGCAGATCCCGGCCTGCCTTTATTGATATTGTTTTTCTATTATATTTACGCATTGTAATAAATGTATACTGTTTTATGAATTTATGTTGCTTTATACTTGTTGCCTAAAAAATCCCACCCCTATTGAGTTTTTTTCAGTTTATAACAAGGACACTACTAACCCCCTTAGATCTACTTCCCCTGATTTAGCCCTTTGGGCGGCCACTTTTGGTCTCCAGGAGATCTGGCGGTGGAGGCATCCAGAGGATAGGACGTACTCATGTATCTCTTGGTGTCCCTGGACATCGAAAAGGCTTTCGGTACTGTTAGATGGTCCTATATGATGCAGGTTCTGGAGGGCTTTGGCCCTACTTTCCGGAAATGGATCGGCTTATTATACAGGGCCCCTACGGCCCGTATCAAATTAAATGGCAGGCTTTTGGCCTCCTTCCCGATTAGGAGGGGGACAAGACAGGGGTGTCCTTAGTCCCCTGTGTTGTTTGTCCTGGTGATTGAGCCCCTGGCTAAGGCCTTGCGGAGGTCGAGCGAGGTGTCTGGCATTCGGGTGGGCTCGGTGGTCGAGAAACTGGCATTTTACGCGGATGATTTAATCCTCTTTCTCAGGGACCCCGGTCCCTCACCGGGGCGCTTCGGCTTCTGGACAGTTTTGTGACTTTTTCTGGCCTCCGAGCCAACTGGAACAAATCGCTCATTTTACCCATAGACCCTGGGGCGGGGAGGTTGAGGGAGCCCACCTCACCTCTGCAATGGGCTGACACCATTAGATACCTAGGGATTAATATCTCTTCCAATACCCAGGACTTTCTTAAACTTAACTTGTCCCCGGTGCTGCAGATGTGTAAATTAAAATTGAAGGCTTGGTCGAATCTCCCATTATCTCTTATAGGGAGAATCAACTTAATTAAAATTAAGCTACTTCCGGTCTTGTTGTATATCCTGCGGCACTCTCCAGTCTGGATTTCCGAGTCTCTCTTCCGGCAGCTGGACTCCTCAGTGGCTTCCTTCTTGTGGCAATCGCGCCCGGCTAGATTCAGTAAGAAGGTCCTGCGTAGGACGTGGACACAGGGGGATCTTGCCTGCCCAGACTTTCACACCTACTACCTAGCAGCAATGCTCACCCATGCACATAACTGGCTGGTGTCGGAGGATACCAATGCATCAGTTGTCCTGAAGGCAGCGCACTTGGGATCCTTTGAGGCCCTTCGCAACGCCCTCTATAGGGGGTCGGGGGGTTCCCAAGTACCTTTAACATTGGCTATGAAAGCGACTGTTAGGTTTGATCACTACCGTGTGCCATGCCTTAATTTGGTGAAGGCCAGATGGTCCCCTAATACACCACTAGGGTGTAATCCAAGGCTGTGGGAGTTCCACTCTCTGCAGGCCCCCGGTTTGTGGGCCAGCAAGGGCATCAGGTATTTGAAGGATATATGTGATGAGTTGGGGTTATTTACTTTTGACAGGCTTAAAAACAAATTTCAGCTTTCAAACTCTTTCTTTCTTTTTCAGATTCCTGCAGCTCCTCCATGTCTTTAATTCACAATTTGGGTCGGTCCAGCTTCGGCTGGAACCTGATGACTTGAAGCCTCTCCTAGGTGATGCTGATCTCTCCAAGCCGTTATCCCAAATTTACCGAGCACTCCTGCCGTCCGTCCAGGTTGGTATGGATGGTCTGCGTCGTTTGTGGCGGGCGGAGGTGCAGGAGCTGGATGATGAAGACTGGGAAGATATGTGGGACTATCCATTCCAGCAGCTGGTTGCTACTAGGGACAAATTAATCCAATTCAAAATCCTCCACAGGATCTACTACACGCCCCAACGCCTTCATGGCATATACTCGGATATATATACACGCACTCTAATAGGTATCCTTTTTTATGCGAGAAAAGCCATAGTTTTAAGGTGGAAGTCAGCCACCCCCCCCCCCACCCTGAGTGCATAGAAACAGATAGTCAATACGATGATTTCCCTCTATAAAGCGACATATCTGTCTCGGGGATGCCCTAAAAAATATGAAAAAGTCCACCACAGACGACCAGCCCTCTGGGGAGTAACTCAGATAGGCCCCCTTTGTAATCGCCTGCAATACTAAGAGCTGAGGTCCTCATTCTGAATAGGTGAAAGGAGGCGAAGCATAGACAATTAGACAATTGTACCTACTCCCAAATGCTCCTGTAGCTTTCAATCCCAACGTTAAGGAATGGAATGAGATTATTCCGGAAATAATACCTCCTTTTGTAGTCCTGACATGGGTGACCTTAGAGGTGTTTAGTTTGTGTTTAGCTAGACATGCTTAGCTTTAAGGTGTGATGTTTTTTTTTTTATGTTCTTTTTTTTTTTTGTGCACGTAGTTACGTGCAATGATTGACCGGGGTATGCCCCTATGGCCCTGTTTTGTAATTCAATACAAAAAAGCTTTAATAAAAAGAATTTTGAAAAAATGAAAAAAAAAGAAAAATTTCATACATGGGGGGGTGTCTATAGTATGCCTGTAAAATAGCGCATGTTTCCTGTGTTTATATCAGTCTGCACAAAATGACATTTTTAAAGGAAAAAAAGTGATTTAAAACTACTCGCAGCTATATTGAATTGTCGGGTCCCGGCAATACAGATAAAAGTCATTGAAAAAAAATGGCATGGGTTCCCCCTTAGTCCATTACCATGCCCTTTGGATCTGGTATGAATATTAAAAGAAACCCTGAACCAAAATAAAAAAAAATGCGTGGGGGTCCCTCCCAAATTCCATATCAGGCCCTTCAGGTCTGGTATGGATATTAACCAGTTAAGCCCCGGACCAATATGCAGCCTAAAGACCCAAGGTGTTTTTACAGTTCGGGACTGCGTCGCTTTAACAGACAATTGCGCGGTCGTGCGACGTGGCTCCCAAACAAAATTGGCGTCCTTTTTCCCCCCACAAATAGAGCTTTCTTTTGGTGGTATTTGATCACATCTGCGGTTTTTAGTTTTTGCGCTATAAACAAAAATAGAGCGACAATTTTGAAAAAAATGCAATATTTTTTACTTTTTGCTGTAATAAATATCCCCCAAAAACATATATAAAAAAAAAATTTTCCCTCAGTTTAGGCCGATACTTATTCTTCTACCTATTTTTAGTAAAAAAAATCGCAATAAGCGTTTATCGATTGGTTTGCGCAAAATTTATAGCGTTTACAAAATAGGGGATAGTTTTATTGCATTTTTATTAATTTTTTTTTTTTTTACTACTAATGGCGGCGATCAGCAATTTTTTTTCGTGACTGCGACATTATGGCGGACACTTCGGACAATTTTGACACATTTTTGGGACCATTGTCATTTTCACAGCAAAAAATGCATTTAAATTGCATTCTTTATTGTGAAAATGACAGTTGCAGTTTGGGAGTTAACCACAGGTGGCGCTGTAGGAGTTAGGGTGCACCTAGTATGTGTTTACAACTGTAGGGGGGTGTGGCTGTAGGAATGATGTCATCGATCGTGTCTTCCCTATAAAGGGAATGACGCGATCGATGCGCCGACACAGTGAAGCACGGGGAAGCCGTGTTTACACACGGCTCTCCCCGTTCTTCAGCTCCGGGGAGCGATCGCGACGGAGCGGCTATAAACAAATAGCCGCGCCGTGGTCCCGGATCGCTCCCCGAGCGGACCCGACCTCCGCATGTAGCGGGGGGGGTCCCGATCGGACCCCCCACCCGCTAATAGGCAAGGACGTACATGTACGCCCATGTGCCTGTACGTGCCATATTGTGGACGTATATGTACATGCGGGGGTCGGGAACTGGTTAAGGGGAACACTGGGCCAATTCTGGCATGGATATTAAGGGGAACACTGAACCAATAAGGGGAACACTGGGCCAAAGGGGAACACTGGGCCAAACCCTTCAGGTCTGGTATGGATTTTAAGGGGAACTCTGTGCCAAAAAAAAAAAAATGGCGTGGGGTTCCCCCCAAAAATCCATACCAGACCCTTATCCGAGCATGCAACCTGGCAGGCTGCAGGAAAATAGGGGGGACGATAGAGCACCCACCCTCCTGAACAGTACCAGGCCACATATCCTCAACATGGGGAGGGTGTCCCCATGTTGATGGGGACAAGGGCATCATCCCCACAACCCTTGCCCAGTGGTTGTGGGGGTCTGTGGGCAGGGGCCTTTTAAGCCTTTTTTGCCCGCTAGCGGGGGTTAAAAGCGCCCAGCTAGTGGCCAAAAAGCGCAGCTAAAACAACGGTAAAGCCGACGCCCGGGCACTGTGAGTGTGAAAGAGCTCTTAGTGTTGAACTAAAGTGGACAGGTAAGGGGGGGGGGGGTTGAAACCTCCCATCACTTTTGCCATCTGTGTCCCATTGGGGAGATTTCCCCTCCATCAGTGTTCTAATGTCAACCCAAATTGTGGGATTTTCTTTTTCTTCCACTTTCAATGATAAAGAGATACAGTAGAAATAGAGAGAGTGGGGGGCATGGCCAGCCTCAGAACGGGATGGCAGAGTGAGAGCTAGCTCCTCTCCCTACGAAATTACAGCAGCACATAGCGGCTTTCCAGACCGGGTTTTCACCCCAAAAACAGAGCAATCTACACCCCGTCAGACCAGTGCCCATAGCCAGAAAAAGAAAGGAGCACAGGAGACCCCAGAAGCTGACGGAATTCTTCTCATGGCAGACACATGGAGGTAGACAAGATAGCGCCGGTAACACATCCATAGCTCGCACTCCATCCCCACTAAATCTGCAGCAGCCAGCAAAAATAGGGGGTCTCCCTGCACCCAGCAGTCCTACCCTAACACCCCTCAGTCTGCAAGCCCAGCCAAAGCCAAATTCCAGATGGATGGCTCTGGATGCAGCACCACAGCTAGCCCCAGCACGGATTCAGGGGAGGAGCTACCTGACAGCATTCAGGTCTCCCTGCTAACAATCAGTCAGTTATGGATACAGTATTGAAGGACATGAGGAGCTCAATCCAAACTGACATGATGTCCTGCATGCAAAAGTTTAATAAGGAGATACAGGCGAGAGTGGGACACATTGAGGACAAGGTGGGGGAGTTTGCTGACACTGTAAAAGATCTGGTAGATTTACATAATGAAAAAGAGGAGGTAATGGAGGGTTCAAATCCAAAATGGCCGACATGGAGGACAGAGCTAGAAGGAATAACCTAAAGATAAGAGGGATCACCGAGTCTATCCAGCAAGGGGACCTGCGAGAATACACTGTCACTCTGTTTAACTACTTGCCGACCAGCCGCCGCAGTTATACGGCAGCAGGTCGGCTCGGCTGGGCGAGATCACATAGCTATACCGACGCGCATGCTCGTTACAGAGCGAGAACCGGGAGTTGTGTGTGTAAACACACAGCTCCCGGTCCTGTCAGGGGGGGGGGGGGGAATTACCTATCGTCTGTTCATACAATGTATGAACAGCGATTTGTCATTTCCCCATGTCAGTCCCACCCCCCCTTCAGTTAGAACACACCTAGGGAACATGATTAACCCCTTCCTCACCCCCTAGTGTTAACCCCTTCACTGCCAGTGTCATTTTTATAGTAATCAATGCTTTTTTTTTAGCACTGAACGCTATAAAAATGCCAATGGTCCCAAAAATGTGTCAAAAGTGTCCGAAGTGTCCGCCATAATGTCACAGTACTGATAAAAATCGCTGATCGCCGCCATTACTAGTAAAAAATAAAAATGCCATAAAACTGTCCCCTATTTTGTAAACGCTATAAATTTTGTGCAAACCAATCAATAAACGCTTATTGCGATTTTTTTTTTTACGAAAAATATGTAGAAGAATACATATCGGCCTAAACTGAGGAAAAAAATGTTTTTTTATATATTGTTGGGGGATATTTATTATAGCAAAAAGTAAAAAATATAATTTTTTTTCAAAATTGTCGCTCTATTTTTGTTTATAGCGCAAAAACTAAAAACCGCAGAGGTGATCAAATACCACCAAAAGAAAGCTCTATTTGTGGGGAAAAAAGGACGCCAATTTTGTTTGGGAGCCACATCGCACGACCGCGCAATTGTCAGTTAAATTGACGCAGTGCCGAATCGCAAAAAGTGGCCCGGTCATTGACCAGCAATATGATCTGGGGCTTAAGTGGTTAAAGAAATCCTCCCTGAGCTCACGGATCTTGATGTGACCATAGATAGGATCCATCGCTTGCCCAAACCAGCATATATACCTGATAAAATTCCAAGAGATGTTATACTGCGCCTACATTTCTTGCACGCGAAAGAAAAACTAATGACCGCAATGCGTAACAAGGAGCATAATCCCCCACAATAACAAGGTCTGCAAAAAATTGGAGATTTATCAAAGGAAACCCTCCAGAAATGGAGCCTCACCACCATTACCAAAGCTCTCAGAAATCACGGGATCAACTATAGATGGGGCTTTCCTACAAAAATCACTATTACCAAAGAAGGCCATACCTTCGCCATAGACTCACTAGAAAAAGGCCTGTCCCTGCTTAAAGAATGGTAGATACTTCCAGAGCCTGACAGAAGACCTAACTCTCCTAGGAGCATCCCTCCACTGGATCCTGAATGGCCAAAGGCCTCAGCAAAGAATGCTAAAAAGCACTGATCACCTGGAAAGCAGACAAATGTTATCTTCAGGTTTATTGGGAGAGAGGCCTCTCTCGACTCACAAACTCACCCCTCTGAGACCGCTTGAGCAGCAATATGCTGCATTTGGATAAAAAACACAAATGTCTTGTTTACTGTTCAAGTTTTTTTTGTTCAACTTTAGTTTTCTTTTTCCTTATGTCCTATCTTCTCAATACAGTCAGAAATTACAGATTCCTTTACAGTCCTCAGACGTAGCTACAGCTCCTCCCTCCAGAACAACAACTCAACCATGACCCCCCAAAACCCCCCTTCCCCCTCCTACGCACACACCCTTCAAACCGCATCAAATATTGAGTGTAGTTAAATTTCATTAACAGTGGGAGGGTCTTAAAGGAGTGCATAGTACAATACATAGTAAGTACAGAGTGCAGAGTTTGAGGGTGTGCTACGTACCTATGGAGTTCAGGCTTCTTCCACAGCTGCCTACCTCTGCATCCCCCATCAACATCTCACTTTCACCCCTCTTCTTCTCTAGTACCCCCTCAAACACTGTAGGTGACTCCACCTCTCTAACTTGCAGGAAGATCATGCATTCGCACTGCACCCCAGGCAACTGCATATCTCTTGTCCCCATCTTGCACTCAGTGGGAGCTGTTCAGGAGATCAGATCTGTGGGAGCTGTTGGGAGACAAGCTGTCACTTGTAAACACAGAAGCTGGACTTCTGAGTTTACAAGTGATAGTGGTGAGCAGGGAGTAGAGGTTCTGAGCCAGAGGTTCCAGCTTAAAAAAAGCCCTGTTACCTGGACTTCATATTGTGAGTACTATGCTTTTATGGTCTGCACTGGCATTTTACTATTTAGCCTATTCCGGTCTTGACCACACAGGGGAGCTCTCTACCAACAAAATAAATTATATATACATAGAAGTCCGAAGAGCTAGAATAATTTTATCCACATGGGGGTGACATTCTTATCCATTAATGCCAAAGGACTTAACCATCCCGGCAAGCGTAAATCATTATGGAAAGAAGCCCAACTATTCAAATGTGATGTGATATGTGTCCAAGAAACACATTTCAGTAGCATATCACCTTCGAAATGTACAAACCAGCAGTTCCCCTATATTTTCACTGCAAATACAGATTAAAAAAAAAGGGGAGTTCTTACAGCAATCAGGGACACTGTTTCATTCCTACTTCATGAAGTTATTGCTGATCCCCAGGGAAGGTACATAATATTATTTGCGATAGCAACTCCTCAACGTACACTGTCATTAATCTATACGCCCTGAATTCTAATCAAATACGATTCATCAACAAAACCTTTCAGAAAATCCGTGCCCACCAAAAAGGAGCTCTGGTGATATGTGGGGACTTTAACCTCATACCATACTCAAACCTTGACTCCTCCTCCACTCCCACCAGAACAAACCAGACGCTTCAAAACACTATCCACCAGCATAATTTGATTGACGCCTGTATCAGCATCTATTAACGACTTTACATGGTCAGACCATGCGTCTGTGGTACTGACTATAAATCGGGGTTCGACGAATCCCGGGTGCCAGGTCACCATTGTGACTAGAATTAGCGACCTGGCGCCTGGGGCGGCACAGCTGGGCTATTCTGTGTCTCCGTGCGCCCCCACCTCCCCCGCCGCACGATCGTGTCAGGCCGCGCCGGCCGGTAATTGAGGCCGCGGCTTTGCGGCCTTCTGCAGGCTTATGCTTCCTTCTGTGATCTGGCGCCATCTTGTGGTGGCCATTGGTATGACAAGACAACCAGCAATGCTAATGGAGCTTCCCCTGTCCCCTGTTTTCACTGCTATCTCCTTCCCTCTAATTAGAACCCCCAAACTATATATATTCTTTTTATTCTAACACCCTAGAGAATAAAATGGCAGTTGTTGCAATACTTTCTTTCACACCGTATTTGCGCAGCGGTCTTACAAGCGCACTTTTTTGGGAAAAAAATACACTTTTTTTAATTAAAAAATAAGACACCAGTAAAGTTAGCCCAATTTTTTTTATATTGTGAAAGATAATGTTATGCCGAGTAAATTGATACTCAACATGTCACGCTTCAAAATTGCGTCCGCTCGTGGAATGGCGACAAACTTTTACCTTTTAAGATCTCCATATTCGACATTTAAAAAATTCTGCAGGTTGCATGTTTTGAGTTACAGAGGAGGTCTATAGAATTATTGCTCTCGCTCTACCAATCGTGGTGATGCCACACATGTGTGGTTTGAAAACCGCTTTCATATGCGGGCGCTACTCATGTATGCGTTCGCTTCTGCGCGCAAGCTTGGCAGGACGGGGTGCGTTCCTGGCTCCTAACTTTTTTAGCTGGCTCCTAGATTCCAAGAAAATTTGTCAAGCCCTGCAAAATTAAAAATTTTCCTGAAACCCTGTTCCAGTTTGGAGAGTTAACCCACTTCTTTTGCAGGGAAAAGATACTAAAAATATTCTAGAACAACAACTATTGCAGTACTTTAATGATAACGAAAACTCTGTTGATAGGTTTATACTTTGGAATGCCCATAAGGCATTCATGAGGGGCATTTTTATTAAACTGAGGGCAAGGAGGAAGAGGCAGCACCAACAGCAATTACAAGATATCACAAACAAAATTCATAACTTAGAAATTAAAAATAAACAAACTCCTAAAACCTTAATCTCTAAACAATTATCTCAACTCCGCTATGATCTTCGATTACTATTACTAGGGATTTTTGAAAAGTCTACTAGACATTTAAAAATGAACTATTATGTCTCTGGCAACAGAGCGGGAAAATTTCTAGCTCAACGCCTAAAGGGCTACAGGTACAAAACCACAATACCATTCATCACACATTCGAAATAGAGAGAGCGAATCTCCCTAATGGGGGCACAGACAGCAGTAAAAACTGACAGGTGTCTAATCCTTCCCTGCTGTATCCATCCCACTGCATATACTGTCATGTGATAAAATACAGATCGGGTTCACAAGATAAATAATACAAATATGGAATAATGCAAGCTTTATTTTATGAGCTTTTTTTTTTTTATGAAATGCAAAAATGTTTTGAAAAACGCTATGAGCTATTTTACCTCTGATGTTTAAGCAGTAGATAACTTTTGTAAATTGAGCCCAATGTCTCAGTTATCTGTGGCACTTTGACTAAATTGTGCTGACAATATAATGTGGAGGCGTTAAGGACTCATTCATGGGAGTAATAAAGCACGCTCCTGTCGTAACTCTGAATCTGCGCCGTCGTAAATTTAAGTGTATTCTCAAATTGAGATGCACTTAAATCTAGCTAAGATACGACCGTGGGCGCCGTCGTATCTTAGCTGTCTATTTAGGCTGGCCGCTAGGCGCGTGTACGCTGATTTACGCCTAGAATGCGTAAATCAGCGAGATACGCCTATTCACGAACGTAGGCTTTCCCGTCGCAGTAAAGATATGCCGTTTACGTAAGGCGTTTTCAGGCCTAAAGTTATTCCACCAAAAAGATGGCGCAGCCAATGTTAAGTATGGACGTCGGAACCGCGCCAAATTTTTTAATTTCTACGTTGTTTGCGTAAGTCGTCTGTGAATGGGGCTGGGCGTAATTTACGTTCACGTCGAAACCAATAAGTCTTTGCGGCGTAATTTGGAGCATGCGCACTAGGATATGTCCACTTACGGCGGCGTAGCGTATATGAGATACGCTACACCTGCCTAACGTTAGGCTCATCTATGTGAATACAGCTAAGTGTGATCTCAGGGACATGCACCCACATCCACACAGATGTGACATTAAGAACAGCAGCTGTCTCTATGCAGCCTCTGCATCCCAATTGCCATGGATGGGATTGGCTACACACAGATGCACAGAACACCTGTGCATCCTGTGTGGGCAAACATGGCCCTTTGCACGGCACAGGTGTATCCTTTGAAGCTTTGGTATTCCCGTGTGAATTAGGCCTAAAATTATACTAACAAGTCCATATTGCTTACCAGTTTTCACATGGGAGGCTCAATGAATCTCCTGTAGCATAGGCAAGTCCAGCGTATTTGCAGGAGCACCGAGAAACAGGAATACATCCTGTTTCTGTAACATCATCATACACAGTGCCTGAAAGGAAAAAGTTATCAATAAAAGGTGTGTAAGTTACAAAATATTTATTTATTTTGTCCTGATTGGGTGGTTATGACACACATTTAAGCTGACCTAAATTGGAACTATGGGCAAAATATAAAAATATAATTTGTGTACTTGTAAAATGTTTTCCCTGATGTTTCTTAAAGAGACACAGGATCAGTAATTATTCTGATGTGACTGGTCCTATACTTTTACACTCAGGAGGAATTGGACACTGACAAACAAAAAATATGTTGGTCAGCCAGGTGTGACTCCCTAATGCCACGTACAGATAAGCTGAAAATCGGTCGAAAATGGCCGGTTCGGCAGGAACCGAACAATTTTCGTCCTGTGCATACAGTTCCTGTCCAACAGAAAAAACAGCATCCAATCAGCATGCGAGTACTGACTCGTGTGTTCTAGCGGGGGGGGGGGCAGTCCCCCTGTAAGAACACAATAGCACAGCAGGGAAGATTGGTGTACAAACATCACTTGTGCTAGAACAGGGATCGGTAATTTTTTTCTTTTTGTTCAGCCCTATAACTTTCACACAGACTAAATAATATACACTGATTTGGGTTCTTTTTTACCAAAGGAATGTAGCAGGATACATTTTAGTTTATGAAGAAAGATTATTTATTGCAAAATGTTATAACAGAAATGAAGAAAAACATTTTTAAATTTATTTAGCAAAAGAGAAAAATCCAATGTTGATTAAATAAGACTAAAAGAATGGGGGGAGCCTTTTTAGGCCCTCCTTTTCCTCCATGGGATCGCGGTTTTGAATGGGGCTCATTTTAATTGGTCAGTCAGGGTCATGTGACTAAGAAGGTTTTGGAAGATTATTAGGTCAGGTAGGTATTGGTAACAACAAAGCCTAGGGAATGCCCAGGGAAAAACCAAGCCTACTTAGCGACCAGCTAGCAGAACAACCAAATTAACCTGTCTAACAGTATGCGTTAAAAACAGGGGTTTTGTCCGCACGCAGGTAGGTATTGGTCAGCTGACGTCAGATGACCTTTCAAAACCTTCCAGAAGAAAAGGCCTATTTAAAGAGCTGCTTCCCAGGGTTTTCTGCCAGTCACCAGAGAAGAGACAGCGCAAGGAGCTCCAGGCAAGAGAGCTATAATACTGACGGCTCTTGTGGTCCTCTCTGGCGGCATAAAGACACTGGTACGGCAGCTCTTGGAACGAGCAGAGATGGCAGGAGGAGAGGACTGGATCCTGCAATGCCTTGCCTTACCTGCAAGTCAAGATGGGGATGATCTGGAGGAGTGCGGCAGTGATGTGGAGCCAGCATCGCAGAGAAGCGGCGTGGAGGGAACACACCCGTGGCCATGTCAGTCTAAAGAAGAGGAGGAGTTTCCGGTGAAAGAAATTGCAGAGGTCGTTAGGGCAGGAAGGCGTCATCCGGAGAAAGAGGAGGGACAGTGAGCAAGCAAAGGGAGGCATCAACAGAGGAGGAGCTTCAGCCCGGCTCTGCCTACTATGAATGGAAGAGGCAGATTGAGAGCGCCATCGACAGTGAGAAGATGGCGCTCATGCATGGCTTTGGCGAGCAAAGAGAAAAGTAGGAGGAGCAAGCGGGAGGCGTCACCAGGAGTTGGATCATTACCTAGGCAACGTAGAATTGCCCGGCAATCGGCCAGGGATACAGGAGATAAGACAAAAGGCGGTCAGCAATTCCAGAGCCAGCTTCCCTCAACAGGCGAGGTCAGAGAAAACCGGCGGTGTGCTTCACCGTTGCCTCCTCCTGGGGTCATCAGCAATCCTATGAATGATGGCGAGTTTAAAACTGGGTCACAACTCTCTTCTCGCCTCTTCTCTAGAAGAACTTATTTGTGTGTTGCATGAACAATCTAGGTTGCCACCTAATATTGCTGGAGGGAATGATAGTGGCTCTGCAGGGGTCTGGTCTACAGTTTTGTCAGCCCCAAAGTCTATTTCTCAGAATCCTATTCATTCACAGTCTTCTGAATCTATGCCAGTGAAGAATGTACAAGATAAGGGTGCTAAATAATGCATGCCTTGTGTACTTTCTCCCATTGTTTTCCACCTAAACGCTGCTTCAAAAGAGAGAATTTGGAGTGGTGATTATGTAGATTTGAGCACGGTACTTCCTCCTGCTAGAGATTTTCCTAACAGGATTTTCCTAAAGGATGATGACAGGAGGAAGCCAGCACTGAAACTTTTTTACAGCTGGTTACAAGCTTTTGGAATTTATGCGAGTACAATGTGTGAAAAATTTCCAGAAAAGAGTCCATCCCTGTCTCAGCACATTGATATAATCCTGGAGGCTTATAGAAGTTTTAGTGGTCCATCATGGTTAGCATATGATGAAGCTGAACTGGCAGTTCAACCTTCACTTCAATGGGGGTCCAAGGACGTCAGTCTTTAATAAAAATTGTTTTTTCTTAAACAGCCTTTCGTAAGGCAAATGGCTATTGCTACTGTATATACCTCAGGAAATACATATAAAAAAGGTTTGTGCTTTGCGTTCAATGATAGCCAATGCAAATGGTTGAATGCATGCAAATATAAGCACAAATGTGCTTTTTGTTCTGGAGCCAACCCGATTTCTAAATATTTTCAGAAACTACAAGCAGTACAAAGAGATAGCTTTAAAAAAAAAGCTATAACACCAGTGAATGTTCAAAGAATGCTCCCGTGGTTGTGAATTTACCCAAACCAGCATATGGCTTCACTTCTCACTGGAGGTTTAACGGTAGGTTTAAATTTGCCAGTTTTTGAGGGCTCCGGATGTGCAATGGTAGGTAATTTAAAATCGGTAAAGGAATTACCGCTTGTGTTAAGGAAAAAATTGCTCAAGGAGGTGAGGGCTGGTAGGATGGAAGGTCTGTTTGATTTCCCCCCTTTTATGGATTTTAGAGTTTCTCTATTGGGTTTAGTTCTCAAAAAAGAATTCCGTCTCATTTATCACCTTTTCCTTTTGGTAATTCTTTGAATGACCAAATAGATTTTAATTTATCTTCTGTAACAAATGTATCTTTTGAGACAGTGTTAAATAGAAAAAACACATTGCAGCGAGCGCAAGAAAGAAGCGACAATGTCCTCTCTATAGAGGGGACATTGTCGGGGATCCGACTTGGATCCCTGCCACTACCAGGTCCTTAGATCTGGTATGAATTTTAAGGGGAACTCCCTGCGCCAAAAAAACGGCATGGGGTCCCCCCAAAATCAATACCAGTGCCTAATCCAAGCACACTGCCTGAACGGTCAGGAAAGGGGGTGGGGACGAGCGAGCGCCCCCCCCCTCCTGAACCATACCAGGCTGCATACCCTCAACATGAGGGGTGGGTGCTTTGGGGCAGGGGGCGCCCTGCCCCCCCACCCTAAAGCACCCTGTCCTCATGTTGATGAGGACAAGGGCTTCTTCCCGACAACCCTGGCCTGGTTTTTAAAGTAATTTATTAGGCAGCTCCAGGGGTCTTCCTCCGACTTCGGGGGTCTTCTTCCGACTTCGGAGGTCTTCTTCCAACTTTGTGGGTCTCTTCCGACTTCTCCGCTCTCTTCTCCCACTCTCCGGTTCTTCTCCTGCTCTCCGGTGCCTTTTCCCTTCTGCCGGGCTCCTCTGCTATCTTCTTCCAGCTCTTAGCATTAGCCCGGTCTTCTCCGTCTTTCTTCCCTCTTCTCTTGTTCCAATGTTGACATGGCGCTGTCTCCTGCTGTAATGCCGTGTGCGCAGTGCGCAACAATTTATATAGACATGGGGTGTGGTCACCAGGTGACTCCGCCTCTTATGACGTCACAGTCCCATCATGCCACGGGTGGTGATGAAATTAGGGGCGGTGTCACCCGGTGACCACGCTGCATGCCTATATAAATCGCTGCGCACATGCCATTACAGTGAGAGAGAGCGTTGTGTTAACATCGGAAAAAGAAAAGGGGGAAGAAGACAACGGAGAAGACCGGGCCAACGCTAGTAAAAGAACTGGAAGAAGATAGCGGAGGAGCCCGGCAGAAGGGAGAAGGCACCGGAGAGCAGGAGAAGAACCGGAAAGCGAAAAGAAAAGAGCGGAGAAGTCGGGAGAGACCCCCAAAGTCAGAAGAAGACCCCTGGAGCTGCCTAATAAATGACTTTAAAAACCTGTGTAGTGTGTTTTTTTTTCTTGACACTTTTTCCTCCAGGTGAATGGGTAGGGGTACGATGTACCCCATACTCATTCACATAGGGTAGAGGGGAACCCCCCATGTTGAGGGTATGCGACCTGGTATGGTTCAGGAGGGGGTGCTCGCTCGTCCCCACCCCCTTTCCTGACCGGCCGGGCTGCATACTCAGATAAGGGTCTGGTATGGAACTTGGGGGGGACCCCCACACCGTTTTTTCGGCGTAGGGGTTCCCCTTAAAATCCATACCAGACCTAAGGGCCTGGTATTCTCTTGGAGGGGAACCCATGACAGTTTTTTGTTTAAAATTTGGCGTGGAGTTCCCCCTCAGGATTCATACCAAACACAGTGCTTGGTATTGGTGGGGATCCAAGTCGGATCCCTGACAATGTCCCATCCATAGAGAGGGCATGCGGCTGGCTCCTGCGACGGGTCTCGCAGGTGGTCAATCTCACCGATAAAAGCAGCGAGATTGACACAATATCGCGGTCACCTACTGTATTAGAATTACATCTGATATGAAGAAAGATCTATTGATTTGGTTGAATTTTTTAGAACATTTTAATGGGAAAGCTTTGTGGCAGCAAGATTTTGTTACTGACAGCAAATTCTGCCTAGCAACTGACGCAGTTGGCCCAGTTGGATTTGGGTCAATTTGGAGGAACCATTGGTGGGCATCCACTTGGCCATCCAGGTGGATATCTCATGGGTTTTGCAAAAATATGGTACTGCTGAAATTGTTCCCTATTATTGTTTCTATAGAGGTCTGGGGTTCTTATTTTTCTAAAAAGAGGTTATCAGTTAGTACAGATAATAGAGGAGTGGCATTTGCAGTCCTTCATCCAAGTCTCCCCAGGTGGTTTCATATTTACGTTATTTGGTCTTTCTGTGCTTGAAGATAAACGTATGGATAAAGGCTAAGTATATTCCAGGTAAGACTAATGTAATAGCTGATGCACTCTCTCGCCTTTGGATGGACTGTTTTTTTCTTGTTAATGCCAGAGGCAGATCTAGTCGGCCGTCTTGCCCTTCCCATTTATGGGATCTGATTTAATTTTCCGAACATTAAACAATCTGTGGCTGATTCCACCTGGAAAAATGTAACTTATGCATGGCTACTGTGGGCAACCTTTTTGTTTTCCCTCCAAGATAATACTTATTCAGAGAATCTTGTGCTTTTATTTCTTCAATATTTAATGGGAATTAAATATTCATGGTCGCATATTAGTAACATTTTATCTGGCGTTTCCATTTTCCTACGCATCTATAGCCTGCCTACATGTCATAGTTTTTTCTCAGTAAGACAGGCTTTAAAGGTATATAGAAAGGCAAACTCGAGAAAGGATAATACAGTATATTTCCAATTACTCCAGCTATTTTAGCACAACTTTGTGTCGCTACATTTATGATTTGCTCGTCTAGGTATGAGGCAATTCTTTTTAATTCAGTTTTTACAATGGCTTTTTACGCCGCATTCAAAGTTTTTGGAATCTTACCTCCGTCAAAGGCTAATAAGTCGGGTATCTTATTATCAAATATTATATTATTTGTGGACAGTTTGAGAATTTTTCTACAATTTAGTGAGACTGATGCTTTAGGTAAGGGATCCTGGATAACATTACAGAAGAGTCAGGATGAAAACATTTGCCCAGTTAAAACCTTATGATCATATATTTGCTTAAAGGAGTTGTAAAGGAAAACATTTTTTTGCCTAAAATTAATGTCTGCAAGGTAGACAGACAGAATAGTGTAATGATTCTGTTAAAAAAACGAGTAAATGCCTATTAAATTCCTTCATCTATATCACCTCCGGAGTTCTAGTTTCTGTTCTCGCATTCACTTCCTGGTTTGCATCGCTCGTTCATGTAAGAACTACATTTCCCAGTATGAATTGCGGCACGTCCAGTAATTCACACCTCCTTGAAGTCTCTAAGACGTAGAGAGGGTCCTGCCACACAGATGTAGTTCCCAGGAGGGGGTGAGCACGTTACTGACCACCGCAGTAAAGCCTCCCATCACGGTGGTCAGTAAAATCAGACAAGCAGGAAGTGAACAGAACAGAGAAGAAATAGAGCAACTTCTGAGCAAAAACGAACAATGAGGAAGTGAAAAGAGGAATGTCTACAGGTAAAGGATGCTTATTATGAAAAAAACATTTTTCCTTTACAACCCCTTTAAGGCCGGATATTTCTAATTTATTGTTTATTCACAGTGGCGGTTCGCCATTGACAATTTATCAATTTTCATTTCTTTTAAAAAATGTTTGACACATCTTAAATTAAGTCATCTCAGAAAACAACTCATTATTTTCAAATTGGTGCAGCCAGTGAAACTGCTCAGATTGGTTTAGAAGAAAAAAACATAAAAAAAATAGGTAGATGGAGTTTAAACTCATTTAAATTGTATTTTCGTCCTATTAATTAAGTTCTAATTCAGGTAATCATCGTACAGTGTGGATTTTGGGACCTACTTTTTTTTGCGCAGAATGGAGCGGCTGCTAGAATTAATTCAGAGCATTTGGGCCTGGATCCTTCTTCTTTTCGCATTTATTGGCATGGAAGTAAGAGTATGGTTTGGGAAGAGTTCGTTTTTGAGTTGGGCAGACTTTATGCCATTTTTCCTACTCCAGATATACTCATAGTTCACCTTGGTGGGAATGATATTGGAAACATTTTTGTTAATTACCAATATAAAGGAGACATTTAAGTTTCTCAAGGTAGCTTCTCCAAATACAGTTTTAGGCCCAGATTCACAAACGAGATACAACGGCGTATCTCCAGATACGCCGTCGTATCTATGCGCCTGATTCTTAGAATCAGTTACGCATAGATTTCCCTTAGATCCGACTGGCATAAGTCTCCTACGCCGTCGGATCGTAACTGCATATTTACGCTGGCCGCTAGGGGCATGTACGCTGATTTACGCTTAGAAATATGTAAATTAGCTAGATACGCAAATACACGAACGTACGCCCGGCCGACGCAGTACAGATACGACGTTTACGTTAGGCTTTTCCCGGCTTTTCCCGGCGTAAAGTTACCCCTGCTATATGCGGCGTACCAATGTTAAGTATGGCCGTCGTTCCCGCGATGAAATTTTGAAAATTTGACGTCGTTTGCGTGCGTAAGTCGTCCGTGAATGGGGCTGGACGTAATTTACGTTCACGTCAAAACCAATACGTCCTTGCGGCGTATTTGGGGCAATGCACACTGGGATATGTCCACGGACGGCGGATGCGCCGTTCGTGAAGAACGTCAATCACGTCGGGTCACATAACATTAACATAAAACACGCCCCCCTGTCCCACATTTGAATTAGGCGGGCTTGCGCCGGCCTATTTACGATACGCCGCCGCAACTTAAGGAGCAAGTGCTTTGAGAATACAGCACTTGCCCTTCTAAGTTGCGGAGGCGTAACGTAAATAGGATACGTTATGCCCGCGCAACAATACGCCGCTATACGAGAATCTGGACCTTAGTGTTTTCAGAAATTATACCAAGCTTGAGATGGTTAGAGTCTGTTATATTCAAGCCACTTGAGAAGGTGGATAAGAGAGTGAATAAAGTGATTTTAAGGTTTTTATAGACATGATGGAATCCACCTGTCAGATGTAGGTTTGGATATCTTTAATCTGGACATGCCCCGGTTTGGGGCCATGTTGATAGGAGGATTGCCGTTGACAACCCTCCTGTCGGTCGAGAGATGTAAGCAAATGGTAAAGATGAATGCTGAGTCAGCTTGAGTCTGAGTATGGTTTATTTCTGAGTGAGTTTGGTGAAAATATTATTTGATGTGAATAAAGTTGATGTTTTAATTAAATATTTTGTTTAAACCAATAAACCAGGCCCAAAACTTGTGTTGGTTGTGTTTTATTCTATGCATGTTTACTTGACATTTGCCTGGCGTCTGCAGTTCCATGGTGGTGATCAGACACAATATGACTGATATGGTAGTGATGAGGATCACTGCAACTGGTGCGACAGTGATTAGGGGCACTGTAAGTGGGTGGCAGTGATTAGGGACGGTTATATAAAAAACATTTTTATATATATATATATACATATATATATATATATATATATATATATATTTACATGTTTAGAGTAGTGCAGTGTCACCATAGTGATATTGCACAACTCTGGGAAGATGACAGAGATTTCGTTTTCTTTACGATATGGTTGTTTATATAATAGTTTTACCTGTCATAAATGGCTTTCATGACTCATTGTTTACTATTGTGATTGGCTACAGCTAACACATGATTGATCACAGAGATCAGATAATAACTGGACCAATCACAGCCACCTTGAGATCAGTGATCTGTTGTGTCTGGTGGACAGAACTGCCATAGATCAGGGACACCCCTGTACATTCTCCCGAAACTGGAGAGCACCTGGGTAGGCAGTGGTTAAACAACTTAATAATAAACACTAGGTAACAACTTGGTTTACTCACAATTACCTGTCTAGGCAGAAGGGGTTTAATGGCTGTAGATGACCAGGCCACTGTAGACAACAGCAACAGTGTAAACTGTGGATTGGAGCAATGGAGAGAAAAAGCTACCTCATACTGAGATAAATAGGAGAGAACAAAATAGAGAGTGCGTGGCAATAATTTCTCAGTGTATTAACTCTTTCCACAGAGATCAACGGAATACGGAGAGGGCAACAGTGAAAGATACTAGATAGGCAGTGCCACAGCTTTGAACCTAGAAAGCGCTCTGCAGCTAAGTAACGCAGGTGGAGATTTACTAAAACTGGTGCACACGGAATTTGGTGCAGCTATACATAGTAACCAATCAGCTTCTAGGGTTTATTGTCAAAGCTTAACTGAACAAGATGAAGTTAGGTGATCGGTTATCATGCACATCTGCACCAGATTCTGTGTGAACCATTAGTTTATCTCCCCCACAGTACCTAAAAGGCAGAATAGAGCCACTGACAGAGCCCAGCACCCAAGTTACATTCCATGGTACCCCCTAGGAGGCCCCCCCATTATGGCCTCCTTGGTGGTACAGAAGATTAGTTGATCCAGATAACGGCATAGTGATCTGAGCTCAGAAATGCACAGATAACGTCTTGGTTTAAGAAAAATCTTAAGAAAAAAAAAAGAAACCTTTTCTTCATAGATTCTAATAATGCAGATGTAAAAACTAGGCCTCTATATACAGATACTTTTAGATGGGTAACAAAAGAAATTACATGGGTCATGTTAATCTTACTGTAAACGCCAGTCACAAATGAAAATTTATCATGAAAATGCTACACACAATTCATCTACCCTGAACATTTTTTCTTCTCGAGTATCCACCCTGGCCTGGCCTGGCGGATGTGGGGGTCTGTGGTAAAAATTGCTTATCACAATCTGGAAGCCCCACAGAAAAATAAGAAAACAGTAAATAAAAACAAAATACTTTATTAAAAAAATGTCCTGTTGTGTAACACATTGTTATCACATTGTCTAGTGATGTAGATCCACGTCAATTACAATGAATCCACAGGAAAAATTATTTAGTCTGCTCCTGATGTATGTTTCATCAGACCCTGCAGCTAAAAGTAAAGAAAAGGGTTGAGGATCCTGGGTGACATTATTGACCAAATTGGCCATATTTGGTCAATGATGACATTCGGGATCCTCCACTCCTTTGTTGACATTTGGCTGCTGGCTTGGGAAATGCAATTCACAGTGATGAGTAACATATGGGGTGGAGTGTATATCTGGGGGCCCCCCTTATTTCAAAGTGGGCTAAAAGATTCTGAAAAGTCTTCCTCGTCCCTCTTCCACCACACACCCCCACATCCAAGGATTTTGTATAGAGGTCCTTGCCCTCATCAACATGGCAAAAAGGTGCTTTGCTGGGGTGGGAAGGAGACATTCTAAACCCAAGATATTTAATTTATTTCCCTTTTAATCCCAGAGACATGACAGGAAACCTTAAGGACATTTCTCAAAAGGGAATATACTTTCCATAAAGAGTTGTCATAAACATCCTCCTTTAAGGATTTTCCCTCATCTCTTGTCTGTTAAAAACTCAAAATCATTGTTTTCCCTCTCACTGTCTGTCTCAGTGACAATGGTCCCCAGGACACATAGAAGAGTGAATCTTCCCAATGGGGATGTAGACAGCTATAAAAATTTGACAGAGTCTGTGTCCAGCTTTATTAAAAGCTAGAGAAAGGCCCATGGAGGCCAAGCCTAAAAGATTAAACTACAGAATATACTGTACAAATGTATATTATTATTTAATTAACTCAATATCCTAAGCTTTAAAATATTTGTAAATAAATTTCACTACAATTATGCCATCCAAATGGGCTTGAACTACAACTCTAAAGCATGTTCATACAATCATGCTGTAAATCCGATTATTTTATAAAGTCTTACCTTCTGGGCAATAGCAGCCAGTGACACACTTCTCAATACAAACGCCGACGTCCTGATTGCTACAGGTTTTTTCACAAGGTGATCCACATTCTCTATATTCCCTGTTTGATGGACATTCTATTCCTGAAAAGAGAGAGTACGAGAGGTATGTTGATGCACCTTTCATAATAATACGTTATATTCTCTGCTCCTCAATAGTGCAGCAATGTACAATGTGATAATGTGACTTACAATGTCATTATCAGAAGCCTAAGTTGCATCATGGAAAAAGGCTTTATTAAAAAAAATGACTTTTAATAAATTCTAAATGTTAGATTTATTGTTTAATGCATTTATGAGAGGCACAAATCTCAGCCCCTTTTTACTGCCATATAAAAAAAAATTTTTTGGCACATATGCAAAATTGAATACTTTTTACATCAACATTTATTTAAAAACCCCAAACCATATCAGTTGCCTGAAAGCAGAATACCTTTACAATAAAATTAGGGAAGTTACATTTTATGTTGCACAATATTTGAGCAACTGTCATTAAATCTATATTTTAAGTAAAAAAATGCACTAAAATGTATTTTAGTGCATACGAATAATAAACACAATAGTGTTATTCAAAGGGGATAGTGAAAAAGTAAAAATGCTTTATTCATAACGTAATGAACCTAACACAGCTGTAATTACATTAAAAAAGACACATTAAATGTCCAAGTTTTACCTCTGCACTACAAATGTTTGATGTGAGACCCGTCGGTGACACGACAGATGTCAAGACGGTACTCCCGTTCTTATTCCAGCATGTCCTCAGGTATTGACTCCATCGCTTCTGTGATGCACCATCTGAGGTCGTTCAGGTCCTTTGCATAGGGGGACATACACCAAGTCCTCAGTGTACCCCCATAAAAAGGAGTCGTAGGGTGTTAGGTGTGGCGATCGCAGAGGCCAGAGTGACATTGGTGAAGTGTTTTTTCCTACATGGCCGATCCAGCATTCCGGTAGGGTATCATTCTGGTATTGGTGAATCCATCCATCTTCCATCCAAGTGGAAATGAGGAGAAGCGCTACCCTGCTGAAATATAAGGTAGGGCAGATCTTCCTCTGTCTGTGGCAATAGCTGTTCTGTAATCATGTCCAGGTAGAAGCGGCTAGTGACAGTATCTTCATCAAAAACGGCAATGGTAAACATCAATAATCTGTTGTGTCATGGAAGGGGCTCACATCGAACATTTGTAGAGCAAGGGTAAAACTTGGATAGTCAATGTGTCTTTTCATGTTAATTCAGTTGCGTTCAGTCGATTATTGTGAATAAATCAGCTTAAATTGTGCACCATCCAATGTATAATACAATTTATGTAATACATGTGTGTGTCTGGATTCTTTTTTTATTATATCTACAGTATTTTTTATTTTTTTTTACTTTATTCTTATCACAATTACCTGTATGATAGTACATTGGATATCATAATTCAGCTAGCAGGCTAGAAGAAAGAGGTGACATAAAAAGCTGAAAAGTTGAAGCAAAAACTGGTGTTTAACAGGTTCTGTCATCCAGACACCCTTGTTAGACATTACAGCCAGGCATCTTTCTATGTCGGCTCAATCTAGTCAGTAGATGGGTGATCCAGGAAGGTATACATGTGAAACCAAGAAGTAAGTAGAGCGATTGTTTTCGGTCAAAGAAATGGCTTAACAGAATGATAACTTTTTGCAAGTAAAATAATTAAACTTGTACTTATTCTTATTTTTTTGGACACAGTATGGGAGGGTTATAACCCCATGCAAGGTTTATTTTTCCCTAGTCTCATTGCCCTTCACTTCCAAAACCAAAAGTGAAGAAGTGAGTAAAAATCCCTCAAAGTGGAGGAATCCCTGGTTGTCACCAGGGTCATCAGTATTAGAAGATATTCTTACTATTCCTGTTCTGGAGACCACCAAACATTTGGCATTGTCTTTTACTTTAACTTTCAGTGATAATGGTCATAACAGGTAAATAAAAAAAGAGAGTGCGTGCCTCTGCCTTTGTTATGCCCCCTGAATGCTGTGTGCACAAATACACACATAAATGCCTGCATGCCACAATAAACAACATACAGCTGTGTTCATGGCATAAAAAATAAAAAAAAAACGCCAGAATCCCTTAGCTGTGGCATTTTTATCCCCTAGGTGCATGAACCCTTAACCACTTGCTTACTGGGCACATATACCCCCTTCCTGCCCAGGTGAAATTTCAGCTTCCGGCACTGTGTCGCTTTAACTGACAATTGCGCGGTCGTGCGACGTGGCCCCCAAACAAAATTGACGTCCATTTTTCCCCACAAGTAGAGCTTTCTTTTGGTGGTATTTGATCACCTCTGCGAACAAAAAAGACTGACAATTTTGAAAAAAAATAAAATATTTTTTACTTGTTGCTATAATAAATATCCCAATTAAAAAAAAAAAAAATTCAGTCTAGGCCGATATGTATTCTTCTACATATGTTTGATCTGCGATTTTTATTGGGACGGCGACATTATGGTGGTACATCGGACACTTTTGACACATTTTTGGCACCATTCACATTTATACTGCGATCAGTGCTATAAATATGCACTAATTACTGTATAAATGTGACTGGCATTGAAGGGGTTAACACTAGGGGGTGAGGAAGGGGTTAATGTGTATACTGCTTAGTGTTCTAACTGTGGGGGAGGGGGGGGTGACTGGGGGAGGTGACCGATCTGTGTCCCTATGTACAAGAGACACAGATCGGTCTCCTCTCTCCCTGACAGCACGCTGTCTGTGAGAGCCGGCAATGAGAGATGATCTCATATGTTTACATATGAGATCATCTCTCATTGGCCGCACAGATCGCCTCCCGAACGGCCACTCCGATTGGCCATTCACGGCGATCTGTGATTGGCTGTGTCCAAGGGACACGGCCAGCACAGAAGTTCCCCGCTGCGCGCTCGGGAGCGCGCGCGGGGAACGAGCAAAGGGACGGACGTCAATTGACGTCCACTTGGATTTTTAGGTCCACGCTGTAGCCGTCATTCGGGCCTCTAGTGGTTAATATAAACAATTGTACTGCTTTTGATAGAGGCTCCAAATTGAGAAATTTGTGGCGTGGCTTGGACTCCACCGAGATGGCGGTGTGATTCCTGAGCTCCGGCTATCAGCAGGACAACGGAGCGGCTCACAACGGCCAGAGGCACTGCATTTAGCCCTACAAGCTGCGGAACACCTCCTCTACGTCTGGGCAGCCTGACAAGGAAGAGGCAAGCGGAGCATCGGCCGAAAAAGCTGACAAACTTTTTTACTCAGCCTCGCCGCTGCCTCGTGGGCAAGATGGCGCTGGCGCTTCCCCCTCATCTAGACCCCACAGTGGACACCCTCCGAGCGGCAAGCTGTCATCACACCAAGGAACCCCTAACACCGGAGAGACATCCCAGGCTTCATCTCCACTCAGCAGGAGCCCAGCAAAGGCTCGATTCAGAATGGATGAAACCGAGCTGCAGCAATGTGAGGTAAGATCTAATACTGACTCGCAAGAAGACACCAGGGAGCTCCCTGATTCTATTGTCTCCTTTCCCACGCTACACCAGCCAGTTATGGATACCACGCTAAAAAATATGCTTATTTCATTAAGAAACACTATTCACAGTGATATGATGGCATGCATGAGAAAGTTTAACACAGAACTTCCTTCCCACCGGGCACGCGCGTCGGAAACCAGGGGCGAGCGGGGCCCCTAGTGGCCGATTCGCAAGGTGACATAGTTCTACGTGACCTTGTGCAGGGGAGCCAACCTGCCGCCGTAAAACTGCGGTGGCTGGTCGGCAAGCGGTTAAGGGATACATACCTTAACACTACTACCTATGTGTGGCGCGCCAGCTCTCAAATTATTCAAAATCCGTCTACCAAAGAAACAATAAGAGACCACTTGTCAGGCCCCGTACACACGACCAGTTTCCTCGGCAGAATTCAGCTTCCGACCGAGTTTCTGGCTGAATTCTGCCGAGGAAACTGGTCGTGTGTACACTTTCGGCCGAGGAAGCCGACGAGGAGCTCGACGAGGAAATAGAGAACATGTTCTCTATTTCCTCGTTGTTCTATGGGAGCTCTCGGCCCGCCGAGCTCCTCGGCGGCTTCAGGGCTGAACTGGCCGAGGAACTCGATGTGTTTGGCACGTCGAGTTCCTCGGCCGTGTGTACGATGCCTCAGAGTATTTCCAGATCAATTCCCCATCTACTGACAATGTTTTCGCTTTATGGAATGCCCATAAGGCTTTTATTAGGGGAATATCTATCCAGCTAGGCGCTAGGATTAAGAGGCAGCTGAGCATTTCCACTCTTTTGGCAGAAATAAACTCTTTAGAAGATCTGAATAAAAAAAGTCCCACCTCCTCCACTAGTGCTAAACTTACTGCTCTAAGACATGATCTCAGACTTATTCTCCTCCAAAATTTTGAACAGAAAGAGCGATGGATGTGATGTCTTTTTACTCTACCAATAATAAGGCAGGAAAGGCGTTAGCACGATATGTACGTGGGCAACGTTTTAGGACTAAGATCACTCGTCTGACTCACCCTAAAAGCAAGGATCCAGTTTATGACCCTCAGGGTATCGCTGACGTGTTTATCGACTATTACAGCTCCCTCTACATTTTAAATCAAGATGACACAACTTATCAACCATCCCTGACTGATATAGAAGGTTTTCTCTCTAAAATCAAGTTGCCTAGTCTCTCTCCCAAACAACTCCATGAACTAAATTCTCCCTTCTCACTGACAGAACTGTTACAAGCTATAAAAACTAGACATGTGCATACTGGAATATTTTGTTTCGTTTTTTCGTTTTCGTTTGGAAAATAAATTTATTTCGTTACTCCCAAAAATCGTTATGATTTATTTCGTTTTTCGTTGGGGAATAGCTTTCGTCCAAAAATCCAATAATACTTGGTTTCTGTCGAATGGTCAAAAGAATATTCGCCGGAACGTCGAATCTTTTTGGTTTCTGACGAATTGTCAAACGAATATTCGACGGAACGTCGAATCTTTACATCGAATCATACATTTCCGTTCGAATATTCCGCCTACAACAATTCTAATGTTGCATGACTAGTAATAATGTCGAATCTATTCTCTATAATGTCGAATCTATTTTCTCATAAATCGAAATCTATTCTCTGTAATGTCGAATCTATTATTTCTATAGTGTCTAATCTTTTCTCTATCATGTCGAATCTTTTCTCTATCATGTCGAATCTTTTCCCTATAATGTCGAATCTCTCTATATCGAATTTTTACCACAACGAAAACGAAAATAAAGCATTTTTTATGTCGGATCTTTCGGTTTTCGTTTCTTGCACTTTCGTTATCGTTTGTTAAAACAATAACTAAAAAAAACAGATTTTCGGACGAAAATGCATTCTAACGAAAACAAATGCACATGTCTAATAAAAACTATCCCTTGTAATAAATCTCCAGGCTCGGATGGACTCATAGGGGATTACTATAAGACTTTTAAAACAATTTTAGGCCCGCATCTGCTTAAAGTATTTGATTCTGCCACTGCATCTGCCTCTTTTCCACCCGAAATGTTGGAAGCTATGATAGTCACATTGCCCAAACCTGGGAAGTCGCCGGATGTGCCTCAAAATTTTAGGCCTATATCCCTACTAAATAATGATCTTAAGATATATGCCAAAATTATAGCTCTACGATTAGTTAACATTTTGCCCACCCTGATTGACCCTGACCAATCGGGTTTTACGAAGGATAGACAGGCGTCGGACGCCACAAGACGCCTGATCAATATTACTCATGTGGCTAGGGGAACTCGAACGCCTTCTCTGCTCCTAGCTTTGGATGCGGAGAAGGCATTCGATAGAGTGCACTGGCTATACTTGAAGTACACGCTGGAAACAATTGGATTTACTAATCATTTACTTTCTGCTATTCTGGCTTTATACACAGCCCCATCAGCCAGAGTGTATACGTCGGGGATGTTATCTAAGCCCTTTGGAATTACGAACGGCACGAGGCAGGGGTGCCCACTATCTCCCCTCATTTTTAATTTATTAATGGAGCCACTTGCTGCCTGCATCAGACAAACGCCTGAAGTACAAGGCTTTATAATTAATAGCAGAAAACACGTCTTTTTGCTGTTGACGTTATATTAATGCTTACAAATCCAGTGACTTCCTTGGACAGAGTTTCATGTTTGCTCCGAGACTATGGTAAAATATCATATTAAAAGGTGAATGATGCAAAATCTTTTATTCTGGATCTAGGAGTGGCGCATAATGATAAATTACTTATGCAAACTACCTTTCCTTATGTATGGAATGATTACGCAATTGACTATTTAGGGGTTCGTTTTGCTTCCTATCCTTAGCAACTGTTCAGGCACAATTATTTACCATTTGAAGGTAAAGTTAAAGAAGGAACAAGAAAATTGAGTAAGCATATACTATCATGGACAGGTAAACTGGCTGCTTTTAAGATGCAGATATTGCTGCAAATACTGTATACATTTAGGATGGTTCCCATACCAATTCCCAAGAAGCTTTTTGGGGACTTACAAAGAATACTCTCGGGATTCCTATGGGAAGGCAAAAATGCACGGAGTGCCTTTACTAAACTTCGCAAGCTTAAGATGGCAGGAGGAGTAGGGTTACCGTTTTTTTATGATTACCATATGGCTGCTGTATTGACGCAGGCTAGAGGCTGGTTCCCAAACCAGCCTGTCCCGTTATGGGGACCCCTTGAACAAACCCAGGTGCCAGGCCAGGATCTGAGAGCTTTTTTTCTAGCTTATCCTTTCCTTAAAACTCCGCTCACTAATTACTCTCCTCCTGTGAGAGTGACTCTGGAGGCGTGGAAGAAGTTGATCTTGTTTGAATTAATTATGACCCTGACTATTGACCTAGATGTGCCCATTACCTCCTTGGCATTGATGATACCAGAACTAAATTTACAGAAATGGGCTTCAAGGGGTAGAAAATGGGTCTCGGACATACATATTGGCAGTGCCTTGAAATCTTTTCAGTAAGTACAGTCAGAATTTGACCTTCCGGGTTCTGAACAATTTAATATTTTTAGAGTACTATCGTTTCTCAAAAGCAAACAGTACAGACCCTATAAAGTGTTCTGGAAAATACATGCATTCTTTACCTCGATCGACAGTCGCAGAAAGGGTATAACATTGTTTTACAATTTACTTAATAATAAATCTATTTTTGAAAAATCCAATTCGTTGTTGGCTTGGGAGAGAGATTTGGAAATCTCTTACTCAGATGATTGGATTAAAGCTTTACAATTTACTCACTCAGCCACTAAAAGCGCCAACCTCTGGGATCTTTCTCGCAAAGTTACACAACGGTGGTACCTCGCGCCATCTAGAATCGCAAAATTTTACCACAAAGTGTCTCGTTTATGTTGGAGGCAATGTTCTCAATCAGGTACACTGCTTCATATTTTGTGGTCATGCGGGGGATTAGCTAAATTTTGGACCAATACTTTTTCAATTCTCCAACAGGTCACAGGCCTACGTATACAACCCTCCCCATCTTTAGCCATTCTACATTTAGGCATCAAAGATATACCATCTCCTTTTAGAAAGTTCACCATTCACTTATTCCTCGTCGCCAAACTAGTCATACTCAGATTGTGGAGATCAACTAAAACCCCTGATGTTATCAGGACGTTATCGTTACATTTCACATATGAAAGTATGTTAGCATCTATGGAAGGTAGATATGCAAACTTTTATACCCATTGGCAGTCCTGGGCTGATTGGTATGGAAATTATAAAGCTCATCACCAATGATACTGATAGAGTGGCATTATTACTAACTCAATTTATTGAGTCCTGCTTGTCATTAATCTGAACTAGGCTGGTGAGGTGTTAGTTCCTTCTTTTTCTTTTCCTTATGTTTATTTTGCTTATTTTATCTTTACCCAACTTCCAAGATTAAATACCCTTTACTCGTGTTTGTACTCAGAACGGATTTCATAGGCTACAATTGAGTATACATGTACAGTATACGCAACGTATAGCCCGATTCCACAGGTCACAGTTAGTACCCAAGGGGGTGACCTGTGGAGTGGTTTGAATCTCAATGTACTGCAACTGAACTATGGATGTGTAATTGTGCTGTGAAGTTGTTCTTTTTGTTAACCAATTGTCTTAATGGACATTTGTTTGTAACATGTCTCTTATTTTCTGTTCTCATTTAAAATCCAATAAAAACTATTGTTAAAAAAAAAAAAATGAGAGATTTAATAAAACAGGCAAGAATTAGGAAGGGTGTAATATTCACTGAAAACTTACACAACAGTTAAAAAAGCAAGTATATTGGTACTTCAGTATAGAGTCACATGTACTGATGCAGCAGAGGCAATGCACAGCGATGATGATGTCAGCAGATTCTTCAGAGAATAAGAACTTTGTTGACATTGGTTCCCTCGTTGCAAGACTGTTTTGGAACCCAAGCAACACAGGGTGTGCTTCTCAAATCTATTAGGCATGTGTAAAGCTACAGTTCAGGACCCTGCTTTCCAAATGTCAATGCAGATTAATACATTTTATTAGCAGAAAACTAGACACAGCTAACATTATTGGTAAACGTAGAAAGAAGTTCACAGTCTTGGATACTCACCACATAATTTTGGATCTCTCCAGTTTTGTGGTATCCCATTGGCTATGGCACACTGCTTGGAAAATTCACTTAGTGTGGCACAAATACAGAACATTTTCTGACTTTCACTTGCATTGCAAGCACAGCTGTCCTGGTTACAGATCTCTAGATAGGGTTTCACATCAAACATTGAAACACAGTCAGCAAGATCGGGGCTGTTCAGTATGTTTATGCAAGCGTTATCCTGTAACACAGTAAATGCATGAAATTAACTTATTTAATTTGAAGGTTTAAATACAGATAATGACATAATACTGTCAATAATTTTATTGTCAAGGGCCATTGAGATCTAGGTTGTAAGCTGCGTGTTAAAAAACAAAACAAAAAAAAAAACACTACAGGTCCTTGTTGGACTCCCCAATGACCCTTACAAGATGTCTTCGGAGGTGAGATAATACTTGTCCTTCTGTGGAATCAATGATGTCATCAGTTAGAAATCAATCTCAGCTTTAGGCCATTCCAGCTATTAAAGGGTTACTTTGCAACTATTGCAGGGACTTGTGATCTTCTAGTAGAATTTTTGAAATAAACCAATCTTGTTTATTAGTTACATATGCGTACAATAATTTAGCAGTGTATTAGGGGTTAGTGCAGTTAGTAGTTTCCTTCCTATTTGCAGCAAAAGAAGAATCACTGTACCCACAAGATTTGATGGTATCTGTGGTTCATGCACTGTGTGGGCACCCATTAAATCTCAACCTAATGTAGGTTTTACCAGTACCATAAAGTCTTATAATGCCCAAGTTTAAATAGGTTGGTTACCACCGTTGTGCATTTCATGATGAGGGACATAGCGTTATCAAAAGCATTCCAAGTTCATGACTGGTCATTAAGGAGTCTTTGAAACAAGTAGACAGTGCAAGGATTGTGCATTATACTATTTGCACGTTTAATTGAGCTAAGCGTTGCTGATGTCAAAACATTGACCCTCAGTCACCTACCGATTCCGTCTATGTACAATTGTAAGCACTGATTTATTTGACCTGCTTTTTTCAGACTAAAGCTTTATGTAGTTTATTGTTCACTTCTCATAATGGTTTTGCTCTCTAGTTTCTGTTTGCTTACTCACATGGTCAAATATATCTTTACTGTGTAACTTGTTACCTTCATTGTTGCTTTGTTTCTTTCTTTTTTCTGAGCTGCAATCAGCAAAATACTTATTTTGTACCAGTGCTCCCAAAGACAAATATATTTTGTAGACTCGACTTTTAAACTAAAACCTGGATTTTGCTTGCAAATGTGGTATTTCAAAGTAGCTTGGTGAAGTTTCATGGTAAATGTTATAAGTGTGTATACAGAAGTAACTAAACAAATGTCAACATGCTTTAATGAAACATTGGCACCTACTGTATGTACCATTAATGATACTTTGTGGGCTACAGGAGTAAGTCTGTGCATCATTCCGGCTGCTAGGCCATGTGAGAGGGGTCTATCCGGGTAACCAATACCCACTCAGGAGAGAGTGGTGAATACTGGAACTTAAATACTTTTTGTGCATTCTCTACCACGTACCTGAACCTTCCCCTTCTCTCCTCCTATACTTTCTACTTCCTTCACAAGTTTTATGCAGCAGAAAAAATGAAACCTGACAGTTGAAGGTTTTACATCTTGTGTGGACTTTGCAATTTCAACAGACTTTCTCCCCTGGACAACGACCTTAGAGGTAAGGTGCAAAACCCAAATCTAGCTCCTTCGGGGGTAGTGCTACAAGTATAAATGTATGTGTATATTTATGTATGTGTGTGTATATATATATATATATATATATATATATATATATATATATATATATATACCTTAGAACCTTATGTCATTCCTTTTTATTTATGACATGTTTTTGGAATGACAATAATATATAATAATAAATGATAATGTTTTATATTTTCTTTAAATGCACATTAAAAAAGATCAGTAAGTCATATTTAACACGCTCCAGTTTTAGTAAATCAACCCAGTTTTGGGTCTTCATATAATTGAACAGATTTGTATATTATGCATATATGACCTATTATCATGTATTATGCTATACACAGTATATGAACTTATTTTTCATGGACTAGATATTTTTCATATACAAATTTAATTTGTATTAATGCCTTTATAGATGCTATGTATTATTCATGTGTTTATGTATTTATTCAATTATTTTTAGCATATATTAAAAGGGGGGTTCTATTTTCAGCTATATTTGAAAGACGGATCAAGATCAGTTGTTTTGGTGCCATTGGAATTAACTTTTCAAACATGGGTGTAGATGAGTATTGATCTCTTAAATCTTCCACTCTGTGTGAATTTGATTTGTAAAGCATAGGCACAGAGCCAGCACTACCACTAGGCAAACTAGGCAGCTGCCTAAAGCGCACTGTGACCTAGGGCACAGGCACGAGCAGTTGTTGCTGGGTCCAAACACCCATCAGAGCATCCTGCCCCAATACCCAATCAGTGTCCCTGCTGCCACAGCCACACCACTCAGCAACAGTGCAGGCTGTGCAGCAATCCCAAGGCGGTCCCAATGCCCAGCCTTCCAATTTCCACATGTACAGTAGCCGATTGCTGCAATGAGAAGGAACGGATCCTGATGTAAGCTGGGGTCCTCACAATACTCCCTCCACCCCCTCCACTACCCCAACTATTCTCTTAAACCTCTCCACTCTCCTTACCCCACTCTGCTCTTCCCTTCTAACTTTGGGGAACCTATTGAAAAGGAATGGGCTCCTGAGAACCTGATGTAAGGGGGCTTTAGGGACCCTAATGTAAGGGGGGATCTGGGGACCCTGATGTAAGGGGGACTCTGATGTAAGGGAGAACTGTGGGGTTCCAGCTTTAAGGAGGCAAGACTCTGGGGATCCTGATGTAAGGGGGACTCTGGGGACCCTGATTTAAGGAGGGGGCTCTGAGGGACCCTGATGTAAGGGGGACTATGGGGACTCTGATGTAAGGATGGACTTTGGTATCCTAATGTAAGGGGAGACTTTGGGGGCCCTATTGAAGTGGAGTCTCTGATGTAATGGTGAACTCTGGGGACCCTGATTGGAACTCTGGGGACCTTGATGTAAGGGGGGACTCTGGGGACCCTAATTTAAGGAGAGGGGACTCTTGGCACCCTGATGTAAGTAGGGGATGACTCTGGGGACATTGATAAAAAGAGGAGGGACTCTGGGGACCCTAATGAAAGGGGTAGACTCTAAAGCATGGGGGTCAGGCCCGGGGGGGGGGGCAGGCCTAAAGCTGTGTAAGGGGGGGCCCAAAATTTCTGATGGGTGCACTGTTCCCTACACACTGCACTGACATTCTGCATACCGCTGAAGGAATGGAAGATGTTAAAGCGGAGTTCCGGCCACAATTTCACTTTTTAAATATAAATACCCCTGTAATACACAAGCTTAATGTATTCTAGTAAAGTTAGTCTGTAAACTAAGGTCCGTTTTGTTAGGTTGTTACAGCATTTAGACACTTTATAAAATATAAATTGACTGGGGCCATCTTAAGTGTGGGCATCATGAAGCCAGACTGTATGACTTCCTGGATTTCAGCCTTGCAGATCTCGCACATGCTCAGTGCTGCACAAGCAGTGTCAGATCAGGTTTCAGCACCTGTGCTGTCCAAGTCACATGATTCTTTGAGACTGGGGAGTGCACAGACTCCTGGAAAGTTACACCCACTACATTCCCAGGAGTCTGTGCGGTGTAGGTTAGGAAGCATTAAGCACCTAGGTGCAGGAAGTGGGAAGATTAACTATTCTGCCTAGCAACAACACTTTGAAGGCATCTAAAAAAAAAAAAAAATTCGTAAAGGACTAATGACATTTTTTTAAAACTACTGATGTACTGTTATATTTATTGGTGGAACTCCACTTTAACTGGAGACAAAGCTGTCTTCTGCACTGATCAGCCAATCCGTGAAGAATAGGTATCCAGCTAATGAGGTGCCACGCAAGCCATGCTGCATGCAACATCACATGACTTTATTTATTTATTTTTTGAGGGGAGGGGGGGACCAAGTAGCTGGTCTTGCCTAGGGCATAAAGTAGTCTGGCACCGGCCCTGCATAGATGGGAGCTGAAGTCTGACTAGAAAACCGGGCACTCATTCCATCCTGACAGCTCAACTGTATCTGCTACTCATGTCTAACAAATGTTTGAACAAAGGCATATTTATTGATGTATCCACTAAAATCATATCCATGTGTGTATTCGAATGATGTAGACAGATGTACAATGGAAGGAAATTTTGTGAACCTTTTGTTTGGCTGACTGTATGGCTGTGAGTTGCATTAAATGTTTATTATATATGTTGTGACCATGCAAAGGCATAAGGCTGAAATCTCACAGAAATATTTGAAAATGGTTGTAAAGGAGAAAGGTTTTTTACCTTAATACATTCTCTTTACTAAAGTAAAAAAAAAACTTTCATGCGCAGATCCCCCCAGCCACCCTCAAATAATTGAGCTCAATCTCAATCCTGTGTCGAGAGCAGCAGCGCTCCTCTCTCCCTCTCCTCACATGACTCAGTGAGTGTAGCAGGGGCCAATGGCTCTCAGTCAAATTCTCTGACAAGGAAGTAGGGGCAGGGCCAAGCCACCCTGTATGTGTGTCAATAAATACACATGCACCAGTTTGAGTTTGAGCTCGCGCGCATGTCACCCTAGAAACAAACTTGCTTTGGTGGCACACAGAGAAAATAGGACCGCAGACTTCAGTATAACATGTTAGTTTTTTTTTTTTTTTTTAAAGAACCTTTACAATCACATTAAAGTTTATTTATAGTCATTTTTGTTTCTTTGTTTTGGATAGTCTGGAAGGATCAGAACCTCTGTCAAGTGTGTTTTTGCTCTCTGTGTCCTCTTCATATTTACCAAGACAGAAAGTGATGCAAAATCCAATCTAAATAATATAATTATCTGACAGAAGTTTAAACCCTTACTTGTACTACTTTTTAGAGTTGCCACCTGTTCGGGATTCACCCGAACAGTACAGGTCTTGAATCATGTGCCCGGGTTTTTAACTGCTTGACACCCGGGCACATTACTCAGTACAGACCAAGCATAGACCATTTGGGCAGGGGGGGACATTAGAACACCTGCCACTGTGGCAGGATTGCCTTTTAAAATTGTAGCAGAAGAGATCTTTTCTAAAATGGAATCATGATAAAAAAGTAAGAGTAAGCTTTAAGATTTATTTGCAATTGGCATTGTTTATGCATACAAGTAACTTACAGTTTGGCTACAGGAAGGTGGAGGCTCATCAATATTCACATTGTTGTCACAGACTTCTCCTGGAGCTCCTGCTGTGTTTTCCTCTAGATAGGAAAGTAGGCTTTGTGGTTCTCCTGTTACATAGATAATTATAGGTTTAAGAACAATGTAAAATTTCAGCTTTGTATTGCTAGAACTGGTACCTAGGAAGTATAGCATGCAGTCAGAATACAGTGGGCCAGATTCAGGTAGATCCACGCAATATTTGCGTGGGCAAAGGGCAACGATTTTTGCTCTGCGCCCACGCAAATATTTTGAAATGCCCGCGATTCACGGAGCAGTAGCTCCGTAAATTGCGCGGGCGATATGCTAAATAGCCCGGCGTAAGGGCGCCTAATGTAAATGATCCCGCCGGGGGCGGGAATCATTTAAATTAGGCGCGCTCCCGTGCCGAGCTAACAGCGCATGCTCCGTCGGGAAACTTTCCCGACGTGCATTGCGGCAAATGACGTCGCAAGGACGTCATTTGCTTCTAAGTGAACGTGAATGGCGTCCAGCGCCATTCACGATTCACTTACGTAAACGACGTGAAATTTAAATTTCACGAGCGGGAAGGGCGGCTATACTTTAGCATTGGCTGCCCCTGCTACAGCAGGAGCAACCTTGCGCTAAAGTCGCCGTACGGAAACTCCGTACCTTGCGTGCGCAGGGCCCGCGCAACTTTTGTGAATCGGTGGTAGTATGCAATTTGCATACTATACGCCGATCACAATGGCCGCGCCCCCTAGCGGCCAACGCAAGAATGCAGCCTGAGATATGAAGGCATAAGGAGGCTTATGTCTGTCATATCCTAGGCTGCAGTCCGCGTAGCGATGTTCCTGAATCAGGGGCATTCGCTACGCGGGAGCAAAACAGCTATTGCGCCGCGCAACCTATGGTTGCGCGGGCGCAATAGCTTCCTGAATCTGGCCCAGTATGTTTAAACATGTTTATAACCTTCTGGAGGTTTCCTAGCTTAACCTCCTTAGCGGTATTCCCGAGTCTGGCTCAGGGTGAATTTTACATACCAAAAGCGGTAACCCCAAGCCAGACTCGGGATCGCATTGCAGGATACAGGGAAAGTCACTTACCTTGTGCCTGGATCCTGCGATGTGTCCCCGCTGTGTCTCCTCGCTCGATTCACAGTGCCGAGTGCCGAGCTCCGTTCCCTGCGACGTTGCGACTCACGGGGACGGAGTTCGGCGCCAAATTTAAAAAGTGAAAGACACAATACACATACAGTATACTGTAATCTTATAGATTACAGTACTGTATCAAATAATTACACATCCCCTTTGTCCCCAGTGGTCTGCCCAATGTCCTGCGTTCAGTTTTATATTATAAAAACTGTTCTTTCTGCCTGGAAACTGGAAATTGTCCATAGCAACCAACAAGTGTCCCTTTACATCAAAAGTGCTTTTAGAGCAGCTAGAAAACAGCGATAATAAATTAGAATCACTTGCAGAATTGAGCGATAGCGATTTGTGGGGAAATTCGTGATCAAACAATAAAAGTAATGACAGCGACAATTCTGCAACTGAGCACATTTCAGTGTTTTTGGATTACATTATTGAATAATTTTTTATTATAATTACATTATTATTTGTTATAATTATTTATAGTTATTTATTATATTATAATTTATGATTTTGTGTTTCAAACGTTATCATACCCAGGATGTCTACTAGACTCTGGTTTGGACAGATTTAACCACTTCCATACTGGGCACTTAAACACCCTCCTGACCAGACCAATTTTCAGCTTTCGGTGCTCTTACACTTTGAATGACAATTACTCAGTCATACAACACTGTATTTTTTGCGCTATTAATGAATAAAGACCGAAAATTTGGGGAAAAAATGATTTTTTCTTAGTTTCTGTGATAAAATTTAGCAAATTATTAATTTTTCTTCATAAATGTTGGCCACAATTTATACTGCTACACGTCTTTGATAAAAATAACCCAAAGTTTTTGGAAATTATTTGGTCTGTGTGAAAGTTTTAGAGTCTACAAACTATAGTGCAAATCATAAAAAATTATCACATCTGATCACACCTGATGTACTGAAGGCCTATCTAATTTGTTGAGACCCTAACAAGCCAGGAAAGTACAAATGCCCACAGATGGCACTGATGAGGCGGCACAGATGGCACTGAGGCGGCACAGATGGCACTGAGGCGGCACAGATAATATGGGTACTGATGTGCACCGATGAGGCCTGTGTACTGGTGGGCACTGATGCGGCGGCACAGGTGGGCACTAATGAAGCGGCACAGATGGCACTAATGAACCGGTACAGATGGCACTAATGAGGCGGCACAGATGGCACTGAGATGGGTACTGATGGGATGGGTACTGATGTGCACTGATTGACTGCGGCACAGGTGGGCACTGATGAGGTGGCACAGGTGGGCACTGATGAGGTGGCACAGGTGGGCACCGATTGCAGATGTGCACTGAGATGGCAGATGGGCACTGGGCACAGGTGGCACAGGTGGGCACGGTGGTACTGGTGGGCACGGTGGTACTGGTGGGCACACGGTGGTACTGGTGGGCACTTTGGTACTGGTGGGCACTGTGGTACTGGTGGGCACTTTGGTACTGTGGGCACTGTGGTACTGGTGGGCACTTTGGTACTGGTGGGCACTGTGGTACTGGTGGGCACTGTGGTACTGGGGGGCACTGTGGTACTGGGGAGCACAGGTGGTCCTGGGGGACACTGTGGTACTGGGGGGCACAGGTGGTCCTGGGGGACACTGTGGTACTGGGGCACTGATTTGTCACTTTTTTTTTTTCAAATCGTTCGTTCTCCGTTTGCTCTCCCCTCCTCACACGCGGTGTCTGTGTGAGGAGGGGAGAGTCGGCAATGAGAGATGATCTCATATGTTTACATATGAGATCATCTCTCATTGGCCGCACAGATAGCGCTGTAAATAGCCGCTGCGATTGGCTATTTACCGCAATCTGTGTTTGGCTGTGTCCAAGGGACACGGCCAGCACAGCAGTTCCCCGCCGCGCACGGGGAACGAGCAAAGGGGCGGCCGTAAAAAGAAGGCCTGTTAGAGATTGGGAGCCGCGCTGCGGCCGTTCAAAGTCGTACGGCCGTCAGCTAGTGGTTAAAGTGGTTGTAAAGGTTTGTTTTTTATTTTCTAAATAGGTTCCTTTAAAAAAAAAAAAATAGTCCCAAATTGAAGTTGCTGCCAATAGCAACTAAACAGAATTCTTGCTTAAGACCCCTTTCACGCTCGAGGCGTTTTTCAGGTGCGTTAGCGCTAAAAATAGTGCATGTAAAGCACCTGAAAAAGGCGCCTCAGCAGTGTGAAAGACTTAGTGCTACCACACTGGGGCGCTGCGCTGGTAGCAGCAGTGTCGCTTTGCAGGTGCATTTAACTCTTTTTCGGCCGCTAGTGACTGAAAAAGCGCTGCAAAAACGACGGTAAAGCGCCGCTAAAAATAGCGGTACTTTACCGCCGACATCCGGGCACTATGAGTGTGAAAGCACTCTAAAAGTAGAAAACACCCTTACCAAAAATCTGCCTATGCAGCCAAGATGTGTCTGTAGATAAAAACAAACAGCTTTGACCAAATACCTGTAATGGAATAATGCTCTTGCTATAGGTGTAGGCCATTTACCTCATGAACCCTGACTGGAAAACTGCCAGGATGTTGCTAAGAGAGGCCCAGTAGAGTAGTTACTGTTCACTTTCACCACCAGAGGTCTGAGCTCTTTCTCTGATTCCAACCTCCTCAAATGTACTTTCTCTCCCCTGATGCAGTAGCTCTGAGCTCAGCGCTTAAAAGCTCACTCCTGTAATGGTGAAGGTGAACAGTAACAGCTGGGCTAAGCAAGATCCTTAACAATGTCTTGGAAGTTTCCAGTCAGGCTTTATGAGGTACATAAATGGCCTACACCTATAGCAAGGGCATGATTCAATTTTTCTCAAAGCTGCACAGTTTGGGCCAGATTTAGATACATTATCGTATCTATCGGCGGGGGTAGCGTATCTCAGATACACTACGCCGCCGTAACTTAGGGCGCAAGTTCCGTATTCAGAAAGAACTTGCGCCCTAAGTTACGGCGGCATAGTGTAAATGTGTCGGCGTAAGCCGCCTAATTCAAATTTGGCTGGTAGTGGGCGTGTTTTATGTTAAACTATCATGACCCCACGTAATTGACGCTGTTTTCAAACGGCACATGCGCCGTCCGTGGACGTATCCCAGTGCGCATGCCCAAAATCACGTCGCAAATAGTCAATGCTTTCAACGTGAACGTAACTTACACAAAGCCCTATTCGCGAACGTTTTACGCAAACGACGTAAACGACGGAAAATTCGACGCTGTCCCGACGTCAATACTTAACATTGCGTACACCTCATATAGCAGGGGTAACTTTACGCCGGTCCGACGCCTTACGTAAACGACGCATATACTGTAGATACGCCGGGCGCAACTACGCTCGTGAATCGGCGTATCTACCCAATTTGCATATTCTATGTGTAAATCTACGGAAGCGCCACCTAGCGGCCAGCGTAAATATGCAACTAAGATACGACAGCGTAAGAGACTTACGTCGGTCGTATCTTAGCAAAATTCTGGCGTATCTTGCTTTCTGAATACAGAAAAAAGATACGCCGGCGCATCCTAGAAGTTACGCGGCGTATCAACAGATACGCCAACGTAACTTCTTTCTGAATCTGACTCTTTGTGTTTATCTACAGTCACCCCTTATCTGCACAGGCAGTTTTTTTTTAATAAAGCAGATGAACTAATCCTTTAACATTTCAATAAAATGACAGATAAAACCTGATTGGTTGCTGTTAGCAACAGATCTAAATGCGTGCCTATTATCTATCCTCTATTTTGAATGCATGCTTTAAAACTGTGACGAACGGAAAAGAAAGAAAAGGAAAGTAGTGCATGATAGTTTGGTAAGGGGAGACAATGCAGGGGTTAATATGAGAAGTGCTAAGAGGGGAGGTGACAGTGAAGAAAGTCCGAAGGAGGAGGCGGTACCAGGCTGGGGAACAGAAAATTGGGAAGAGAGAAATGAGGAGGCAGTTTTATCGCACTGCTCCTCCAACATGGCTGACATAGATTTAATCCTGGCAAGGTTGAGAGCGGTTGAGGCAAGCAGGGGACCAGAGTGGCTGCACAGCCAAGTTGCGACCTTAAACAAAGACCAGGCGAGCGGCTCCGCTGAGGTAGATGTCCCCACGCGTGCGAAGGTCTGGGCCTCTGGCGCGTTTTTCTCCAGGGCCTTCCCCTGTGCAGTGTGCCAGCCCAGTAGCCCTTTGGGGGACCCATCCGCTCCCCCAGAGAAGAGGAGTCAAACAGTCACCGCAGCAGGGCCCAAGCGGACTACTCGCAGCAGACCAACCTTGGTGGGTGGGGCCGTCATGACACCACTTCCCCACCCGCGCGTCGCAGGAATGTACAGCATTCGCCCCCTCCTCAGTTTCCACTAGGAGGGAGGCCTCGGCAGGGGAAAAACACAGGCACGGCCGTTGACATGTCAAATCGCATCTCAAATCGGCGGCAATTGTCGGCAATGGCACTGTCCTAATCAGTGCGACGCCGCATCTGCGATTTCAAAAAGTAGTTCCTGTACTACTTTATGCGATTTCGGGCCGCGATTTACATTAAATTGCGGCCGAAATCGCGGCAAAATCGCGGCCGCGAAATCGCGGTAAAATCGCGCATTTTACCGCGATTTTGAATTCGCAGCAGTGTGAACCTAGGCTTAATGGGGAAAAGCTTTTTTGGTGCTGTTTTCTTAACTCACCAAACATATTCCAAAAATCAAGCAGGACTTTTTACACCACAATGGAAGCACACCTCTCCAGTGTGAACACATACATAGGATTTAAAGGGAAACATTTTTTTCTGCTTTCCAGATGCTTTTTTTTAATGCAAAAGTGCTTCAAAAACTCCTCAGTGTGAAAGCAGCCTAAGGGTTAAAGTGAGTATAGTTAGGGGGTTAAGCATCAATTTTAGGTCAATGATAAAACGTTAACCTCTTCATGACATGTGTTAGTAAAACCGTATTTGTAAGGCCACTGACGTTTTAAAAAACTGGCTCTAAAGGTAGTACAGACGCCAGGAAAATAGCGGCGTTTTTTCCACGATTTTTTCTGCGTTTTGCATTGAATTCAATGCACGTTTCGCCGTGCTAGCTTTCAGCCGTGTTTTTCTTTCTCTATTCAAAATCAATGGTTCCCTATGGGAGCCCATTGATTTGAATAGAGGTCGCACCAGAAGTTGGATCAAGATGATCTGACTTGCGTGTGCGGAGAATCTTAAAGGGGAACCCCGCAAAAATGTAAAAATAAATTGCGTGAGGTTCCCCCAGGATGTTTCCAGACCCTTCGGTCTTGTATGTATCTTAAGGGGAATCCCCCACACCAAAATAAAAACGGCGTGGGGGTTCCCCCAGGATCCATACCAGACTCTTATCCGAGCACGCAGCCCAGCCGGTCAGGAATGGGGGCAAGCTAGGGCCCCCCCCCCTACACCATACCTGGCCACATGCCCTCAACATGGGGGGGGGGGGTTGGCACTGCGCCTCCCACCCCAAAGCACCTTGTCCCCATGTTCATGGGGACAATAGCCTCTTCCCGACAACCCTGGCCATTGGTTGTCGGGGTCTGCGGGCGGGGAGCTTATTGGAATCTAAGAGCCCCCTTTAATAAGGGGGCCCCCAGATCCCGGCCCCCCACCCTACGTGAATGAGTATGGGGTACATCGTACCCCTACCCATTCACCTGGAGGAAAAATAAACACACTACACAGGTTTTTAAAATCATTTATTAGTCAGCTCTAGTGGTTCAACGGATCACCATTGATCCGTGATCCGAACGGGTCACCCCCTTCAGATCGGCACACCATGCAATCCACGGATTGCCACCGTGGCCATATTGTTACACCCGGCGGCGGCCCTCCTCTCTGTTTACACCCTCAGAGGAGGAGGAGCCAGCGCTCGAGGGACACACTCACCGCTGTCTGAGGTATGTAAGGGGGATTGGGAGTCATACTGATGATGGGTCTGCACTGAGGGTTTATTGTCTGTACTACTGTGGCGTGTCTGCACTGAGGGGGGTTACTGTCTGTACTACTGGGGGTGTCTGCACTGAGGGGGGGTTACTGTCTTTACTACTGGGGGGGTGTCTGCACTTGGGGGGTTACTGTATGTACTACTGGGGGGGGTGTCTGCACTGAGGGGGGGTTACTGTCTTTACTACTGGGGGGTGTCTGCACTGAGGGGGGGTTACTGTCTGTACTACTGGAGGGTGTCTGCACTAAGGGGGGGTGTCTGTCTGCACTGAGGGGGATGTACTACTGGGGGGGTCTATAACTGAGGGGTGTATGTACTGAGGTGGGGGTGTCTGTACTGATGTAGGGGTCTGTACTGATGGAGGGGTCTGTACTGAGGAAGGGGGGTCTGTACTGAGGAAGGGGGGTCTGTACTGAGGGGGGGACTGAGGTTTTTTTTTAGGAGCGGTGTATTCAACGCTCCTAAAGCGCTGCAAAGACGCTGCTTGCAGGACTTTTTTTGACGCCCTGCCAGCGCAGCGCTTCAGTGTGACAGCACTCGGGCTTTCACATTGGGATTGCAGATGAGGCTTCTTTCTGGCGCTTTACAGGTGCCTTTTTAACGCTAAAGCGCCTGAAAAAATGACCCAATGTGTGAAAGGTGTCTTAGGTCAAGAGATCCGGCTCCCCTGTGCCAGCCAAAGGCCATTGCAGGGGAGACAAGGGAGCACCAACAATAGATGGGCTACAGGAGCCTATGGGGGAGGCCACCACTCAAAAGCATTATTAGCCATTGTCAAGCACTCTCTGTGTACAGGACACCTCCAGGTAGCCATATTGCATTGCATTTTACAGAAAATTACAGAGCTGCAGAATGAAAAGGAAAGGTAATTTTTATAAACATTCATATACAATATGACTTGAGTCGCATTATTTTTTATTATTTGCTATTTTTCTCCCCACAAAAATAGTTACTCATTAAAATGTACATTGTGCCAAACATAAGCACAATGAGCGCCTTACTCAGTGTTCATATACTATTTAGAATACAGTAGACTTCAATTGCATTTGATTAAAAAAAAAAAAACAGGTACAATTTACATTCGGATCATCATTAGTGAAAACAGGTAATGGTTTTATCTGCATTAGTGCAATTCAGTAGCAGAGAGACTGCTATACTGTAACTTCTTCTATCTCTCATGGTACATAATTATGATATGAAGTAGACATGTGCGGTTCATTTCGTGCGAATTTCTGAAAATTTGTACATTTGAAAGCATTTGAAATCCAAATTTCTATGCATCCGAATTTTACGAAATACGAAATTTCGTTGACGAATTTCGGATCCAAATTTCTTACAGAACGGGTCGAATGTTGGTTAACTTTTTGTAACAATTACAAACATTCGTTATGATGAATAAGCAAACTTAGGAAGTCAACACAGCACAGGGATGGTGAGAGCCCCTCATATCGAGCACAGCAGAGGTACAGCCCCCGGAGGAAGTCAACACAGCACAGGGATGGTGGGAGCCCCTCATATCGAGCACAGCAGGGGTACAGCCCCAGGAGGAAGTCAACACAGCACAGGGGTGGTGGGAGCCTCTCATAATGAGAACAGCACAGGCATGGTGAGAGCCCCCTCATAATGAGCATAATGAGTCGACACTGCCATTGGATTGCATACAAATTTTCGTCGAATGTTCGTTAACTTTATTATGAGGGGCTCCCACCATCCCTGTGCTGTGCTGACTTCCTGGGTTTGCTTATTCATCATAACCAATGTTCCTAATTGTTACGAAAAGTTAACGAACATTCGTTATGATGAATAAGCAAATCCCAGGAAGTCAGCACATCATAATAAAGTTAATGAAGATTCTATGATAATTCTTTTCAATCCAATGGCAGTCGTCGACTCATTATGCTCATTATGAGGGGTTCCCACCATCCCTGTGCTGTGCTCATTATGAGGGGCTCCCACCATCTCTGTGCTGTGCTGACTTCCCCCTGGGGCTGTACCCCTGCTGTGCTCATTATGAGGGGCCCCCACCATCCCTGTTCTGTGCTGAGATCCTGCCGGGTTTGTTTGTAGCCCGTTCGTATTTAGTAATTCGTGTCCGAAATTCTATTTGGATTGAATACGAATTTTCGTTGGGTTTGTTAACTTTTCATAACAATTACGAACATTCGTTATGATGAATTTAAAAAGCAAACCCAGGAAGTCAGTAGCACTGCTGACTTCCTGGGTTTGCTTTTTAAATTCATCGTAACGAATGTTCGTAATTTTACAAAAAAATTACGAATCTAATGAAAATTTGTATGAATCCAAATTGAATTTCGGACACAAATTACAAAATACGAATTAGCGGCTAATACGAAATGGAACGGAACAAAACTAAACAAATTTATTGACAGCGTCCATGTCTAATGTGAAGTACTTACCGTAAATGATACCTTCATTGTAAAAGGAGAATCCATTTGAGTCACCACAAAGGCCACATGTATGATTTTTATATTTGTTAGGTATCTTCACCTAGATTTAAGAAAAAAGCAAATATATTGAATAGAAATGTAAACTGGCAGATTTTTACTATATAACTTGGAAAAGGTACAGTTTTTTAGATGCAAACAGTGTGACTTAATTTGACTATGACCCTGTTGCAGTTCTCGTACAGTAGGGTTCAAATTGCAAGGACATACAGATAGGAGTAGAGAGCAGTGCAACTAAAAGATTGGCAACATTCCAGACAGTTCTTTTCTCTTCTGGCATGTTCCCTAGATGAAGTTTGGTGTTTGGAAAGCTCCTGGACTATTGAATCTATTAGCTAGATTCAGGTAGAGTTAGGTCGGCGTATCAGTAGATACGCCAACCTAACTCAGAATCTGCGCCGACCTATGTTTAAGTGTATTCTCAAACAGAGATACGCTTAAACATATCTAGGATACGACGGCTTGTGTCGTCCTATCTTAGGTTGCAATATTTAGGCTGGCCGCAAGGTGGCGCTTCCATCGCGGTCGGCGTAGAATATGTAAATCAGCAGATACGCCTATTCACGAACGTACACCCGGCCGCCGCAGTACATTTACGCCATTTACGTAAGAGATAGGCCACCTAAAGTTAAAGCTGCCCCCTAGGTGGCGTAGCCAATGTTAAAGTATGGCCTCCATTCCAGCTTCGAAATGCGAAATTTTTACGTCGTTTACGTAAGTCGTCCCCGAATAGGGATTTACGTCGTTTACGTCCACGTCAAAATCAATAGGCCCGTGCGGCGTACTTAGCCGCAATGCACACTGGGAAATGTAGGCGCCCGGCGCATGCGCAGTTCCAAAAAAATGTCAAAAACGTAAGGTCAAGCTCCATTAACATAAAACACGCCCCCTCAGCTAAATTTGAATTAGGCGCCCTTACACCTGCCCGATTTACGCTACGCCACCGTAAGTTAGGAGGCAAATACTTTGAGAATCATGTACTTGCCTCTCTGACTTAAGGCGGCGTAGCGTAAACACGCTAAGCTACGCCGCCGCAAAGTTAGGACACCCTACGTGAATCTAGCTATATGATTCTCTGGATTCTATTCAGGGTAAGTTGTGCAGTGATGCACACAGTAGCTTAGAGAGATCTCCTGTAACAAAAGAAACAAACAGCTGTGGTTCCCCACAAAGAGTATGTGGAGAAAAAATGCCCATATGGTGGAAGCACACATTAGAAGCTTCCCGTTGACTTACAAAACTTTAGTGTTCAAAGTGCTCATCATCATTATGTGTGTATGGGACCTGCAAGCAACAAATCTCTGTCTGAAGTAAGACCTTGGAGGCTGCTGTACAGATGATCTACCGTACAGGGAAATTATGTGTTTTTGGTTATCTTGTTCCCTCATCTTCTCTCTTGTGCATGCTCAGCAGTAAAACTACAAAACTTAGCTAAAATGACCTCTGCCAATCTGTTTTGTCCCACAGCAAGCCAAGGATCCAGTCCTGAGAAGTGAATTTGCTTGGGAGCCCAGAAAGGAACCCCTTATTTTTTTAAGGCTCACTTAGCTGTCATGCATTATTGTCCTTAATTTATGGAACTGTCCAACTACCTACATCTGCCCATCAGATTCAGCATCGACCTGCTGCAATCTGCTCATCAGATGCAGCAGCCCAGGTCCTGTATCGCCATATTGGTCTTCATCATTCACCGGAAGCTGGCTGCCTCTTCCGTGATACCATTGATGATGCACGCCAGCTCCAGCCACCAGCCACTGTGAGTCTCTACTCCAACAACCTCCTAGGATATGTGATGTGGTATCCCACAAGGTTGAGGGAGCAGGGATACATTACTTTCGCCCAGACAAAAATAAAGTGGGGGTTAGGGCTAGGCAAAAAAAAAAAAGGGACATCCACCATATTTCTCTTATGAATATCTGAATCAAGCTTTCTTTTTTAACACAATCTTGATGCATCTCCGGAACTTTTTTTTAGGCTTGGATAACTCTTTGGTCTTCAAGATGCTGAACTGGATCCACACAACTTCTTGAGGAATCTAGTAGCCCTAGAGTGTATTCATGGATATCACAGAAAATGGGGGTAAATACATACACAATTGTTTCAGCATTTTATTTATAAATAATCAGGAAAACTATATAGATATTTCTACTTTGTGAAGATCAGTGACATACATTTTCAGCTAAACCCATTTAATTTTAGTTACAAGGGAATAGCTAAATAACTTTTAAAAAATAATTTGGAGTATTGTGTTCCAGGGGATTAAAGTGGAAGAAAAGCCTCAGGCCTCGTACACACGACCGAGTTTCTCTGCAAAAACCAGCAAGTAACTTGCTGTTTTTGTTTTTTTGGCCGAGGAAACCGGTCGTGTGTACACTTTTCGACGAGGAAACTGTCGAGGATCTCGTCAAGCCAAAAAGAAAGCATGTCTTCTTTTTCCTCTACGGCAATGGGGAAATTTGGCTCGCCGAGATCCTCAACAGCCTAACAAGGACCTCGACGAGCAAAACGATGTGTTTCGCCCATCGAGTTTCTCGGTCGTGTGTACGAGGCTTAACACTAACTTTTCTTAAAAACATTCCCTCTCCCCTCCTATCCTAAAAATAGTTAAGTACACGGGGTATGCACGATAGGTAGGAGGAGAGAATTTTTTTTATAAAGTTGTTAGAATTTTCTTTCACAAATGCCTTTGTCGGGTAGGAAGATTTTATTTCCTACTCAGTGTTAGAGTTGGCAGGAGCTGTAAATATATAAATACACAGGTGAAATAAATATAAGGAAGCTATTTAAAAAAAAAAATGATTTTAAGTGTTAGAAAAATTCAGTAGGATGTTCTCTTTCCTAGTGCTTATCCCCTCTAGTTAGTCTACTACATTGGGGGCACACAATTTTTTCTTATAAACTTTTCACCCACAAGTGTTGCAATTCACTGCATTTCTGTTATTTTTTTTCTCTTTCTGGAAAATGTATTAAAGGAACGATAGGACAAAAGAGATGTCAAAGCACAAGTTTCAAATGACACGTTGATTGTTAGTTACCTGCACACGGTCAGCTCCATTCCATGTTATCCTTATTCCACTGATTGCGAACACTAAATCTATGCCTTCATAGTCAACATGCAGGTTTGAACTTTTATATGGAATGCTGGCTCTGTTGCAAATGGGCAAAGAAGCAAAACATAAATTAAAGTCCAGTGACTATATAAGGTTTTTTTTTTTCAAATTTGCTTTGACCCTGCCAAGCAGTCAACAAAATTACAATGTATTTATTTAATTATGCCATTGCTGTTTGGGGAGGAATTTCCCCTGTTGGCCCCTTGTACTAGTTAGGGCCCTTTCACACATATATGGATCCCATGAGGATCCGTACCTTTCTCATCCGCTTGCTCAGCAGGGATCGCTTTATTGATCTCCGCTGAGCCGGCAGATGACAGGGCGGTCCCTGCACACTGTGCAGGGGCCACCCTGTCAGATATCTGCTCTCCTCTATGGTGGGATCGGATAAACACGGACCATCTGTTCGTGTTCATCGGATCTGATGAAGGATGGAAAAATAGGATTTTCGTCGGTCTGCAGAATCTGAGCATAGCGGACACTGATGAGATTGTGTGTCATTGGATGTTCATCCGCTGACACCCGCTATCCCATAGGGATACATGTATGTCTGTATCGCATCTGAAAGCGGATGGATGAAATACCGACTAACGGTCCACTGGTGTGAAAGGGCCCTAAAGGATCTTCTGTATGTATCATTTTTGTTACCGTTGTATGATGAAGAAGCTAGTGTTCAGGCTCTGTAATGTTGCTTTTATATGACAAACAAAAGGCTGTGATTGAGCATACAACATGCTGGTTATATCTACAAATTATTGATGCTTTTATGACACCACCAACTGTTACAAATAATGACAGTAACTGTTTTTTTTTGGAAGGCTGTGTCAGTTTGGAGTGCACCATATCTTCTTCTGTATAAATGAAATTTTAAAATATCAGTCTGTCCGCCCATTTGGTAAATCTTCGCTGTGTAGCAGAGCTCCACACTTCTGGATTTATGGAATAGCATGTCCCTCACTGGCCACTGCAGTTCTTCCCACTGACCTCTACATCAGTACTGTGTCCTGTAGTGACTAGGGGTCAGCAGCAGGAACCATGCTGGCTAATATGGGGAAATGATAGTCAGCCAGCCAGAGAATTCTAATAGAATCAGTGCTGGAAACTTTGCTAGAGAGTGTTTTAGCAAACATGCAACAAAAGAGGAAAAGCGGAGGGCGCACCGACCTAGTGTGATACTGTTTGGTGGATTTTATTAAATCAATAAAAACAAATCATAATACTCACAAAAGGAGTGTTAAAAACAGGCCTTGAATCACAATGCAGCAAAGAACCAACACCATCGGCATAGCACGATATTGTTTCGATCCGTGACCGTGGCTAGGGCTGACGCGTTTCAGGGGAGAACCCCTTTCCTCAGAGCTAAAAGGTCTGCAGTTAGCTCTGAGGAAAGGGGTTCTCCCCTGAAACGCGTCAGCCCTAGCCACGGTCACGGATCGAAACAATATCGTGCTATGCCGATGGTGTTGGTTCTTTGCTGCATTGTGATTCAAGGCCTGTTTTTAACACTCCTTTTGTGAGTATTATGATTTGTTTTTATTGATTTAATAAAATCCACCAAACAGTATCACACTAGGTCGGTGCGCCCTCCGTTTTTCCTCTTTTGTTTCCTTTAGTTTTATGAATTCCAACGATTCAGAGGAGGGCTGCAAGACTTGGGAAGATACCTTTTAATTGAGTTGCTATTGAGTATCACCTTTTTCTTGAAAAATCTTTCCAAAGAATACCGGAGCGCAGGAGATTTGTTTTTGTATTAGCAAACATGCAGACAGACAGATATGTAGATATGAAAAAATGTGTAGAGGGCGCTGAACCACTCAGTGCTGCTGAATAGTAAACCAAAGTGTTGAGTGAGAAATGGATTAAAATAAACTCTCTCTTAAAACATATATATATATATAATAATAATAAATTCCAAAAGTGTCTCTGTGTCCAAAGGAAGACCCCTCAGAATCTGTAAAAAAAAGTCCCAATAAGTGTTCAATCAATGCATCACATGTGAATGAAAAAAAAAAAAATATGATATGTAGATATGTAAAACGCTGCTTTCTTTCCAGAGTAGTATTATTTAAATTTCTCTAGCACTTTACTCCCTGAGGACTCAGAGCACTTTATCTACTGATGGGGCAGATATCTTGGGCATATGCAGTACGAATTTCATACTGTGGCCAATTTTATATTGAAGCCAAATATCCTACCAGCATGTTTTTTTAAATGTGTGTGTGGGGGAGGGGGATTAAGTACTGTATCAGAAGAAAAGTGGGAAAAACATGCATATTCCATGCAGATTGTGTCCTGACCAGGGATGGACTGGCCATTGGGACTACAGGGAGTTTCCCGGTGGGCCGATGGCTCAGTGGGCCGGCTTCGGTGACAGCGGAATGCCGCCCCCCTCCGCTCCTCTGTCTCTCCCTCCCCGCAGCGCTCACCTGGGGGGAACAGAGGAGCAGGGGGGGAGGCAGAGGATCATGGAGGGAGGGGACAGACAGCTGGCTCGACAGCTATGGCCTGGGATTTTCTCACTTCTACCTAATCTTGTCCCATGGGGGGGGGGGCACCCAACTGATTCTTTGCCCCGGGTGAAATAATGTCCAGCTTCCCCACTGGTACTGCCTACCAGCCCTTCTACTCTAATAAAGTAGAACGACTAGTGGCTAGTGAAGGGGGAGAGGGGGCATGGGTGGCCGGGGGGGGGGGGGCAGGAGTTGACGGCCGCCATGGGAGAGACCTGTCAAAGTGGGCCAGTCTGGATGACGTCCAGGGCCAAATTTCTGTCCCAGTCCAGCCCTGGTCCTGACTGGGACTGCAAGGTACAGGTGCTAACCACTAAGCCACTGTGCTGTCCAGAGTGCTGCCTGTGTAATTTAGTTGATATCCTGACAGGGTCATTTTAAGATTGCAAATACAATTTTCTTTTGTTGATAGGGTGCAGCAAACGACTTTCTTTGACAACACTTTTTTTTGTCAGTACAGTTCTTTAAACTAGATTCCAACTTCCTTTTCACTAGAACTGAATTGATTGATCAATCCCAGCATAGCTCATACCTCTGTACCATGTTTCTCTGTTGTCTGCAGACCCCCTGATATTCTGATATTCTGTTTAGTTGTGGCTTTGTGTCATGTGACACTCTGCATATCCTACTGATAGACTATGTCCCTTCCACAGCCACTTCCTGCAGCAGCTAGAATCTGTACACTCCCATTTGTAGTCTTTCAGTCTCAGCATGATGTAATTTCCTTCACAGCTCTGATGGTGGGTGGGATTGAATACATCCTAATTACCATTCAATCCCACCCAGTCACATCTACAGGATGAGACCAAACCTTTGAAGTACCACCTTTCAGCTGTGCTGCTGCTGGGCAGGATTGAATGAATCACAATTCAGTCCTGCCCAGTTAAATATCCCAGCCAGTATGAACAGGGATAGTCCCACCCTTCCGATCCCTGCTCTCTGTGAAGTGATTTATTTACATAGGAAATAAATACCTTTCATAGCCCTCTCTCTGTAGTCTAGCAGTAAGCCATTATTCTTTGGCAGACTGCAAGACATGATTGACACAGGAGGAGGTATGACACATTTACACCTCTCACCAGCCACTTGAAGGCCCATAAATGCCCACAGTAACCCTACAACCCACCCACATCAACTCCCAGAACGGGTGCAAGTGACTATCATAGCCTGCCCTGACACTACAGGGGCTCAAAGGATCATCAGACATATAGTATGAGGACTGGAGGAGTGACATTACAGACACATAAACCTGCTGTAAACAGCTAAAGGAGGTAAGTTACACACAAACTGACAGTGGGGTTGTGATTCATTTAGTACAATGCATCTGTTGTTTTGGGGAGGAAAAGCTGGAGTTCTTATAAACATAGATGCGGGCATTATTCAAAAGGAGGCAACATGGTGACAAAAATATTAGTATTCAATAAAAATGAGTACAGAGAAATAGGTATGACATGTATAATTTGCTGTCTGTGTCCAACTGTGGAGATTTCGCTTTTCTCTCTGTCCCAGGGACACAAGAAGTGCTAGGATATCCCTTCACAGATAAAAGGGTGTTCTTTTCTTAATTTTCACCAGAGCAGGTGTTCAATTTACAGAACTTTTTCTCTATTACTGTTCTGGTAACTCCTGTAAAACTCAATAGGGGGCATTTGGTTGAGACTAGTATGGACTTTCATGGTACTGTACAAAGGCTTTACACACACAGCGTAAGTATAAAAATATTATATTTATTACAAAAGTTACTTATTTAAAAAGAAGGACATACATTTAGAAAAAAGGACATAGGGGTTGATTTACTAAAGGCAAATAGAATGTGCACTTTTGAAAGTGCAGTTGCACTCTGCAAGGGCAGTTGCTCTAGAGCTTAGTAAATGATGGAGAGCTCTGCTGACTTCCAATCATGTGCAAGGAAAATTGCAAAAACAGCATTTTTGCTGACACGTGATTGGATGATGATGGAAGTCAGCAGAGCTCTCGATTGCTCCAGAGCAGAGCTCTGGAGCAACTGCCCTTGCCTTTAGTAAATCAACCCCATTGTGTCACCATAAGACACTCAATTGATCTACTGTATATGACCAGAACACGCAGATGCAGTGACAACTAAGGGCTAACACTTTGAAAGTATCACAGATCATTTGTATATCCTTCTCTGGACATGTTTTGCGTATATACTTCTGCTTGTTCAGGAGTTTTTGTATATTAAAGAGCAATCATAGACATTTTTTTATTTCTATAAAGACAAAAGGAGAAATGGTTATAACAATAACATGATGAGAATTAATATAGCAGTTTGATTATAGGGGCTACACGAGATCTTACCCGAGATGTAACCAGGTGTAGGGATCCACAGGTGTCAGTCTATCCCGGTGAATGTGGGAGAAATATACCAGGGGGCGCATAGGTTCCCAATCTTATAATAAAGTAATCTATGTCAGAAATAGGACATTATTTACTTAGTTATAAGAGGTAAATATGTACTGATGATTAACGCACAGCATCTTAACCCCTCCCCATCATGGGTTGAACAATGGTGACCCGATATGCGTTCCAAATATATATATAAACATAGTAAAGAATAAAGTTAAACAGTAATTAACAGAGATGGCGGACGCATCTTAATTCACCTTGGTTGTGCAGGAAAATGGACCTACTGGAAACCTGGGTGCCAATGTCTTAGTTCAGGAACCTATAGGGACATATGGATCAGGATGGGAACCGTGGCTGATTGGAAGCTGGTGGTAGTCCACACATACTGTATATGTCAAATCACCTTATTATGTATATATGTCTATATGACTGCCACAGGGGGGCACTGAATTCAGGTCTGAGGTTGAAAGGGATATCCAGGTAAATAGTCCCTTTAGCAGTGATAGATCTAAAGTAATTGATACTGAGTATAATTAACATGAAAAAGCAATGCAGAAAATGCTAGCACCCTCATTTCCATACATAAGCAAAAAATGCTCACCTCAGATATTTTAAGAGTGGATGAAGACCAAAACCAGAGAATAGTCAGTCTTTATTCCAATCTGATGGTCCCTAGAATAAGGCTCCCTGAAGTACAGAAAGTGGTTTGTAGGGGATCTACACCGCTGGTCATATGGGGATAATTGGCCATGTCGAATGACCAGTTACTCACCGATGAAAGGGAAGGAGGTGTCCTTCAGACTGCATTAGCAGCGGGGCCACTGCCAACCACCCTATATATAGGGCTCCTACCCAGCGATGCCCATCCCAATGGAAAACGGCGTGTGACGTCACCGGCGCCAGCCCCTCAGTGGGCATGCGTGAGACTCACACATGCACAGTGACCAAAAACCTGCCTTGGGAAAAAGAAAATAAAGGTCTAATGTGACCCCTCTGACACCTCCATCCCTAGTAGTACACAAAAAGACAAAAGAGGAAGCCCTGGGACTTTGAATGAGGTGAGAGAGGTTTAGCCAATGTTTACAGCGAACAATGAGACAAAATCAATTTATTCGTTTCAAGGTGTTATGTAGCAGAGTGGCAACAACAATGATTGTGAGTTACCCAGCATAATAGCCAATGTACACAACACAGATGAAAATAAATCTATAAAGATTTATTACAAATGTTATACAACAATGAGCAACAATAAAACTTGAAAGTTGCTGGGCCAGTGGATACACATATACAATAAGAAAATAAAATGTGCATACATATAAACAAGGAAATATGTAAACATAATGCAGACATCAATAATACCCAGCATGTACTGGCATAAAACAAGCATCAATATAGCCCAAAACCTGCCGTAGGCACACATGAGGGCGCTAGCATTTTCCGCAGTGCCTTTTCCTGTTTATTATACTCAGTATCATTTACTTTAGATCTATTACTGCTAAAGGAACTAATTCAGCACCCCCCTCTGGCAGTCATATATACAGTGGGGATCGAAAGTTTGGGCACCCCAGGTAAAAATTTGTATTAATGTGCATAACGAAGCCAAGGAAAGATGGAAAAATCTCCAAAAGGCATCAAATTACAGATTAGACATTCTTATAATATGTCAAAAAAGTTAGATTTTATTTCCATCATTTACACTTTCAAAATTACAGAAAACAAAAAAATGGCGTCTGCAAAAGTTTGGGCACCCTGCAGAGTTAATATCTTGTACTGCCCCCTTTGGCTTGTAAACGCTTTTTGTAGCCAGCCAAAAGTCTTTCAATTCTTGTTTGAGGTATCTTTGCCCATTCTTCCTTACAAAAGTCTTCCAGTTCTTTGAGATTTCTGGGCTGACTGTCACGCACTGCTCTATTAAGGTCTATGCATAGATTTTCAATTATTTTCAATTATATCGCTGTACGATATATAGTTTTTAAAATACAACCATTTGAAGAAGGACAAGTATTCAAAAAGGGCAAGAATCTCTGGTCTGTGCTTAGAGATTGCATATAAACATTGGTTTCCTAGGAAACGCTGAGGTGAATTATAACTCCTCCCACACAGCTGTGAGGTGAATTCTAGCTCCTCCCACGCAACGCTGAGGGGATTTGGCTCTGTTTTTTTGGCTCTGCGTAACTTCTGCATACTAGCATACTCTGCATATAGCAACCAGTCCATATAAACCGTCATTGGCAACCAGTCCATAGCAACCAGACCATAGCAACCCTCCATAGCAACCATCCATAGCAACCCATCCATAGCAACCCGTCCATAGCAACCCGTCCATAGCAACAGTCCATAGCAACCCTCCATAGCAACCAGTCCATAGCAACCAGTCCATAGCAACCGTCCATAGCAACCAGTCCATAGCAACCAGTCCATAGCAACCATCCAAAGCAACCAGTCCATAGCAGCCAGTCCATAGCAACCCTCTATAGCAACCAGTCCATAGCAAACAGTCCATAGCAACTGTCCATAGCAACCATCCAAAGCAACCAGTCCATAGCAAACCGTCTATAGCAACCCTTCATAGCAACCAGTCCATAGCAACCAGTCCATAGCAACCCTCCATAGCAACCAGTCCAGAGCAACCATCCATATCAACCAGTCCATAGAAACCAGTCAATAGCAACCAGTTTTTGATGGGGCAAATAGGATGGTGCAGGTTTGATGGGGCAGTTTTGATGGGGCAGTTTTTGATGGGGCAGTTTTTGATGGGGCAATGGATCGACACAGTGTTGGATCACATTTACATCTCCAGGGGCACTGTCTCCAGTCAGGAGTATTGGTGGAGGCAAGAACACGTCACACAATTTCCCCAGAAATTGTATCTTTTCTAGTTATTGTTGTCCTTTTTGAACAATATTCTTTACTATGTTTATAGATATTTGGACCGCATACTTAGTCACCATTCTTCAATCCATGAGGGGGAGGGGTTAAGACACTGTGCATCTTTTGTTAAGGTATGTTAACCATCAGTACATATCTACCTCTTATAACTGCGTATATAATGTCCTATTTCTGAAATAGATTACTTTGTTATCAGATTGGGAACCTATAGACTTGCACCTTTGTGTCCCTATACCTAGTTACATCTTGGGTAAGATCTTGTGTAGCCCCTGTAATCAAACTGTTATATTAATTCTTATCATGTTATTGTTATAACTATATCTGCTTTTGTCTTTATAGAAATAAAAAAAGGCTATGATTACTCTTTAATATAAATATACAAGCAGAAGCATATTCCGCAAAATCTGTCGAGCGGATATACAAATGATCTGTGATATTTTCAAAGTGTTAGCCATTTATTGTTATTGCATCTGTGTGTTCTGACCATTATAGAGCAATTGTGTGTCTTATGGTGACACAAACTGTCCTATTTTCTATATGTATGTCCCCGTTTTTAAATAAGTATTTTTTGTAATAAATATTATATTTTTATACTTACGTTGTGTGTGTGTAAAGTCTTTGTACGGGGTACCATAAAAGTCCATACTAGCCTCAACCAAATGCCCCCTTTTGAATTATTCTAGGACGTAGGTACTTTCTAATAATTTTACATATAATATCCTGTAAAAAGTTTCATACTCCATTAACTATGGTCATCAAAACAAATGGAGATTGTAAATATATCCTATGGGCAGCAATATAAACCTGGCAGGGATTCTAATTCCTCCTACTCTATCAAAAAATGGTTTAAATTCAATTTAACAAGGATTTAATGTTTATCTCTTATTTTTTCTAACATATAATGCTTGCCAGAGAGCCAAAAAGGTACAGGTACGTTGCTTAAAATTAGCAGTCTTTGTAATTCTCCCTCGCTTTCTGTCTTGGAGACAATGTCAACAAAGGCAAAAAGAGGGGCGAATTTACCAAGCAGGGCTACAGACTGCAATAAAAACCCAATCAAATGAATACATTTCACCCTTGGCCATAAAACACAGGTACTACTGTCACAAAGAAAAACACCAGATTCCAGTTTGATTCTGAATCTTTACTAGAGGTTCATTATATCAGTGTAATATTTGTCAAGGGTTCCATTCTGGTACTATCAAGTCTCTGAAACATTACCTACTGGAACTCTAATAAGGCATCAAATCGAAACCTGGTGTGCCTGGGGTGCTTGCATTTCTTCTTGGAAAATCCGACACAGAGTTCAACCCTTCCAGTGGTGGTGTGTCCATAGAGGGCGCAAGAGCGCCGCCCCCTCTCGCTCCTGCACCGCCACTGAAAACAATACATAGATTCATGCATTGCATGTATCTATGTATTGTCGCGGCTGCCGCCTACTATTCAGATGGCTGGCCCCCTGGCGAGCGCCGGCCATTTGAATAACGGCAGCTGGTTGGCTGTAGAAGCGTCTATCAGAGCCAGCCTGAGGGCTGTAATCGGCTTCCAAGTAGTTAACCAGGGGACGCACGGGGTGTGCATTCCTTGGTTAACACTGACACGCATCTCAGCCAATCAGGTTCACCAGATCTGGTTACCGGTAACCTGATTGGCTGAAGCGACATCGAGGGCGGGACTACATCAAGGGATCGTGGAGGAGGATCCGATGATGGCTGACCAAGAAAGGTAAGTGGGAGGGGGCAATCTGGCAGGGGGATGGGGCAATCTGGCGGCATTTTAGGGGCAAACTGGTGGCAATTGATGGGCACAGTGGCTGCGTTTGGCATGGCACAGTGGTGATAATTAATGGGCACAGTGACAACAATGGCATGGCACAGTGGCTGCATTTGGCATGGCACAGTGGTGACAATTGATGGGCACAGTGGCAACAATGGCATGGCACAGTGGCGACAATTGATGGCATGGCACAGTGGCGACAATTGATGGGCACAGTGGCGACAATGGCATGGCACAGTGGCTGCATTTTGGAATGGTACAGTGGCGACAATTGATGGGCACAGTGGCGACAATGTCATGGCACAGTGGCGACAATTGATGAGCATAGTGGCGACAATTGATGGGCACAGTGGCGACAATTGATGGGCACAGTGGCTGCGTTTGATGGCATGGCACAGTGGCGACAATTTTATGGCACAGTGGCAACAATTTTATGGCACAGTGGCTGCGTTTTAAGGGCACAGTGGCTGCGTTTGATGGGCACAGTGGCTGCGTTTGATGGGCACAGTGGTGGCAATTGATGGGCACAGTGAGGCTGCAATTGTTTTTTTTTTTTTTTCGTTTGTACCCCCCAAAAAATTTGAGTACCAGCCGACACTGAACCCTTCCCTATTCTATTCAAATATAAACTGCAACTGTTTGTTGCTTTTACACATTAAACACATACATGAATCCACAAATACCCACATCTACACCTACATGTATACTTGCAAAGAAATGAAGATACAGCAAAAGCAGATAGTAAGTGATGTTTTATGATTGTTAGGCTCATGATTTTACCATTTTCAATTACATTTATATTATGTTATGTTTTATTGTAGTCTTGAAGGGGAAGTTAATTTGACCCCCCAAACGCATTGGCTGGCACAATACCAATAAATTAAAATGGGCGCTTATCTTTTGGTCTGGCACTCCATCCATGTATGCACATTTTATTCTGGTATACGGACTAGTTTAACCACTTGAGACCCGCGCTGTAAACGAAAGACATCCACAGCGTGGCTCTCAACTGCCGGGTGGACATCCCTGGACATCCTTTTATGTGCATTCCCCGCGCGCATCGCTGGGAAAAACTGTGCCTGTCGCATCGCTGAGATGCCAATGCGCATGCCTGGTGGCCGCGATGTCCGCCAGGTACCCGCGATCGGCAGTGGCAGCAGGGACGTGGAGCTCTGTGTGTAAACACAGAGCTCCACGTCCTGTCAGGGAGAGAGGAGACCGATGCTGTGTCCCTTGTACATAGGGACACAGCATCGGTCACCTCCCCCAGTCAGTCCCCTCCCCCCACAGTAAGAATCACACCCAGGGAATACATTTAACCCCTTCCTCACCCCCTAGTGTTAACCCCTTCCCTGCCAGTCACATTTATACAGTTATCAGTGCATTTTTATAGCACTGATCGCTGTATAAATGTGAATGGTCCCAAACAAGTGTCAAAAGTGTCCGATATGTCCGCCGCAATATCGCAGGCCTGACAAAAAAAATAAAAAATCGCAGATCGCCGCCATTACTAGTAAAAAATAAAAAACAATTCAAAAAATCTATCCCCTTTTGCGCAAACCAATCAATAAACGCTTATTGCGATTTTTTTTAACAAAAAAATGTAAAAGAATACGTATAGACCTAAACTGAGAAAAAAATAGTTTTTTTTAACAAAAATTGGGATATTATTATAACAAAAAGTTTAAAATATTGTGTATGTTTATAGCGCAAAAAAATAAAAACCGCAGAGATGATCAAATACCACCAAAAGAAAGCTCTATTTGTGGGGAAAAAAATGATAAAAATATAATTTGGCTACAGTTTTGTATGACCGCGCAATTGTCATTCAAAATGTGTCAGTGCTGAAAGCTGAAAATTGGTCTGGGCAGGAAGTACGTGCCCAGTAATGAAGTGGTTAACAGACCAAATTAAAGTAAATAAGAACTGATCATTGTTAGGGTTTTATACACTTCATAATAAACACAAGCACCAATTAGACTTTTAGTCTTTGAAACAAATACTTACTTGTTATGGTTGACATATATACCTGTTTGGTTTGCCACAACCCATTGATAAAACAATTGCATGGTAATATAATTGACATGAGATTCACTGCCTATCATTGTACGGTGGATAAGGATTCTAAAGTCTTCATCAAGTAAATTGCAATCTCGAGCAAAAACATATGTACAGTTGCCAGTAGCGGAAAAATAATGTCCATCAAATGTTTTATAGTGTCCATTTCCCCAAGTGCTGCAGACATTTTCGTTATTGGTTGTCACTGGAAGAGAACCATACGTATCGATTAGTGATCATGTTTTGTAGTGTTGTATTAAATTCTCTATACCTACCTACCCCCTTTCGAGTGGCTGTGTGTGCTGGGGGTCAGATGCTAGCTAAATTTATTGCAGCTTGCTGTGCACACATTGGATACAGTTAATTTTGGGAATACATACTGGATATTCATGAAACATATACATGTGGAGCAAGAAGAGTGCTCAGAGGGCTGAACAGCATTAGGCCTCGTACACACGGCCGAGGAACTCGACGTGCCAAACACATCGAGTTCCTCGGCCAGTTCAGCACTGAAGCCGCCGAGGAGCTCGGCGGGACGAGAGCTCCCATAGAACAACGAGGAAATAGAGAACATGTTCTCTATTTCCTCGCCGAGCTCCTCGTCGGCTTCCTCGGCCGAAAGTGTACACACGGCCAGTTTCCTCGGCAGAATTCAGCGAGAAACTCGGTCGGAAGCTGAATTCTGCCGAGGAAACTGGTCGTGTGTACGGGGCCTTACAAACAATTAATGGTAGGAATTACAAATTGGAAAGTAATTTAAATGTGCCACAAACATTACTGATAAACGAAGAAGATAAACAATGTCAGGTTTTCAAAAGTCAATTTAGCAAGTCTGTGGAAAGCGAATTATGATATGTTAAAGTGGAACTTCCCCCAAAAGGGGAGGTTCCGCTTGTTTGTATCCCACCCTCCACTGCCATAAATGGGTCTTTTGTTGCCAGCGGTTTAGACATTAATGGCTGTGTGTTGAGTTATTTTGAGGGGACAGCAAATTTACACTGTTATACAAGCTGTACACTCACTACTTTACATTGTAGCAAAGTGTGATTTATTCTGTGTTGTCCCATGAAAAGATCCCATTCACGTTGGCCCTCACAGTAAAACACAAGAGGGTTGATGTACTAAAACCGGAGAGTGCAAAACCTGGTGCAGCTTTGAATAGAAACAGCTTCCAGTTTTCTTTTTTTTTTTTGTCAAAGATTAATTGAACAAGTTGAAGATCGAAGCTGATTTTCTACCATGTACATCTGCACCAGATTATGCACTTTCTAGTTTTAGTAAATCAGCACCAAGGTTTTACTGTGTCGGCAGCTGTCAGTGGAAGATCTGGGAAGTGACATGTGATTGAGCTCTGGTGAGTCAGTGTGCTCTGGTCTGTTGTGGAAAAAAGCATAAACATTTTTCCGCACCACACGGCTCAATGCTATTTGTTTTCCCTTGCAGTGACTGGTGTTTATGGGGAGGTGCAGCGTGGTGAGACGACATTAAGCATTCAGGCCTCATACACACGATAGAATAGCCAGAGGACAATGGTCTGAAGGACCGTTTTCATCGGTCCAAACCGATCTTGTGTAGGCCCCATAGGTTATTTAACCTTAGGTTAAAAAAATGAGAACTTGCTTTAAAATTTAATATAATGGACTGGTAACTGATAGGTCAAAACCTATCGTTAGTATGCAAAAGCATCGGTTAAAAACCCGCGCATGCTCAGAATCAAGTCAACGTATGCTTGGAAGCATTGAACTTAGTTTTTTTCAGCACGTCGTTGTGTTTTACGTCACCGCGTTCTGACACGTTCGTTTTTTTAACTGATGGTGTGCACGCACAATGGACCATCAGTCAGCTTCATAGGTCAACCTAAGACAACGGTCCTTCAGACCGTTGTCCTCTGGTTAACCTATCGTGTGTACAAGGCCTCAGAGTCCAGTTGAAGAAAACAGATCTGTATTGAAATTGAAGTTCAGTAATGCACAGCTAGCCTGACAGGAAGACAACCTGACAAGGCATACTCACAAAATATACAGCGATGATTCGTAGCAGAAGGTCTGAGGTGTTTTTTTACAGCGTCTGTCTCAAGGGGGCGGAATGCAGCCTGGCAGGTCTGTACCCAAGTGAGGAGGCTTCGAGGAAGGATGGCATGTCCCTGCAGTTTCCTTACTCATTTGGAACCTCTCCCTAAAGTTAAGTACTGTTCCAGACAGGTGGGTGACCTGTCTCTAATCTATCCACACGTGAAATGCATGCCAAACCCAGTAGTCAGGGCCTTAAATAGACTCTGACTGACCTAAGATGGCCGTCAAGGTCATGTGGGATGCCAGCATCCAATTGGGTACTGCCTCTTTGTGACCAAAGAGATCATAGAGGAACATGGTTTCTCTCGACATTTTAGCTACAGATGTGCCCCACCTGCAGTGGAGAAAATAGATCGCACCTGCATACATGTTGATCTCATGGAGAAAAACGCCAGTCACCACACTAGTGTGAACAAGCCCTAAATCAGTTCCAAGATCATGTTGTCCCTTGAGCGAAATATTTTTTTTTAAATATTACTATTAAAGTCAAAAATGGCTATCAATAACAACTGTATCATCACTTTTGAAGGAAATGTGTGCTTTGCCCAAGCAGGGGGAAGAACCAGGTTCCTTTAATGTCCCAGCCCACCCTAGCAGCTCACATCCATCTTTCCTATGCTACCCCATTGTTCTATTCCACCCAAGGAGGAGGAAACTGTGGGGCCATTCAAAGATAGCAGCATGCCTTGCGCATTGGGAAGCCGGCTGTGAAGCTGCAGGGAGTCACAGCTCCCACAGTCAACATGACAGCGTCAGGGACCCAAAGACCAGTAACAAACCAGGTCGAGGTGAGGACATCTCTGGATCCCTGGACAGGTAAGTGTCTCTTTATTAAATGTGAGCAGCTACAGTATTTGTGCTGCTGACTTTTTATTAAAAAATAAGGGCCAAATCCACAAAAGAGATACTCCGGCGTAAGCCGTCGTATCTCTGGTTCTAACTTTGGAACTAATCCTCAGAAGCAGTTTTCCTAAGTTAGGCAGAAGATCCGACATCTGTAAGGGACTTACACTGCCGGATCTTAGGATGCAGTACCGCATCCGCCACTGGGGGCATTTCGAGTCGAAATGCCTCTGCTAGTATGCAAATTAGCACTTAGGGCGATCCTCAAAGCTTTTGTGCCTAGTTTTTTCGCCGTAAGTGTTAGTTTGCCTGGTGTAAAACTAGGGCTGCTTTTACAAAGTGTAAAGTTAGTCACACCTTGTAAAGGCCCATTCAAGCGACGGCATTTGGTATGCATTCCCGAGGGAGAACTCCACGGCAATTTGTAAATTCCAAACCGGCATGGGTTCCCCCCCAGGAGCATACCAGGCCCGTAGGTCTGTTATGGGTTGTAAGGAGACCCCCCCTCCGCCGAAAAATTGACGTAGGGGGTCCCCCTACAATCCATACCAGACCCGTATCCAAAGCACGCTACCCGGCCGGTCAGGAATGGGAGTGGGGACGAGCGAGCGTCCCCCCCCTCCTGAGCCGTGCCAGGCCGCATGCCCTCAACATGGGGGGGTTGGGTGCTCTGGGGCAGGGGGGCGCACTGCGGGCCCCCCCACCCCAGAGCACCCTGTCCCCATGTTGATGAGGACAGGACCTCTTCCCGACAACCCTTGCCGTTGGTTGTCGGGGTATGCGGGCGGGGGCTTATCGGAATCTGGGAGTCCCCTTTAATAAGGGGGCCCCCAGATACCGGCCCCCCACCCTAAGTGAATGGATATGGGGTACATCGTACCCCTATCCATTCACCTGTAGGCAAAAAGTAAAAGTTAATAAACACACAACACAAGGCTTTTTAAAATAATTTATTATTCTGCTCCGGATGCCCCCCTGTCTTCGTTATTAGCTCAATTAGCAGGGGGGGCTTCTTCTTCCACTCTCCGGGGGTCTTCTTCCACTCTCCGGGGGTCTTCTCCGCTCTCCGGGGGGGGTTTCTTCTTCCGCTCTCCGGGGGGGGGCTTCTCCGGACTCCGGGGGTCTTCTTCCATCTTCTCCCCTCTTCCGCTGTTGACTCGGCGAACCCCGGTTCTTCTGCAGCTCTCCGGTGCCTTCTTCTTCAGCGCTGGCTGCCTGCTATGTTTGTGTGTTAGCTCGATTTCAAACAGGCAGCCGGCGCGGTCTTCTGTGACGTCATCTTCTCTTCTGTTCTTCTCCCCTCTTCCGATGTTGCCTCGTCGCCTGTTGTCGCTGTAATGATGGAAGCGCGCCTTGCATCACATTTATATAGGCATCACCGTCCCATCATGCTCCGGCAGGTACCCACGTGGTGGGTGCCTACCCACGTGCACCCACCACGTGGGTACCTACCGGAGCATGATGCCTATATAAATGTGATGCAAGGCGCGCTTCCATCATTACAGCGACAACAGGCGACGAGGCAACATCGGAAGAAAGGAAGAGAAGACCCTGACGCCACAGAAGACCGCGCTGGCTGCCTGTTTGAAATCGAGCTAACACACAAACATAGCAGGCAGCCAGCGCTGAAGAAGAAGGCACCGGAGAGCTGCAGAAGAACCGGGGTTCGCCGAGTCAACAGCGGAAGAGGGGAGAAGATGGAAGAAGACCCCCGGAGTCCGGAGAAGCCCCCCCCCGGAGAGCGGAAGAAGAAACCCCCCCCGGAGAGCAGAGAAGACCCCCGGAGAGTGGAAGAAGACCCCCGGAGAGTGGAAGAAGACCCCCGGAGAGCGGAAGAAGACCCCCGGAGAGCGGAAGAAGAAGCCCCCCCTGGTAATTGAGCTAATAACGAAGACAGGGGGGGCATCCGGAGCAGAATAATAAATTATTTTAAAAAGCCTTGTGTTGTGTGTTTACTACATTTTACTTTTTGCCTACAGGTGAATGGGTAGGGGTACGATGTACCCCATATCCATTCACTTAGGGTGGGGGGCCGGTATCTGGGGGCCCCCTTATTAAAGGGGACTCCCAGATTCCGATAAGCCCCCGCCCGCATACCCCGACAACCAACGGCAAGGGTTGTCGGGAAGAGGTCCTGTCCTCATCAACATGGGGACAGGGTGCTCTGGGGTGGGGGGGCCCGCAGTGCGCCCCCCTGCCCCAGAGCACCCAACCCCCCCAGGTTGAGGGCATGCGGCCTGGCACGGCTCAGGAGGGGGGGGGACGCGCGCTCGTCCCCACTCCCATTCCTGACCAGCCGGGTAGCGTGCTTTGGATACGGGTCTGGTATGGATTGTAGGGGGACCCCCTACGTCGATTTTTCGGCGGAGGGGGGTCTCCTTACAACCCATAACAGACCTAAGGGCCTGGTATGCTCCTGGGGGGGGGAACCCATGCCGGTTTTTTCGTTGAAAATTGGCATGGAGTTCTCCCTCTCAGGAATGCATGCTGAGCGACGCTGTCATTTTTTTTTTTAATTATTTGTTTTCCCGGCGCGTCTTTTTTTCACCCGTCGCAACTTTAGTGTCCCGTCGCAATCCACAAAGCCGCCCGGCGTCAATTACGTTCGCGCGATGCACGTCGGGAAAATGACGTCACACGCATGCGCAGTACGGCCGGCGCGGGAGCGCGCCTCATTTAAATTGTAAACGCCCCCCGGAGAGGAGGAACGCCTTACGACGGCGGCACTTAACTTACACGGCTTGAAATTTTTACGTAAGTGCTTTGTGGATCAGGCACTTAGGTAAAAACTTTAAGTCAGTGTAACTTAACTGCTGAAAGTTAAGTTACGCCGCCTGGCTGAGGATTTGGCCCTAAATAACTGAAGAACCCTTTAAGTTCTAAATTGAATTGACACAGTTATGTGAACAAAACTGACAGTACCTTGAGTTTCATCTCCACTTCTGAAGTAATTATTCCCATCACTGCTGGGACGGAAACAGTGATCCCCAAGACCTGTAAAAAGAAAGTGGAAAATGTTCAGTGTTCCAAGCTAACTACAATTTTTCTGTTACTTAAACTATAATACAGTAATTAGAGAAAGCTAAGTAATAAAGAACAAAGTGGATTATGAAAAGCACCATTGCAATTAATATTCTCACTGTTTATACAAGGAAATTGAAAGTAGCATGTAAAGATGAGAACAAGGAAAAAAAACTGGTGCCAGAGGAGCGGAGTAAAAGTGGAACTTCACCCAAAAGGTTCAGCTTTTCCACCTCCTCGCTCATCTACCACCTTTGGACCATTCTTTTGGGAGGAGTGGATACCTAGTTTGGCAGATACCAGCTCCCACTTCCTCCCAGATTGCTAGGTGATCCGAGCAGAAGTTAGGCGACCCTCCCTCTTTGCCCACAGCCTTCTGGGACATTTCATAGGTGCCAGAAGGATGTGGGACCATTCACAGACAAAGCCACTAGGAATCACAGCTGGCTTTCTTTAGTAAACATACCAGTGCCAGAGACCAGTAGACCCTTGAAGAATCAGCCCAGGTGAGGACAGCAACTACAGTATTTGTATCTATTGGCTTTTCATTTTTACTGAAGCTTCTCTTTAAAGAGACTGTGACAATTTAGGAATACTCAAGTACGGGTGTTATTTTTTTTTATATTTTAGTTTTCATTGAATCTCATAAAATGCAGTGGCAAGATGGAAACAGATGCAGTAAACATATTTTTTTGTGATGTCCGAAACACAAACAGTAAATAAACAAATTACATATATCAGATATTGTATTTCATCTTCTTGGTGACAATTACCTATCAACCTAAAGGTTATGCTAATGCCGCGTACACACAACCGTTTTTCCTGTCATGCAAAAAAACAAAGTTTTTCTCGACGTGATTCCTCTCAAGCCTGCCTTGCATACACACGTTCATGAAAAAAAACACTTGAGAAAAGCATGGTGACATACAACACGTACAACAACACGTACAACTGCACTATAAAGGGGACGTTCCATTCAATTGGCGCCACCCTTTAGGCTGCTTTTGCTGATCCTCGTGATAGTAAAGGTTTGGTGAGAGACGATTCACGCTTTTCAACCTCGTGCTTTTCAGTCTGTTACAGCGTGACACATGTGCTATCTCCATTACGAGCAATATTACGAGCTCGCGTCTCATACTTGATTCTGAGCATGCATGTTTTTTTTCCCCCTCGGAAAAGCATACACACGAGCGGTTTCCGCGACAAGAAAAAGAACGATAGGAATAGAGCAGGTTCTAATTTCTTTGCGGGCAGTTTTCTCGTCGAGAAAACTGCTATGGAGCATACACACAACCAGTTTTCATGACCAATCTAAAAAATGGCAGTTTTCTCGTCATGAAAAACGGTCGTGTGTATGCGGCATTATATTAAAGTTTAAAGTGATACTACACAATATCCTTATTCATCAAAACTATCCATACATATCCCCTACTTAGTGGTCCTGTAACCTATTTTTCATAAAATGTTTCTGTTTTTCTGTGAATTCCTGAATCTTTCCTCTACCCTCTTACTTTCCTTTGTTTGGAGCAAGCAATGCTATTGCCTGCACTGCTCTATGCACATTACAGATACCACAGTCCATCATCCATAGTGCATCTTTGGAGCAATCAATACTACTACTACTACTCCTACATGCAGTGAAAATATGGAGAACGGTGGCGCAGTATGGGGGGTGCAGGTGGTGCCGTAGCCCTGGACGCGACATTTTGGGGGGCAAAATTTCGTGCCAGTAGTGTCACTACTGGCTGCTTCCTCTTAATTTTAATTTCCTGTGTCGCCCGAGCTCCGGCCGCCATGTTCAGTGTCCTGCGCCCTGTGATTGGGCGTATGGGGGTCATGTGCGGCGTGGGGCTGGCCTGTCCGTGATCTTGGTTGCTCCTGGAGTCCCGCCTCCTCACATGACCCCCCCATACGCCCAATCACAGTGCGCCAGGAAACACTGAACATGGCAGCTGGAGCACTGGAAAGTGTGAGCTGCTGTCTTCTTCTCCTCCTCCTTCTTCTCCTCCATCCAGACCGATGCAGGACAAGAAGGTGAGGAATGGATAGACACGGACTGGGGGGGGAGGCGCCATATATGTAGTGTCACTGTCAGTATAGGAAGACTGTAGACAGGACAGTATTGTGGTCAGTGTAGTATTGTGGTCAGTGTAGTGTACTGGTTAGTATAGTGGTCAGTGTAGTATAGTGGTCAGTGTAGTATAGTGGACAGTATAGTATAGCGGTCAGTGTAGTGTAATGGACAGTATATTGGTCAGTGTAGTGTGTAATGGTCAGTAAAGGAATCAGGTTGGTCAGTGTTGAAATCAAGTAGGTTAATGTAGTGGTCAGTATAGGAATCAGGTAGGTCAGTGCTATTGTATTTGAAGGGACTTGGGGAGTGCTAAAAGTCTGCAGGTTAGGGGGTGCAAATTACTTGCCTTGCCCTGGGTACTGACAACCCACGCTACGCCACTGATGGAGAACAAACATTGCCTCCCTCTAACAGGAAACCCCAGCAGATTTGGGGGAGGCTGAGAACAAAATAAGCTATTTTTAGAGTTAGGAAAACATACTTGACTAGAATTTTTTTTGTAAACCAGAGTTTAGTGACACTTTAAATATTGGGTATATAAAATTTCCCCAGCCTATTTGTGGTGGGGGTGGGGGGGGGGGGAGTCTAAGGGTGAGAAATAGGGAAGGGAGGAAAAGGGAAATAAACTGAAGAAATAAAAAAGAGGCAGAGGGGATGAGTAGTACCCAAGTATGTTGAGGGTGTGGGTCTCCAGACAGTAAATAGAATCCAGCCTTGAGTAATTAGATAGATGGCATTTGGAGTTTGGCTGAAGGTAGGTTCACTACTGTCCCAGCCCCAAATCTGAAGATCCCCATGCTCTTACTGATGAAAACCCATCCTGTTCCTGATTTCTAGCAGACTCTCATGACGCGTACACACGACCGTTATTCATGTCATTGAAAAAAACAACGTTTTTCTCGACTTGATTCCTCTCAAGCCTGCCTTGCCTACACACGATCGTGAAAAAAAAAACCGAGCAAAGCGCGGTGACATACAACACGTATGACGGCACTTTAAAGGGGAAGTTCCATTCGAATGGCGCCACCCTTTGGGCTGCCTATGCTAATTTCCTCATCTCATAACTTGCTTCTGAGCATGCACGTTTTTTCCCCCTCGTTAAAACGTACACACAACCGTTTTTCATGACGTTAAAAACAACGAGAAAAAATAGAGCAGGTTCTACATTTTTAACGCCATTTTTCTCGTTGAGAAAAATGCTCTGGAGCCTACACACAACCGTTTTTCATGACCAATTTAAAAATGGCATTTTTCTGATCATGAAAAACGGTCGTGTGTACGCGGCATCAGACACAGCTTTAAAAAAACTGGCTAGTGGCAAGACAGGTTTAATTAGCAATAATACACAGGCAGGTGTTTTCATAGAAGAGTAAGGGCTCCTTTACATGGGCAGCCAGAGGGCTGTAATACGGGCAGTTGAACCGCTGTTTTACCATCCTAGCTAGATTTTACTATTGCAGCTGAACAGAGATGTACACATGCGGTGGCCACCATGTTTTGCTTTACAGCCTTGCCAATTTTAACCTGACTTGCAGAGTCAATAAGAGCTAGTAGTAACCATGAGCCTAATGCTTGGCTTGCAGTAGTAGTGAGGTATTTTAATACAGACATTCAGAAGGTGGCCCGCCAGCTGTTTAGGAGGTAATGGTGACAACTTTTGAATGTCTGCTTTTTTTGATCCAATGGTATTTACCTTCTTCTGAAAAGGATTCAATCACAGATCACTTTGAAGAGGTTGTTATAAGGTAGTTACATTCAGGGCTGTCTTAATGCATGGGCACCCCTGGGCACTGCACAGGGACCCTAGGTGCATGGGGGGCCCCATGATAATCTTGCATTACATCATAATTGCCAACTGTCCTGGATTTGCCGGGGTAGAAATGTTTTTTATTAAGCTGTCCCAGGATGGCAAGGATTTTATTTAAAGTACTAATAAATATATGTTTAATTCTATCAACTATTTATACTTTAATTTTTGAGAGTAGGTGCGTAAATTGGGGCAGGCTGGTAGGTGCCCCAGTGCATTACTTTGCCCAGGGGCCCATGATGCTATTAAGATGGCCCTGGTTACATTACAGACAGAAGAGATGCCCTGGATACAGATAGTACCATAGACAACATGCTGGCGATCCCTGTCTCAGATTTATCCTGATTTGGCAGTGTACACCTCTAATTAACCGTGTGAATGAGTGTCAGCCTACAGGTGATACAGCCGTGTAAAATATATGCTATGACAGCCCTCAAAATTTCCACTTGGCATTTGGCGAGTGGATTTAAGCTGGGGGCGAGTGAAAACAGTTCTGCATGACCAACAGTCCAATCTGTGCCTACACTTAGAGCCACGCTGCGACTGGCGGCCGAAGAGGAAAGGTGCATGCCCAGGAAAAGTAGTCGGGTGAGCCACACACATGCAGAGCAGTACACAGGTGCTCTCCTTACAATTCTCGTTAAGCCATGGGACCTGATAGTATGACCTCTCTGAGCCTCGTTTCCTAACCTGACCAATGTAGCTGGAGAGCAGAGAGCAGGAAGGAACAAGTGAGCTGGAGGACTGCGATTATCACCACTCTGGGTGTCCCAGGTAGGCAGTGCAGCACAGCGCTCACCAAGAGTTGCCCTGACAAGAGAGCGGCAGTATGCTGTGCGTTGTCAGTGTGCGCTGTGTTGTGGTGTCAATGGCTATGCAGGTGTGTGAATCTCGGTGCTGGATTGTACTCCCTCCCGCTGTGCTACAGCTCCTCTCCTCACTGCCCGACAATGAAAGGGGGAAGTGGGGACATGCAAGTGTGGAGCCGCACACAGGGGCTCCTGATTATAAGAGTGGGTAGAATAGGAGAGGGAGAGAGAGAGGAGGATGGATGGGGGTTGCAGAGGAGACAGCAAGAGAATGGGGGAAAAGACCTGGTTCTAGAGAGAAGGCAGAGGAGGAAGAGGGAGTCTTGTACAAAAGAAGAGGGAGAGCTATATTTGCAGAAGTAAAAAAGTCCATGTCCCCTCTGGTTTGCCCCAGTGCCATGTCCCTCTGGTTTGCCCCAGTGCCCTGTCCCTCTGGTCTGCCTCAGTGCCCTGTCCCATTTTGTTAAAGTTGTTGTTGGTAATATTTAATTATGTAACTTGATTCGGCATAAAACATTTAACAGTGTCATTCCAAGAGATAATCTACAAGGGCGTTTTTAGGGGCGGGCAGTGTATGGGTTAGGTGAGGCCACTGGTGGCGAGTAAATCTTGAGGCCTGGCTAGAAGCTCAGGGCTTGAAATTTTGAGCCCTGTGCTATGACACAATTCTCTTACATGTTACCCAAAAACCTATGCACAAGGACAGCTATAATGGCAAATGAACATAAAAATGATTATGCACATAGATGTGGAGGAGAAGATGATGCAATTTGTGAGGCTACTTATGCAGATATCTTCCCCACTTAACATACCCTGTCTAACAGCACATTCAACACTTTCATCTTTTGAACTGGCTACTACTAAAGAGGCTACAAAACGTTTCTCAAATGCTCACCTTACCAATTGTCCCCTTGATACTATTCTCTCGCAACTACTGCGGTCACCCTCTTCTTCTATTCAATGCGCTCTCACTCACTTCTTTAAACTCTCCCTATCTACTGGCACCTTCCCCTCCCCTCCAGAACATGCACAGATCACCCCCATACTTAAAAAGCCCTCACTGAACCCCACCAACCTGAACAACAAAGTGTTTGTAACCCCCAAAAAAAAGAGATCTTGTTTCCACACAGCTTCCCCGTTCTTCACTGTGGCGCTGTCATTGATTGTGTGTTCTCAAAAATAGGTAGAAGAATACGTATCGGCCTAAACTGAGGAAAAACATTTTTGTTTTATATATTTTTGGGGGGTATTTATTATAGCAAAAAGTGAAAAAAATTATTTTTTTTTCAAAATTGTCGCTCTATTTTTGTTTATAGCGCAAAAAATAAAAACTGCAGAGGTGATAAAATACCACCAAAAGAAAGCTCTATTTGTGGGAAAAAAAGGACACCAATTTTTTTGGGAGCCACGTCGCACGACCACACAATTGTCAAAGTGAGGCAGTGCCGAATGGCAAAAACTGGCCAGGTCCTTTACCTGCCTAAAGGTCCGGGTCTTAAGTGGTTAAAGGAATATTACATTTTATTGTTTCACTTTAAAAATTATTAATATCACTGCTCCTGAAAAAAAGGCAGTTTTTAAAACTTTTATTTGCATTGATACATTTCCCCTGGGGCAGGACTCGGGTCCCCATACACTTTTTATGGCAATAACTTGCATATAAGCCTTTAAAATTAGCACTTTTGTTTTTCATGTTAGTGTCCCATAAACTTTAACTGTGTTTCGCGGCTTTCGAATTTGCCGCGAACACCGCATAAAGTTTGCTGTTTGGCCCGATACACCCAATGTCAAAACTTACGCTCGACTTGAACATCGGCCTCATCACTACTGCCTAGATCACCAGGTGAAAACAGAGGGGGAAAGCCTAAACAAGAAACCTAATGCAGCCACCACATTAAGCAATATATTACATTTTTGGTTTTGGGTTTATTACCACTTTAAGAGGGTAAATGATTACAATGTGTAAATTTATCAAAGGTAACTCCAATAACTGTGATAAACCCGGTGTGTCAACCCGGGTCGGCAGCAGCTTTTTATGTAAGATATTTGCGCTTTTACCTATGGTTATTGTTTATTTCACATTAAAATACTACACTATTAGAGCTTAATTTATCATAGCTCGACCCTACTGAGAAGTGCTTTTGGATGTGGATATTAGGCCAAGTCCTTATGCTTGCTGTGAAAATACTTATTCACTTTGGAAGGTGTTGAATTTCCTCTGCATCACTTTTTCTCTATACTTGATTTCTGGCTTGAGACTTAGGCCCCGTACACACGACCGAGTTTCTCGGCAGAATTCAGCCAGAAACTCGGTTCAGAGCTGAATTCTGCCGAGAAACCCGGCCGTGTGTACACTTTCGGCCGAGGAAGCCGACGAGGACCTCGGCGAGGAAATAGAGAACATGTTCTCTATTTCCTCGTTGTTCTATGGGAGAACTCGGCCCACCGAGCTCCTCGGCGGCTCCAGGACTGAACACGCCGAGGAACTCGATGTGTTTGGCACGTCGAGTTCCTCGGTCGTGTGTACGGGGCCTCACTGTATACAGAGGATTTATTTTACTGATGGACACTTGCACAGTTATTCTTTGCTGAATCAGCATTTTATTTATTGAAAAATTGGCGTTACACACTTTATTTTTCTTTCTATCAGTTCAGTAATTTCTTTGTGCAACATTGACCCCTGTCCTCTACCGTACCACAGGGACCCCTGCCCTCTCTCTGCCAATGGTGCCCCTGTCCTGTATCCTCCCATCAATGACCCTTGTTCTCTCTCTTACAAGTGATAACCCCTATCCTCTCTCTTGCCAGCGGTGACCCTGTCCTTTCTCCTGCTAGCAGTGATCCCTGTTTTCTCTCCTGCTAGTAGTGACCCCTGACTTCTCTTCTGGCAGTGGTGACCTCTGCCTTCTCTCCAGCCTGCAGTGACCCCATTCTCTGTCCTACTATTGGCAACCCCTGTCCTTTGCCCTGCCACAGTGACCCCTGTCTTTTGTCTTGCCATCAGTGTCCCCTATCCTCTTTCCTGTGAGCACTGACCCCTGTCCTCTGTCCTGCCAACATTGACCCCTGTCCTTTGTCCTGCCAGCGATGATGTCTGTCCTTTCCCCTGCCAGTGGTGACTTCTGTCATCTTTCCTGCCAGTGGTGACCCATGCTCTCTGTCCTGCCAGCGATGATCTTTGTCCTCTGTCCTGCCAGAGGTGACCCTGTTCTCTGCCCTGCCAGTAGTGACCCCTGTTCTCTTTCCTGCCTGCCTGCTGAGTTCTGTCCTTCATTTTGCTTAGCCCTGTCCTTCATCCTGCTGAGCCCTGTCTGCTCCCCTGCTGACCCCTGTCCTTGACTCAGCTGACCCCTATCCTCAGCCATGCTGACCCCTGCTCTCTGTCATGCTGATCCATGTCTTCTGCACTGCTGACCCCTGTCCTCCCCCTGCTGACCGCCATCCTCCACACTGCTGACCCTTATCCTCGGCTCAGCTGACCCCTGTCTTCTGCCCTGCTGAATGCTGTCTTTTTCCCTGCTGCACCTGTCCTCTACTCTATTGATCCCCAGTACACTGCATTACCAATTCCTGTGCACTCCTATGCTATCTTCCCATCCTTTGCCCTGCTGACCCACTGTATGCTGCCCTGCGGACCCCTGTAAACTCTCCTACAAACTAATAGCCCTGGTACACTGCCATATAAACTGCTGACCCTATCCTCTGCCCTGCCGAGCCTCTGTATATTAACCTGATGACCTCCCATCCTCTCCTCCCCTTGAGATTTTTACTGCACCCCCACATCAGACAAGCTAGATCCAGCCCTGTGGCCAATGTGAATTTGTTATGTGCATCTATTTTACACACACACACGCAAATTAGCTCAGTAGGTCACTGAAATGCTGAAAGTGTAGTTTAGTTTTAGATTCCACTGAAAAAAGGTAGCATGCTAAAACAGGGCAAGAAATGCAAACTCATTTACCTTTTATTGAACCAGACTGTAAATGTTCTATTCTCCTGTTCATAATATGTGTAATGGAATAGACTGTGTACCTATAACCTATTTACTTAATCACTCAATAAACTATTACTTAAAGAGTTTGGTGTCATCATGCCCCAGAAGCTAAGCTGGTGTTGAAGGGCAGCACAATCCACTACAAGATTGATCTGGATTGATTTACCAAAGGAGGTTGTTCACCTATCAAAGTGAATGTTCACTTTTGCAAAATAAATTTTAGTTAATAGGATGAAGATGTATTATTTTAAATGGCCAGTCATGTGCACAAGGAAAAATAACAAACTTATTTTAGATTGGATATTTAAAGTGAACACTTCTTTTTTATTAATATTATTATTATTAGTATTATTAATAAAATACAGGATTTCTATAGAACCATCATTATTACATACACATTATTTACTACCCCTCACACTTCAGAGTGAACATAGTTTGATTGACTAAAACTGGAGAGTGCAAAATCTGGTACAGCTGTGCATGCTAGCCAATCAGCTTATAACTTCAGCTTTTTAAATAAAGCTTTGACAAAAAAACTAGAAGCTGATTGGTTTCTATGAAGAGCTGCACCAGATTTTGCACTCTCCAGTTATAGTAAATGAATCCCACAGTTTGCTAAGTGAGCAGCCTTTTATCCCTTAGTGAATCTATCCTATAGCTTGTAGAGCAGTCATCTAATAAACAATATAATCTTCAAATGAACCACATGAATGTTGATATCAATCTATCAAATTAATAGAAAGCCCTGAATTATGTTGCGAGATATTATATAGTTAGGCTCAAAAAGAAAATAAAAGACGCAAATAAGCCCTTTGCTTGCAAAATTACATCATTAAAACAAAAAAAAAACATAAATGTCAAACACTGACAAACTATTGATTGATCTGATCTGTTAACTTCTAGCCAAAACCCCTACTTTTTAGACTGAAAACCCTGCATTACAAACAATACTAGAAGTTTGATGATAAAGGCAGGGGCTCACTAACTAGAAGAATTAACCCCTATACTTAAAGTGGTTGTAAAGGCAGAAGTTTTTTTTCATCTTAATGCATTCTATTAGGATAAAAAACCTTCTGTGTGCAGCAGCCCCCCTCATCCCTCCTAATACTTACCTGATCCTCGTCTGCCCGGGACTTTCCCACCTGAGACACAGAAGCGGCGCTATTGGCTCCCGCTGCTGTCAAAGTCAGTCAGCCAATCAAGGAGAGAAAGGGGGCAGAGCTGAACCACGGCTCTGTGTCTGAATGAACACATAGTTAACAGAGCTTTGGATCAGCTTGGGTGCCCCCATAGCAAGCTGCATGTGGTGGGGCCATTTAACAGGAGGGAGGGGCCAGGCGTGCCAGCGAGGGACCTGAGAAGAGGCAGTTTGAGGCTGTTCTGTGCAAAACCACTGCACAGAGCAGGTAAGTATAACGTGTTATTTTTAAAGAAAATAAAACAAGACCCTAGTATCACTTTAAAGTGATTCAAATTTTTTTTTATATAAATATAACACACATGTTATACTTACCTGCTCTCTACAATAGTTTTTGCACAGAGCAGCCTCCTTCCTCCCCTTCTGGGGTCCCCCACTGGTGCTTCTGGCTCCTCCCCCTGCCAAGCACTCCCCTCATAGCAAGATTCTTGCTCTGGGGCACTCGTGCATGTTCACTGCCAAGCTAGATCTGTGTGTCTGCTCTGTGTTCACTGGCTGTGATTGAGAACAGCAGGAGCCAATGGGTCCTGTTACTGCTTCTCTATCCAATGAGGAAAAGGGCAGCTGCTCTCATGCACATTGCTGGATAGAGCTCAGGCTCAGGTAAGTATTTAGGGGGGCTGGGGGGGGGCACTGCATGCAGAAGGTTTATTTTTGCCTTAAAGCAGTACCTTTAAAGTGGTAGTAAACTCTGCTTGTTTGTTTATACCTACAATGTCACCGACACACGCGCCCTGCGCTCTCAATGGAATGCATGCCCTCCATTGAGAGATCTGTCCCACAGCCAATTCTCAATGACGTCATTGCGGCACGGTCATTCAAATGGTCGGAGTCCGCAAACCTGGAGGGAAGATTGGGTAAAGCTGGAAGCCCTGTCAGCAGTGACAGCATTTTGTTGGAGAGCTTTGTTTTAAGGTAAGTATTTCATAATGTGCTAATATGGATGCATACTAGCACATGATGCTCTTAATTTGAGGTATTATTATTATTTGTTTTATTTGATGTAAAAAAAAAATATCCCTGTATTTAGTAAAAATGTATTCCACCAACCATCCTTCTGTGCTATGATTGTAACTGTTACTCCATACTTCCGATACAGTCATTTGTCTTTTGGTAAGCTAACCCCTTTCTCTACAGGCATCAATATTTTACAAATATTTTTTAGAGAAATATCACAGTTAAGATGGCTGAATTATTAGGACGAGGAGTTGAGAATTTTTATTTATGACTACTCGCTTCTATTGTTCCATAATGTAAAAAGCTTCTGCACTTGACTGGGTATTTAAAGTGAACAGGGATTTGCTTTTAACATGATTGGGTTGTTTAAGGGAATATTCAGACATTTTTGAGCGCAGATTTTCAAGTCCTTTTCGTAAATGAGCCTAGGTTTGTCTAAGCCTGTCATTCTTATCACATGAAGGTCTTTTCAATATATATTCAGCATGAAAACCATTTAGTAAGCTATACCATAATAATCTGCATTCTAAATATTGCCCCTAAATTCTAATACCAACAGTACAGTTTCCAAACGTTATATTCTATTGGTAAATTGCAGCTAAAATTAAATATAATGTACCTGTCTTCAAATCGGCAACAACCTGTAAAAATAAGGTATAAATAATATCTTTACAATGTTACAGTATTCAAAAAAAGTTGTTTTTTCACTTACCATTCTTGCCAACAATCATTGTGATTAGGAAAATCCATGTGGGAATGAGCAGACCCATTCTGCTTCTAGCCTGGTTGTGCAGACCTCAGCTGAACTGAGGAATAGTAAATGTCTTCTCTGGAGGAGTCTTTTATGGCTTCCATGGTGGGCGGGTCCTCTGGGTTTCGAGGTTCGTCATGGAAAATTTTGATTGGATAAAAAAAGCCAAGCCTTGCTGTGATTTTAGTTTATTGCATTTTAATTTTGTTTTGTCTATTTAGCTATCTATAGCATTGTAATTTTTTTTTGTCTATTTAGCTATCTTTATGGTTGATTGGACATTCATTCACTCAAATAAGATATTGTTTTCTAAACACAGTTTACAAAGGTATAGCAGTGTCCCTAAAATAAGGAACCTAAAAGATCTAGCCCACATATATTCAGAAAGATTTTTTTATTTTTTTTATCTCAAAATAGTATTTTGGTTCCTTATGTTTCATGTGTGCATTTGTTTGGTATATTTTCCTTGTTTTCTTTTCTGTTTTCTTTCCAGCCATCAGTTCTTAGTGATACCAGTGCCAACTCATTGAGCCATACCTGCAATAAACCAAGCAATTGTTATACATTGTACTGGAAATTTCAAGTCTTCTTGGCGTCTCCTCTTAGTTCATATAAAGCAAGCTTCCTTCTATGTCTTGCACGGGTCATACTTTTAATACATATGATTGTACAAAATATGTAGCTTTATTGTAAGGTTATAAAAATAATATTAAAACAGTAATAAACTCAAAATCAAAAAGGTAATATACTGAAGCTTGCCAATTCTTCAATGTGGTAACTGCATTTTTTTTTTTTATGCTTTGTTACCTCTGTTTCACCTGGTGATCTGGCCAGTAAAACACCTCCTGTATTAGAGAGTTCCCCACTCTGGATGAATGAGGACAGTGATACATTTGGAGAGCAACATTGTTAATCCGGGGGAGTGGAGTGTTGGATACACTAGCAGGTTTAGATACACTAATAAATTTAAGCCAAACTCCAGCTCACACTGCAGTTACAGCAACAGTTTTATTTCTTTGGGATAAAGGTTTTACATGAAAACTCATCATTATAAGCACCCCTGTCAGTTGTAAATGATGTGTTTCAACACTCCAACTGCTACATGTGTAGGAGATCTTGTTCTGTTAAAAAATAACAGACTTACTGGCCAGATCACCAGGTGAAAATAAAAGAAAGAAAACTTAAAAAAAAAAGAAAATGAATACAGCCACCACATCTAAGTATTAGTAAGCTGCGATACAAAAATGTTTGCTTTTGGGTTTAAAACTGCTTTAAAGAGTTTTTTGTACTCGATGTGAGGAATCATGTGAAATCCTTTTTTAATTCATCTGCATTTAAGTGGGCATTTTAATTGAATGTACTGTGGGTTCACTGGGTCATTTTTACTTCTTTAGTTATTGTGCTGGATATGTGTAAAGGGGAATCTACAGGTGTATTTTTCATACACATGTCAACAATATTTAAAAAATATATAATTGTATCTTTACAATTCTATAAAAACATAATTTCATACAATACGCAAACAGATTTTGTATGGGAATAGTATGCAGTTGTTCACATGACTCTGGTAGTATAAGTAATAACAACATTTTTCTATATGTTTTTTAAGGAATTGTAAAGAACATTTTGACATATCGATGACATGTACAGTATATAAATATGTGACATCTGTAACCCCAACATTTTAATAGATTGTGCTTTTTAAAATACAAATCAGACATATACATATACCTTCCTGTGCTGCACTGGAGGCTGCCAATGTTTCATTTTAGGGGTCTAAAAAAAAAAAGAGAACAATGTATGGTTTTATCCATGTATGCATTTGGACTATTTTTTTATTTTTGTAGAGAATAACAAATGAAGCTTGATTGGTTACCATGAGAACTTTTTTCTCCTGTTCCTCCAGTTTATATTTATAAATAGCCCCTTTGCTTTTTTGGGGCTTTTTGCATAGTGTGGATATTGGTGCAAAGTGTTGCAATTACTGTAATAAAATTACTGCAATAAAGTGTGAGACATGCATGGCATTCCAGATCCAGTTTGGTAGACCGCCTCAAAAAAAGGAATGCACTTAAAGAGTCTGCAAGCTCCTCGCAAGCTGACTTTTGTAGCCAATATAAGCAGGACTACATTTACCATGCTGTTCTATGACATTTAGAGCACTTCAAGGACTTCCAGACCTAAAATGTATATAAATGTTATCTTATTACAATGTATTATTTCAGTAAACAATGTAATATGCCAATGAAGACATTCTATCTCTGAGTGCTAGTACTTGTAATGCTAAATAAATTCATAAAAAGTAAATAAATTACTTATTTGCAAATGTGCAGTGAAAAAACATGTAGCATAGATCTTGCAAAATCTTCATTGTTTTTTTTTGGTCATTAGCTGTTGCAGAAGGGGATCAAACCTATGGCCTGCAAGTTGCAACCAGAAAGAGCCACAAATCAAAGTTCACACTGTGAGGCAAAGGATCTACAGAAAACCTGTCAAATTCATTCATGGAACGTCTGAAATACAGGAAAGTCACCAAGGAAAATCCATTAATGTAAAATATGTGCATAAACGAATAACCCTTACAGCAAGAAGAAATGGTAAAAGCACAATAAAATGACATACTAATAATGCTGTGGTTATAATGAAGGGTTCCCACTCTCCCTGTTGGATTTATTTTTTGTTTGTTTTATATAATGTCAAATTCAGCAGAAGGGTCTAGAAAAAAACAAAGGTTGACCAGGACTCCTAGGTGTAGAAAAAAAAGTCAGTAACTATGGCAGAAAGACTTTGACATTAGATTATCCAACACATACTGTATAAGGATTTAAATATAAGCCTCTTAATGTAATTAGTAAATAGAGAAAGTTATAGTACCATCATCCTGGAGATCAATTTAGTATAGAATAAGGGCTGGAGGGACCCCAAAGGCCCAAAAGACCAAAAAAAAGGGGGCAGGGGGACTATATCGGTACTAGATAAGAACAAAATATAAAGTAGAGAGGTAGTAGAGATAAAAGATATATATATATATCAGTTTATTTAACATAGTATCAAAAAACAAGAGACACACATAATCATAAAATACATAAAAAAGCAATATAGAGAGATGGACATATTGTACGACCAACCGTACAGGTCACCGAGATGGAATAAACCCTGAGCACTGGGTGGCGGTGAAAAGAAGAGGGTCATACAACACAGGATCTCGACTAGTTTCGCAACAAAGTTGCTTCGTCAGGAGAATTCTATACAGACAGCAAACACTCGCTAGGGAGCCAGGAGCCAACCGCGGAGAGCACTCTCACACAGGGACCAGGGGGGGGGGGCAACTGCGGAGGTAGACCTGTTGTGACTTTGTATTAGTAAAAATGTATTAAGATAAGGGGGCCCTAGGACCCACGTGAAAACAAACAGCAGGTAGTTATCCAAAACCGCACAGTGGACTGTGTTTTAAGGGTTCAGATCTGCCATCAACTTTAAATTCACTGGTAAGTGTACAGCTTGTAATCGGGTAAGATCAAAGCTCGTCATAGGGCTGGGTGTGTGCAGTAGCTGCTGGCTTTTAATATATATTTTTTTTAGGTGGACCTCCGCTTTAATGTTTTAAAATCATGCTTCATATAATGATACTACATAGATACTAGCACAACATTGTTTTTCTACAGACTTACATAAATCAAAACTAAAAATGTAAAAGCTCTGTGCTTGGACACTAGGATATGCATATTGGTGTAAAGCAGTGGCATTCAGTCTTATTCTCCAACACAGTTTCTCAAAGCACTTGAGTTGCAGCACAGCTAATGTGTGGTGCAATACATTGCGCTGCTGGCAATGCTGCATGCACTTTTTTGGGCAGTCCATTAAAATTAATGGCAAGAGGGAGAAAATCGCCCATCGCTAGTGACGCCTGTGACGTTGGCTCTACCTCCGTCCACCCAGGATTCGCAGACTAGCTCCAGGAAGTGGCCACATCCATCGCTAGCGATGCCTGTGATATCTGCTCTACCTCCGTCCACCCAGGATTCTTGGACTAGCTCCAGAAAGTGTTGGCTCCACCTAAACTACTAAGGGCTTCATCCGGTCTTCCTGACAAGAAATGCTGGCCATCCAGACTTATCAATTGTGGCTATTAAAATTTCATATTGATACTCTTAGATAGTGCTGCCTTTCTTCTTGTCATTAAGGTGAATGGGCTGCCATAACATAACACATATTAACTTGCACACATTAATGCAGCATTACAGTGTGAACTCATCTTTAATCTTGACACTTTCTGCAATCTGTACATTTTATACTAAACTTTATACATTTTTTTCTAACACCCTAGAGAATAAAATGGCGGTCATTGCAATACTTTATGTCACACCGTATTTGCGCAGCAGTCTTACAAGCGCACTTTTTTGGAAAAAATACACTTTTTTTAATAAAAAAACAAGACAATGGTAAAATTAGCGTTTTTTTTTATATTGTGAAAGTTAATGTTACGCCAAGTAAATTGATACCCAACATGTCACGATTCAAAATTGCGCCTGCTTGTGGAAAGGGGATAAACTTTTACCCTTAAAAATCTCCATAGGCTACATTTAAAAAATTCTACAGGTTGCATGTTTTGGAGGAGGTCTAGGGCTAGAATTATCGCTCTTGCTCTAATGATCATGGTGATGCCTCACATGTGTGGTTTGAACACAGTTTTCATATGCGGGCGCTGCTCATATATGCGTTCGCTTCCGCGCGCAAGCTCGTTCGTATGGGGTGCTTTAAAAAAGAAAAAAGAAATTTTATTTATTTTACTTTATTTTATTTATTTTGACACTATTTAAAAAAAAAATATGGGTCACTTTTATTCTTATTACAAGGAATGTAAACATCCCAAAAATACCTCAGATCTCATATTTAGAATTAAAGGGTCACTAAAGGAAATATTTTTTTAGCTAAATAGCTTCCTTTACCTTACTGCAATCCTGGTTTTATGTTCTCATTGTTCGTTTTTGATTTGAAGTAGCTGTAATCCTTCTCTGATCTCCACACTTCCTGGTTGTCTGTTTCCTTATGAAAAAACTCATGGGAGCTTCTCTCTGTGGTCCCTGATCAAGGAGGTGTGATTACTGTGTGTAAAAAAAACCTCAGAACCAATCAGATTCATTTTAAAAACAAACACTGCCCTGTGTTTGTTTGTTTTTGTTCTGTGTATCTCTGTACTTCACAGAAACATGAAACTAGATTAAAAACGAAAGTGAAACTGCAGGCACATTATATGATTGATTTTTATCTATTTTTAATAATTTTTAAATAGAATCAGTTAACTATTATGTCTCTATACCCTGTAAACAGTAATTTCAGCAAAACATTTTTTTTCGTTTACTGATCCTTTAAATGCCCTGCTATGGTATGGAAACGGGTGGGGGCCATCTTACCTTCACTCGTCTCTAGGGATGAGCTCACGTTCGACTCGAACATTGTATGTTCGACAGTTCGTCAAAATACGAAAGTTACGGGCCGGTCACTCCAAATTCGAGTGGCGTGTCACGGCCCATAATTCACTGCGGCATCGCAGTGCATTGCTGGCTGATGATTGGCCAAGCATGCACTATGACCCGCATGCTTGGCCAATACGGAGAGCCATAATTGGCCAAAGCCAAGATGGCTTTGGCCAATTATGGCTCAGGGGGTTTAGTACACGCCCCACACTATAAAAGGCCACCTGCAAGTCGGCCTTGTGTAGTGTGTTGCGATGGTGGTTAAAGATAGAAACAGAGAGAGAGACAGTGTCATTTCAATTGAGTTAGATAGAGCAGGCAGGCAGGCAGGCAGGCTAGTCAGTTAGAATTACAGTGTGTAGAGGATATATATGCATCCCAGGTGTTGTATATATATATTTATACACTGTATAGTTTAGCTAGATCCGTTCTTCCTAATTTACTGACAGGCAGGCAGGTGATTGTGCTAGCTGCAGTATTCTCACATGGTGTACTGTCTGTGTCTTCTGCAGTGTGAACCTAGAGCTACGTGGTGTGTGTACTGTCCGTGTCCTCTGCACATTGTGCACCTAACGTAAAGCTGGTGTTTCTCATATTTACTCCTAGAAGCAGGGATCTGCTCATATTAATACTACAGGCAGGGTATATTGCTACAAGTACTTTCACGTGGTGTACTGTCTGTGTCCTCTGCAGTGTGCACCTAAAGCTATGTGGTGTGTGTACTGTCTGTGTCCTCTGCACATTGTGCACCTAACGTAAAGCTGGTGTTTCTCATATTTACTCCTAGAAGCAGGGATCTGCTCATATTAATACTACAGGCAGGGTATATTGCTGCAAGTACTTTCACTTGGTATACTGTCTGTGTCCTCTGCAGTGTGCACCTAAAGCTACGTGGTATGTGTACTGTATGTGTCCTCTGCACATTGTGCACCTAACGTAAAGCTGGTGCTTCCCATATTTATTCCTAGAGGCAGGGATCTGCTCATATTAATACTGAAAGCAGGGGATATTGCTGCAAGTACGTTCACGTGGTGTACTGTTTGCGTTTTCTGCAGGCCATTAGTATGTCTGGAAGGACAACAAGGAGAGGCAGAGAGTCACGAGCCGATAAAAGAGGGCAAGCAGGCTCTGCGTCTAGAGGCAACAGTGCTGGTCGTGGACACTGTGCATCCTCATCAGCACGTGGCCGTGGGACATGCTCGTCTTTTTTTCGGCAGCTGGCCGTGTTGAGCCGCAACATGCCGAACACTTGGTAGTGTGGATGACCAAGCCTTCCTTATCCTCCTCATCCTCTCTCACCCAGGCTCAGGGTACTTTGTCTTGCAAAGCAGCTGCCAACGCGGCCTCTTCCCTCTGCTCAATGGCATCAGTCATTCCTTCCCTAGCCCCACCATGTCCTTCTGAGGAGTCCCCTGAACTGTTTGACCACAGTGTTGGGTACATGCTGCAGGAGGATGCGCAGCGTTTTGAAGGCTCTGATGATGGTACACAGGTAGAGGAAGGCAGTAACGTGAGCTCGGAGAGAGGGGGTGCCCAAGAAGGACAGCAATCTGGCAGTCATGTTCCCCCAGCTGCAGCATACTGCCAGGTTTTCTACAGTGATGAGGAGGGAGGGGATGATGAGGTCACTGACTCTACGTGGGTGCCTGATAGGAAAGAGGAGGAGGAGGCACAACTCCAACGAGGCAGGATGCCCTCCAGGGGCCAGCTTAAGGGCAGCACACTGACTGCATCACAACGCAGAGCTACGCATGTGCAGGGCGCTGCTGTCTCTCAGCGTTATTCCAAAAGTTCTTTGGTGTGGGCCTTTTTTGAGATGAGTGCATCAGATCACACCGCTGATATTTGCAACATATGTCTCAAGCGTATCTCGCGTGGCCAAAACATCACCCGCTTGGGCACCACATGCTTGACCAGACATATGTGGACCTGCCATGCAGTTCGTTGGCAAACGTACCTCAAAGACCCACACCAAAGAACAAAGCGGACCTCTCCTTGTTCCTCATCAGCTGGGATCTCCAACCCCACTATACCCTCAGTCCTCTCTGAAGCCTGCACTGATAGGACTGAAGGTGTAGAATTAGTACACCGATGGCAGATTGTACCATGCAAATTTCCCTGCCCCAGCTGCTGCAGTGCCGAAAGAAGTTCTCTCCCAGCCATCCACATGCCCAGTGGTTGAATGCTAGCTTAGCTAAATTACTAGCACTTCAACTGCTGCCTTTTCAGTTGGTAGATTCTGCCACTTCCGTGAGTTTGTGGAATGTGCGGTACCTCAGTGGCAAGTTCCCAAACGCCACTTTTTCTCACGGAAGGCGATTCCGGGCTCGACAGGGCGGTCAGTGGTAAGGTGCATATTACCGCTGACTCATGGTCCAGCAGGCATGGACAGGGACCTTACCTATCTTTCACGGCGCATTGGGTGACTCTGCTGGCAGCTGGGAAGGACGCAGGACAAGGTACGGTTGTTCCGCCACCACGCCTCCAAAATGCTACTACTGGTTGTGACACACCTCTCTCCTCCACCCCCTCCTCTTCTTCCTCTGTGGCCTCTTCCTGTGCTAAAGTGTGTCCTCAGAACCAGCGGTGCTCCATAGGCGTTCAAGGGGCTATGCAGGTAAAGAGATGCCATGCGGTGCTTGAGCTGGTGTGCTTGGGGGACAGGAGCCACACTGGGGCAGAGGTTCTGTCAGCTCTGCAGGGGCAGGCTCAGAGGTGGTTGATGCCACGCCAGCTTAAGCCAGGAATGGTGGTTTGCGACAATGGCACCAACCTCCTCTCCATCCTGCGACAGGGACAACTGACCCATGTGCCCTGTTTTGCTCATGTCCTTAACTTGGTGGTGCAGCTGTTCTTGGGCAGGTACCCAGGCTTACAGGATGTCCTGAAGCAGGCCAGGAAAGTCTGTGTGCATTTCCGACGGTCATATAATGCCAGTGCTCGGCTGGCAGACCTCCAAAAGGAATACAACCTGCCCAAGAACCGCCTAATCTGTGATGTGCCCACCAGGTGGAACTCTACATTGGCCATGCTGCAGTGGCTGCACACACAGCAGAGGGCCATCAATGAGTATCTGTGCCAATATGGCAGCAGAACTGGGTCAGGGGAGCTTGTTTTTTTTCCCCACGCCAGTGGGCCTTGATCAGGGATGCATGCACTGTCCTGTCACCATTTGAGGAGGCCACGAGGATGGTGAGCAGTGACAGTGCATGCATCAGTGAGACTGTCCCTCTTATTTACATGTTGGAGCACACACTGCATGAAATGATGGACAGGGCCCTTGAGGCAGAACAGAGGGAGGAAGAGGAGGACTTCCTTACCTCTCAAGGCCCCCTTTATCCAGACAGTGGTCCTGCTTGCCCACCTATCACACAGGAAGAGGACGAGGAGGAGGAGGAGGATTGTGTCAGCATGGAGGTGCAGCCTAGCACTCAGCATCAGCATCAGCAGTCTTCAAGGGATCAATTACAGTCCCAAGGAACCCATGGACTTGTACGTGGCTGGGATGAGGTGGCTGTGGATCATGTCGTCCTCAGTGACCCAGAGGACTCCACACCGAATGCCTCAGCAAACCTACGCTGCATGGCCTCCCTGATCCTGCAAAGCCTGCGTAAGGATCCTCGTATTCGTGATATCAAGGAGAGGGATCATTACTTGCTGGCAACTCTCCTTGATCCACAGTACAAGAATAAGGTTGCGGACCTTATCTTGCCGGAGCATAGGGAGCAGAAGATGAAACATCTTCGGGAGGCCTTGCAGAAAGGTCTGTGCAATGCGTTCACAGAGACTGGGGGGGTTACAAAATCCAGGTCCTGGACAACGTGTTGCTTAGGCTTCGGTGAGTCACAGAAGGAGCGGTGGAGAAGGTGGCCGTCTGACCGATGCGTTCAGACAATTTTTTTGTCCTCAGCCCCAAGGTATGACCGGTTCCAGCAACCATCGCCAGTGTCTGTTTTACATGGTGCGGGAATACCTAGGGGCAAGATCAGACTTGGACACCTTTACCAACGAAAATCCTCTGGCTTACTGGGTCTTGAGGATGGATCACTGGCCAGAGCTTGCACAGTACGCAATTGAGCTACTGGCTTGTCCTGCATCCAGCGTTCTTTCAGAACGCACATTCAGTGCTGCTGGAGGCTTTGTAACCGATCACAGGGTGCGCCTCTCCACCGACTCGGTCGATCGACTGACCTTCATAAAAATGAATCAGGCTTGGATCACCACCAGCTACCAAGCACCTGATGCTGATGTAACTGAATAATTTTTTTTTAAATGTCAGATCCCTTCAAGACTGCCTATGCTGATGCTGAGTGACTATCCTGTTATGTTGAGTGACTATCCTTTTCCTCCTCAATGATCATGGTGATAGCTTGTAAGAAAATTTTTGGTTCTGGGCACCGCCACCAGTGGCTAAGGAACAATTTTTCTGCCCCTGTTTAACAGGGGCGTGTAATTACAATTTTTAATGCAATGCTTTGCAGCGGGCTCATTCTTGCGCTCCAACTAGAGTATCTGTGAGGGGTTGCAGTGTTGTGGCACCAGCACCAGTGCCTAAGGCCCAATTTTTCTGCCCCTGTTTAACAGGGGCGTGTAATTACAATTTTTGATGCAATACTTTGCAGCAGGCTCATTCCTGCGCTCCAACTAGAGTATCTGTGAGGGGTTGCAGTGTTGTGGCACCAGCGCCAGTGCCTAAGGCCCAATTTTTCTGCCCCCGTTTAACAGGGCCGTGTAATTTCAATTTTTGATGCAATACTTTGCAGCGGGCTCATTCCTGCGCTCCAACTAGAGTATCTGTGAGGGGTTGCAGTGTTGTGGCACCAGCACCACCACCACCACCAACAAAGGCCCATTTTTTCTGCCCCTGTTCAACAGGGGCATGTAATTACAATTCTTGATCTAATATTTCACAGCATGGCCCATTCCTGTGCCCACCAAGAGTAACTGTGAGGGCTTACAGAGTTGTGGTACCAGCACCACCACCACCAACAAAGGCCCAATTTTTCTGCCCCTTTTCAACAAGGGCGTGTAATTACAATTCTTGATCTAATTTTTCACAGCAGGGCCCATTCCTGCGCCCACCAAGAGTAACTGTGAGGACTTACAGTGTTGTGGCACCAGCGCCAGCAACAAAGGCCCAATTTTTCTACCACTGTTCAACAATGGCATGTAATTACAATTCTTGATATAATAGTTCACACAGCAGGGCGTTCCAGTGCCCACCAAGACTAACTGTGAGGGCTTACAGTGTCGTGGCAACACCAACACTTAGGGCCCAAATTTATGCAGAGTATATACGGCAGGCCCCTACTTTCAAACATCCAACTTACAAACGACTCCTACTTGCAAACGGAAGGAGGCAACAGGAAGTGAGAGGAAATCTACCCCTAGGAAGGGAAATTCTCTTCTGTAAGATGTGTCTCCTGTCCACTGATGCTTTATCACCAATCCTTGTTTCACAAAAAAACCCACATTTTCAAAAAATCACTTGTCATTGGGACATAAAGTGAATTGCAATCTTCTGAACAGATGCACACAGACAGCAAAACAAATGTTACAGGGGTGATAACCATTCTCTGTGTTTTCAGAAAAGCTTAAAAATAGATTTTATGGCTGGAGCTACACTTTAAAGAAGTACCAGTTCAAAATTACAAACAGATTCTACTTAAAAACAAACCTACAGTCCCTGTCTTGTTTGCACCGCCTGTATACTGCTGTTCAAAGTATATATGGCCAAAGGGACTGGTAATGACCTGGGGGAGGGGGGCGGGGAAACCCATGCTATTTTTCTCAATGATTTTCATCCATATTGCAGGGACCAGACATTACATTAACCTCCCTGGCCGTATGATTCTGTCTGAAAAAACATGCTGAAAGCGGTACAATTATTTGCAAGGAAATTTGGTGTTTTATACTGTAGGCCTGTGATTTTTAGGAATAACTCACTTAAATCTGACCAAACAAGAATCTAATAGGCATCTCGGGTATGACATTTTTTTAAAAACAAAATTTTAAATTATAATATAATAAATAATTATAAATAATTATAGCAAGTAATAATATAATAAAAATAAAAATTATTCAATAATGTAATCAACTCAAAATCACTGAAATTTGCTCAGTTGCAGAATTGTTGCCGTCATTATTTTTTTTTTTTTTATGACGAATTTCCCCGCAAATCGCTCTCGCACAATTCTGCAAGTGATTTTTTTTTTACATTGATACATGTTCCCTGGGGCAAGACCCGGGTTCTCAAACCCATTTTATGACAATAACTTGCATATTAGGCTTTAAAATTAGCACTTTTTAATTTGAACGCTCGAGTCCCATAGACTTCAATGAGGTTCTAAATGTTCGCGCAAACGTTCGGTCCGTTCGAAGGTTCTGGTGCGAACCGAACAGGGGGGTGTTCGGAAACCGGACTACCTTACTCCCCAGATGACGACTTTTAGTTGATACGCGTAGGGTGGACCCATATACATACATCGCTCATGTACCTGCACTTTACAATAAGCTTATGATGACCATCTAAAATGTGAGTTTTCCATTTAAAATTTGTAATAAATACTACTCCTTAAATGGTATCACACTATGTGAGTTTCTTTTCATTACATCACGCATGGCATGTGGATACCGAGTCTCTGCCCCCATTAAGACTATACGTTGTATTCCTTCTACTATACACTGATGTTTGGATTGCTGGTGTTGAGTTGTTGATTGGATTCAGGACCAGCTGTACCCATTGAGTTGACCGACCATACAAACCTTATATGACTTGGGTGGTATACGCCTCTCCAAACCATTGACATCCAGTAAGCCTCCCCCTACTATCGGTGGCGGTGCTCCATACGTTTGTCTTTTTCATCTAGAGGTTCGCACCTGTGGTGGATTCTTCATCTGTCACATTACATCCTCATAGTTGGACTGTTGCCATTTTTTGTCACTTATGTTCACAATATTGGACTCAACTTATTTTATTTGTACACGTTTGGTGATATTGTTATTTGTTTTATATACAATTTACTTCAATGGCTTACTTGTCACATGGGGTCATTTGATATAATAGATGAATTATATAATATGCACATATGTTTAATCATTATTAAGTGTTTTTTAATATTCACACTTGTATACACTAATTAGCGCTACACCTTTTTTTCACACTTACAATATTGCTTTTTGTCTACAGCTGTGTTGGCAGCTTATTTTTGTATCCACTTATATACACAGCGCAGTATACCTTTTCCATTTTTACATTAGAAACCGGACTGCCGCCTGAAGAGATGATACCTGGGTTATGGCAGCCAACTGCTGCCATAACAGAGATATTCCTCTTCAAAGTGCCAACGTATATAGTCGTGCGGCGGTCTGGAAGTGGTTAATAGGCTTTCCAAACAGTGGGCATCTATATATACAGAAATAAGCTGGTTCATAGATTAGTTAGTCATCATAAATTCTTCAAGACTTTCCAATGGTGACCTCTCTTTGACTAGATATCTGGTTGTCATGTGACTCAGAACAAATATATAGATCAGGAGATCTGACTTCACTGTAACATTCCTGATCTGAATTCTTGTTAAAGTTTATGTCTCAGAATATAGAAGTCACAGACAGCCATGCAATGTGCAATTTCAGAATAAGATCAACAGTGGTAGCCTCCTCATTCTATGCTGCTTTTCTTTAAAGCCCACATCTGGGCAAAACATAACTTCAGTCCTCAAAGAACCCTCCCACTCTTTAGGCAGCTTTAAAAAATACCCTCTGCAGCTCTTATTTTACTCACCTAGGCTTATGTTTTGTGCCCCTTGCAAAGGTGTGACAAACAATAAACCAGAACTGCAGTCTATGACTTCTTTATGACTTCATCTATTCTTCTGGAATCTGGGAAAACTATGCCACTGGGCAGCCAAAAATAAGTATCAGCTTCACCCAGGCAGTGTCATGGACACAAAGAAGGACCTGTATTCTCAGCAGTGAAGGTAGAAGACTTGGGACTAGGGATATGATTCAGGTCAACCATTAGGTCAACTAAAATCCAAGCCGTTAACAGTTGATCAAACAGGGAAACTGAATGGCCAGATTAGGCCAGTTTTTTGACCCACGTGAACATTCAGATGCCGAAGCCAGAAGCCGTCATTTATTTAATGACGGTACTACTGCCACAACTAAATAGCAGTTTTTACGACTGCCTGTCCACCTGCTTGTTTGTAATTGTAAATAAGTAGATGAGCATGCTGTGCAACAATATTGACCACATATGGTGATGGCCATGTAGAGTAAATGATGTCAATCAGCTTCCATGCCTAGTCTGTTGCCATTCAGCAGCCAGCTGGAAAACGGTCATTTGCAATGGCGTATCATCAGAGAGATTCATTGTCACACAGATTACTGTGACCGTGGGTCATCAGGCCATCATTGCTGAATAGATGGGATGAACACCCTCCAATTCGGTTCGCTTAAGAACTCTCGAACATCGCAGAATTTCAGACCCCCAACCGCGAACCCTATTAAAGTCTATGGGACCTGAACTTGGAAAAATCAAAAGTCCCCATTTTGAAGGCTTGTATGCAAGTTATTGGCCATAAAAAGGATGTGGAGGCACGGGTACTGCCCTGGGGGGACATGTAGCACTGCAATTTTATTTTTTTAAAGATCGTTTTTAAAGCAGCAGTGATTTTAATGATTTTAATTTCTTTAACCAGTTAAGACCCAGACCAATATGCAGGTAAAGCACCAAGCTTCTCCAGCTGTGTATGCAAAAATCGAGATAAAAAAATGCATTCCTCTATCGTGTTCCCCCCAGGCCTTTCCTACAAACGGCGTGTTATCCCGTGGGTTCCAGCAGCCTCTACGCGTTTCGCAAAGGTTCTTGCGTCATCAGGAAGCTGCTGTACTCCTAATGTCCTCTATATTTATATCCCTCTATGGCCGACTGTAACTAAAGGTTTCCGCCCATTCCCCCCCCCCCGGAAATGAGCGGACCGGAAGTCCTCTCGCCGCCATTTTTATCCCTGGAACCACCATTCTGATTGCCCCACGTCGATTTTTGCATACACGGCTGGAGAAGCTTGGTGCCGGCATAGAGGCACACAAAAATGTGAGTGCAATATTTTTTGTATTTTAAACCAATAAATTATTTTACCTACTACACTATGATGGCCATGTATTTCCTATGAGTGTTTATAGAGAAAGAGAGGCCATAATAATTAATTCAAGACAAGTGACAGCTGAAAAATAGGATTGGTTATCCTGGGAATGAACCAAAGGCATTAATTAAGCAGGATCTGGTGAGTGGCCATTTCTGAAGGTGATGGGATTATTATGGAGGTGGTGAAATCACGTTGTATTTGAACACCCTATAGGAGGAATATTTACCGTTTTGGAGCACTTGGTTATTCACTGGGACTGTTAAACAAAGGGAAGGGGACACACATAGGAATCCCCCCTTTTTGTGTTTTATTTTAGTGGTTGGCCAAAAATTGTGGTTTTGAGATATAATATTTTTTGTGTATCCGTAATAGGTTTGTGGATACCTTTGCGTATTCAAAAAACACTATTTGAAAACGTTATTAACAGGTGCATGTTTTATTTATATAATTTATATATTTTATATATTTATATATTTTTTAGAATAAAATCTCCACATAGGCACTTGGTAAACAAAAAAGTATAGGAGGGTTTGTCATTTATACATATATTTTTTGGTGTGTTTTGTCATTTATCAACAACATTTTTTTTTACAGTATATATAGTTTTACACTGAGGTGTACACATTTGTGGAGGCACATGGTGATATTCATAAGTGTTAAATAGTTTTGCATATTGCATAAGGCCAGGCTGATCTAGGTCACCTGCTAGGGTAGTGCAATCCTTATATTATACTATTTACATTTTGGGCGAGCCACCACAGAGTGACTTGCACCCTTTGATTGCAGCAATACATATAATATAGGACGTATTTTTATATAAAAATATTTTATTCTTTTCGATTTGCGCCAGTAACATCCATCCCAAATAAGTGTTTATCGATTGATTTGCGCAACATTTATAGTGTTTACAAGATAGGGGATTTTTTACTACTAATGGCGGTGATCAGCGATTTTTTTTCATGACTGCGACATTATGGCGGACACATCGGACACTTTTGACACGTTTTTTGGACTATTGTCATTTTCACAGAAAAAAGTGCTATAAAAATGCACTGATTACTGTGAAAATGACAATGGTAGTGAAGGGGTTAACCACTAGGGGGTGCTGTAGGTGTTAAGTGTGACCTCATGTGTGTTTCAAACTGTAGGGCGGCGGAGCTGGACGTGTGACGTCAGTGATCGTTGTGCAGCAGTCCTTAAGTGGTTAAATATAGTGCCTGGGGGTGCCCTTAGTCTGCCTGTAAAGTGGCACATCTGTGCCATGTATAGAACCTCAAATAAACAATATCCTCTTATATGTGGATTATTTGTCCCTACTATTGGTAATAATAATCAATTCAAACATGGTGTGCATGCTAAAAAACCTAGGGATAAATGCCTAAAGAATGTTAGTAGTTTATTAGGTTGATTTATTGGATATGTGTGTTTTCACTTATAGGGACTTTTTACATGGAGATTCATTTGGTGGGGAGGGGGTTTTGATCAGGCCGTTTGGATTCCTATACTCTGTAGATCAGACATAGGAGTGTTCGTTCACTGCAGCATTGGACAGTCCTTTGGGTCCAGAAAATGTAGGCACAATAGGGATACTTTTTTTATGAGTGCCTTTGAATAGGGTGGGTTTTTTCAGTGATAGCACAATTCTGATACCTCCTCAGGCGTTTTTTGGTTTGCCTTATGTGAAGAAGTCAAATTATAGTACACTCAGGCCAAGATTAACAATTTTAGACAAAGTCTGGTGTCTCCTTCGTAGTATTTAGATAGATGTAACAGGTGTGGAAAAATTGGTCTTTGGGTGTTGGTGGTGCCCTTATGCTGTAGCGGAAAAGTTGGTCTTTAGGTGTTGGTGGTGCCTTCACCCTATAACCTTCTAGAGGCACTCTTGATGAAAGCAAGAATTGACCTTGCTGTAAAAAATAGAAATTTGATGCTCCTCTGGCAGCTGCGGTAGACTGCGCACTAGTGTCAGTTTGGGCCATAGAGGATGAGGAAGATAATGATGGTTTAGTAAGCCAGCTCACCACCTCCTTTGCATGCTGTAGCTGGTTTGCACGGGCAACATCACTAAACAGAGACAAGTGCCCGGCCTGAGGACGAACCACTTCCACCTTTGCCTACTGACATGGACGCTGCTGGCCCCCTCATAGTGGCATGGGAATGTCTGCCTCTCCTTGTTGGCATAATATTGGCAGTCTTCTAAGAAAAATCACTGGACTGTGGGTCCTTTTTTTATGTCACCATATATTTTTCATTGAAATATTGGTACAAATAACACTTAAACAATAGGAGAAACAACAATAGCTTTGGGTATAGGGCAAGGGCAATGTACCTTGAAGTTAGAAGTCACAATAAAATAAATCATGTATGACAAATTAACAGAACATGATGAAAACTATAACACGTCAAACTGAAAGTCTGAATGCATTATCAAGAAAAAAAATGAAAGCATATAGAATCATTTTTTTTTTAAAATCAAAGTAAAAAAAAGAAAGTTATATCTTAAAACGGTATAGCACATGTGGCTGTCATTAAAATGGTGTAACAGTACAGTATCATGTTTATTGTGTTAGTATTTAAATTAGCTAGTGGTTATAATCTTATGTAAAAATGATCTTATGCTACTTTAAACAAAAAGCTAATCACAGAAAGAAAGAAAGAAATGTATATATGAGAGCTGTTTTAACCACTTATCACCTGTAGGCAGGGCTCAAGTCCTGGGGAAAAAAGTGTGGGAACTCCCACCCAAGATCCACTCCCCCACCAAAAAAAAAAAAAAATAATACGCTCATATGCATAGTTACTAAACCGCATGTTTTTTTTTAAATCCCACGATAACTCGAGGCAGACCTCCGCAATGTCTCCTGGGAACAATGACAAAAGCTCCCAGGAGACATTGCGGCATCGAGGAAGTGACGGAATACCCGCACACTACCCGATGAATCCATATACAGGAAGCGGCCAGTAACATAAAGGATTACTTAGGTTCGCCTGCCCCTGACAGGGTAGGGTCCTGCAAAGGGAACTGTTTGCTTCCTCCACCCGTCCGCTACCACATTTGTCACTTTTTAAGGAGAGGGGGTACCTGTTTTTGACAGGTACCTGTCCCCACTTCTAGGTAACCTTGCCATGCAAGGTCCCCCGGAAGTTCGGCCCCCCTCCTCCTTCCTGTGCTGCTAGGCCATTCACAAAGCACAGCGTGCTTCGCGCATGCGCAGTAGGGTGCCGGCTGTAAAGCTGGTTTCCCTTACAAGGAATGATGACAGCAGCACCAGAGAGCTGATTGAAAATTCAGCTGATGTGCTGACATCGTGGGACCCCTAGACAGGTAAATGTCCTAATATTAAAAGTCAGCATCTACAGTATTTGTAGCTGCTGACCTTGAATTGTTTTGTGTGTGTGTGTGTGTGGGGGGGGGGGGCTAGAGCTCTGTTTTAACATACTGTCACTAGTGCAGTATGGTGTCATTATATAACTGTCGTGGAAGTAATATAAAGAACAAAAACATTTATTTTATTTCTTTTTAATCTTTAAAAAAATGTATTTTACATTTTAGATCTTAATTTTTTAGCATTTTTTTAAACACACTGTGACCAGTGCAATACAGTGTTATCATAGTAAGTACTACTCTGGGGAAGTTTTCAGGACTATTTTTTTTACACATTATGATTGCTTATACCAGTGAATTTCAATGTTATAAGCAACCATTTTTACTAAATGAAATTGATTTATTCAGTGTTTACTACTGTGGTTAGTTGTGATTGGCCACAGCTAATCACATGGTACAGATGGGCTGTGATTGGTCCTGTCTATGCCATGTGATCACTGTGACCAATTACAGAGATCAACACTATTGTACATAACGAATGGCATGAATTAAAGCTATTCATTGTGAACAATTGTCAAGTGATGTGCTGTGATTGGTCACAGCAATCACATGGTACTGGCAGTGGCCAGTACACTGATCAGTCACCTGCTGTGTCTGGTGGATATAGCGGGTAACAGATCGCCCTGCAATTCAAGGCACGTTCTGGGAGGAACTTATATGACAGTGGATGACGAATGTCTTGCCGTCATTTATCTATAGGCCAGGTGGGAACTGGTTAACTACCAGTGGACTTATATTTATTTACATTCAGTTTTGAGATTTACACAATTCTGCCACACATTACAGGGGAGGGGGAACATAACCTGGTCCTATTCTGCTGCAGTTTCACTTTTACTTATAGGCAGAGCTTTTTTTCTCAGAAAATAGGTGCAGGAACTCAACCACGACCCCCAGATTTTACAAACAGTAGAAGGGTCTTAAAGGGGCATTAAATACCAGGATTGCATTACATACAGAGTGCAGAGTTCAGGGGGGTTACACACAGAGTGCAGAGCTGTCACTTGTAAACACAGAAACCTGACTTCTGTGTTTACAAGTGATTGTGGTGAGCAGGCACCAAAGGGTCTTAGCCAAAGGTGGTGGAACTGAGTTCCCCCAAGTTCTCCCTGAAAAAAAGCCCTGCTTATAGGTCTCCTCTCCACTCACACCCTGTAAATGGACAGTAAAAAGAGAAGGGGCACACTGATAAGCTAATTTCTCTGTCCCTATGTTCTCTCCTTCTATCAGCATGATCATTACACTGCAGCACACCTGATTGTACAAAGACTGAATTTAAATGAACGAATGCAATGATGCATTAATGAGTGCATTGATTTTTGCATTTTTTATCTGCTTGGAGTTCAGCTTTAAGGCCATGCCAAGCGGTAACATAGTGCACCCCTTAAAGCAAAACTGAGCGTATAAGTAGTTTTTTTGCAAGGGTAGGGATGTAGGTGGTAAAACATTACTTATTATAATAGAGGCAGGCACAGATTGACAAGTGACTAAACATTTAGGCCCAGATTCTCAATGGCGTTACGACGGCGCAACACCATTTGCGCCGTCGTAAATCCTAATCTGGCCCCGGGTATCTATGCGACTGATTCCTAGAATCAGTTACGCATAGATACCCATTAGATCTGACAGGCGTAAGGCTCTTACGCTGTCAGATCTTAAAAGCAATTTTTTTCCCGCCGCTAGGTGTCGCATCGTCGTTTTCCCCGTCGTCTATGCAAATGAGGTAATTACGCGAGATTCCCGAACATACGCGCGGTCGACGCGTAAGGTTGCCCCTGCTATTAGGAGGGGCAACCAATGATAAGTATGGCCGTCGTTCCCGCGTCGAATTTTAAAAAAATTACGTCGTTTGCGTAAGATGTCCGTGAATGGCGCTGGACGCCATTTACGTAAACGTCTAAGCAAATGACGTCGGGGCGACGTCATTTAGCGCAATGCACGTCGGGTAATTTACCCGACAGGGCATGCGCAGTACGCTCGGCGCGGGAGCGCGCCTAATTTAAATGGTGCCCTCCCCATTTGAATTGGGCGGGCTTGCGCCGAGCGCTTTTACGATACACCGCCACAAGTTTACAGGTAAGTGTTCTGAGAATCAGGCACTAACGCTGTAAACCTGCGGGGTGTAATGTAAAGCACATACGTTACGCTGCCCAGGAGCAACGTAATTGTTTGAGAATCTGGGCCTTTGTGAACTTTTGTAAATTTTTTGTTATATGCTCACAAAGATTGTCAGTAAAAGAGCCCGTGTTTTTACAGTTTGCTGTAGCAAAGGGGTTCTATTTCTGAGTTAAAAAGCACTAAGAAGGCCGGGGATTATTTTCCAAATGTTTAAAAGGGCAAGGCTAAATGTAAAAAAAAAAAAAAAAAGCAAAATGTAAGCTGAGCCAAAGTCTTTTTTGTGTGATTGATGTTTGGCAAAGGATTTGTGCTTTGAGTACTTGCCGACCAGCCGCCGCAGTTTTTTTCCTGCAGCAGGTTGGCTCAGCTGGGCAAATCGACGTTAACTAACGACGTTTTCCAATGTGGCCAATAGGGGCGCACGCGGCCATGGCATGTCGCCGGAGCTGATGCGAGTGCCCGAAGGGCGTGATGACCCCCGGGCACCCGCGATTGCTTGTGACAGAGCGAGCACCGGGATCTGTGTGTGTGGTTCTTTCAGGGGAGAAATTACTAATTGTGTGTTCAGTCCCCTCCCCTAGTAAATTCCATCCCACTCTTCAGTTAGAACACAGAGAGGGAACACAACTAACCCCTTGATCGCCCCTAGTGTTAACCCCTTCCCTGCCAGTGAAATTTTTACTGTAAAACTGGTCCCAAAAATGGGTCAAAAGTGTCCGATGTGTCCACCATAATGTCGAAGCCCCGATAAAAATCGCAGATCGCCGCCATTACTAGTAAAAAAAATAAAAAAAAAAAGCCATAAAAGTACCCCCTATTTTGTAGACGCTATAACTTTTCCGCAAACCAATCAATATACGCTTATTGCAATTTTTGTATCCAAAAATATGTAGAAGAATATATATTGGCCTAAACTGAGGAATTTTTTTTAGAAAAAATATGGGATATTTATTATAGCAAAGAGTAACAAATATTGTATTTTTTTTTTAAAAATGTTCGCGTTTTTTTGTTTATAGCACAAAAAATAAAAACTGCAGAGGTGATCAAATACCACCAAAAGAAAGCTCTATTTGTGAGAAAAAAAGGACGTTAATGTTGTTTGGGTACAGCATTGCACGACCGTGCAATTGTCAGTTGAAGCAACGCAGTGCCAAATCGCAAAAAGTGCTCTGGGCAGGAAGGGGGTAAATCATTCCAGGGCTGAAGTGGTTAAGATGTACAGGGGGTCCCCAACTTACGAACGGGTTAGGGACTTTAGGTTTGTTCGTAAGTCGGAACCGCATGCGCAGAACGGGAGATAAGTAATTTTCCGATGTTTTCCAATCTTCCGTCGAATGTGCCCGCCGTCGAAAATATTCGCACATGCGCAGAACGGCAGATACGTCCCGTTCGTAAGTAGGACGTTCGTAAGTTGGGGACCCCCTGTACGTATAGTAAAACTTTTGCTGTTTTGGAGGGATACATCAGAACTTTTCTTTACTTTGTAGAGATTTCCTCTTACTTCCTATTCTGATTCTTGGACTAAAAGTAAAGGGAAATTTTCCTAACTGGGTATAGACAGCAAAAAATAAATACAACAGGGATTGTAAACTCTCCCTACTCTCTCCAAAACGGAATAAAGCTATACATTCACTTTGATTATTCTTATACTGATGTGTTTTATATCTTAGGCCCCATACACACGAGAGGATTTATCCGCGGATAAGGTCCAGCGGACCGTATCCGCGGATAAATCCTCTCGAGGATTTGCGCGGATTTCCATGCGATGGAGTGTACTCACCATCGAATCGAAATCCGCGCCGAAATCCTCTGGCGATGACGTGTCGCGCCGTCGCCGCGATTATGATGCGGCGACGTGCGCGACGTTGTCATATAAGGAATTCCACGCATGCGTCGAATCATTACGACGCATGCGGGGGATCCCTTCGGACGGATGGATCCGGTGAGTCTGTACAGACCAGCGGATCCATCCGTTGGGATGGATTCCAGCGGATAGATTTGATAGCATGTCATCAAATATTTATCCGCTGGAAATCCATCCCAGGGGATAAATATCCGCGGAAACAGATCCGCTGGAGTGTACACACCATAGGATCTATCCGCTGAAACCCATTCGCTGGGATTTTTCAGCGGATGGATTCTATCGTGTGTATGGGGCCTAAGGCTTCATGTACACTTTTAGTGTTTTTTTGCCAAAGCTCCTAAACTCAACTCCATAAAGTTTATATTTGGTTGCTTAGGTGTGGGCTGGGCTGCTGCCTCCCTTGGGGTAGTCCCCACTGTGACACATAGAAAAGTTTGTTATAAAAAATATAGGGTTAGTGGCGCTGCCCTTCACTCGAAGAGTGATCTACCACAGTGGGTCTCTTTAACAAGGTGAGTATGCAAGCAGGAAGGGTATTTTTCACATCCGTCACCTGAAAAGTGAACCCCTGTTTGAGTCGCTTCTCCCAAGTGAACAGTGGGGTAAAGAGTTTAGTCTATATTCTCTCTTTACCAATTAGTATTACGTGTTCCTATTATAGTGAAATTAGATCTTGTGATTGTTTTTAAAGTGGAGTTCCACCCATAAATATAACATTACATCAGTAGTTTTAGAAAATTTTCATTAGTCCTTTAAGAAAAAAAAAACATTTTTTAGATGCCTTCAAAGTGTTGTTCCTAGGCAGAATAGTTAATCTTCCCTCTTCCTGCACCTAGGTGCTTAAGCTTCCTAACCTACACCGCACAGACTCATGGGAATGTAGTGGGTGTAACTTTCCAGGAGTCTGTGCACTCCCCAGTCTCGAAGAATCATGTGACTTGGACAGTACAGGTGCTGAAACCTGATCTGAAACCTATTATACTGCTTGTGCAGCACTGAGCATGTGCGAGATCTGCAAGGCTGAAATCCAGGAAGTCATACAGTCTGGCTTCATGATGCCCACACTTAAGATGGCCCCAGTCAATTTCCATTTTATAAAGTGTCTAAATGCTGTAACAACCTAACAAAACCGACCTTAGTTTACAGACTAACTTTACTAGAATACATTAAGCTTGTGTATTACAGGGGTATTTATATTTAAAAAGTGAAATTGTGGCCGGAACTCCGCTTTAAGTTCAATACGTTTTTATTGAGAGAATTTTCACAAACAGAATTAAGGCATGTGTTGTACATAAAGAAAAGCAAAATAGAGAAAACATTTTAAGAGAGTATTAAGTAATGTCAATTTACTTTGTTCTGGCCGCAAGCCCGTCCAGCACCCTGAGGTAACAATAGCGTATGCACTTCTGAAAGGTTTAACTTATACACCAGACACGCCCAAATCTAGAGGAACCGCCCTCCCACCCTGCGCACCCCTAAAAGGGAACACACTGTGCCGCCGGGTAGGAGGCCACGACCCCCCCCCATCTTTTCCATTTATTTTGATACGTATCAGGGCTCAAGTCCTGCGGGAGCGCGTGGGAACGGAGTCCCTGCACTTTTTTCACAGCAGGAATGCAGTTCCCTTTGCAGGACTAGAGCAGTCAAGCCATTCCTTCACTAAGCGGCATCACTGTCAGGGGCAGGCGAACCTTAGTAATCCTTTATGTTACTGGCCGGTTCCTGTATATGGATTCGTCAGGTAGTGTGCGGGTATTCCGTCACTTCCTCGATGCCGCATTGTCTCCTTGGAGCTTTTGTCATTGTTCCCAGGAGACATTGCGGAGGTCTGCCGCAAGCTATTGCGGGATTTAGAAAGAACTTGCTTCGAAAAAACATGCGGTTTAGTAATTATGCATATGAGCGTATATTTTTTTTGTTTGTGGGGGAGTGGGTGGATCTTGGGTGGGAGTTCCCACACTTTTTTCCCCAAGACTTGACCCCTGATACATATGCTCTCTGTCATCAAGTAGGTCCTGAAGGACTAAACTCTGTGTCATGCATTGATGAAAGTATGCCCTTAAATTTAAAATAAAACAAAATAATAAGAATAAAACAAAACTAGGGTAAAAGAAACAATGAATGCAATTAGTCACTTTAAACATTTATCTGCTGAACTGATAACCTTAATATAGATCAGGGGTTCAAGTAAAGCCAGACTTAGCTGTAGTGTCATACCATTTGTTCCATGGTTCCCAAACCTTATTGATTGTAAGGTGTTTACCCACCCCAGAGGCAAAGAGTTGTTTGTATGTACCATGGGTATTGATTATCTGTATGACTCCAAGAAGGTTTGGATTTATTGTGTCTTTCCAATGCCTAACCAGGGCAAGTCTAGCTGCTAAGAGGATGTGGGATAGTAAAGATCGCAGGTGATGAGGGACTAGATCCATCCCCAGAGAGAGCAACGCCATCCCTGGTGTAGGCTCTAGTTGAATTTTTATTGTCTGTAGGATGAGGTTATAGATCAACTTCCAGTATTGTGATACAGTGGGACAGGACCATAGAATGTGGAATAGTGTACCTATTTCCCGCATTGTCTCCAGCATTGGAGAGACACCCCTTGTGCAAAGTTAGACCATCTACATGGAGTGAGATACCATCTTAGTAAAATCTTCTGGAAAAGTTCCCAGAGATTGGCACATTTAGTAGAAGAATATGTTGTGGTTAAAGCCGTTTGCCATTGATCCTCTGAATAAACTCTACCAAAGTCTCTCTCCCAAGCTTGCATATCGGGGGATTTCATAAACACTAGTTTGTTTTGGAGATGGGAGTAGAAAAATGATATGCCCCTAATGTTCGCAGTTTTCGACAGGTAATATTGGGATATTTGCCAAGGGAGGGAGGGAGGTGGATAATTTAGTGGGCCGTTTTAGTAAGTGTGAAACCTGTAGGTACCTGTATTAATCATTTGGAGGAATAGGAATAGAGAACTACAACTGGAGAGCCCTAAAAGTCTTGAGAGCAGGTCCCACAAAGAGGTCCTCCAGTTCCAGTTCCTTGCTGGAACCCCAGTGAGCGAGAGAGATACCTGGTATTAATAGGGATAACGCAGATAGGGGGAATTTCAGTGGGGTGAGTTTAAACCAGGGGGAAACATGTGTTGTTAGTGTTTGCCATGCTGCAAGAGATGCTTGTATGGTCGATTCCATGCTAGGGGATGGATGTGGAAGGAAAGGACTTGAGATCAGATAATTATAGAGGTTCTGACCTGGAATCTGTTGTTGCTCAAGAAGAGCCCATAAGGTGGGCAGGGAGGGACAGAACCAGCTCTTCAATCGGGCTAAGATAGCGGCTGTATAATAGTCTCTGATGTGTGTGTGGCCTACTTCACCCACCTTCCTATATTTTATAATCCTGCTGAATGCTCATCAAGAACGTTTTCCCCCCATAAAAATTTGTTGATGATGGATTGTGCAGATGAGAAGAATGAGATAGGAACTGGGATGGGCAGGGTTCTAAAGATGTAAATCAATTGTGGAAGAACTTGCATTTTAAAAGCGGCCAACCTCCCTGACCAGGATAATTAAAATTTTGCCAATTTGCCTAATTTGGAATGAAGTAATTGAAGCAATGAGGTGTAGTTTTCCTTAACTAGGTCTGAAATTATAGGGGTAAGGGTAATACCCAGATACGAAATGCCTTTTTTTTCCATATGTATGCTGTTGCTAAGGGCTTGTTTAAAGGGGTTGTAAAGTTAAAAACAATGTTTTTTTAAAAAAAAATAACAAACATGTGTAAGGGGTTAGCTTGGTAGCAGGGGTGTGTGACCCTCTGGATGGGTTCACTACACACGGAACTAGACAGAAAGGCAGTCGAAGACGGTTGAAAACAAAGATTTGGGTTTATTGTTCCATCTTGCTGGAAACAAGTGCAAGCATCCAAACAGCATAAACAAAATCAAACATAAAATAAACCCTGGCCACTTGGGGCGTCTACCTTCACCACACAGGAACCTATCTATGGAATGTGGTCATACAGCAGAAAAACAATAGTCTTTTTGAATTTTTATCACACAGAAAAATCAACAGCACCTCACCTCTTCAGAAGTATTTCTGCTCACTGCTCTCCTTCACTCAAAAAGCCTCAGGATGCAGCATTCAGTAGTAATCCTCTGGATTACTTATATAGGCCTTAATTGCCTCATTCTGAACAGCTGAAGTATTCCCAAGGCCCTTAAACCTTTCTGGCTACTTCTGCAGCCGACACCCAATAATAATTGGTGTATTGTCTAAACAAGGCAGAAATGTATCTCCCGTCTGTGACAACACCCACAGATTTGCCTGACTTCCTGTCACATACCCCCCCCCCTCGTGTTTCAACCCTAGGGTTGGGACGCAGGTTGCCAGGCAGGCATGCACTCTGGACAACCCATCTGCATTCCCCATTTTAGCACCGGGGCGATGCGTTACCACAAAACTAAATTCCTGGAGGGCCAGGAACCACCTATTTATTCTCCTATTGGTCTCTTTGTTCTGTGCCACCCACTTCAATGGGGCATGATCCGTCACCAGTTCAAACTGTCTACCCACGAGGTAGTACCGGAGAGAATCCAAAGCCCATTCTCCTCATGGGCCTTCAACTTTCGGCTGAGGTACATAACAGGGTGTTCCTCCCCTTGATAATCTGGGACAGTACAGATCCTAAACCCACATTTGACGCATCTGTCTGAACCACAAAGTCCCGTGAAAAATCAGGCAAATTTAAAACTGGCTGACTACATAAGGCCTGTTTTAAAGCCTGAAAAGCTGTTTCTGTTTTGGGAGTCCATTTGGTCATTACAGACTCCTTCCCTTTGGTCAAATTGGTCAGGGGAGCAGCCTGTGAGGCAAAATGGGGGATAAAGCGGCGATAATAGCCCGCAATCCCCTTCTTGTTGGTGGGGCGTGGCCAATCCTGAATAGCCTCAACTTTGTTTATTTGGGGCTTGATTAGACCTCTTCCAATGGTATACCCCAGATACTTCGCCTCTTCTAGCCCAAGGGTACATTTTTTTTGGATTGGCTGTAAACCCGGCTTTCCAGATGGAATCCAACACAGCCTGAACTTTTGGTAAGTGTGAGTCCCAATCCTCACTGTGGATGACAACGTCATCGAGGTATGCAGCAGCATAGGCTCGATGAGGCCGAAGGGTCTTATCCATGGTGCGTTGAAATGTAGCGGGAGCATTCTGTAACCCAAAAGGCATCCTCCGATATTGGAAAGATCCGTCTGGAGTTACAAATGCTGTTTTTTCCCTGGCCGACTCCGAGAGAGGAATTTGCCAATAACCCTTGGTCAGGTCTAACGTCGTCATGTACCGGGCAGTGCCTAGGCGATCAATTAGCTCATCTATGTGGGGCACAGGATAGTGTCAAACTTAGTGATTTTATTCAGGCGGCGAAAGTCATTACAAAACCGCCAACTTCCATCTGGTTTGGGCGCTAAGACAATGGGACTGGACCAATCACTATTTGACTCTTCTATCACCCCCAACTCAAGCATTTTTTTTACTTCCTGGCGAATTGCCCCTCGCCGGGCTTTTTCTGCTCCCAAATGTCCCCCAAGAATGTGCCCATGGGCCAGTTCCAAAACCATCTTGCGGTACGGTTTAGGCACTACCAGTTGCTCAATGGTGTCCTCTATCCTCTGTGACACTCGATATAACAGGTCCCTTTCAACAATGAAGTAAGGGAGGGCCACCCTCTCGTCAGGGTTAACTAACTCCCCATCTATCTTCACTACATTCTCCCGGGCTCTTAGCAATGTGGGGTCCCTCAATTGCTCAGTGATAACGTTTTCTCTGTGTACATCGAGGTCATCAAACCCTATCGGCCGCTGTTCCTCTTCTGAGGTAGCAGGCTCCTCCTTAGGGACTGGTGTTTCCCCTGCTAAGACTGAGAATTGAAACTCAGGAGAATCCTCACAGTTAGAGGTTTCTGGAGTAGATGGTTCAGGCTCAGAAGAACCACCTACTGGGGAATCTGGGCAGTCCCAGAGTTCACAGAATTTTGGGAAATCCCTTCCCACAATGACGTCATGTGGCAGTTTGGGAACTAAACCCACCTGGTGACACAAGTTACCGAGGGAGGTTTCTGTAAAGACCCTGCTATATTGAAAATAAGAATGACACTGTGGATCACAGCTGCAGAGGTTTCTCAGTAAGATCCCGTTAGTCACTCTCTGTAATGTTAAAAGAGTTCAGGAATCAGCTCATCACAACCTCAGTTGGAACACAAGTGTATCTTATTAAGTACTGCCTATTCCTTCATAGGCAGTTAATTACAATAATGAGTCACTGCTTATTCCTTCATAGGCAGTTAGGACTAAACAGAGCTCCTATGAACTATATTGAGATCTATCAGTATGTAACTAATGCAGCAGGAGGTAGAAGTGAATGACATATGTCAGTATCTGTTTGTAGCAATAGTAAATGGTTTGTCAGTGATTACACATGTTCAGGTTAAAGTTTCACTCTCTGGTATATATGAATAATTAGCGTTCAGTCAGAGAATATCATGTGCCGGCAAAATGCTACATAAGTCTGGTAACCAGTATACTTGCGGTTAGCTGAATCAGTCTTTTAAGATAGTAATGGCGTGACCCGAGTTCAAGGTAGAATGAGTCTGAACGTCAAGTGAAGACTGGCGTGATCCAGGTTCAGGGTCTGGTAATCCAGGAGATGGAGCAAGGTTCAGGAATCCAGGAGGCGGCAGGCGTCCTACCAGAATAGTGGAACACCATGCGTCCATGTCTGAAGGTTTAAATAGGCAGCCAGCGTGTGAGGGAGGCGGAGAACGCCGAGGCGCACTTCCGCGTTCCAGGGTGGAACGCAAACACGCGCGCACCGGAAGTGACGCGGCGCATTGGTCAAACGAAGTCTGGAAACAAGAATCTTCCTGAGAATTAGTGAGAACATGTTGGGGAAAGTGAGAAACAAGAGGAATAATGACAGAGGCATTACATACTCCCCTCCTCAAGGGGGCCCTAGTGGTAACATCAAGTGGAGATGGTCTCTGAGGATATCTGCTGTGAAATTGTCTAATTAATCTTGGGGCATGAATATTTGAGGAATCCTCCCAAGAGTCGTCTGATTCACCATAACCGAGCCAACGAATTAAATATTGTAGTGATGAACCACGTCTTCTTGAATTGATTATCTTTTCAATCTCATATTCCGTTTCACCTAAGACATCAATTGGATGAGGAGGTTGTGGAGTTCTGTTAGGAAAGGAATTGGGAATATAAGGCTTTATAAGTGAAACGTGAAAAGATGGATGTATTCTCCAGTCAGTAGGTAATTTTAATTTGACAGCGTTTGGGTTGATTATATGTGATATAGGGAAAGGACCGGTAAACTGTCTACCGAGTTTCTTTGATGGAACTTTGAGGCGTAGATTCTTTGTAGAGAGCCAGACTAAATCTCCAATCTTGTAAGGAGGTGGAGGTGTTCTACGAGAATCATAGTATATTTTCTGTCTTTTCTGAGCGGCCAATAAATTTGATTTTAATTTGATGAGAGTATTCTTTATGGTGGTGAGATAGTCTTCTACTGCTGGAACATTATTAGATGGAATAGAGGTTGGTAGACTGTTGGGATGATAGCCATAGTTAGCGAAGAAGGGAGAAAATTGAGAGGAAGAACTGGTAGTATTATTATAGGCAAATTCAGCACAAGGAAGCAACTGGTACCAGTCATCCTGGAGGTGACTACAGTAGCATCGAAGATATTGCTCTAGAATCTGATTTACACGTTCAGTTTGACCGTTGGTTTGAGGATGGTATGCGGTAGACATACGATGGTCTATTTGAAGAGATTTACATAAAGCCTTCCAAAATTTGGAAATAAATTGTGTGCCTCGGTCAGAGATAATCTGACTTGGAATGCCATGTAGTTTGAGGATGTGGTTAATGAAGGCCTCTGCTGTCTGTAAAGATGTAGGTAGTTTCTTTAATGGTATAAAATGTGCCATCTTGGTCAGAAGATCGACTGAAACCATAATTGTGTTGGCACCTTGTGATTTAGGAAGATCGACAATGAAGTCTAGAGAGACTATTTCCCAAGGTCTGTTTGGTACAGGAAGAGAAGTAAGAAGTCCGAAAGGAGGCTTCCTAGAGTGCTTATTGGTGGCGCAAGTCACACAAGATCGGACATATTCTTGAACAGATTCCACCATGTGAGGCCACCAGTAATCTCTTTTGAGAAGATGGAGGGTCTTGTTGAGACCAGGGTGTCCTGCTAATGGAGCGTTGTGGCATTGTTTGAGGGTTTGAACTTGAAGGTCAGGCGGAACATAGAGTTTACCGTTAAAGGTGTAGACACCATCAGGTTGTCTTGTGAGGTCATAGGGTAGGGATGGTGGATTATTAGCAAAGGAACGTAATAGTAAGTCCCTAAATGAGGTTGTAACTCCGATGAAACGAGAAGGTGGTATGATGGAGACCGGTGGTATCTCTGTTGTTTGGTCTTCATACATGCGAGAAAGGGAGTCTGCTTTGGTGTTTTGAGAACCAGGTGTATAAGTTATAAAGAAGTTGAATCTGTCAAAAAAAAGACTCCATCTAACCTGTCTGGCCGATAAAGTCTTACATGCTTTTAAATGTTGAAGGTTTCGATGATCTGTGAGTATAGCGATGGGGTGCAGAGCTCCTTCCAGCAGGTGTCTCCAATTTGTGAGTGCATCCTTGATGGCTAGCAGTTCCTTTTCCCCGATGGGGTAATTCTTTTCGGAGGGTGACAGAGTCCTGGAGTAGAAAGCGACAGGATGCAGAGTTTCTGTTAAAGAAGGTCGTTGAGATAATATTGCTCCTAGAGCGAAATGAGAAGCGTCAACCTCTAAAGTAAAGTGGCACGTAGAGTCTGGTAATTGAAGAATAGGTGCAGTGGTGAATGATTGTTTTAATAGATCAAAAGATCTTTGAGCGTCGTTGGTCCAACAAAACTGAACTTTTGAACTAGTAAGACTGGTCAATGGTTTTACTGTAGAGGAGAAATTCTTTATAAACTTGCGATAATAATTAGAAAAACCCAGGAAGCGTTGAAGAGCTTTTCTGGATTTAGGAACTGGCCAAGAAAGGATAGTGTCAACTTTGGTCTGATCCATCTGGATACCTGAAGGGGTGATTTGATATCCCAAGAAAGAAATAGTACTTTGACTAAAAACGCATTTCTCCAATTTAGCATATAAGGAATGTGTTCTTAATCTGGCCAAAACCCATTTGACATGTTTCTGATGATCATGCAAGGTGTCGGAATAGATTAGAATATCATCTAAATATATTACGACACATACATCAAGTAAATCGCGGAATATATCATTGATGAACCATTGAAAAGTGGCAGGTGCATTACAGAGACCGAAAGGCATGACTAGATATTCAAAAAGGCCATATCGGGTTTTGAATGCAGTTTTCCATTCGTCGCCCGGACGAATCCGAATCAAATTGTAGGCACCCCTGAGGTCTAATTTGGTGAAGATCTTGGATGTTTGAAGTCTTTCAATGAGTTCTGGTATGAGTGGTAAAGGATAACGGTTCTTCACCGTGATATTATTTAGGGATCTATAATCTATGATGGGTCGTAGAGATCCATCTTTGTTTTTAACAAAAAACATTGCAGCACTTGCTGGTGATGTAGAGGGCCTGATGAAACCTCTTTTCAGATTTTCGTCTATGTATTCCTTCAGATGAACCAATTCCGGTTGAGAAAGAGGATAGATACGAGCAGTAGGTAAGGTACTACCGGGAATTAGCTCTATAGGACAATCATAAATGCGATGAGGTGGTAAAACATCAGCATTAGATTTGCAAAAGACATCTGCGAATTCATGTAAATACGTAGGGAGACTAGAGTTCTGTGTACTAGTTTCTAAGAATGATAGAACTGGCAAACAGAACTCTTTACAATGAGTAGCCTGTAGCTCTAGGGATCTAGTTGACCAATTGATTTTGGGTTGATGGAGATGTAACCAAGGTAACCCCAAAACAATAGGAAAAAGAGGGGAAGAAATGATATCAAAAGAGATTTCTTCTGTATGTTGACTCATACACGAGACCCTTAAAGGGATGGTTTGTGTACATATTGGGCCAGAGGAAGCACATGAACCATCAATAAAGGTGACGGACAATGGTGTTGCTTTACGGATGTAAGGAATTTTATTATAGTGTACAATGTCAAAGTCAATGAAATTGCCACAAGCCCCAGTATCCACCATGGCTTTAATAGGAATTTTTTCTTGGTCCCACTGTAAAATAAGAGTAACATAAATATAGGAATTAGTGAAGGAAGTTTGAGAAGTGGGCATACAAATGTTAGTAAGATTACCTTGAGTATTCTTCTGGAGTAGAGGGCAGGTGGATACAACATGATCTGGTGCAGAACAATACATGCATAAGTTGTTTATTCTACGTCTGTGTCTTTCTGCGGGAGATAGAGGACCTCTTATAGAACCTAGCTCCATAGGTACTTCTTTGGGAGGTGATTTGGATCTTTTAAAGGGAACAGTAGGGTATAAGAGAGAGCGTTCAGCCTTCCTTTCACGCAGACGTCTATCTATAGAAACGGAAAGTTGCATTAATTCTTCCAAAGAGGGGGGTAACTCTACTCGAGCTATTTCATCCTTTAGAGCCTCAGATAGGCCAATTCTGAATTGGTTCCTGAGAGCGATGTCAGTCCATAGTGTATCGTGACTCCAGCATTTAAATTCAGATATATAATCTTCTACTGGTCTCTTGGATTGCCTGAGGTTACGAATTGTATTCTCTGCAGTTAATTGTTTATTGGAATCTTCATATAAAAGAGACATCTCGTCTAGAAAGGTATTGAATGTACCAAGAAGATCTCCATGCTCTTCTACATATGAGTCAGCCCATAGTCTAGGTTCACCTTTAAGGTAAGAAATTAAAGTAAAAATTCTTATCCTATCAGAGTAGTAAGTCCGAGGGCAAAGTTCAAACATAAGTCTACAAGAACTAATAAATTGTCTAAATTGTCTTCTTTCACCAGAAAATGGTTCTGGTGCACAAACTTTTGGCTCTGGCCTATCCCTGGGTTGGGCGAAGTCTTGATTATGGAGGGCATCATTTTCGAGTCTAAGCTCATTCATAGAAGCAGTTAAAGTGTCCATTCGTTGAGAAAGTCCAATCATATGGTTAGCTAACTCTGCTGGATCCATTTATTTTATTTTAGGTTCCACTATTATGTAAAGACCCTGCTATATTGAAAATAAGAATGACACTGTGGATCACAGCTGCAGAGGTTTCTCAGTAAGATCCCGTTAGTCACTCTCTGTAATGTTAAAAGAGTTCAGGAATCAGCTCATCACAACCTCAGTTGGAACACAAGTGTATCTTATTAAGTACTGCCTATTCCTTCATAGGCAGTTAATTACAATAATGAGTCACTGCTTATTCCTTCATAGGCAGTTAGGACTAAACAGAGCTCCTATGAACTATATTGAGATCTATCAGTATGTAACTAATGCAGCAGGAGGTAGAAGTGAATGACATATGTCAGTATCTGTTTGTAGCAATAGTAAATGGTTTGTCAGTGATTACACATGTTCAGGTTAAAGTTTCACTCTCTGGTATATATGAATAATTAGCGTTCAGTCAGAGAATATCATGTGCCGGCAAAATGCTACATAAGTCTGGTAACCAGTATACTTGCGGTTAGCTGAATCAGTCTTTTAAGATAGTAATGGCGTGACCCGAGTTCAAGGTAGAATGAGTCTGAACGTCAAGTGAAGACTGGCGTGATCCAGGTTCAGGGTCTGGTAATCCAGGAGATGGAGCAAGGTTCAGGAATCCAGGAGGCGGCAGGCGTCCTACCAGAATAGTGGAACACCATGCGTCCATGTCTGAAGGTTTAAATAGGCAGCCAGCGTGTGAGGGAGGCGGAGAACGCCGAGGCGCACTTCCGCGTTCCAGGGTGGAACGCAAACACGCGCGCACCGGAAGTGACGCGGCGCATTGGTCAAACGAAGTCTGGAAACAAGAATCTTCCTGAGAATTAGTGAGAACATGTTGGGGAAAGTGAGAAACAAGAGGAATAATGACAGAGGCATTACAGTTTCAAAGGAAACTGTAGTCACCGGATATTCTCGAGTGTCCCCATTTACACAAACTACAGCCATTTTCCTAGGATGTAAGGTTTTTCCCACCACTAGATCACTTTTCACTAAGGTGACCAGGCTACCTGCATACAACAATACCACAACATCTTTACCATCTAAGCACATTCTACATAAAGGTTTCTCATTTCCCTTTACTGCAGTGCATGTGGTTGCAAAAAGGGACTGTCGTCTCTCTGTCAGAAAGTCACACTGCATGGGTTCATCAACCGCTGGGCAAACAGCTGCTACATGTCCCTCTTCCCGGCAACGGTAACAGATCATCCTTCTGGTCCTCTCTTGTGGGATGGGTCTTCCAGGCCGCTCTCGCCAACCACTAGCAGTGGTCCCGATAATACCTCTAGTTGTTCTTTGGTCCCTCTCTCCACCCCCATCCCTTGATGCAGTCTTACCTACAGGTGGGAAGGGTCTGGTCTTGGGGTGGAAAGTCTGTGCATCTCTGGGGAAAGGGGACAAATTTTCTGTTGTTAGGTACCTTTCGACCAGGTCTACTAGTTTGTCTGCGGTTTCCGGACCGCCATGGCTCACCCATTTCTGTAGAGTGTTAGGAAGAGACCTAAGAAATTTGTCCATGACTACTCGCTCCAAAATTTTTGGTCCGGACAGAGTTTCTGGCTGCAGCCATTACCTGGCCAAATGGATGAGGTCATACATCTGCGATTGAGGTGGCTTTTTCAGCTGATAACTCCAATTGTGGACCCGCTGAGCACGGACAGCCAGGGTTACACCAAAACGTGCCAATATTTCCTCTTTTAACCGATCATAGTTTTTTGCTACAAGCTCCAAATCAAAATATGCCTTTTGGGCTTCTCCAGATAATAGGGGGGCCACTAGTCCAGCCCACTGTTCTTTAGGCCAACTCTCTTTTTCCGCTGTTCTCTCAAACGTGGTCAGAAACATCTCAGGGTCATCATCTGCAGTTATCTTTGGCAATAAGTGGCTTACCCAAAAAGTCGGTATGTTACTGGCCTGACTCACTCGGCCTGCTGTCTCTGAAGCTGTTTCACGATGGCCTCCATTTGCTTCTGGTGTCTCTGTTCCAAGCCTGCAATGCTCTCTTGGTAAGCTGCAAGGCTCCACTGCAAACCTGCATTTGTCTGCTGTTGATTTGCATTTGCCTGCTGTTTTGCATTTGCATTTGCTATAGCCAGCTGCTTCAGTATCTCCTCCATTTTGGGTTTACTTTAACTGCCCGCGGCACTCCACCATGTGTAAGGGATTAGCTCAGTAGCGGGGGTGTGTGACCCTCTGGATGGGTTCACTACACACGGAACTAGACAGAAAGGCAGTCGAAGACGGTTGAAAACAAAGATTTGGGTTTATTGTTCCATCTTGCTGGAAACAAGTGCAAGCATCCAAACAGCATAAACAAAATCAAACATAAAATAAACCCTTGCCACTTGGGGCGTCTACCTTCACCACACAGGAACCTATCTATGGAGTCTGGCACAGCCTATTGCTGGGCAGACACTGCTGGTCATACAGCAGAAAAACAATAGTCTTTCAGCAGAATGCAGCAATCAGTAGTAATCCTCTGGATTACTTATAGAGGCCTTAATTGCCTCATTCTGAACAGCTGAAGTTTTTCCAACGCCCTTAAACCTTTCTGGCTACTTCTGCAGCCGACACCCAATAATAATTGGTGTATTGTCCAAACAAGGCAGAAATGTATCTCCCGTCTGTGACAACACCCACAGATTTACCTGACTTCCTGTCACACATGTTATACTTACCTCCACTGTGCAGCTCATTTTGCACAGAGTGTCCCCGAACCTGGTCTTCTGGGGTTCCTCGACGGATGTCTTGGCTCCTCCACGCAAGAACTCAACACCTTCATGCGAGCGAGCTCGCATGGTGTTGAGTTCCTGCGGGTGCGCTCCTGTGATACAGCCGATGACTATTGCGGCTCACTGTGTCACTCGGGCCCGCCCCCGGGGGGCCGCGTCATTGGAAGTGATTGGATTTCAATTGGATTTTTGGAATTGACCACATTCCATTCCTTCACTGTGCGGTCTGGATTGCGGTTGTTGGAACCCTGGGAGGGTCGTCAGGAATGATGTGCCATGTTTTAAGTAGCTCCAGGCCCTTGGTGAGGGTGTCTACGGTGTGCTCTTTCACATCATTGGTGATGATAAGTTTGGTTGGAAACCCCCATCTGTAGGCTATTTTGTGGTTGCGTAGAGCCTTGGAAATTGTATTAAGGTTTCTCCTTTTTTGTAATGTGAATTGAGACAGGTCGGTGAAGAACTGCAAATCTTTATATTGTGCTGGAAGGAGATCCTTATTGCGCGCCACAGGCATTAGACGTTCCTTTACATGAAAAAAATGTAAACGCAGTATAACTTCTCTTGGTACTTTGTCTGGGAGATAAGAGGGTTTTGGTAACCTGTGGATCCTGTCTATTGTAATCTATTTCTGTAAGGTCTGGCAGGATAGAGGTGAACACTTGGGTAACATAGTTATGCAGCTCTGACTGCTGAACAGACTCGGAGACCCCCCTTATCTTGAGGTTGTTCCTCCTGGAACGGTCCTCGATATCTGCGATTTTTAGCCTTGACTGACTCCATCTCCTCATCCCTGGCATCATGTGTGTCAACTAGGCTATTGATTGTGGAGGCAAACTCCCCCATCTTAGTTTCCACATGATCCACTCTTACAGACACAGTTTGTATATCTTTCCCACACTTGTGAACACATGCCATCATGTCATTGTGGAGTGAGCTTCTGAGTGAGACTAGCATGTCCTTAAGTGTGGTATTTAAGACTGGCTGATTGCTAGTGGGAAAGTGATTGATGGAGTCAGGGAGCTCTCTGGTGTCATTCCCTGAGTCTAGGCCCGCGCTCACCTCATGAGAAGGATCCATGCCATCCAGCTTGAATCTGGTCTTCTCGGGTCTACCAGAAGCTGAGGAAGGTGCAGGAGAGTGTCTGTTGCTCGTTGGTGAGTTCCTTTTAGGAGGTTTTTGGGATGAGGAGTACTAGCTGCGGACGGCCTAGGAGATCCGGCGCTTTCTTGCCTCTGCTCCCATGTGAAGAACTCCGTTATCTTTTGGGGTCTCTGGAGCCCCTTCCGCTTATTGGTCATGATGGTTGGTGTCAGCAGAGTACATTCACCGGCTATGGATGTCTCGATCACCGTTTTGCCTGGAGCTCCGGTCCTATGCGGCCATCTTGGTCTTTGTCAAGCTTCGCCCCTCCTGTGATTGTTTTTAAAGTTAAAGTGCAAATGCGTGTGCAGAGTAAAATATCCTATCAGGTCTGCAAGTGCCTCCAAATTAAGATTGGAGCTCTACCACATGAAGACTCTGTCAGACATGACTAATACTCCTTCTATGTGATAATCATGCAGAATCTGAGAATTGATACATTTAAAGTGGTTGTAAACCCTTACAAACCACTTTAACTTACAGGTAAGCCTAGATTAAGGCTTACCTGTAGGTGCAACAAATATCTCCTAAACCTACGCGGTTTACGAGACATTTGCAAAAGAAAGGCACCGATGTCTACGGCACATGCGCCGTAGACAACGGCACGCTTTTCACTGAGTGTGCCGCTTCTAACGGCGAGCATGCACGGGAATGACGTCATCGCGGCTCTGTCCAGTCACAGCACCGGAGCCGCGATATGCCATAGTCACTTGTGGAGGGATGGCGCCCACAGAGGAGGGCAACGAGCACCACTGGGGGGGCTTCGATCTCAGGTAAGTACTTCATAATGAGCTAGTATGCTATGCATACTAGCTCATTATGCTTTTGTCTTGCAGGGTGTTTTGGGAAAAAAAAGAGGGTTTACTTCCTCTTTAAAGTGGAGGTTCCCCCTAAAAAAAATTCTAACAATACATTCAGAAGACTGATTACACTGCGGGTAGGCTATTTTTTTGTTTTTTTTTCGTACATACCTCGATATCGCCGTTTCATCCCTCGGCTTCCAGGAATGATTCTTGTGGGGCTGGGCGTTCCTAGTTGATTGACGTTCCTCCGACCGATGCATACTTGACGTCACGACTTTCCGAAAGAAGCCGAACGTCGCTGCGCAGGCGCCGTATAGAGCCGACTCTATACGGCGCCTGCGCAATGACGTTCGGCTTCTGTCGGAAAGTCGTGACGCGCAGTATGCGCCGGTCGGAGGAACGTTAATCAACTAGGTCCAGCAAGAATCATACCCGGAAGCCGAGGGATGAAACGGCGATAACGAGGTATGTACGAAAAAAAACCCAGCCTACCCGCAGTGTAATCAGTCTTCTGAATGTATTGTTAGAAAAAAATTTTAGGGGGAACCTCCACTTTAAGTTTTAAACAATAAAAGTGATAGAAATAACAAAAGTCCAGTGAAGAGTTTGTAAAAGATTCAACAAATTGACAGTCCAAAAATTATTGCGTGAAGTGTCCAAAAAAAATTGAGTGACTTTTGTGCTCTTAACCAATGTGGTTTGTGCCACACCTCCTCATTAGCTCAATGGATGCTGGGGTGTCTGGGCTCCTGGGTTCCTCCAATAGCTCTCTACTGTACCTCGAGTGAGTTTGTAGCAAGTAAACAGCTATATAGGGTATCCAAACAAAGATAGCAGAAAGCCATGAGCACATATCTGTAGACCAAATGGATCGAATTTCACTGTAATAGGAACACATAATACTAGCTGGTAAAGAGAATATAGACTAAACTCTTTATCCCAATGTTCACTTGGGAGAAGCGACCCAAACAGAGGTTCACTTTTCAGGTGACAGATGTGAAAAAATACCCTTCCTGCCTGCACACTCACCTGATTAAAGAGACCCACTGTAGTGGATCACTCTTCGGGTGAGGGGCAGCGCCACTGGCCTTATATTTTTTTATAATGACCTCCATAAAACCCTATAAGATTGATTTACTCTCCATGTGCAGTTGCTCCTGAGCTTAGTAAATGAAGTAAAGCTTCACTTTGCAAGGAGTACCCAATCAAGTGTAAGTAAAATGTATAAACCTGAATTTTTCCTTGCACATGAATGGATGATGGAAGTCAGCAGAGTTTCTGCTTATTTACTAAGCTCTGGAGCAGCTGCACTTGCAAAGTGCAAAGCCTATTTGCCTTTAGTAAATCAACCCCTATGTGTCAATGTACATGTGTTCCAGGATTGGAACATTTTGACCGTCGACCATGGGAAAATGCTAAATGCAGCAAAACTGTGGGCAAAATTGCAGTAAAATTGTGGCGTAATTCTTATCATTTTGCATTTTCCCACGGCCATGGTAAATCACAGCTAAGTGTACATGAAGCCTTAAAAAGGCTGTCCTATCTTGTGCACTGGATTGGATAGTGTGTTTTATTTGTGAGTCGTTTTTTTTTCACTTTTTAATAAAGTTAAAGGTGTTGTAAACCTTCCAAATTTTTCACCTTAATGCATCCTATGCATTAAGGTGAAAAAACATCTGATAATATATATAACAGCCACCGAGGGACCCCAGAAGACAAGGATCGGGGCCACTCTGTGCACAACAAGCTGTACAGCGGAGGTAAGTATAACTTGTTTGTTATTTTAAATATTAAAATTAAAATGAACCTTAACAATCATTTTAAAGCGGAGGTTTGGGCGATTTTTTTTTAAAAGTCAGCGACTACAAATACGGCAGCTGCTGACTTTTAAAAAATGGACGCTTACCTGGCAGCAGCCGAGGCTGAGCGATCGCTCGGTCCTCGGCTGCTTCCGCCGCCATCCTCGGAGAGGGAATCAGGAAGTGAAGCCTCACGGCTTCACTGCCAGATTCCCTCCTGCTTATGCGCGAGGATCGCTGCGTGCCGTCACTGGTCCAGTGTTTTTCCAGAAGACACCGGGGGGGGTGACGTGACAGGCTGGATTCCCCGCGGGGATCAGACCCGGAAGTGGTGCAAATACCTGTCTCAGACAGGTATCTGCACCCCCCTCCCCCTGAAAGGTGTCAAATGTGTCATCGGAGGGGGGGGGGATCCAAAAAGCGGAGGTTCACTTTTTGTGTGAACCTCGGCTTTAAGTATGTTTTAATACTACGCCATAAGAGGTATATTTCTTCTTTTTGGTGAATTGGCTGGAGCCCGGACAGAGTGACAGAAGGGTATGCAGGCATATTTCTGGATGCATTGGAGGATTGCTGGAGGATCGTGACCCAGATCACTGGGAAAGTGCTGTTTGACCTTACCCTTGTGGAGGTCAAACATACCTGAAGATGTAATAGACTCTATTAAGAGATGGTGGATTTTACAATAAGAACATGTCAATTATGAATGATTGCAGACTGTGTTGTTGTATTTCGGCACAGTAGGATCAAATTATTAGCATTTACTTGTTGTGCTGTACTTTGAAAGTTTAAATAAAACAAGGCGGCCAATGATTGCCAAGGGGTGAGTGAGCTCACCATCCATCCTTGTCTGTGACTTTCTCCCCCGTTCTCTCTCCTGCCTTTAAGTGAGTACACTAAGGTAAATCAGGGTTCTCAGAGCACCCTTTACATCAGAGTTCCCCTTTACACCAGAGGCCACAGTGTCCCCCCTTACATTAGAGTCCTCTCTGTACATCAGAATCCCCAGAGTTCTCCCTTACATCAGAATCTGCAGGTTCCCCCCTTACAGTGTAAGGGAACTTTCCATGTTCAGATGTAAAAAGGGAACTCTGTGGATTCAGATGTAATGGGGGGCTTCATATGATTAGAAATGTTATTTCATTGCAAAATCTATGTATAGTTTATAATATAATAAAAAAAAATTGCTGTGCGCCGCTAAAGTGTTCATGTTTGACTTTGAGAAAAGGTAGCAACCCTAGATGGCTGAGAACAGCAATAAGTGATGCTCCAAAGAGAAAGATGCTCCATAAAACATTACAGAGACTACTTCCATATCTTTTTCATCACAGAATAGGGAACAATCAGTAACTAGACACAAAACAGTCTTTAATTTAAAGTGTGTGTGTGGGGGGTGGTATGGATCATATGTGGTGACTGATATTGTTTTTTTTTTTTTTTTATTTATCATAAAGCCAGTCCGTGTGGACCTTCATCATACAATCATAACATATGAAACAAAAAAACCCTGTGTCGGGTGAGTAACATGCAGTTGTACTGTCATATATACAGGCGATAACATCCTACAGCACATGAGTCATACACTGTGTTATTATGCTGTGCCTTTGCCACCCATGGACCAAGTCCCCAAGAGCCGGCTTCCCGACCCATTTTCCGTGTTCTGAGAAAGAATAAAGTAGAAAAAGATAGAAGTATAGAAAGGAGCAGAGTGAGGTTAGGTATTGGATGGGGGGAGGGGAGGAGGGGAGGAGGGGGGGTGGAGGCTGCACGAGCAGGGCTCGCCCCGAAAGCACCCCTAAGGGCGTAGTGAAGTTTTCGGTTTACGTTTATTACCTGGACAGTTAAGTCATCCCAGATACTGGGGGCCCATCTACGATCGTTTGAGTCGGCAGGTGTCCATCTGTCTCCCTAAGTCTCTGTTCCTACTCTGAAAATCTGAAGATGTTATACAATTGCCAGGTGTCCGAGTACGCCTCCCTACGTTGCTGGCTGGAGAGGACCAGATCCTCCATGTGGCTGATCTCATCTACTTTGTTTAGCCACATCGCTATAGTCGGCGGATGGGGGGACTTCCAGAGGCGGGGCACGCAGGCCTTGGCTGCGTCTAAAAGGTGACGCACCACTGACTTTTTGTACACCCCAGGTGATAAGTCATTTGCGTGTAAGAGAAAGTATGCCGGGTCATCCGGTACAATGCTTCCTGTAAATTGTTGGGTGACCCGTCGCATCTCTCCCCAGAAGTCCCCGAGCCGCGGACAGGACCAAAATATATGTAGCATGGTGCCTCTATCCTGTTGGCATCTCCAACAGGTGGCCGTAGTGTCAGGAAACAGCTTACTTAACAGGTCTGGGGTCCTATACCAGCGTGTGAGTATTTTATAGTTTGTCTCTTGCGTTCTGGCGCATACAGACGATTTGTGTGTGAAGCGAACTATAGACTGTTTTTTGTTGACCGAGAATTGCGTACCCAGTTCCCTTTCCCATTTGGCTAGGGCTGGGATCTGGTAGTCTCCCAACGAAGTGTTAAATATTGTGTACATCTGGGACAGAGTGTGGGGGAGAACTCCAGAGTCCTTACACAGGTCCTCAAAGGACGTCAACGGTGTTTGAATGGTCGGAGGAGTCGGGAGGCTGTTCAAGAAATGGCGCAGTTGTTGTGTTCTTAGGAAGTCGAGGCAATATACGCCGTCAGGGTCGATTTCCACCTCCCCCTGCACTAAAGTGTGACGCCTGGAACAGATCCGCATTGGCCAAGTCGAGAAATTTCCCGTCCTGTAGGCCTGGTTCAAAAAGTGGGTGGCCAATAATAGGTCTAAGGGGGAGACCCGTGTCGTGAGGGAATACTTTTCAAAGAGGCCTGCACATATTTTAACCGTCTGCCCTATCAGAGGATGTCGTGCAATAATTGTGGGGAGATCCGTGTGGCACCAAGGGGCGCGATGGAGAGGGATCTTGCATTGACCCTGCTCCACCTGTGTCCAGAGTTTAACCTGTCTGTGTCGGCACCAATCAATCAATCTGACAAGATGTGCAGCATAGTAGTATGTTCGTACGTCCGGTAATGCTAGACCGCCGTTTAGTTTGGGGAGAGAGAGTATCTCTCTACGAAGTCTCGATTTCTTCCCTGCCCATAGGAAGTGGGAGTTGCCGAAAGTATTCTCCTGGTATGTGAATCGGGAGAGCCTGGAGGAGGTACAGGAATTTAGGTAGAATAGTCATTTTTAGAATATTGCACCTACCTAGCCAGGAGTGAAGACCCCCGTCCATTGTGATAACAACCTCCAGACCTCTGTCAGGAGGGGTGGGAAGTTTAGCTTATACAACTGAGAGAACGAGGGGGGGATGTACGTACCTAGGTATTTTAATGCGACCTCCATTCATTTTAAGCTAAAACTATCCCTGAGCCATGCAAGCTGATGCCGTGGGATCCCCACCCCCCTTGCCTCCGACTTCGTCATATTTATCTTTAGATTTGACAGTTTGCCATAGGCCTCAAACTCCCGCAGGAGAGCTGGAAGTGACGTGTCTGGGTCTGTGAGGGTAAATAGTAGGTCATCTGCATATGCCGAGACCTTGTATTGTGCATCCGTGGTGCGTATGCCTGCAATTTCGGGGTTCTGGCGTACGTGGCACAGAAAGGGCTCCAGAGAAAGTGCAAAGAGCAGGGGCGAGAGGGGGCACCCCTGTCCCGTCCCGTTGGTTATAGGGAATGCTGCCGACACCACCCCATTAACTCTCCCCCATGCCATTGGTCCCCTGTATATTGCCGCTACCCAGTTCCTCATTTTCTCCCCCAGGCCTACATGTTCTAAAGTGGACATCATAAACTGCCAGTCAACCCGGTCAAATGCCTTTTCTGCATCAGTCCCTATAAATAGGCTAGGTGTCTTACTGGAGGAGGCAATATGCAAAAGGTTAAGTACGGGCACGGGCTTCCCTGGTGGGAACGAATCCCACCTGGTCTAAGTGCACTAAGTGTGGGAGGTGGCTCTGTAGTCTGGAGGCCAGGATTTTGGTGTAGAACTTGATGTCTATATTGAGGGATATGGGGCGGTAACTACCACAGTTAGCGGGGTCTTTACTCTCTTTTGGGATCACGGAAATTTGAGCCTGTAGTGTGGTGTCGTGAAAGGACTTCCCCGTGCCTAGCTCATTGAATAACTGCACCATGTGTTGACCCACTGATGGGAACAGTGTTGTATAGTATGCCACTGTGAGGCCGTCAGGTCCTGGTGCTTTACCTGGCTTGGCACTTTTCAGTGCACATTGGAGCTCAGGTAGGGTAATAGACAGACTCTCCCTATCTTCAGACGACAGAGAGGGCATCAAGGACGCGGAGATATAATTTCTTATCTCGTCCCGTGAGGGGGGGGTTTGGCTAGGTTGTAAAGGGAGCTGTAAAACCGGCGAAATTCTCTTGTGATTTGTTGGGGTGTAGATTGCTTCTGTCCCTTCGGGGACAGCATGTGGGGGACATATGCATCCAGTCGGCGCACGCGTATTGTGTTGGCTAGCAGTCTGCCGCATTTATCGCCCGACTCGTAGGTGAAGCGTCGGCACGTTTGCAGTGCTGCTTTGGCCTTAAAATGTAGTAGGTCCGATATCTGAGTGCGGACAACATCCAGTTCCGCACCTGTCTGTCTATTCGGTGTTGCCTTGTGTGTCGTCTCTAATACTTGTAGTTTGGCAAGGAGCAGGTTTAGTTGTGCCGTGCGTTCTTTTTTTAGTCGTGAACCGTGTTTAATCAATAATCCCCGGACCACCGCCTTATGCGCTTCCCATACTACCCCCACGTCGCTGTCAGGACTGGTATTAGTGGAGAAGTAGTGTCCCAACTCCCTCACCACCTCTGTCATGACATCGGTGTTCTGTAAAAGACTCTCGTTCAACCGCCAAACTGGCCTTTGGTCCCCAGTCTTGTCAAAGATCGAGTATTTCAGGGTGATCGGGGCATGGTCCGACCATGTATTTGACCCAATAGTGACCCCCTGGATCGCGTCTAGCTGTCCGTGTGGTAGTAAGAAGTAACCGAGTCTCGAATATGTCTGGTGAGGCTTGGAGAAAAAAGTGTAATCCCTGTCTCCCGGGTGATGGAGCCGCCAGGCATCCACCAGTTGCATAGCATGTAGGGAAGCGTCAATACGTTTGAGAGTGTCACGCATCAGGGCTGATTTCCCGGTGGATGTGTCTTCAGTCGGGATTAGTGGGACGTTCAGGTCACCCCCCACTATCAGCTGGCCCTCTGAGAAGCGCCCGAGCTGTCCCAGTCGCTTCCTGAGGAAAACGTCCTGTTGGGCATTTGGGGCATAAAGATTGGCGAATGTCACTATATTGTCTCCTATCTTGCCTTTCAAAAAGAGGAAGCGTCCCTCCCTGTCCGTCAGTACATCCAAGGGTGTCCACGGCACTCTTGCCGAGATTAGGATAGACACCCCTCTAGACTTGGCCTCCGAATACTGAGAGTGGTGCGCTGTAGGATAACATTTGTTTTTCAAAAACAGTCTACTTTCTTTAAAGTGTGTCTCCTGTAGGAGCACTACATCTGCCCCCATGCGCCGCATATCTTGTAGCAGCATGTGCCATTTTTCGGGCGTATTAAGGCCCCTAGCATTGAGCGATATCACAGTAAGGACGTCCATGCTCGTGCAGCGGGGATGGGGAGGTGGTGGGCAGGGGGGGGAATCTGTAGGGCTGCACTAAGTGGGGTAGTGGGTCATCTTAACGACACCTGAGGATGTTGGGGCGGGGAGGTGGAGGGTTGGGAAGTATGAGATAGAGAAGAAGAAGAGCAGACAGAGGGAGAAAAGAAATTCAAGTGGCAGGCTCCAGATGGGGCCTCCAATCAGTTATAACTAAGTTTAGCCAAAATCGGCTATAAGCACTCGTCAGGGTTACCCCGAATATCGAGCGCAGCCCTAAGTGGGGAAGGTGAGCTAGACAGAGACCGAGAGCAAGCTCTCGGCCTTCTCCACCCAACCCCGGCCAAAATATATACTGTAAAAAAGAACAAAACTTTAACCGGCATCCTACATCATAGTTATCAATGACAGCAAAACTGCCAACAAATAAAACATTTAAGTGCAACAGACAGTTTAAGACAAACATTGTGAAAAGTGCTAATGGGGTGGTTCAGTGCCCCTAAGATGAAAAATTCCGGTCCCCGTCCCCCTTGTGCCAAACACTACCCCACATTTATCCCCAGATCCCGTCACCCCCTCTCCCCCCCACATCCAGGTGACAAACCTCCCCCACCCCAGGGGCATGTTCAACGTATCAAGGGGTATACATGCAGGATTCTCCATGGAACAACATAATTGCTCTCTTCAAAGTGTCATGTCCTGTGCCATTTGGAGGACTCGGTGTAAAGTGAAGCGTCCCTGTCTCTTCCTCTCATGGGGGCCCCCGCTCAGGCTGCCCCCCTGTCCTCCACCCCAGGCCCCTCGGGAATCCCTCCCCCCGCCCCACAGGCCCAAGACCAGTAAGGGGGCCCAACAGCAAAAAATCAAAGACCCCAAGCCATGGGGAACGTCAGCATCGTATCACTGGTCCACCGAGCCCAGTGTCGCCAACAGCCACAGCCCCCCCGCCACCAGACACCGTGATCCGTTCGCCCAGTCTGTCCCTGACTATTTTGGCTCTCCTCCGAGGGAGCAGTCTCAGTGTCCGTGGTGCCTCTGCCATGTACATTCCGGGTCATTAAGAGGGGTTCCCCCCAGAGTCTCGATGGGGACATCCCGGCCGGGAGTCCCCGCATCTGACCCCACAGTTCCCCCCGTTGCTAAGGCCACGGAGGATGGGACAACCCCACTTCATGTCCGGTCCGGGGGGGGCACATCAAATTTCAGTCTACCGGTACCGTGTTTGATCCTGGACGTGCGGCAGGGAGGACAGAGGGGGAGCAGGGAGGGGGGGGCAGGGGAAGCCATCAACCCTGGAACCCCCTTGTTGTATTGCTGTCATATGATTTATCAGGTGGGGGAAAGCAGGGGGCTCACGGAGGCATCATTGCAGTCAACAGGGGATTTCCTCGGTACGGGCAGCGTGTAGGCAGCAAAAGGGGAAACAGGGAGGGGGGAGTCAAATGTGTGGCCCAGGGCCTACTCACGTCCCGCTCCTCCTCGTGATGAGTGGCATCTCCTCCTGCCTCTCTGCGGTCTCTGCATCATGGAGCCCCGATAGGCTGCTGCACCGGAATGGCCGGTCTGGCGTGGGATGAACTGGAGCCAGTCCGGGACCTGGATAGGCTCGGTTCCCATGTACCTGAACAAGGCCGGAAGATCCGCGGCACTCTGGAGTGAGAAGGCAGTGTTGTCCTTGCGGAAGGTGACTGCCAACGGGTAGCCCCAATGATAGGTGTGGCCCGTTTGTTTGGCCAAGTCCAGGATAGGCCGCAGCGTCGCTCTTTCGGCGCAGAGTCGTCCTGGAGAGGTCTGGAAAGATTCGCAGCTATGCTCTGTCCTCTTCGATGTCTCCCAGGTCCAATGCCCGTCGCAGGATATCCTCCTTTTGCCCGTAGCGGTGTAGGCGACATACCACTTCCCGCGGCCTGTCCTGTTCCGCCGGCTTAGGCCCAAGCGCTCTGTGCGCCCTGTCCACCACGATCTCTGCCACCGGATCGTCCAGGACCACCCTGAAGATACACAGCACCTTGGCCCCGACATCCTCCACATCAGCGGGTTCGGGGATGCCGCGGAGCCGCAGGTTATTGCGGCGGCTCCTATCTTCCACGTCCTCCAGGTGGAGCTGCAGCGAGATGGCGGCCTCCTGGTGACAGTCTCGGGCCATGCTGCCACGCGGTCCGCTAATGAAGATACCGTTTCTTCTCCCGAGGCGACCCGATCGGTAAGTGTTGAGACCTCCCCTCTCACCTTCTGGATGTCTCTTCTGTGGGTTTCCTCCAGTCTTAGGATCAGGGCCTCAATGTCAGTTCTGGTAGGCGAGGCCTGTAACAGCGATTTGATGTCCCGGTCCAGGCCGGTGGGCTCTGGGAGTTGCGAGGAAGACATGCCGCCTCGTGGATTATCCTCTGGGGACTGGTGTGTAAATGTCAACCAGTCTTCAGACCCGTCAGCGTCCAGCAGCTGTCTCCGCGGTGTTTCTTCTGCTGCTTGTGCGGGGCCTCGTGGCTCGGGTAGGCCGGAGCCCGGGGATATCTCCTGCAGGGCCTTAAAATATTTCTGGATTTCTCCTGAAACTTTCCCCGCTGGGGTCCCCTTCGTCACTGCTCTTGTCCCGTACTGTTTGGCAGTGTTCATGCCGGGTTTTCATCTGTTTTTGGCCAAAAATCGGGGGATCAGGACGGGAGCTCTGATGAAAAGCTGCTTTACTCAGCCATGTCCAGGCCACGCCCCCGTGGTGACTGATATTGTGTGGCCTTGTCAGAATACTCAACTCAGTAACGTTGTTTGCTTTTTGATTGTGGATCAGCCCCAATTTTTACATGATTTCTTAAATACCACTACAGTAAAGAGGAACTGCAGTCTGCTTACATAATTTGTACTAAAACATCTTTGCCATTCTGAAGCTTCCCTCCAAAACACTTTGCATATTATTTTATATATACTGTGATTGTGTACTTGCCAAATATGCTGCAGAAATCTCCCTCCACTGAGTCTTACTGCAACCGTTTTAACTGTGGGTAGCTGAAATTGCTGTCTGTTCACTTCCTGGATTTACACAGACACACAGAGGCACACCTTCAGCTCTGCAGCTCTCATTGGCCCTCTTATGACTCACCCCCCCTCCCTTCCTGGCAAACTCTCATGAGAGTGAGAGAGAGAGAGCTGTTCATGGTGTCATAAGCCTAGGCCAAATATGCTGCAGAAATCTCCCTCCACTGAGTCAGGCATCAATTGTAACTGTGGGCAGTTGAAGCTGCTGCCTGTTCACTTCCTGGATTTACACAAAAACACAGAGGCACACCTCCAGTCCTGCAGCTCTCGTATGACTCATCCCTCCTCACTTTCTGGCAAACTCTCAGGAGAGTGAGAGAGAGCTGTGCATAATGTCATAAGCCTAGGCTTATTACCAGACAAGAAACAGGAAGTGGGCTGTATAAGGTAGTTACTGGCAGAATTTGTTTTCTTACTATCCAAAGTTAAAACAACAAGGGCAGAAGATTTAATAGATGGAAAGTTGAAAAAATTACTGAAGTTTTGCTTTAAGTACTGTAGACCAAAATGTAAGCCTACAAGTGCTTTCAACTTAAGTTTGGTCATGCCTCAGAGATTTGACTAGCTTTTTCACAGTGCTATTCTGGAACAATTGTTTAGTCTAAATTAGTATTGGCTAAAATACCTTGTTTAATTGTTAACTGACAAAGGTGATAAAGTGATTTCTTGCCTTTGTAGAAAATTGGACTTACTGTGTTGAAGATAAATTGTCTACTTAAAAAAAAAGTCTCCTCAGTTTGGGCCGATATGTATTCTTCTACATATTTTTGGTTAAAAAAATTGCAATAAGCGTATATTGATTGGTGTGCGCAAAAGTTATAGTGTCTACAAAATAGGGGATAGATTTATAGAATTTTTATTATTATTTTTTTTACTAGTAATGGCAGCGATCTGCCATTTTTATCGTGACTGCGATATTGCAGCAGACATATCGGACACTTTTGACACATTTTTGGGACCATTCACAATTATACAGCGATCTGTGCTATAAAAATGCATTGATTACTATAAATGTGACTTGCAGGGAAGGGGTTTACACTAGGGGGCGATCAAGGGGTTAAATATGTTACCTAGGGAGTTATTCTAACTGTAGGGGGAGGGGACTCACAAGGGGAGGAGACTGGTCAGTGTTCACATAGGGGGGTGGGATCTTGGGGTCACCTTTGTTAAAGAGGGCTTCCAGATTCTGATAAACCCCCCACCCGCAGACCCCCACAACCACCGGTCAAGGGTTGTGGGGGTGAGGCCTTTGTCCCCATCAACATGGGGACATCCTCCCCATGTTGAGAGCATGTGGCCGGGTACGGTTCAGAGGAGGGGCTCTCTCTCGTCCCCCCCCCTCATTTCCTGAGGCCTGCCAGGTTGCGTGTTCGGATAAGGGTCTGGTATGGATTTTTGGGGGAACCCCAAGTAATTTTTTTTATTTTGGTGCTGGGTTCCCCTTAAAATCCATACCAGACCTGAAGGGCCTGGTATAGATTTTTTGGGGGAAACCCATGCCATTTAAAAAAATGGTGCAGGGTTCCCCTTAATATTCATATCAGACCCGAAGGGCCTGATATGGAATTTGGGGGGACCCCCATGCTCTTTTTTTAGTTTTTCACACGCTCTTTTTTTTATTTTTGGTTCAGGGTTCTCCTTAATATTCATATCAGACCCAAAGGGCCTGGTAATGGACTAAGAGGGAACCCATGCTGTTTTTTTTTAATGACTATTATCTGTATTGCCGGGACCCGTTTTAAATGACTTTTTTTCATTTAGAAATGTAATTTTGTGCAGGGACTTTTCTAAGCACAGGAAACATGCACTACTTTACAGGTATACTATAGACACCTCTCAGGTATGAATTTTAAAGGAATATTTCACTTTTATTGCTTCACTTTAAGCATTATTAAAATCACTGCTCTCGAAAAAACATATTTTTGCATTGATACATGTCCCCTTGGGCAGGACCCGGTTCCCCAAACACTTTTTATGACAACAACTTGTATATAAGCCTTTAAAATTGGCACTTTTGATTTTTCATGTTCGTGTCCCATAGACTTAAACGGTGTTCGCGTGTTTGAACAAATTTTTTGCCTTGTCGCATGTTCTGCTGCGAACCGAACCGGGGGTGTTCGGCTCATCCCTATTCAGAATAATAAATATTCTCACTTCAGAATTTATCCTCTTGAAAAGTTAAAAGATTTCATTAAGATTTTTGCTGTGTCTACACACCCTAGGGAAATATAGGCTTTAGCAGCGCTAAGCTATTATATCAATACAAAACAAATAGTTGACCAATAGTTGAAAAGTTTTAGTTAAAAAGCAACACAGTGTCCTCAGTATAGGTACAATTGGTAAGTCTGTGTAGAGCGGAGATATGCAATTAGCGGACCTCCAGCTGTTGCAGAACTACAATTCCCATGAGGCATAGCAAGAATCTGACAGCCACAAGCATGACTCCAGAGTCAGAGGCATGATGGGACTTGTAGTTTTGCAACAGCTGGAGGTCCGCTAATTGCAAATCCCTGGTGTAGAGTAATCAGCTGTAACAAAATCACTATCAGTGCTTGGGGGAATATTGGAAAATTGTAAGTATAACTATAATAAATTCCAGAGAATCTTCATCCCTTCACCACACCACGTGGGACACCGCTCCCTTAGTTACATAGTTACATAGTAGGTGAGGTTGAAAAAAGACAAAAGTCCATCAAGTCCAAGCTATGTGTGTGATTATATGTCAGTATTACATTGTATATCCCTGTATGATGTGGTCGTTCAGGTGCTTATCTAATATTTTTTTGAAACTATCAATACCCCCCCCGCTGGTACTACTGCCTGTGGAAGGGAATTTCACGCCCTTGCTGCTCTTACAGTAAAGAACCCTCTATGTAGTTTAAGGTTAAATCTCTTTTCATCAAATTTTAATGAGTGGCCATGTGTCTTGTTAAACTCCCTTCCACAATTTTTTTATCCCTATTGTGGGGTCAACAGTATGGTATTTGTAAATTTAAATCATATCCCCTCTCAAGCGTCTCTTCTCCATAGAGAATAAATTCAGTGCTCGTAACCTTTTTTATAACTAATATCCTCCAGTAGTGATGGACGAACATCCGACGGGACGGTTCGCGAACGCTAACCGTGAACTTTCGCAAATGTCTGCAAACTTGCCCCATTGACTTTAATGGCAGGCGAATATTAAAAGCCTTCAGGTCATATTTGCAGCCACAAAATACTTACTAGCTTTGCACAAATAGTCCCACAACATGGACACTGACCTACCAGAAGTATTAAGTGAAAAACCGGATACATAAGTAAGTGTGGGCCATTACAAGCCCCAAAAATTAGCCGACAGGCGTTCACCTGACAGCAAACAACTTTTGTATTCTGTGGCTGGAGGTTCATTAAGCTATTCACCGGATACAGAAGTAAGTTTTGGCCATTACAGGCCCCAAAAATTATCCCACAGGCGTTCACCTGACAGCAAACAACCTTGTATTCTGTGGTTGCTGGTACATTAGGCATTCAACGGATACAGAAGTAAGTGTCGGCCATTACAGGCCCCAAAAATTAGCCCACGGCCACAGGCGTTCACCGGACAGCAAACAACTTTGTATTCTGTGGCTGGTGGTACATTAGGCATTCACCGGATACAGAATAAAGTGTCGGCCAGTACAGGCCCAAAAAATAAGCCCACAGGCGTTCACCTGAATTTGAATGAAACATGGTCTACTGGTCACATGTGTTGAATTCCTCCGAGATCCATGCTTCATTCATTTTTATAAATGTGAGGTAGTCAACACTGTTGTGAGCTAGGCGAGTTCGCTTATCGGTCACGACCCCCCCTGCTGCGCTGAACGTCCTTTCGGACAGGACACTGGATGAGGGGCAAGCCAACAGTTCCATTGCAAATTGTGCAAGCTCTAGCCAGAAGTCAAGCCTGCCCACCCAGTAGTCCAGGGGTTCATCACTTCTCAGTGCATCCACATCGGCCGTTAACCCGATGTAGTCGGACACCTGTCGGTCTAGGCATTCCCTGATGCTGGATCCGGAGGACAGCTGTCGATGGGTCGGCTGAAAGAATGATCTCATATCATTAGTGACCAAGACATCTTCAAACCGCCCTCTTCTTGCAGGTGCTGTTGGATTGGTACCCGAAACTGCCAGCGGACACAAAAGCACAATGCAGATTTTCTCCCCACACTAACAGTAGAGATCTCTGAGTATGCAGCAACAGCGGGCACTAACCTCCTTGGGCTGATCTGAGTACTGTCGTCACACTGCTGAGTGCCGGCTGTTGCTACCTCCTCTTCCTGATCCAATGCCAAGAATGGCTGCGCATCCGAAATGTCTTCTGATGGATCGGAAAATAATTCCTGTGACTCAAGCGGAGAGTATATGGTGGTGGTGCTGGTGGTGGTGTTGGTGGCGAGCCACTCAACCAGGTCTGGTGCGTCCTTTGACGTAATCAAATGCACCTTGTGCCACTTCCCACTTTGGCTCCGGCCTGGTGCTCCTGCCCTACCCCTACCACCCCTGCGGAAGGGCCTGCCTCTTCCTGTCATTTTTTAAATGACCCTGTGACAACAAAAGTCTCTAGAGAAGCACAGTTTATGTGGAAGAAGGTATATAACACCTTCAATCTGTCGTTTTGGGGGGCCACTGGTTTATCGCACCAGTTATGAAACTTTTTTTTCAGGATTGTTTTTTTAATGTGTGTAGCAGAGGTAACGCAGCGAAAGAGGCAAACATCTAGCAGTAACCAAATACACCACCAGTCACAATGCTGCACAATACAAATCCACTATAATATGCTTTCTATATTCACAAGTTGATTATAAGTGTATATTACACCTATATACTGCAGAGCAAGTAGCACACCTATACCAGTGCTTGAAAGGACTTTTGTGGACCTGTTAGGTAGCGATTTGTGTCGCTAAACTCTGTCCCTGTTGGAAACACCAACCTCACCCTACACTGACAAAAAGTATATGAATGCATTACACACTATCATGTACTGCAGAGCAAGTAGCACACCTATACCAGTGCTTGAAAGGACTTTTGTGGACCTGTTAGGTAGCGATTTGTGTCGCTAAACTCTGTCCCTGCTGGAAACGCCAACCTCGCCCTACACTGACAAAAAGTATATTAATGTATTAGACACCTATATACTAGAGCAAGTAGCACACCTATATCAGTCCTTTACAAGGACTTTTATGGACCTTTTAGATAGCTATTTGAATGAATTCAGCATGTCCCTGCTCCAAACAGCACCCTCTCTCTACACTGACAAAAAGCAGAATGTAAGATGGCCGCCAGATTAGGTCTATTTATAAGGTAGGGGGTATTTCCATGTGCTGAAAGGTCTCAATTGGCTGTCCTGCACTATCTGATGGATGTGTCATAGGTCAAAATTCTTACCCATGTAACATTGTGGACCGCCGCAAACATCGCCAGATGTCCGCCGGTTTGGCTGACCGTGAACGACCAAAGTTCGCCGCGAAACGACCGCCGGGCGAACCAGCAGGCCATCTCTATCCTTCAGTCCCTCTATTAGCTTTATTGCCCTTCCTTGTACTCCGCTCCATTTCCAGTACATCCTTCCAAAATACAGCTTACTCTAGGTGCAGCTGGATCAGAGTCTTGTAGAGCGGGATAATTATCGTTTTATCTCTGGAGTTGATTCCCTTTTTAATGCTTTGTTAGCAGCAGCTTGACATTGCATGCCATTCCTGAGCCTATCATCTACTACCCCCAGTCCTTTTCCATCCTATATTCCCCCAGAGGTTCCCCCCCCCCCAGTGTAAAGATTGCATTCATATTTTTGCCACCCAAATGCATTATTTTAAATTTTTCTACATTAAACCTCATTTGCCATGTAGTTGCCCACCCCCATTAATTTGTTCAGATCTTTTTGCAAGGTTTCCACATCCTGTAGAGAAGTTATTGCCCTACTTAGCTTAGTATAATCCGCAAATAGGATGTTACACTCACCAGAAATTGGGTGAAAATAAGCCTTATGCCGCGTACACACGATCTTTGGGCATGAAAAAAACGTTGTTTTTCGGGTTCTGAAAAACGACAAATTTTTTTTTAGAACATGCTTAATTTTTTAACAACGTTTTAAACAATGTCGTTTTTCGGGTTGTAAAAAATTATCGTGTGTGGGCTAAAACGACGTTAAAAAACCCGCCCATGCTCAGAAGCAAGTTATGAGATGGGAGCGCTCGTTCTGGTAAAACTACCATTCGTAATGGAGTAAGCACATTCATCACGCTGTAACAGACAGAAAAGCGCAAATTGTCTTTTACTAACACAGAATCAGCTAAAGCAGCCCCAAGGGTGGCGTCATCCGCATGGAACTTCCCCTTTATAGTGCTGTTTTTTATAGCATTTTTTTAAAACGATGGTGTGTGGGCAACGTTGTTTTAATGATGAAGTTGGAAAAAGGTGATATATAGGCTACCAACAAAATTTCGATGACTATAGGCTTCTTTATGCCTAAATGTATATTTAATGATTTTTTTTATTGATAGATATATGTATGGATATGATGAGTTATTGGTTTTTAACAATTAATAATTAGTAATAATTGGTCTCTTTTTAGGATTTTTTATATAAATAAAATCTGTGTAGATTTTTATGAAGTGCAATCAACTGGGACATCCAGGGACGTGGCACCATGTCATTTTTTAGACATGGATTGAATAAACTGCAATTATTTTACCAACATTATTGGTTTAGGAGATTGGCAACAGAAGGCAGTCTGCCTAGGGGGGCAGTATAAAGAAGTATTAATCCAGCCCTGATTATCTTTTAAGAAAATCCAAATAATCATTTATATTTTTATAAACTACAAGAGTAAATAGTAAAAAGAGGATAAGTCCCAATCCTTGTAACTTCAAGGATCATAAGGAACAGAGCTCAGCTTAACCTGACTGCTCAAAGGTCGAATTATATCAATTATTAGACTTCAGAACAATAGTTGTCTGTCATGCCAGTTGAGCCCATTGTTACAATCAGAATAATTATGAAAGGGGTATCCTGTACAGAAAGCTGAAATGTCAGATGAAACATGGCAATAAGAAATATAATACTTAAGAAATGTCTCAGCTGTGTTTGCACTGTAAACCTTCCAATGTCTTTATACGCTGAGGTGTAAATAGCAGAGCTGTGTGACCACTCAATTAGTATTGGATGTATAAAGCAGCTAAATATGATTGCATAAAATATTTGCAATTACTATAAAACAGATTCTTTTTTTTTTTTTTTACATGGGACACATTATCATTATTAATGAATTGGTGCGGAGGGATGATTATAACACAGTTTGCTATTAAGGTTGTGGAATATAGCATACAATTGCTCCTAGTACTGCAATCTCATACAGCAGAAAGAATTGTGATGACTGTGTGTTATAGAAGCATCCATGCCACTTTTTCACTTTAAAGGTCATGCAAAGTACAACATTAGTACTTTACCACAGTAGGCTGTGATTGTAGTGTACATGAGTAGCAATGAGCCAAACTGGCCTGGGTTTGGTTTGAGCATTGCCCTGTTAACTTTAAAAACGTTTTGGGCCAAACTGGATCCCCCACTGAAATTATTAGGTATCAAATATGCCGAACTAAAAATGTTTTTGCTAATAGACAAGGGGATGTAAAAAAAAAAAAAAAAAAATTAGCTTGGGGGGATGGTCATTGCTAGTTGACCAATGTGTAGGATCATAACGTGGGTCCTTCTGGTAAATGAAAATGTATTTTAGCACGCACAGCGCAACTTGGCAAATTTTAGGTTTGCTTTTCCCTTCCTTTCAGTGGCTTTAGGTAGTGCCTGCTGGTTGCATCGTAAAGTTGCCTGGCGGTTATGGGGTCAAATGCCTTGTGCGGCCACTTGGCTTGGTACCTTCCCAACAGGTGCTCCATCGGCGGTAAAGCAACGCTACTTTTAGCGGCACTTTACCATCATTTTTGCAGCGCTATTCGGCCTCTAGAGGTGTGCCTTTAACCCCCGCTAGCAGTCGAAAAAGTGTTTAAACCACCCACGAAGTGTCGCTGCAGCAGCGCTTCAACGGCGGTTCGGCGGCGCTGCCCATTGATTTCAGTGGGCCTCAAAGATGCAGCTAGCGGGACCTTTTTGAGCATCCTGCGAGCACACCGCTCCAGCACTGGAGTGAAAGAGGAGGCACTTTCAGGGCAAAAGTAGCCTTATGGAAGCAGAAAGACAATATATAGAGGTACCATCTGCAGAAATGCTAGCAGACTGGATAAATGAACAACAAAAATATAAATAAAATCTCTTGACAAAGACAGAAAATAAACAGCTGTTTCAGAAACAACGTTTTTTTTTTGAGGCAGGGTAGAGTATAGGACATCTATTGGCTCTATTAGTAAAAGCAAATAGGCCTACCATGGTTATACCATCGATTAAGACAGGGGATGGAAGGGTTACCGCTTATACATCTGAAATTAGAGGTACATTTAAAGCATATTATGAAACGTTGTATAGTTCCCAGTGTCAAGAGGTGGAAAATGAGATGTGGAGTTTCTTTCGGGATTTGGAGATTCCACACCTCACCAGTGAGGAAAAGGGGATGTTGGATGCCCCCATAGATCTGGAAGAACTTCGACAGGCAGTAGCAGCGCTGGTGACCAAGAAGTCTCCTGGGCTGGATGGTTTGCCAGGGAGAGATATGCAAAAAATATGAAGAGGTGTTATTGCCTGAGTTGTTGAAAGTACTTAATGGAGCAATGGAAGAGGGTAAGCTACCTGCATCAATGATGGAATCTACTATCTTATTTTTGTGAAAGGAGGGGAAGAATCGACTTAACCCTTCTACCCACAGGCCAATATCCCTGCTGGGTACTGATGTCAAGATCCTAGCAGGGATACTGGCCACTAGGTTAACCACTTAAGGACCCGCTCACGTATATATACGTCATTTTTTTAAAGATGGATATCTCGGTAACGGCAGCAGCCACTGCCACAACCGAGATATCCATCTTTCCTGTGAGCGGTCCTTTAAACGATAACGATGGTCTCTGTGGCGTATTCACGGCAAGATCACCGTTATCGGCGGCGGGAGAGGGGCCCCCCTCTCCCGCGCCCTCTGCAGCTTACCGGAGCCGTCGGCAGCTCCTGCTCGGCTGGGATACGAGTGAGGGCAAGATGGCCCCCACCCGTCTCCATAGCATATCAGGGCGGAAGCGACGTCAAAACTTCACTTCCGCCCATGCTTCTTAAGGGCATATTTTCTTGTTGTCATTTTTTCAAATGATCAATTTTTTTTTTTTTTTTGCATTTTAGTCTAAATATGAGATCTGAGGTCTTTTTGACCCCAGATCTCATATTTAAGAGGACCTGTCATGCTTTTTTCTATTACAAGGGATGTTTACATTCCTTGTAATAGGAATAAAAGTGACCCATTTTTTTATTAATTTTTTAGTGTAAAAATGTATAAAATAAATAAAATAAATAAGGAAACAAAAAAATGTTTTTTTAAAGCACCCCATCCCGACGAGCTCGTGATCAGAAGCGAACATATACGTGAGTAGCGCCGCATATAAAAATGGTGTTCAAACCACACAAGCGAGGTATCACCACGATCATTAATTCTAGCCCTAGACCTCCTCTGTAACTCAAAAGATGCAACCTGTAGAATTTTTTAAACGTCGCCTATGGAGATTTTTAAGGGTAAAAATTTGACGCCATTCCACGAGCGGGCGCAATTTTGAAGCATGACATGTTGGGTATCATTTTACTCGGCATAACATTATCTTTCACAATATAAAAAAGTGATTTTTTTTCCCAAAAAAGTGCGCTTGTAAGACCGCTGTGCAAATACGGAGTGACTAAAAGTATTGCAATGACCGCCATTATATTCTCTAGGGTGTTAGAAAAAATATATATATATAATGTTTGGGGGTCTGAAAAACAGGCAAGGTCCTTAAGTGGTTAAAAAAAAAGTATACCTTCAGAAACATTTCTGTTGACCTGGGAGACGAGGCAGGGGTATCCTTTGTCGCCCCTGCTCTTCGCTCTGGCAATGGATCCATTGGCCATAGCTATTAGATCGTCTGTAAATATCCAAGGGTTTAAGAGAATATCAGGAGAGGAGAACATAGAACTGTACACAGTTGATGTGCTTTTATTGTTAGGAGACACCCAGTCCTCCTTAAAGTGTAAGTTCACCTTTACAGAAAAATCTGTAAGGTGAACTTACACAGGACCCCCTCCTAGCCCCCCCCCCCCCCCCCCCCCCCGTCCTGCTAACCTGCATGGTGGAAATGACCTGTTCTGAGCCCCGGTATAGCCGCCTCATGGCTCCGATGCTTAGAAATCCTCTCAGCTTTCTCTCTTCCCCGCTGAGAGTATGGGCAACGCGGGTTCTGATTGGTTGGGGGCCACACATGTGATAGCGCTGACCAATTAGAATGCTTCTAAATGTCGCTCCTGATCAAGTACATTTAGGAGATTAAGTTCTAAGGATTTCTAAGCCCCTGAGCTGTGAAGCGGCTATACAGGGTTTCAGAACGGGCGATCGTCACCATGCAGGTCAGCGGGACTGGGGGAAGGGGGGGTGAGGTCCTGTGTTGTTACAGATTTTTCTGTAAAGGTGAACTTTAAGTGCAGTAATGGATGTGATAGAAAACTTTGGTCAGATCTCTGGCAGAAATATAAACTGGGAAAAGTCAATGCTCTTACCAGTGGACCCCAGTGACCCCAGTGTCTGCCAAAGTGAAATTTACTGGCAGAACGACAATATTTACAAACAGGACCAATTTTTTACTGGCAAAAATCATGACATTTACTGACAGATCCACATTCTTTACTGCCACTGCAAAAAAAGTACCCAAAATTACTGTTTTTAGTGCTAAACAGTGCAAATATCAACATTTGAACTATAATAACATTGCTAATGCTATTAGCAATGTAGAAAAAAGGAAAAAGAAACTGTGCTAGGATAACTAAAAATAATGATGGCCTGAAGCTCTACAGAGGTAAGCAGCAACTAACCTGAAAACATAACAGTGTAAAGAAGTGAGAAAAATATATATAGTTGCGCTAATATCAAAGGAAACCTTTGTGGAGAAGGTGACCATAAATGTGAAAATGATGAAAATGAATCATGAATTGAATTAAATTAACCACTTACCCCCCGGACCATATTGCTGCCCAAAGACCAGAGTACTTTTTGCGATTCGGGACTGCGTCGCTTTAACAGACAATTGCGCGGTCGTGCGACGTGGCTCCCAAACAAAATTGGCGTCCTTTTTTTCCCACAAATAGAGCTTTCTTTTGGTGGTATTTGATCACCTCTGCGTTTTTTATTTTTTGCGCTATAAACAAAAATAGAACGACAATTTTGAAAAAAATGAATATTTTTTACTTTTTGCTGTAATAAATATCCCCCAAAAATATATAGAAAAACATTTTTTTTCCTCAGTTTAGGCCGATACGTATTCTTCTACATATTTTTCGTAAAAAAAAATCGCAATAAGCGTTTATTGATTGGTTTGCGCAAAAGTTATAGCGTTTACAAAATAGGGGGTATTTTTATGGCATTTTTATTAATATTTTTTTTACTAGTAATGGCGGCGATCAGCGATTTTTTTTTCGGTATTGCGACATTATGGCGGACACTTCGGACATTTTTGACACATTTTTGGGACCATTGGCATTTTTATAGCAATCAGTGCTATAAAAATGCATTAGATTACTATAAAAATGCCACTGGCAGTGAAGGGGTTAACACTAGGGGGCGGGGAAGGGGTTAAGTATGCCTGGGTGTGTTCTTACTGTGGGGGGGGGGGGGGTGGCCTCACTAGGGGAAACACTGATTTTCTGTTCATACATTGTATGAACAGAAAATCAGCATTTCCCCTGCTGACAGGAACGAGAGCTGTGTGTTTACACACACAGCTCCCGTTCCCCGCTCTGTACCGAGCGATCGCGTGTGCCCGGCGGCGATCGCGCCCGCCGGGCACACGCACGGGAGTCGGGGGCGAGCGGGGGGCGCGCGCGCGCACCTCCGGCGGCGCCCGTGCGCCCCTAGTGGCGGCTAATAGGCAGGACGTCCATTTACGTGGTCTCGCCTAGGAGAGCCACCTTGTGGACGTATTTCGGTGGTGCAGCGACGGCAAGTGGTTAAGATGCCTGTTTACATAAACAATACACAAACGAAAAATTAACAAATCATGAAATAGGCCACAATGTAGACCTATGTGCAAAAACCAAATAAGGATCATAGATTGTTGTAAACAAAACATGATCTATAAGCCCTACATTGGGCAAAACCTAAAAACACAGTGAGTTAAAAAGGAACAAAGTCCATATGATTGCAATATAAGGAAACACCCAGTGATGATCAAATTGACAGCTGCTCTTTCTTCTCAAGATCCGCAACTTTAAGTGAATTCCACCACCCTAGTGTAGGTAAAAACTGCTTACCAGACCCAAAGGTCCCTTGTGATATAGGACCAAGACCAGCATAAGTGTTAAACCCAGCAGACACGACTGAACACTGCAAGCGATGATACCATGTGATGATGCGACAAGCTCATCATACAACAAACTCCAGAACCAGCATGAGTGTTAAACCCAGCAGACATGACAGAGCACTCAATCCATAGCGATGATATGATGTGATGATACGACAAACTCCTCAGCATAAACGTCAATTGGTATGGTATCATGCAAAGAAAGCAGATGCCTGTGCTTTTGCACTCCAATGTGCGTCGGCCAAACCTAAAGTTGGAGGCTTAAGTCGGTGCAAGTGGAAGTGGGTGTCAACTTATGTAAATGATTGTCTGAGCGTGGTGCAGTGGCTTACGCCCAGCCTAACTTCAACAGAGCATGCTCAGTGATGTTTTATCCAAACTTCCTGTTGTAGGCCGGCCTAATGGCTAGGCTCGAGTGTCCAAGTACGTCCAGACATGCATCTGGTCTTTGCAAAATTACATCCTGCTTTCCACCCCCCCTGAGCTTGGTAATTTTCAGTTCAGTTTCTGAATGACTATGTCTGCTCCAGTGGCAGCTCCGGTGTCAGCTCCTGTCACCCACAGGAAAAATAACTTTACACCCCAGGAGAGGGCCATTATTATTGATGGGATGGAGGAGTTCTATGAGTCCCTCCATGGCCCTTCCAGCCACAATACGACGCGTGCCAGGAGGCAGGATATTTATGATACTATTGCCACCAGGGTCAATGCCCTTGGCAATGTCCCCCGCCTTGGCCATCATATATAAAAAAAATTAACGATCTGCGGCTTTGGGTGCGGGAGAAGGTGGCCAAAATCAGAAAGCACCGGATTGGCACTGGGGGTGGCCCACCCTGCTGATGAGCCTCCTGCTGATCAACCCCCATCCCCCGCCACCACCCCAGGCTCCACCCAGGCAGCTGAGGAGCCAATCTGCTGCCACCAGGCGAAGCCAAAGAAAGGCAAAATAAACGCCTTTTTTTTTTTTTTTTGCTTAGGTCATGAGCTGGATTATGTTTTTTTTTGCTCAGGTCATGAGCTGGATTTGAGTTATGCCAGCACACGGTGAGGAGTGCTGCTTCAGTGTGACTGGTGTGGGAATGGGGGGGGGCGTCACTCCTGCTGGCAAATGGGTGTCACCCTCTGCCGTGTGAAAGGGGTATGAATGTACAGTGACATAATTGGAGCCTTGGCGTGGCGTTGCTGCTCCCAAGTCCCGTCCGGTGTCATTGGGTCTAATCCAATTAGATGAGGATGAGATGTGTCTGTGCTATGGACCACAGTGGTGTGCATGCGTGCATTCTACTTGTACCATGTTTAATGTGTGTTTTTAACGTGTAAATATGTCTTCTGTGAGGCGTCTTCTGATTGCGGCTCCCACAGCAGACGGGGTACCCTCGGTTAGGGGGGGGATTGTCTGGTTGGGGGGGTCAGGTCATCACGTATATCAATCTGCAGGCCCTTTCTCACGGCGTAGTTGTGCAGAATGCAACATGCACCGATGATCTGGCACACAGAGTTTGGGCCATACAACAGGGTACCCCCAGACCTATCCAGGCATCGGAAACGGGACTTCAGGAGGCAAAATGTGCATTCCACCACTCCACGGGTACGTGCGTTTGCTTCATTGTATCTTTCCTGGGGTTTGGGGGTTCCGGAATGGAGTCATGAGATGGGGTCCAAGTGCATATGCAGAGTCACCTGGAAGGGAAAAGACAGGAGGATGTTAGTCATGTATGTGCCCCTTGTGATGTGTGCATCATGGGGGGGACAGTCATACCTGACACCCATGTCACTCACCAACCAGCCAGGTGTCCCCATACATGTTCTGTTCAAAATCTGTTGGGATGTCGCTTTGACGGTATATGTAGCTGTTATGGCTGGATCCTGGGTGTTTGGCACGGACGTGCCATATGAGGCATTAGGCATCGGCTATCACCTGGACATTGATTGAATGCCAATGCTTCCTATTGCAGTAAATGTGTGCTGTGTCACGGGGGGGCCGTAGTGCCACATGTGTACAATAAATGGCCCCCACAGTGCGTGGGAATCTGTCAATTCTATAGAAATCCTCCATTGCCTTCTGCTGCAGATGCTGCTGGGTGGGTCTGATGATGTGGTGGGACATGCGTCTGAGGATTGCGGGGACAACCTGGTGCACACATCTGCTCATGCTGGTTTGTGACATCCCAGACAAATTTCCACTTGTTCGCTGAAAAGATCCACTGGCCAGGAAATGCAGTGTTGCTAATACCTTGACCAGTGGCTGCACTGCATGTGAGTGGTGTGTTGGGCTGGTGATGTCATCCTGCAGGGTTCTGGTTAAATCCAGGATGGCTTCACGGCTGAATCTGTAGATGCGATACACCTCTGCTTCCCCCATGGCAAAGATGTTCATGCGTGTGTGGTATAGCCTCTCCCGTGCCCTCCTACGAGTCCGTGGACCCATTAGTAGTGCTAGGAGCACGCCTGCCCCTGGCATGTTGGCACACAGATGTGTTGTCCTGCAAGTGTGGGTGCTCGGCTTGCTCAGCTCGTCTGTAACGCTGCTGCTGGAGCTGCTCTCCAGCTGACCTGTGTCCTGGTGCAAAGTTATTCCATCTTTTTGGTGGAATAACTTTAGGCCTGATGTAACACTTGATTGCACCGGGCTTAGCCTAAATCTGGTGCACCTTCATTCGTGAATCGGCGTATCTCCCTAATTTGCATATTTAAATAGGAAATCAATGCAAGCGGAAGATGCGTCAGGCCTAAATATGCACCTGGCTTAACAAAGTTGCGTCGGTCGGAAAAAGCCTACTTTCAGGCTTATCTTGTTCTGTGGGTAAGGAGCAAAAACGCGCCGGAGCATATCTACACCTAGGCCACCTATCTGGAGATAAGCCGGCCTAACTCTTTGTGAATCTACCTAATAGTGTCTGGATACCGAATGCTTATCAAAACCTTTCCTGATGTTTGCGATGTGTTCATTTAGTCTAACCCGTAATGCCCTTTTGGTCCTTCCTACATATTGGAGCCCGCAGGGGCATTGTATCAAATAGACCACCCCTTCAGAGGAGCAGGTGATAAAAGGTTCCACCTCATATGTCCTGCTGGTGCTGGTAGATGCAAAATGGGTGATTTTTCTATCCTGGCATTTATTTAAGGTGCAAACTTGACACTTTTTACATTTATAGTAACCAGTAAGATTTTGCAGAAAAGTCCTATTTTCCCGTGGGGGGTCCTGTACACTAGGGGCAATGCGGTTCGATAGTGAAGAAGCTCCCCTAAAAATAATTAGTGGCTTCTCCGGTAGAACAGGTGCCAATACTTGATTACTCGCTAGAACATGCCAGTGCTTGCGTATCAGACGTTTGACATTTTGGTGTTGCACTGAAAATGTGGTGATAAATGGAAGGGAAGGGAAAATTCCCTCCCCCCACCTCCCTGGCCCGATCCCTCAAAAGAGACTCCCTGTCGATCTCTCTGGTGGACTGCATCAAACCCGAGAGGACAGATGGATCATATCCCTTCTCTATAAACCTATTAGAGAGAACTGTTGCTTGATTGTTGAAAGCTTCTACCTCAGTACAATTTCGCCTTAATCTTGTAAATTGTCCCTGGGGGACTGATTTGAGCCATGGGGCATAATGACAACTGTCAAGAGGAATGTACGAGTTCCTGTCAGTTTGTTTAAAGAAGGTGGTAGTTATAAACTTACTTTCTTTGATGGAAATGGTAAGATCTAAAAAATTCACCTTTTCTTGACTGGCTTCGAACGTGAACTTGATGCCCCTATTGTTGTTATTTAGGGATGACATGAACTCATAAAGGTCCAATTCACTCCCATCCCATAGGAGGAGGACGTCGTCGATATATCTTGCCCATAGTAATACCTCAGGTCTACAGCAACCATCCACGACGTCCTCCTCCCACTTGGCCATAAATAGGTTGGCCAAACTGGGGGCATATTTAGACCCCATAGCTACGCCCCTATCTTGACGAAAGAATTGGTGATCAAACCAAAAATAGTTGTGACTCGCTGCATACTGCAGCAGAGTCATAATACATTTCGATTTGTAACAGAGCCAGGTTAGACCCACGACTCAGGTATGACCTCACAGCTTCCAATCCCAAATCATGGGGGATAATGGTGTATGGGGAGGTCATAAACCTGGTTTGGGTGAGATGCTAGTTAACAGGTTAATAACCTGTTTTGTGTCTCTAATAAAAGAAGGAATGGTCTGAACCAAGGGTTGCAAGAAGAAATCGATATACTTGCCCACTTGCTGGACGTGATTGAATCAATCCCACTAACAATGGGACGTCCTGGGGGGCAAGTTTGACTCTTATGTATTTTGGGGAGGTAGTATATTACCGGAGTCCGAGGAGCAACCGGAACCAGATACAACCTCTCTTTCTCATTCAGGATACCACTTCGGAAACCCTGGTCAACAATCACCTCTAATTCCCGTTTGTATTTAACAACTGGATCCCTGACGAGAGGGGTGTAGGTGTCGGGGTCTTCTATGATTCGGTGCATCTCCTTTAGATAGTTGCACCTATCCAATATTACAATCCCACCCCCCTTATCAGCGGGCCTTATAATTGAAGATTTGTTAGAACACAATAAATCTAGGCCCTTTTCCAGGTCTTTCTGCATCTTAACTTTTTTAACTTTGATGTTCTCTAAATCTTTTAACACTACATCACAAAACACTCTGATGCTAGGTGCCAAAGACCCAGGAGGGTTAAAAAGTGATGCATTGGCTATATTGGTGTGTTTAAATTCAGGGGAGGGGGTTGATCTCTCCTTAATAGGGTTGGATAAAAAAATGTCTCTTAATGTTCAGTTTTCTATGAACATCCATAAAAGTTTGGAATTTGATTATGGTCCTCGGTGGAGCAAACTTCAAACCCTTATCCAATAGCCTTTTTTCTGAATCTGATAATATTTGTTGGCTGAGATTAAAAATGCCCATGCCTAAATTCTTTTTCTTTTTGAGTGCTTGGGCCCGCCTCCCCCCTCTGACTCCCCTCTTTGTTCTATGGGTCCTAATCTGCCCTGATGGTTCATGGGAAAACCCCAGTTGGGGTTCATCCGATAGTCAGTTGGGGCTTGGGGATATTGGGGTCTAAATTGGCCATAACCCATCTCATGGGGGCCGGAATAGACAGGTAGACTATTCCTATTCCCATTCCCATAGAGCTCTTTGTCCCTGGGTTCACGCATATCAGGGCCAACTGAGTCTGATAGAGGAAAGAAACGATTCTGGGTGGGAATATTATCTCCTGAAAACCCTTCCCTTCTTTGTTGGGGATCAAAATTGCCCCGACCATACTCTGTGTGATAAAAAGATGGTCTGGATGGAGTGGAGTCCCACACTCGTGGAGATTCTCCCTTATAATAATAATAATGGGTGTCCTCTCTACTTGTTGAGGGCTTCTGTGGCCCTCTAAATGGGGTCGTGACCTGGGTTGCACCCTTCTTGACAATTTTTCACTTATTCTTGGGCCGTCTCTGTGATTGTGCGGCCCTACCCCTCTGGGTTTGTGTTTGAGAACCACAGGGGCCTAAGGTCTTCCCAGAGCCTTGGGGTATGGTATCCATGCCCTCCTTATTTGCTGTATCACTGGCTAATTTTATCTGCCACTTGAACACCAGACCAGATTGGTAGTCTTCAGTGTCTCTGATACATTTATTTTTCTTTTTGTTTTTTTGGTCCCCTGCTTCCTTTTCCAAAGTTTTAAGCAAGTTGGAAGAGCACGCCCTATACTCTTCCCCGCTTTTGAAAGTGACTAACAGATCTTTGACAGTTTTAATTTCTGAGTCCAATCTGGCCAATTTCCGATTTTTCCTTTCACACAGGAAATGCAGACAGGCCACACCAGAGTCATTGAAATATTTGGCCCAACTTTCTAGAACGACCTCACCTTTCTGGGGGCTGACCTCCCATCGAAGGCTTCTTGGGACCATAGCACTCTTGATGTACGTCTCCAGAAAGGCTATGTCCCATAGTGTATGGATTTCTGCTATTAGTAGATTTTTTAATCTCATGAATAGACCACTAACGTCTGACCCAAGAGAGAGAGGAGTGGAGTGAAACACCCCCTCTGTATTGACTACTAGGGTTGAGCCGTATATATATTGCATTTCTGGGTAGAGGGCAAAAATGCACACCGCCGGTGCCTCGCTCCCGCTGTGATTATACACAGCAGGAGCCAATCAGCGGGTACAAGAGACTTGATGTCTGCCAGCACCCACTGATCCTGCGGTACAGAGGCAGATTGCCTATTTGTCAGTAGGGAAGGCATGGATCCTGTGTTCCTGCTAAGCAGGGACATGGATCCATGCCTTACCCTAGTAAAAGCACCTCCCACACAGTACAAAAACACTGGATAGGTACACAGTTAACCCTTTGATTGCCCCTGATGTTAACCAACCAGCAGGATTAGTACAGTGACAGAGCATATTTGTATTTGTGCCACTGGTTCCCAAAAAAGTGTCAAAAGTGTCACTTATTGTCTGATTTGTCTGCCACAATATCACAGTCCCACTATAAGTCTCTGATCGCCACCATTACTAGTGAAAATAAATAAATAAATAAAAGTGTAATACTGTATATCCCAAAGTTTGTAGATTTTAGACAAACCAACCAATATACGCTTACTGGCCTTTTTTTTTACCAAAAATATGTAGCAGAATACACATTGGCCTAATGAAGAAATTTGATTTTCTTACATTTTTTTTTATTGGATATGTTTTATATGAGAAAGTAAAAAAAAAAAAATCTAAATTGACAGTCTTTTTTTGTATATAGCGCAGAAAAATAAAAGGTGATTAAATACCACCAGAAGAAAGCTCTATTTGTGGGGAAAAAAGGACATACATTTTATTTGGACAGAGTTCCACGACCACGCAATTGCCAGTTAAAATAATACATTGCCGTATCGCAAAAAATGGCCTGGTCATCAAGTGGCTTAAATCTTCTGGAGCTAGAGTGGTTAAAGCAGGTAACACACTTCTTTTTGTTTTTGACCCATGTAAAAACCTGATCTTTTTTATACTTTGGGTCAAAGAGAAACTTATTGGATAGCCACACTCAATACATTAGCCATCAAGGGGTTAAACGAGGAACTAGATATGCATACTCTTAAATGTGAACTAAGGCCTTCACCTTCTGATACATTAATAGAGACTTAAATAATCAAATTAAACTACTGTACTTTGTGTGCCCTTTGTTTGTTTATTATATTGTCTTTTTTCAACACAGTGTTTTCTGTACCAAAAGAAGATTTTCAGTTAGATCAACATGTGTTTTTAATTAATAATTTTTTATTGCCATTTTTAGATACATGTCATAGTTTTATATATTGATATATTTACAATTGATTATTGATATCATGTTTTACACACTTTTTTACATATGATTTTATGTGATAAGTTCATTCAGTATGCATTAATTGATGATTCTTATTAAGTATTGTTATAATTTATTCCATATGTAAAATGAATTCATTATTTTATTCATGATTTAAGTAATCCATTCTGTATTTATTAGTAACTATACAGTGGAAGAGGATACTGTGTCAGTCAATATTCCATGTGTTGTTTATTTACACTGTGTCCAATTAGTGCAGATTGCAGAGAGGCTTTGTATTTGTTTGAATGCCAGCTTGAGCATTGTACTACTCTGGGCGGTGTACAGGTTTTTGTTTGTTTTTTACACACTATGATTGCTTATAACTCAGAATTTTACAGTTATAAGCAACCATTTTTTTCTGAATGCAAACTATTCATTCAGTGTTTACTATTGTGATTAGCTGTGTTTGGCCACAGATAATCACATAATCGCATAATACATATGGGCTGTGATTGGCCCTGTATGTACCATGTGATCACTGTGACCAATTACAGGGCTCATCACAATAGTACACAGTGAATGGCATGGAACAAAGCCATTCATTGTCTACAATTGTCATGTGATCTGCTGTGATTGGTCACCAAGGTCACATGGTACCGGGCCAGGATGCAAAAATTCAAAACAAATGACAGATTGCAAAGGATAGTAGGACAAACCCCCAAAAATATATTAATAGTAAAAAGGTCAAGTCTGTAGACTGTACCTTACAAATTAGCCGTGTGTGCGGAACTATATCGAACGCTTGTCTGACAACTTCTGTCTTTCATGAACCCATGCTGTCTGTTGCTTAAATGTTTTTTTTTCCAGCAAGAAAACTTGTCTATGTGGTCTTTTATTAATCTCTCCAGTATCTTCCCAACTATAGAAGGTAAACTAAACTATAGAAGGTAAACTAACAGGTCTATAGTTATGTTGTTCCCTTTTTAAATATAGGCTCCACATTGGCCCTGCGCCAAACCAGTGGTACTATTCCTGTCATTAATGAGTCCCTAAAAATTAGATACAATGGCTTTGAAATTACAGAGCTCAATTCTTTTAGGATCTGTGGGTGTATTCCATCTGGCCCAGGTGCTTTATCCACCTTTATTCTGTCTAAAAATGTCTGGACAATATCACTTTTGAGCCATTGTGGATATGGGGCTGTGTCACTACCACCCCTTTATGAACATGAGCTCCCCCATGCTCCTACACAGATCTGAAGAAAGTATTTAATAAATTAGCCTTCTCTTTGTCCCCAGTCACCCACTCTAGATTATTTTTTAAAGGGCCTACATGTTCAGGCTTGGAAATATCAGTTTGTAAATGGATAGAAAACTGTCTAAAAGACAGAATTCAGAGAGTAGTGGTTAATTATTCTTACTCTGAACAGTCTAAGGTTATCAGTGGTGTACCCCAAGGTTCAGTGTTGGGACCCTTACTTTTTAATATCTTTATAAATAATATTGAGTCTGGGATCAAAAGTAAAATTTCTGTCTTTGCAGATGACACCAAGCTATGCAGTGGAATAACGTTCTTACAGGATGTCTCCAATTTACCAGCCGACCTCAATGCTCTGTCTAATTGGGCTACTATGTGGCAGATGAGGTTTAATATTGATAAATGTAAAGTTATGCACTTGGGGGCTAAGAATATGCATGCATCATACATACTAGGGGGAGTACAACTGGGGGAATCCGTAGTGGAGAAGGATCTGTGGGTTTTGGTAGATCATAAGCTCAATATTGGAATGCAATGCCAAGCTGCGGTTTGCAAAGCGAGCAAAGTCCTTTCTTGTATTAAGAGAGGTATGGATTCCAGAGAGAGAGATATAATCTTGCCCCTGTTCAAATCATTAGTAAGACCTCATCTGGAATATGCAGTTCAGTTTTGGGCACCAGTTCTCAAAAAGGATATTGGGGAGCTGGAGAAAGTGCAGAGAAGGGCAACCAAACTGATAAGAGGCATGGAGGAGCTCAGCTATGAGGAAATATTAGAGGAACTGAATTTATTCACTCTTGAGAAGAGGAGATTAAGGGGGGATATGATCAACATGTACAAATATATAATCGGGGGGATCAGGAAGGAATTTTTTCCCCTGCTGTAGCAAATTGGATCATGCTCTGCTGGGGTTTTTCACCTTCCTCTGGATCAACTGTGGGTATAGAATTGGGTATATGGGATTGTATGATATTATATATATATATATATATATATATATATATATATATATATATATATATATATATATATATATATATATATATATATATATAATTTTTTCTTTTTATGGTTGAACTGGATAGACTTGTGTCTTTTTTCAACCTGACTAACTATGTAACTATGTAAGTGATCTGTCATTGTCTGAGTCCCGTAAACATAGCAGGTGACAGATCGATCCGGAGCACATGCCATCCTGGGAGGACTTCATATGACATCCTCCAAGGATAATAGGGCTGGGCACCCACCCACCCTATTGGAATAGGATGGCCGGGTGGGAGCCCTATTCAGCCTGTGTGTACTAGGCTTTAGCCTAAATCTATTCGGCCCATGTGTATTGCAGCCGGTCTGACAGAAGCAGGATGTTCAGCTAACTTCTGTCAATGGGGCATGACCAAAAAAGGTTTGCCAATCGGCTTCCGATCAGCGATCTAAGACAATGCCTAAGAGCGCTGACTGGAGTGTTCTGACGATGAGCTGTCCCCCTGTCAGAATGCAATAGAACAGCAGGGGAGATCGGTGGACTAACATTGGGTAGTTGTACTAACATTGGTAGTTGATCTTGTCTTCAGGTCTCTGACACAAGGATGGATGCAGGGGCCCATGCAACTGGAATTTGTTGCAACATTTATCTTGAAATATCTATATTAATAAATATACAATATAAAGTAGATAGTGCAGCGCTAGAAATCCAATAATAGAAAGTCCATAGTAGAATCTTTTCTAAAAGTGACTGGTGATGAGTAAAAATCATGCAGGTGCTGTAGAGTGGTAATGAGTAGAAACACCTCCACCAATGGTAGTAATGGCCGCTCACCTCACCAATATGACCCTCTGTTAGATAAGGTCATAAACAGCATTCCCATAAGGGTATCTCCAAAGGGGGTTAATCCAGCAGTGATATGTGATAATCTCCAAAGGAAGGTCAGCAATCAAGCATCAGATCCAAATATAAAAGAGAAAACAGCACATAGTGTTTCTCCGTGGAGACAATATAAAATTTTAACGAATAAAAACGCACTTACAGAGTATAGGCACTCAATCCAGTGCCAGGGGTAACAGACAAGTGTGTAGCTGTGATCGCAGGTGACGTCACGCTCTCCCTACCGAACGTTGCGTCCCTGGGGCGGGACTTCTTCAGCGGATGTAGGTGAGAGAGGAACAGTCACCCAGTTAAATATGCGTCCGTTGCCGTGGCAACCACGACGCCAAATCCAGCTACGGTGTGGCAGCAGGAACCAAAAACAAAAAACAAAATGGGAAAACGAATGCTCATCCAATCAGCATGGAGAGGGGGGGTGATGTCATGACGCGCCCACATCTCATGGTCATTACCATAGAGAGATGCGCAGCGTCTTGACGTGGAATACAGAGGTCACATGGTGGTTACCTTGGAGAGGAGCGCAGCGTCTGTTACGATGCAGCAAGAGGGACAAAAAGAACCACAATGCTGCAAGCGCTGAAAAACACAAACAGCTGCGTATCGACACTGACTAAAATCAGACACACCAGGGATCTCTGATGTCCCAAATATCCACCCACCATTAGAAAATCCTAAAATAAGTAAAAATAAGGTGTATTTAAAAAACTTTTTAAAAACCCTTCATAGAAATCAACTACATTATATAAACGTGAAGTCAGCCGCGATCATTACACAAATACATGATGACAATCAATATACAGACAAGGACATTCAGAAGTCTGTATTGCAATATATTACATGAAAATAAATCTCAGTATAACATTATATCAATATGTATAAATAAAAATTATATATAAATATGTAGACTTAAAATATTTAAAAAAAGTCATCGGTCAGAAATAAAACAATTAATGTCGAAATCAACGTTAAGGCCGTCTGGAATTAAAACATGTGTCTCATGGATCCAATACGATTCCTTCTTACTTAATTGCCGGATAAAATTACCCCCCCTCCAATGACAGTTAACTTTCTCTATCCCCCAAAAACGCAGACCCTTCGGGTTCTTGTGATGGAATTGTTTAAAGTGACGTGATACATTATGCGTGGTCTTTCCTTGCTTAATGTTATTGACATGCTCAGCCAGGCGGACATGGAGGGGTCTAGAGGTCCTCCCTATGTACTGCAGGCCGCAGTCACATTCAAGCATATATACCACGCCTATAGTGTCACACGTAATTAGCTGCTTAATGTCATACTCTCTATTGGTGGCGGATGCCATACATTTTTTCCTCTTTTTGAGATTGACCTTGGAATTCTTACATGGCACACATCGTCCGCAGGCATAAAATCCCCCCAGAAATTTAAACAATCTGTTGTCAGAAACCACCGGGGGATTAAGCACACTAGGAGCTAGCCTGTCTCGGAGAGAGGGAGCTTTCTTGTATATAAATTGGGGTTTTTCCGGCAAGACTGGGCCCAAAACTTTATCCTGTTTTAGAATAGACCAATTCTTGGCAATGATTCTTTCGAATTTTTTGTGTTGTACGTTGTAATCAAGGATCATTTTAAAATTCTGTGTAACATTAGTGGACTCACCAGTGGGGTTATCCTTATCAGCCACCAAAGTGGTTCTGTCTAATTTCTGGACTTGTCCCATTTCAACTTCCAAAGTATCACTTTTATATCCTTTTTGGACAAACCTATCGGCCAAGACTTTAGACTGGATAACATAATCCGTCTCTAAAGTGCAATTCCGACGTAGTCGGATGAATTGGCCCTTTGGGATATTGCAAAGCCAGGATTTATGGTGACAGCTCCCCAACGGAATAAAAGCATTACGGTCAGTCGGTTTAAAATAATTGGTGAGTTTAAAAAAATTTTCATCCTTCATAATGTTAAGATCCAAGAACACGATTTTCTCGTAATCAATGGTCCAAGTAAAACTGATGTTCTTATTGTTGTCATTAAGGCCATTAATGAACGTATCCAATGAGGCCCTCTCGCCGTTCCAGATCATTATCACATCATCTATATAACGGCGGTAGCAAACCAGTTCGGAGGGGCGGTTACAAAAAACTGCTTCTTCTTCCCAATGAGCCATGAAGATATTGGCTACACTGGGAGCGAAACGTGCGCCCATAGCGACTCCTCTGGTTTGCAAAAGAAAATCACCGTTATACCAAAAATAGTTTCGAGATAGACAAAAATCTAAACTACTCAGGAGAAATTCTTGGTGTCTACCAGATAACTGGGATGTCGCAAGTGCCCATTCTACAGACTCCATGGCATCACTATGTCCAATAATAGTGTAGAGAGAGCTAACATCTCCCGTGACTAATATAGTGTTAGAAAGGCAATCAAGCGACTCCAAGATTTGGATGATATGCTTAGTGTCTTTCAAGAAAGCTGGCAACTTCACCACCAGGGGCTGTAAAAAGGAATCTATATATTGGCCCAGTCTTGCCGATACCGAATCAATCCCATTAACTATGGGTCTCCCTGGGGGGTGAGTGCTATTTTTGTGGATTTTCGGCAAAAAATAAATAATGGGGGTTATACAGAACAAGGGATCAAGATAGGAGGCTTCCTTTTTATTCAGAATTTTTTGGTCTCTACCATCTTCAATGATCCGATGAAGTTCATCTTTGAAAACGAACATCGGGTCCTTTGACAGGACTTTATATGTTTCACTGTCAGAAAGGAGGTTGCTCATTTCAGATTGGTAATATTCCTTGCTTAGGATGACCAAACCTCCGCCCTTATCTGCAGGGCGGATGACTATGTCCTTTCTATTTATCAAAGATTCGATCCCCCTTTTTATATACTGGGGATCCTGTACTTTCTTAACCTTCAACACATCCAGATCATTGGCAACCAAATTCTTAAAGACCTCTAAATATTTAGTATCCTTATTGAGAGGATTAAAGGTGGACTTGTTTCTCAACCCTGAATAATAATTTGTGGTGACAGGTGTCACTGTGCTTGAAGTTTTGGACAAAAAATATTTTTTCATATTGAGAGTTCTGATAAACTTCTGAAGGCTAATATAAGTTTGAAATTTATTCAAATTTTTCGTTGGAGCGAATTTAAGGCCTCTGTCCAGAACTTTCAATTCATCATCATTAAGAGGTATGCCACTGAGATTGTATATACCTGCCCCTAATGGGGTCGGGGCCTTTTGAAATCTCCTACCCCCTCTCCTTCCTCTCTTTGTTTTCGCTTTCTTGGTGTCCCAGCGTTTAGAGGGATAGGCGGGGGCGGGTGTCTCCACCATTCCCCTGGAGGAGGGTATAGGTACTGTGGATCCGGCTGGTGGTTCTGACGCGATCCTAAAAAATCCCCTTCCACATATGTATGCTGATTAGCCAATGGGGCAAATCTGTTGGAAGTGGGGATGGTGGATGGTCTTCCAACGTAGGAGGGATCTCTATATTCCCCATGGTGGGGTGCATTTCTCCAGGGAGAGGGGGAGTTAGGATATTGCGAGGGGGTATGCTGTGCCGTATAAGGAGTTACCGGAGGGATAAATCTACCCCTGCCCCTACCTCCTTTATTTTTGCCTCTCTTGCCGTTACCTCTAACTGAGTGGTAAGTATTAGGAGACAAATATCTCTCTGGGAGTGGCTGGTGTGACACTGCATGTGAAGTGGGAGCTCTAGGAGTAGAAACCTGAGCTTCACTAATGGGATTGTTGTCAGTCTGTCTGGTGTTATCATTGGAAATAGTGGCAGAAATGGCTTACCATTTGAATATACTATTTGTTCCAGTGAAATCATCCCAATCCCTAATGAACTTTTTCCGTTTCTTATTCTGAATCTCTAGATCCCACTTCATCAATTTATTCTTCAAATCACCTGATAGTTTGAGAAACTCTTCACTATCTTTCACAGGTTCTAACAGAGTAGTAATGTCATTAATTTGTGCGTTGAGGATCTTGAGCTTCCTCTGCTTGCGCACCAAGAGGAGCTCAATGAGCTCCAATCCTTTCTTAATGAAAAAACTACTCCATTCAGAGATAGACTCAATATCCGTCAAACCGTCATTAGGTGGGACATCCCACCTTAGACGTCTTGGGATAAGTTTGGAGGATATATATTGCTCAAAAGAGACAATATCCCACCAGGTCTTAGTCTTTTTTTCGAACAAATGTCCTAACTTACGAAAAGACTGGACTAAATCATTCACTGGTTCAATAGCAGTCCTAGAGAACACATCAGTGATTTTGATGTCCCTTTTTTCCAAATATTGGAAAACTTCCATTATTGCTGCTAGATTATTAAAAATTGAGAATAGATGTACAAAATATGAAGTATAATCAGCGCAATATAAACACGTAAAACAACAAGCAGCTGAACACTAGGATTCAATTAATAAATTTCCTGAGCATAAATATAAAGTAGATAGTGCAGCGCTAGAAATCCAATAATAGAAAGTCCATAGTAGAATCTTTTCTAAAAGTGACTGGTGATGAGTAAAAATCATGCAGGTGCTGTAGAGTGGTAATGAGTAGAAACACCTCCACCAATGGTAGTAATGGCCGCTCACCTCACCAATATGACCCTCTGTTAGATAAGGTCATAAACAGCATTCCCATAAGGGTATCTCCAAAGGGGGTTAATCCAGCAGTGATATGTGATAATCTCCAAAGGAAGGTCAGCAATCAAGCATCAGATCCAAATATAAAAGAGAAAACAGCACATAGTGTTTCTCCGTGGAGACAATATAAAATTTTAATGAATAAAAACGCACTTACAGAGTATAGGCACTCAATCCAGTGCCAGGGGTAACAGACAAGTGTGTAGCTGTGATCGCGGGTGACGTCACGC